>NC_136070.1:594012261-594746308 GCF_964261635.1 Lissotriton helveticus | reverse complement strand
CTGGGTTAAGGTAAGCACGGGCCACAGGGCAGAACTAAACTTACACCCTCGGCGGCCGGGTGCAGAGTGCCAACACAGCGTCGGGCACCCAATGCAACTCCTATGGGGAGAATGGTTTTGAAAAGAAGCTGCAGGCGCGGGCCAGGAGACTGTACGAAGAAAACCCACAGCCGCCCAGGAAAGTTCTGATGCTAGGTGACCTGGGGAGACTGTTGGTCAAACTCTCCATGGCTCAGGGGCTTCGGTTGCAGGGGTGTTCTTTTGCGTTGGGGAAACAGCTTACCGGGCAGGTTGCGGTCAGGAAGTCTCTTCAGGTTGAGGCTGCAAACTCAAGGTAGAGTCCAGCAGGGGTCAGCCCCCAGTGGACTCTGGCTCAGAATCGCTGGGTAACCTTTGCAGGGCCAATGGGCCACTTGGACTCGGGCCGTGGGCATTGGGTGCAGAGATGGGTCCGGAGGAGAGTTCACTGTTCCTCAGGGCAGAGTTCTTTGCTCTTTAAAGTTGGTTTCAAATGAGCAGGTCCACTGTCCATGGGAGACTTAGTCTTTGTTGAAGACAGCCAGTCCTCCCGGGGTTTTGGAGGTCTGGGCCTGCAGGACGCGTCTACTTTTGTAGCAAAGGGCAAAAGGCAGCAGACAGACCAGCAGGGTCCTTCGTTCTTGCTGATGCAGCTCTTCGGCATCTGGGTTTCGTAGGTCATCAGGAATCTGATTTCGGGGCCTGGGGGTGACCTCTAAATACTAGATTTAGGGGCGTTATAGCAGAGTACCAAGTAGGGACCAATGGGTTCCTTACTTTGGGTGTCTACACCATCTATTATGCCACCCTCCTGTGGAAGGGGGACATAGCCCTGATTGGATAAGTCAAACCACCTTCAAGATGGTGGGCATTGAAAAATGTACTTCACTTCGCCTCCAGCATCTGAGGGGTGGAGTTGGCGAAGGGGGGCACATTTCCTATTCTCACTAAGATTTCCAGCCGGTTCTCCTGCAAAATGTGGGGGTTTTAACCAGGGGGTGCCATCTACTGCTAGCAGCAGAAGCTGGGATTGCATTACAGAGACGGCTAGGCCTCTGAAGCTTTCCTCTTAAGCGCTGTGCTCATCCTGGTGGAGGAGGTGTGACACCTCTGCCCAGGGGGCTTTATTTCTGGCCTCCGAGAGCAGGGACTCTCGACCCAGGGATTCCGAAACATATCCGGTGGTGGCAGGGTGCCTAAAGCCAGTCAGAGATCGCACCAGGGGTAGGTTTTCAGGGGGGAACCTCTGAGGTGCCCTCTGAGTACATGTTTTAATAAACCCAACACTGGCATCAGTGTGCGTTTAGTAAGAGGAATTGTGTGATACAAAACATTCCTGGGTTCAGTGAAGCCACTGTGGTGCTGGGGAACTCGAGTGGTCGAGTTCTCAGCCCATGTGCTCTCTGTGGTTTCCCAGGCACTTACAATATTAAGATTAGACTTAAATATTCTAGTGGTATATCTCCTCAGGCAGATATGCCAATACCTGATATATATATAGTGCACCCTGCCTTAGGGCTTCTAAGGCCTACTAGAGGGGTGATTTACTTATACCTTGGGTAGTACGCGATCCCTGCAATGAGAACATCATCACCATATGTCCCAGAGTTCTTACCTGCGGTGCTTGGGACTTCTGCCCGCAACAGTTAAACTTTTATTCACCACACTCTTGGGTTCTAGCCCTTGGCGACCCCGGTCTTCTTGGTTGTGTTGGAGAATGCACTGTTGGCGAATATATGAACTGTACACCCTACCAGTTTTGTGCTAGGTATAACATCATATACACCTGGAGTGATCAGCACCGATCTGTTTGTGCCTTTTGCCAACCCAAGACGAAGCCTTCTGTGACTTGCGCAGCAAAAAAACCTCATGCACCAGAGAGAAACTGGTTGGGCTCACCACAAAATGCAGCAACAACCAGAGATCCCTGACATTTTTAAGGCAAGGACCAGTTTGGCACTGAGGAGGTGGAGGACAGTGATTCCAGCAGCCCAAGGAGGCATGTGTCCGGAGGTCATCTCCGAGGCAGAGGAGGAACTGGAGATCACTGTGAAACAGGCAACAGCCCATGCTTCTCGCGCCACAAGGTCAGTCTTGAATCCCAAATTGTTCCTAGACCGAGGCAAAGCACTGCTCTCATAGGAGTCTAGCCGAAAATGGTACAAACCTTCATGCTTGCCTCCTCTGACTGGCAGTTCCTGCAACAGACTGGTTTGGGGTCTAGGACATGACCACTGAAAGGAGATAAGACGTATCATTCCTTGATGCCTTTTCGACCTGCAGGCCCCAGAAAGGCCTATTTGACACCGAAAGCTAAGCCACCACTGGCTTCAAAACCACAGACAAAACAGCCCTTGATGTCAATATCAGACACCACTGAGGGGTTGATCTTTGAGAAGATTTATGACGGTCTCAATACCAAGCTGAAAAAACTGTTCATCCATCTGGACACTGCCAAAATTGTCTCTAAGCCCCTAGCTCCAGGACTCATCCGGCTACTGAAGGAAAGAAGCCTGGCCTTCGAGGATAAGCCAGGGCTTGAACCCTTGACGCCAGGCCAGAAAAACGTGAGCGATTTATCCACTTCCCCCCCCCCCCCTTCTCCCCCCCAGTTTCTCACCTTTACCTTCAACACCTCTACCTTCAACACCTCTACCTCCACTGTCCCCTCCCCCAACCCACAGGACACTCATTAAGATTTTTGAGTCCTTATTCCTTGCAGGGGCCATATAATGAGGCTTTTATGCCCAGGGATGGAGAAGACCTGTAAGAGGTTTATGTGGTAGATTTCCTGCACCCCCCTTGGAGAATCCAAGCTTCTATCCCCATCTCGCCATGCCTCACAACGCAATGATACAACTGCCTAATATGTGGTGGGATCAGTGGGCAGTCCAACACCTTCTGGTTAAAATGCACACTGTGCATGATGAGGTAGACTTACTCATTGAAACCCTCTGTAGGACAGAAAGGACAGTCCACTAGCTCCCTGTGTTTAAGGGAATGTTTAGGTTGGCCACAGATAACTTTAAAGAGCCAATAAATGCAAAGATAGCCGCACCCAGATTCGAGAAATTTTAAGCTTGCTCCTGACGATCCTGTCTGTTAGTGGCCATGGCGCCCCGACTCAGTTGTCTGCACGGTACAAAAGAGAACGTTGGCTCAAGCAACAGAGGATGCATCTTCCCCCTGACAAACAGTTGAAGTGGATAGAGACGGCAGGCAACCACGCTGTGCTTGGATGTGACACCCAGTGGCATGTTTCCAATTCTTCGAGCACCTTCTCTCTCTATGACCATTGGAAATATACCTCCCAGAAGCCCACTGGAAGCTGGGCCACAAGTTTGTTGCTGAAGACCAAATTATCAGTGTTAGATGTTCTCTTGAAGTGTCAGATACAGCTGCCAGAGCGATCAACACCAGCATCCTCCTTTACAGGCATACCTGACTGGGGATTTCAGGCAAAGGTACAATAGCACCTACTTAATGTCCCTTTTAATGGCGGCAAGCATCTGTACGACCCCCAGGTGGACCAGCTGCTTGAAAAAAATCAAAAAGGACATGGCTATCACCAATCCTTGATTACCTCACAGTCCCCTAGCCCCAGATCTACTTTTCTCAGACAGCAGCCCAGGATAACTAAAGCTGGAGTCTCATGTCACAGACCACCCTGTTGGCAGCACTAGCAGCCGTTTCCCAAACACTCCCACCACACTAGAGCCACCTCAGCTGGTAAGCGGCGATAAAACATCTGTTCTCCCAGATCACGTCACCTGTCTAGGAACATTTTGAGGTACTACTTTCTTCAGTAGAAAAACATCACCTCAGATCTTTGGGTAGCTCTCCAGTTTTCACAAATGGTACTGCCTTCAATTCCATTCCATGCCTTTCAACCTGCACCACTCCTTACCACAGCCTACTTATAGCTCCTAGAGGAAGAGGCTCACACGTCATTGAATCAGTCTACCCACACCAACAAGGAAAGGGCTTAAACTCCCTCTATGTCCTCATCGCCAAGGAAGAAGCCTCTCTTATGCCAATCCTAGACCCTTGGCAATTGAACTGATTCATCCTCTGACCACTTTATCTTGGTCCCCCTGCAGGATGTCATCCCTCTTCTCTGCTAAGATGGCTTCATGCCAACGCTGGATCTGAAAGATGCATACTTATACTTCTCCATCCAACCAGCACATCACCAGTTCCTTTGTTTCATGGTAAGTGGACGACACTACCAGTTCAAAGTGTTACCGTTCGGAATCACTACAGCTCTAAGGGTATTCACAAAGTGCCTAATAGTATTAGCAGCACACCTGTGCATTAATGGCATTGAAGTCTTCCCATGCCAAAACTACTGGCTGATCAAGAGAGCAGTAGATGGCCATGACTCCCTACTCCACAAGTTAAAGTTCACTATCGGGTAAAAAAAATCACACGTTCAACTTCAGTAGAGCCAGCTTTTTCTGGCTCGATTACAAATGTGGTAACAAGGAAAGCATGTGAACCAAGGGTGCTGGCATTCCAATAGCTGCTGCCTCTCTTACAGACACTGTAAGAAGTGTGATGAAACTATTGTGGCTAATGATCTTTTGCATGACGGTAGTGCTGCATGCCAGATTTCACATATGATCACCCCAGGAGTGCCTCTCGATGCAATAGAAAGGCACTTTGAAGATTGACCAGAGATCTGCGCACTCTATAATGGAACAGCAACAACCTGTTGCGCAGCAGGCACTTTCTAATCCCCCTTCTGCAAGTGGCCATCAACACAAACACATCTCTCATGGGGTGGCATGCTCACCTCCACGACCTGATCATACAAGACACCTGAACCCCTCATTACAAAATCCGCTACCTGGAACTGATAGCCATCCTTCTGGTCCTCAGAGCCGTCCTCACTTATTGAGGGCAAGACACTCCTCATAAAGACAGACAACATAAAAGTTGATGCCGGCCCGGACGCGCCTTAGGCAAGCTCGTCTGCACCCATCCGCTCCCGGACGTCGCCAGGAGCCAGGACCTCTGGTCCACTGGAGCAAAAAAAGGTATTTTACCTAACCAAATCTCCTACTCTCTTGCTTCCCTTTATCAGATAAAAGCTTCTTGCAGACCTTGTGATCCATACCAGTGGTCTGTACAAGTAATTTTCCAAAAAGCTGGCGGGCCCGTTGGCATTCAGCCGCTGTCACTTTAAAAGCAGCCAGGACCCCCATATGCTATCTGCTGTGACACAAATCAGGATACACCCAAATCTAATTTAACATGATCTGGAATTCACTCTGCTAATCTACCTCCCACAGTAGCCTCACCATTTCACATCCGGTTTCCCACTTGAACCATAATAAAACTAGCATAGAAAGCTTTCTCTGTAATGTGAGATTGCTAGCTCTAAGCACTCAACGAAGTATGGGATATTATCACCTCTCTATCTCCAGACATATGTTTTCTTACAGAAACATGGCTGAATGCTTCTAACCTCCCGGCCGTCACTCTAGCCATTCCTGACAACTACAAATTAATAAGGCTTGATAGAGACTAAAAAATAGGAGGAGGCATCACCATGGTTTTTAAAAACTCGCTCAAAGTCTCATGGATCAATACTTCTATCATTGACTCAATGGAATTGGGTATTTTCAAAATAATTCTGCTACCGAAAGTTAGAAGGATACTTTGATATACCGCTCGCATGGGTTTAAGAAGGGCTTTAACCAATGTTAGATGGAAGAAATAACCTCCCAAGTCTTAGCCACAAATACTTTTCTCCTCCAGAGTGATTTTAGTTGCCATGGAGACGATCTAGCCAACTTGGAGGTAGCACAGTTTATGGCTGATATGGAAACCTTAGGCCTACACCAACGAATTATTGGCCCTACTCACCAAGCGGGCCATTCACTGGATTTGCTATTCACTAAGGAGACAGTTGCTTGTGCAGCACCTCTGCCTATAACTTGGACTGGCCATTATATAAATCCCTCTCAAACTCAACTTCCCTTAATAACCAAATTGTGGTATAGCAGAAGGGCGGATAAGACCTTAAGAAGGGCCTGGCACTCACTCTCCCGCAACTGTTTTAGAGATCTGGTATTACCATCAGGTGTCTGACATCAATGCTTAGTTAGAAAATCTCAACTTAGCTCTGATTTTTTTGACAACATTGCACCTCTTTGGAGAGGTGGAAGAGGTGTGGCGCCGCGGCCAGGGTGACTGACGCTGGAATCTGGGGATCATGGTTCGATCGGCGGCAGATTAGCCCAGCACCGTGTGACTCTGGGCAATAGCTTGCTTAATCTTCCTGACGGCCCCCAGCGCCTGGAGACCCTTACGGGTGATTGTTCGCGCTTTACAAATGTGGATTATTATTACCTCTTAGAAAGATGAGTACCCCTAAAGTATTCCCCTCTGCATCTTGGTATACGACAGAGCTAAAAATGGAAAAATTGGCTTTTAAAACTTAGGAAAGATGGCGTAGAACAAAAAATATGCATGACAAAGATGCTTATAAATTAGCTCGGTCTAGATATCATCGCAATAGCAGGGCTACTTGTAAGCTTTTCATCTCTAACCAAATTGAACAGTCTGGAACTGCACCAAAAGTGCTCTTTAAAATCATTCGCAATTTCATGAGCCCTCAGCCGTGTGCGCAGCCCTCCATAGTGTCACAGGAATTGTGTTTCTCCAGAGAAAATCTCACAGATTTATTTAAATTTCACCGCCCCGCACATCATAAACCCTTGCGTAACCAGCAGTGTATCTGACATGGGAACAGTTGGGACTTCCACTCTAGTCCGTTTTGAACTATTCTCTCTGTAGGAGGTCCAGAGGTTTCTGGGTTTGGCGAAGTCAGGCTCCCCCTTAGATATCTGCTCTCCCTGAAATATGGCGTCGCAAGCTAGCCATCTTGCTCCGGCGATTCAAGCTATATTCAATCTTACGGTGGAAACAGGCGCTATTCCCTCTGAATGGAATGCCGCGCATGTTCTACCGATCCTGAAGAAAGCCTACCTGGATCCAAACACCCTATCTAACTACCGTCCCATGTCACTGCTACCCCTTCTGGGTAAATTGCTAGAAGGCTTAATCTACAACCAATTAACAGCCTATTTAGAAAATAATCAAATTCTGGACTCTACGTTGTCCGGATTCAGAACGGGCCATAGCACGGAAACGGCCCTGCTGGAAGTCACCGAGTTTTTGAGACTCCTCTGGAGGTAGGTACACCTTCCTTGCTATTGGATCTCTCCACATCTTTTGATACGGTCTCTCATTCTAGACTGTTAAAGAGGCTGTGTGAGATTAGTGTTCATAGGACTGGGCTTAAATGATTACATAATTTCTTGGACTATAGATCCCAAATGATCACACTGGGCCCCTATACCTCTTGTAAGATGTATGGATAAGGGTATTCCACATGGCTCATACATGAGCCCCACTTTGTTCAACATATATATGGTGCCCCTTACTGAGATAGTTGAGCCTTTTGGCTTTGCAATTATATCCTATTCTGACAACACGCAGCTGACCTTCACTTGTGATTCGGATTCATATTTAATTAAAGATTGCTTTGCGCAAGGAATGTTGGCCATTTCCTGTTCAATGACAGACAGTTACTTATAACTGAACGCACAGTAGTCCGAGATCATGCTGTTCAAGAAAGCCATCACTCTGTGGTCTGAGTGGTGGCCCTCCCAACTAGGATTAGTTCCATCTCCCAAACAGTCTCTGAAAAGTATTGGCATAAAAATTGATCAAGCCACTCTATATGAAAGATCATATCCTGGATACCAATGGCAGGTGCTACCATAATATTTTTCTCCTATGCAGAATATTCCCATTTCTACCACTTTCTGTGAGAAGGACATTAGTTCAAGCCCTAGTAGTGAGTCAACTAGATTACGGGAACATTCTATTGGCCGTAGCTAATGAGACACTTCTGGTTAAACTACAGGTGGTGTAAAATAAGGCAGCCAAATGTATTCTCAATCTTCCACTGCGTACCCCGTCAACTCCTTCATTGAGGTCTCCACACTGGCTGCTGGTAAGAAAAAGGAGTATTTTTAATATCTGCTGCCTCACTTGTAAGGCTGTAAGGGGCAATGGCCCCAGCTATCGCCAACAGAAAGTTAAGTTGTGTGTACCCACCAGAAGTCTAAGATCCAAGGACAAAGCCCTGTTGCATGTCCCCGCATCCGCTTGACTAGATGTGGAGGGAGAACCTGTCTATTTCACAGACTCCCAGTGCATATTCGTAATTGTTAGAATTATTGCCCATTTAGAAAACTGTTAAAAGCCTCCTTTTTTCAATGATCTCTTTTTTAGATGCTTGCCTGCTACTGTTGACAGCACTGAGATGCCCATGGGTGATTAGAGAGCTAAATTACATTTAATTAACATAAGTCAAAGCCTTCCCTGGGCGATAAATTGCCTTCTGGGTGACCAAGCTATACTCCGACTGTTCCGGGTTCATCGAACTCTGGTGCAAACTTTGAATGTCAGATCCTGGTCTCTAGTGCTGCTTGGCAATGAGAAACAGCGTCTTGAAGATTTGGGTTACCAACTTGCCCCAGCAGACTTCTTCAGCTGATGTGGCCTTGTGCTGCGAACAGGAGGTGAGCCATTTGACCCTTTGAGTCTCTTTCTTCGGCTGGGCGATGGAGACGACTTCTCCATGTGGAGGACACAGCAAGCAGATTCCCTCTCTTTTGCTAGTCACCAGGTTTAGCAGGCGCAGTCCACGTTGGTGCAGCCTCTTTGCTGGTTCCAAGGTGCAGCAAGGCAGCCATATTTTGGTCCTCCTTCCAGTCAAGATGACATCTGAGTTCTGGGTGCCCATTTTATGCTCAGAAATTGCCCTCAAGGTAGATGCAAGCAGTAGCAAATGGGCCACCAGGTTCCCTCTCTCCTGATGATCACATTTTGGGAAGTGTGGCATCTGGCTATCCCAAGATGCACCATTCTGCCCACTTTCAAGATGCCAGAATCCCCCCCTCAGCATCCAGAGCTCCCTAACCCAACCCAGAGGCGTGGCTGCTAACGGGACAACCTGCCCCTGGAAAAGCCAGTGTTACAACCGGTTTCCCCTCTACTTCCAGGGTGCCGGCTAGTCTATCTACACAACAGGGCCTCCCCTTTCCCAAGTGTTGCCCATTTGCTCTTCAAAGGCGGCTTCAGCTTTGAAGTGTGGCTTTTGGGCGGGCCAACATGTAACTTCCTACAGGAGGGAGGTAACAACTCTCTTCAGCGCATGCCCCTATTTCTCCTTCCTTGGGAGTCATTAGCACATCTCCCTAGGAGGGCAGAAAGCGGTCTCTTGTTCAAGCTCCTTGTGTAACCATTTTGGTACAGGAGATTGAAGGCAGCAAAGTGGCAACTTTGTAAAAGTTGCACACCGCAACTTGTAAGATTAATTTTGACTAGAGAATCTAGTCAGACTCAATGTAACAAGTTGTTTGATACCTTGGAGTTTCCACTTTGGTCACACCGTTCAGAAGTTAGGACAGCTGAGGGGTCATCGTGTAACCCTGTACTCGCCAATGGGACAACCAAATCTTTCCACAGTAAAAACTATAGTGTCACGTTTTTATTGTCAGAACTTGTAAAATACATGTTTTGCCCATAAAATGTTTCACCCTGCCTTAGGTCTCGGTAGGCCTTCCCTAGGGGTGACTTATTCATGTTTAAGGGGAAGTTTAACTTTGCCGTGGCTTTAAATGGCGAAGTCTGCCTTGCAGTTCAGAACTGCGGTCCCAGCCTGCAATGGTAGACTGGGAGGCTCATTTTCCCTGTTACACCCACTGTGGCAGAACTAGTGCTGCGATCCCTAAAGTGACCCTCAAACTTAACATGTCCTTGTTACCTTGGGTGCCGTATACTAGGGACTACTAGTTAATCTAGCTTATGCCAATTGGGTATAAGCCAATTTAACATACACATTTTAGAGTAAGGACACTGGCACGGAGGTCTGGTTAGTAGACCTCTGCGCACTTTAAAAGTCGAAAAACCAACATCAGTCCAAAAACGTGGGGGTGACTATAAAAAAAAGAGGCATTTCCTTACACTCCTCTCCAGTATGTAGTGAAGATAATGAAGCAGATCTCCATGAGTTTCATTCTTGTAATACCCCTATGGGTAAGTCAGCCACGGTATTGGGTGCTTCTGGAGATGTCCCCACCCAAGAAGGTCAGCTGAGACACCCAGATTCCAGACAGTTGAACCTAAACTAGTGTTCTAGCACCTGAGTTACTGGAGTTTGGCTACCACAGAATTTCAAAGTATCCATCAGAGACCGTGCACAACTCGCTTTCATTTAGCTACGTAACAGGTGTGATTATTGGGTTTGCTGGCCTCTTGTAGGATAAACGTGCATTCCTCTATCCGTAGATTCCTCAGCTTAGAATATCTCCCAGGAATCAGGCTAGATACGAAGAATTTTGTAAAACTCCTCCTGCTAGTTGCCATCCTGTAGCTCTGTGCTGGCTCCACATCTCCCCCAGAAATGACAGGGCACAGCTGCATATAAGAGCCATGAATGCACAGAGACATCTATTCCTTTTTTGCTGTGCCTCCAATGCTGATTCAGTGCTCCAGTTCCAATTTTGTTAGTCTTCCAACGAATCAAACTTTTTTAACAATGTGCTTGGAAACGATGTCCTTGTCGAAAGCAGCAGGCCTGAAGCCGTGCTGCAACTGCATCAAGCAGATGTCAATCGTGCACCTACACAGTGTGCCTTTGGTTCCTGAACACCATGCATAACTTAGTCGTGTGACAGGTGCACCCTAAGGCACCCAAATGAGAGTAGAGGCCGGGAAGCCAAAGTGTATGTAGTAGCTGAACTCAAGATGTTGCCGTTTTTTAGCAGATCCCGATCCACGCCATGGCTGGTCTCTGTCCTGGGGCTCCTCCCTCTCTACTTGGTACCCTAAGACCTCCCGTTAGTCGAAGTATAAGCACAAACATATACGAAAGCAAAAACCGGAATAGACACCATTCCGCCACTATGACTCCCTAACAAAAAAGTGTGGGCTTGAAGATGTAAGTCACACTCTTATCGAGGTCGTCAGTTACGGAACTGATTCCACTGTTGGTCCCGATGCACACTGAGTTTCACAGGCCATCGTCAACTCTGCAGTACATTCAAGCCTTGAAAGAGGCCATGCTGCAAATTTTTCAAGCATTTCCTGCTCAATTTGGTTAGTCTTTAGCAAGACTGAACCATAGGACCTCCAGTGAGATCACTGCTGGACAGTCTCTCCCTGGCACTATCTGGTCCCTTTGGACTGGGTACCCGACTTATACTAACTCTAGTACAGACTTCTACTTCAGTCTTACAATCCACGCTGGTCCCCACCACCGGTGCTGGAGGATGATCCGGTGCCGACGCCCATCTCTGATCTTGAACAGTCATTGACCTTATCTTTACCGATGTTGAACTATGAAATTACAAAGTTCTAAGCATCCTGACTCTAACTCTGTGCCTCCACCCGGTCACATCTATCAACAGAGGCTCCATTTTGTTTTTGACTGTGATTCTGTGCCAGAGTAGGGTGGATCCCAGGACCAGGGTAATATCAGTGCGGACTTGCTCCCCCTCATTACACTTATGCCTTATACTTTGATTAGCAAAACACCAGTGAGCTTAGCTCACCACATGGGTCACCAACAGACGAAAATGCCTTATTTTCAGTTATGGCTCAGAGGGTAGCCAAATAACTAGAAATTAAAGTTGCTCTGCATTGACACCAAAACAAATGATCTGACCAAAATTCTACTGCCTGGACCAGGAATATCTAGGCTCTTCCATTTAATGATGGTCTCGCAGATACCTTAATGGCTATTTGATCGAAACCACGTTCTTGCCTGTCTACTAACCAGTAAGTAGCACAGCATCATAGACTGCTGCCTGGTGATCCAGACTTTCTTAGCAAGAAAGCTGCTCTGGAAAGTCTTACTGTACAGGCCTTGACCAGGAAGGTGATCCTTAAATCGATGAGTGCAAGGTACGTTTTTTTATTTTTTTATTTTATTCTCCCTAGTCTGTCGCCTCACACCCCCACAGCTACCTGCACCAGCCGTCACTGGGTGGCAAACTCTGGGATCATCCCGGGCGGCAAAAGTTTGATTTACGCCACTGGCATCAGTCCTCCAACTCTTCTTGCTCTCCTTCCACAGACCGCAACCTGCTTTAGTTTGCCCTTAGTGACGCATGTCCATCCAGTGGAGGCAGGATCTAGCATGCCATCCTGTGTTGGCGAACCATTATGTCCGATAGATAGGTCTTGCAAATTGTTAAAAAGGCTCC
Organism: Lissotriton helveticus; assembly: GCF_964261635.1. Classification (NCBI taxonomy): domain Eukaryota; kingdom Metazoa; phylum Chordata; class Amphibia; order Caudata; family Salamandridae; genus Lissotriton; species Lissotriton helveticus. The sequence continues at coordinate 594,734,000 of NC_136070.1, read as the reverse complement.
ACTGTATGTTTACTCTCTTCCCCACCCATTATTCCTTCCACGCCATGTCCGATTTCAGTAGATAATTTGTCCATCCTGCTGCAGGAGGTACACCTGTTACTCTCCAAAGGTTCAATTGATAGAGTAATGGACTCTGAGAAAGACTGGGATTCTAATTTCTGCGATTGCCTCGTTCCGAAGAGAGACTGGCTTTAGGATTATGTTGATCTTCGGACCCCTGAATGACTTCCTGTGGAAGGATCTATTCAAAATGCCCACTTTCACCCAGATAACCATCTACTTAGTACCTGGGCTGCTGGATGATGTTCTTTGACTTACAAACACTTATATTTATATGCCTGTCCTACAGTCTTAACTGTGTTACCCGCAGTTCATGGTGGGCCAAGAGTATTTTCAGTTTACTGTGCTCCCCTTCAGCCTCATCAGCGCTTCTCAAGTTTCACTATGGTGATTACAGTGGTTGCGGACTATCTTTGGAGGTCAGGAGTCCCTGTACGCTTGTGCCTTGACAATAGGCTTTTGCAGGGTAGCTCACCACATTCAGTTATGAACAATGGTGGAACTTTAGACATTGTTGGGGTTCACTATAATGTGTAAAAGTCCCTCCTGATTCCTTTGCTGAAGCTTCTGTTCATTGAAGCGATTCTGGACAAGATGGAACTCAAGTCTTTTCCTTTGCAGCAGTGCACCAGGACATTTGGGATGTGACCCATTTTTCTGGCTCGCTTCTGTATCACAGGGAGGGTGGCTCCCAGGCCTCCTGGCCTCTTAGGTTCATGCTTTCTCGTCCACTATGCAAGGTGGCACATGCAAGCTCTGCAGTGGAATTTGAAGTCACTGTGCGCACAGCATCAATGCTGACTTTCCAACATTATACAGCTCTTTGATGAGACATCTCGAGATCTGCAGTGGTGGCTGACTGACCACAATTTGTTCTGCGGCAGGCAACTCTCCCTTCCCCACTCCGAGCTGGCAGTGATGATTGACGCATAATTGCTGGGTTGGAGAGGACAACTGGATGATGTGGAAATTAGAGAACTCCGGTCCCAATTGGAGGGCTGGCTCCACATCAGTTTGCTGTTGCTGTGTGCCCTGAAGGCTTTTTGCAGTTCATCAAGTGAAGGTTGGTGCTGGTCCTCAAAGGCAGCACCACTGCTGTTTGACTGGAACAAGCAGGGCAGAGAGGGGTCTTGTGCCTGGAGTCTTTGAATCTCTGGAGGTGGCTAGAACATCTTGCATCTTTCTGGTTTTGCAGTATGAATCCTCAACTGGATTCACATGCAGCGCATCTGTTCTGCCATCTAGTGGTTGGAAACATGTTTCCTCCTCCTGTTTTTTTTTTTTTTTTTTTTGCAGTGTGAGCGTTGTCGACCACCATTTGGTGGTAACTTCATCCCCTTTGTGATGTGATATATGGTTTCCTGGAAGTTCCTGTGCGTAGTTCACATCTTCAGATCTTGTTCTGGGTCTGGAGGCATCATTGTGAAGCTCCGAAGAATCGTACGAAAAACAGGCGTACACACTGAAGTACTCTAAAAGCTGCAAGAAGAATGGACAAGCAAAGAAGGGTAGCCTTCTCGACACCACGTGACCGTAGAGTGAACTGGAGGCAGCAGAGGCTCATGGAAAAAACCCACTTTAAATTCTGCCCCAACTGCCAGTACAAGTTTGTACACAGTGATCCACACAAGGAGGTCTGCAATCTGTCTGCCAAAAAACTACAAGGACAAAGAATGCGAAGTCTGCGCCGGAGACACTCCAGGTATGACGTCAACAGACTAGCACATCACATCACGCCATGGCTAGCACCTACAAGATGCAAGAATCCCTGAAAGACCAGGCACTAGCCATGGAAGATGCAGAGAATATCGAGGAGGCTGACCTGGCGCATGGAGGGGAATCTGATGCCAAAGACACCGCAGCTGACGCAGAAAAGTGGGAAGTGTTGAGGAAAGCAGTGAAAGATGCTGAAAGAAAATGGCAGAAGATAATGAAACAACCGAAAGGCTCGGGTGTTAAGTCCTCAAACGCCGCCTCAGCATCAAAACACTTGACAACTGATGGACACCACAAACATAATGGAACCGCACGGTCCCAACCAAAGGACAAACCTTTGGCAAAACCCTCCACGCAAACGGATACGAGAGAGAGAGAGAGAGAGCGAGGGAGAAGAGCAAAGACACGAGAACAGTTGTACTGTCGATGCTGAGAAGGAAGGCACCCCCCACACTCCAGGTCAAACAGAGAAAGCAAAGACTCGAGGCTTAAATGGCAGCCATTCTCCAGAGGCATCACTGAGGGAGTTTTGCATCCCAACAAGACCTTTGGGATCCGCAGAGGGGGGGGATAAGCAAGTAAATAGGATGGCTCCCTCGAACCCAGAGACGCACGAGAAAGAACAGGAGGATTTCTTCAAATTCAAGGGCGAAGAGGCGGCAAAGTTCGAGGAACACAGCAAGTTCAAGGATGCATGGCAATGGGGGGAAACATGGCGGCCGCTCGCTCGTTACAGCCCTCCGATGCACCGCAGAACATCCAGCGCTGATTGCTGAAAAAACATAGCGCGAGCACCTACCGATGAAGACGGGGACGCGAGGATGAATTAAGTAAAAAGATAAACGGCTGTTATTTCCTTTTCTTAAAGTATTTCCTCACTGATGTGTTTGATTGCAGAAGCGCGACCTCTTCCCCCCGCCTCCTTGTTGCAGTGGGGTCGAGCAGCCGTGGTGCTTCGGCGCGGCCGCACTGCGGCGGCTCGGGGGGGTCCTCAGCCTGAGAGCCAGTAGCGGCATAAGTCAGGGAGCCGCTGTTCCACAGATAGTGCCCCTCAGTATCTTTGGAGCTAAATCTGACGGAGCTACATGCAAATCGCTTCCAGTTCTGGAAGAATTAGAAACCCCTGCTGAATTGATAGTGCCAGCAGAACTGTTTGGAAGTAAGGCTGGGGGGGTGACAGGGGGGTGAATACAAGTAAAGCTAGCACTAAAAAGCGAGCCTCTAAAAACACCTACAAGAAACAGGGAGTTCAGAAATCGAGCAGGAAACTACAGGTCCCAGAAAGCACTGAAGGGGGGAGGAATGATCAAGTAAAGGAATAGCTGTAGATAAAGGTGAGGAGGAGGAGGTTGCAGATAAGGAAAGCAGAAGTGCTGGTGCTAAGGAGAAAAGGAAAAGTAAAGGAAAAGGAATAGAAAACAGTGGCAGCCCCCAGAGAAGGGTCAATAATACATACTCAAAGAAAAATAGTATTGTACGAATTACCCCCTCACTGCGCTCCTTCTTTAAAGTGGTACCCCAGGTGTTAGATATTTCTTCAGATACAGCGGTACTTACATCAAAAGGCACACTGGCATCAATACCCGCGCCCACATTTGCTCCCCCACCCACACTTATACCCTTAGAACCTACTGCAGCTATAGATGCAGGGATGGTGGATCCCACATCCACCCAAAAAGTGGTAGTTGGCGCTGGTACTGGTGTGAGTGTTGGGGGAGAAATGGCAGTAGTGCTGAAAGAGGCCCCAATGACATCAACTGCCGATAAAGATAGGGACGAACTAGGTGGAAAGGGGGTCGGAAATACCCTTGATGCCCTCGTTGAGTCAATCTCCTCAATGAGGGAGGAGATAAGATGCGACTTTCTGGTCTCTAAAGCAAATCAAACTGAGATAAGGGCTTCATGTGAGATCCTTGAAAAGAAAGTGGACGGTCTTTGTGAAAGAACGGAGGTATTGGAGGGGGCGGTGAGGCTCCTGAAGTCTAATGTACAGAATGCTGAGACCAAAACACAAAATCTACAGAGAGAGGGGGACGCCATGTGGAAAAGAGTTGAATCTTTAGAGAACTACTCACGGCGCAGCAACCTCAGGCTCTTGAAGATCTCGGAAGGAAAGGGTGGGGAAAACGTCAAAGCCTTTGTGTCCAAACTATTGAAGGACTCCCTCAATTTCGAAGAAACAGTTGAGGACCTTGAAAAAGATATACAGCGAGTACATCGGGATCCCTTTCGGCTAAACCCCGGGAGAACTAAACCAAGAAAGATCCTGATCAATTTTCTCACATATACCCTAAAGGAGAAGATCTTAAACCTCGCACTGAAAGCGAAAACGTTAAAGGGCCCAGACTTTACTTTTGAGGTACAGTCCGATCTCTCTAAATCTACATTAGATAGACAGTGGGAGCTCGGCCAGAAAATGGAAAAGTTTAGGTCCCTAGGTGCAACAGTGCAGATGCGGTTTCCCGCTTTCCTACGCATAATGTACAATAACAAGATGCACGATATTCGGTCTCCTTCTGAGGCTGATGAGTTGTTGGAACTTATTAGTAGCAATTCTCAGGGGGGGAGATAATACAACTACAAGCTTTTTTCCTATTTTCTATTTTTGTACTTTGCACCAACACCGAGTTGTCCGTTACCTGTACAATACTTTCCCCGAATTCTTCTACAGGGATAGCTAGTAAAGTAGGGCAAAAAAGAAAAAAAAGGGGGACAAGAAGAGAAAAAAAAGAGGATAAAGGATGCTTAAGAAAAAAAGGGAGAAAAAGGGGAAAAAAAATAAAAGAGAAAAGAAAAGAAAAAGTAGTTAAGCACAATTAAGGGGTGACAATAAAATATATATTTTTTTAAAATAAGGGGGGGGTTCTACTTGAATATTAGATATGCTTTTTTTGTTGCATCGTCTTTGGTGAGTGATTCTGAATGGCCCTGGGTGTTTCGGGCGGTGCAGGAGGAGGAGGGCTGTGAGGGGGCGTAAATCTGGCCATTCATCAAGCCAGAGTAAGTGGGGCGGGGTTTCCTAGGAGGGGAGTCAAGAGTGGGTGGGGGGCGGGGGGGGAATGGCAAAAAATCCTCTTAAATCCTTGGCTTGTTAATTTTTTTGCGTGCTCCTGTAGGGGACACTTGCAGTTTCAGTTACAGCTAGCCAGCAGGTTGATATTAGAAATTCAAGAATATGGTTGGAGTTTCAGAAAGGGGGGGGGAGGCGGGACAAATACCATGACCTCTGTGCAATATATGACCTGGAATGTCAATGGTCTGCGCGTGAGAAATAGGAGAGAGGATCTTACAATATCTGAGAGATTCCCCCACGCAGATCATTGTCTTGCAGGAGACACATCTGCTCAAAGCAGAGGTCAATGTACTGCTCAAAAACCAAAGATGGATCGATAAATTTATATCCACAGATCATAAAGCAAACATCAGGGCAGTCCTCTTTATTTTCAAAAATTCAGCGAAAGTTCAGATCTTGGAATATAGAGAGGATCATTCCGGGAGATGGCTTCTACTGAGAATTTCAGTGGATGGTTGGATATGCATATTAGTGGGCTATTATGGCCCCAATTCAGATGATCCGTCTTACTTGAATACTATTAGAAATCACTTAGTAACTTTACAAGACCCGATAATTTGGGTAGGTGATTTCAATATTGTGCTGAACCCTAAACTGGACAAATCCACCAATTCTAGGGCTTGCAATCCTTCCAAATCGAAGCAAAACCTTATTGCAATCATGACATAGTTGGGTCTGGCAGATTAGTGGAGGTAAAGGGCGGGCAATAAATTAGGGGTTTCTTTTCGGAACTTTAAATATAACCATAAATCAAGGATTGACTATGCCCTATTAAGTTATTGTCTTAAAGATCCTTTGAATACAATAGAATACCTTCCTTCTCATCTGTCCGACCATTCGGCTCTTGTGTTCACTTTAAGATCTGACAGGCTGATAAAATTTCCTTCTTGGTCCTTCGATCAGACTATTTTATTGGAAGAGGATGAAGTTAATTTTTTAGGTAGTAGAGACTACATCATTCCTCAAGATCAATCTCGAATCCGCAACTCTCACCACTGTGTGGGAGACATTGAAAGCTTTTTTGAGAGGTATTATTACCAACAGAGCCTCTCATAGGCGAAATATTTACAGGGAGAAGATAGTCTGCCTTGAAAAAGAAATGAATCTCATAGAGCAGAAGCTTGGTTCTTCTTCGGGTTTATCAGAAGACAAGAGGAAGATGGACGATTTGAAAGTACAGCTGGAGAATATTTTGCAAGAAAGAGTGGCTAAAAGAAGGGAGGCAAGCAAAATCTCCCATTTTGAATTTGGGGAGGCAGCAGGTAGAATTTTAGCATGGAAAGTCAAGGCTGACCAAGCTCTCAAATATATAAGGGAAATAAAAGTAGAAGGGGATGCTGCGGCCAGGATCTCCAATTCTGAGATAGGGGGTGCCTTTTTGGTTTTTTTCGGTGGGATTTACAGGGAGGATATTCCCGATGACCAGATGGCAAGAGATACATGGTTGGATGGGATCTCACTGCCGACCCTCTCAACAGTGCAGAGTAACTGTTTGGAGATGGAAATAACGGAGGCAGAAGTGAGCAAAGCCATAGGGCAGCTCAAACGAGGAAAGGGGGCTGGCCCCGATGGCCTACCCGGAGAATTATATAGAGCATTAGGAGATGTCATAGTTCCAGTGTTGACGGCCCTGTTTAATGGGATCCTTAGGCAGGGGGAAATTCCCCCAAAATCGTGGGGAGAATGTAAATGTAAATGTATTTCGATTTATATAGCGCACGATTCACCCAGGGGTCTCAAGGCGCTTGCTTAGGGAACCCGTCCTGGTATTCCCCTGTGAGAGATACCCCGGCAAGGTATTCACAAGGTGAAAGCCAGGCATCCCGCCGCGAGGGGCCGTAGTGGAGATTAAGCAAGCTATTGCCCAGAGTCGCAGAGTGTGACCCCGTGAGTCGAGTAGGCACCGGAGCGAGAATTGTCAAGTCCGTGGAATTTTTGAGCCCGAGACCCGCCGAGGCGGGGAAGCGAACCCTGGTCCACGGCTGATCTCAGCTTCCGGGTCTGCCGCCTCTAACCACTGAGCCACACTTCTCCAAGCAACTATTGTCTTGATCCCCAAGCCTGGGAAGGCCCCGACTGAGTGTGGGTCCTAGCGCCCAATCTCGCTGTTAAATAGTGATTATAAAATCTTTACTACTATCATGTCAGCGAGATTGGGAAGTGTAATTGGTGCAATTATTCACCAAGACCAGAAAGGTTTTATTAAAGGGTGTCAGCTATCAGACTTAACATACGACTTGGTGGGGGCAATAGACATTGCTTCAGCTTTCGCCCTTCCATTAGCCACTCGTACGCTAGATGCGACAAAGGCCTTTGATAGGGTCAATTGGCCCTATCTGGTCGCAGTGTTGAAGAAGTTTAATTTTGGTGAAGGCTTTTGTCGAGTTATTACCTTATTGTATGGAACTCCATCGGCTAGGTTGCTAATTAATGGTGTCCTGTCAGAATCTTTTAAAATCACGAGGGGCACGCGGCAGGGCTGCCTGCTCTCTCCCCTCCTCTTCAATTTGTATATAGAACCACTAGCACAGGTTTTGCGTGCTGAGGAAAATATCCCTTCTTTCAAATTTGAGGAGTGGGAGAGGCGTGTTGCTCTCTATGCTGATGACATCCTCATTTTTACTTCCGACCCGGAAACATCATTTCCTGTCATCATTAAGAGGGCGGAGGAGTTTGGGCGTATTTCGGGGTACGAAATCAATGCCAGCAAGACAGAGATCATGGCTTGGAATATTCCCAATCTACAGTTGGGTGTGACCATCTCCTCTTCTATGCGATACCTCGGACTACGGATTACCCAAGATGTAGGAAAAGTCGTACAAAATAACCTAGATCGAGTATACAATGAATGTAATAAGCTATTAAAATCTTGGGCTCATTTACCACTCACTATTTATGGGAGGGTGAGCCTGATAAAGATGTCCATTCTTCCCAAATTCACTTTTATCTTTAACACTATTCCGTTGGCATTTGACGCAAAAATATTGGATAAGTGTCAGCGAGAGATTAACTCCTTCATTTGGAATTATAAATCAACCAGACTGGCATGGAAGAAGTTGAGGAGGAGGAGGGAAAAGGGAGGGCTCGCTCTTCCTGGTTTACAGTATTATGCATGGGCTTTTCAGCTGTCCCACGCAAGAATGCTTTTAAAAACACCATCTAGTTTACTAGTTTACTTTATTAAGGCCATGCTAGTGGGAGCGGACTTGCCAATTGACGGTTTTCTTTTTAAATTTGGAGACCAGAAGTTCTTCAAAAAAATCAAGTTAATAATTCTCCAATCCTTGGCAAAAGCCTGGACCCAGATTAGAAAGAGATTAGGGTTACCCTATTTTTCCAATTTTGCTCCTGCATGGAACTCTCCGGGTTTACCGGTATGTTTGAACGATAGCTTGTCCATTCCTGTTAAGGATGCTCGGATAATAAGATGGGGAGAGCTGTTAGTAGAGGGATCTGTGAGAGCATGGGATGAGTAACGTGAGCGATTGGCCCCGGTTTTTCTAGATTTAAGTTTATGCAGCTGGATAGTTGGGCTAGGGCCCTGTGTCGTAAAGGAATATTATTGGGGAAAGCCAGCAACCTTGAACAGCAGCTAGTAGAACATGGTGGGAGAGGTAAAGAGGTAGCCTTGTGGTACTGGATGTTGTTGGAAGAGGTGGATGGGGGGTTTACCCTACCCGATGAGCTGTGGGGGGAAGAGCTAGGCTTTCAGTGCGAGGAATTATGGTTAAAATCTTTTACTCCTATATAAGACAGTCAAACCGGCATGGTTGAAACGCGATCATTTGTTTACGATCCATCGGGCTTACCTCTCACCCCTGAGACTCTCTAAATTTCTCCCAGACAAGAAATGCAACAAATGTAACCTTATCGAAGCATCAGACACTCATATGTTCAAGGATTGCCCTGACATCGGCCGGTTCCGGGACAAAGTGAAATCAACCCTGGATTCCATCCTAAATACATCGTTGTCTATTACATTGTCACTAATAATCATTGGTTTGGACACTGGTGTCACTGGCAAAGCAAGGTCCTTTTTGTTTTACGCAATTCTCTTGGCCAGAAGGCAAATCTGCAAATTCTGGGTAGAAAAAACCGCCCCATCACATGCAGGCTGGCTGATGTCCCTATACGAGACATCCAAGGTGGACTTGGCCAGGCCCGGGAGCAAACGTAACTTGGCATACTACCTTTCCTTTTACAGCAGCCTTATCAAAAGGGCGACAGACCGTATGGGGACCAATTTAAGGAAGAAAAGGAAGAGTCGTGCTTCCTACTGGGAACTCTGATGCCTTCCCAGAAAGCAAAGCTCTATCTGCCCGTGCTCCCAAGCAACCTTGACCAGATGAAAGAGGCTTTCAGAGAGCCAGCCAAGGCAAGAGCAATAACCCCTCGTGTTGAGAAGTAAAACTATTTCACACAGTTACCCTCGTACGTCAACATGAACGTTCATGCATCTTCTATCATTATGTCCGCGGTATCTTAGTACCGTATTCTAATGACTTACACGGGTACACCAGTAGCGAAATGTGGAGGTAGCAAAGTACTTACCATGTCAACTTAGGAGAGAAAGCACAGTTGCTGAGATTCTGATTAGCAGGATCCCAGTAGACTAGGTCAAAAACACACTGACACCAAGCAAAAAGTGGGGGATAACCATCCTACCTTTTTACAGTATTCTTGGGAGCAACCCTGGATTCAAGAACCAGTTCCTACACTAGGTGGCAGGAGTGAATGTACTGCTCTACATGCTACGACAGGTGGTTAGAGTAATAAACATTTTGCAGTGCAGAGTCATGAAAAGAGCAATGCCTAGTGCAAATACCAAGCTGCAACCATTGTGCGTTAATCAATAGTGTAGTCAAAAATATTTATAGCATATAGCTTTGTCGTAGTAGTAAAAATACATGTGACCAAATAAAACATTATTTAAAACTGTACTAATGAGCCCACATTCACACATTTATTACTACAGTGAAAATGCCAAATTTGAGTTTATTACCACAATTCAGCAACATTTTTGTTTTGAAGAGGGAAACAATTCTAATCGTCACAAAGATTTTCAGTGTGATTTTACCCTACTGCACCAATTTAATTCATCCTGGTTTTGGTTACATACCTTTTAAATAAAACAAGTATACATGAAAATATATTGTCATAAATCATATATGCAGATTAGGATTTTCTGTTTATTGCAATTGTTGAGGGAAGGCTTCCTGATTTACTCAAAGCTTCGTCTCCCTATTTCATGGCCTCTCCACAGACTAAAAAAAAGAAATAAACTATATCTCTGACAGACTTCTAGCTGCTGATTCCTTTCCCAGGCTATAGGCTGGATCCGGAAGACTTTTGCTAGAACAATACCCTTGTGTGCCAATAGGTGGCGTTGGTTGGCTTCGTGTGACGACGTTGGCGGCGTCCGCGCCTGGTGATGTTTGAGTCGCCTATATAGGTGCCACCTTGGCATGCTGATGTCCGTTCTTCTCTTTACGCACTAGCTAGCGCAGATCTGTTGAGTGAGCTACCCTCTTTTTGACAGGCTTTTTTCGATGATTTTTGGTGTAGGTTTTTGCCACAGTGTTTAAGAAGACTTCTTGATTCAAACCATGTGGTGCCTGCCATTGTGCCAAGTTGGTGAGGGATCCACACTTTCTTTGTCTCTGGTGCCTGGACCCCGACCACTAATATGTCATGCTCCGACGGCCGGGCCATGGCTCCGAAGGCTTTGAGGGAGTAGTCCCTAAAGCTATTTGCGGCCTGGTGTTCGGCTCCACTCTGTTTGATCTGGAGTTCTCATTTTCAGTCCGGACACTGCTCTGGGATTCCTAAGTCCTCTTCCTCCCACTCGAAATCATTGGGTCTGTCAGGTAAGAGGCATAGGAAACGCACAAAGTCGAAGCTTGCTTCAGCTTCTCCCCGTCCGTCGGCCAACGTGACTGAGGAGTCTCAACGCTGTAGGCCTCGTTCTGCAGAACCTGCACCTGGGTCTGCTCTGTTCTTTCCTGTCTTTCCAGGAGCCAGAGCAACCCCCGCCCAGCTTAAGGACTGCTATGATGCCATGTGCCGCATATTTGGGCAACCTGACCCTCCTGGCACACCTTCAGGACCTGTACGCATGACCCTACCTCTACACCTTAGAGCACCAAAGGCTCCGAGACTGCTCCATTGGATTTTGTGCTGGAGACGGTACTGGATCCAGACCAGTGCCGGTCTTTCCACTGCAACCTTTTCCGACACCGGCCACGCTCGAGACTCCGGACCTTGCCAGCGCCAGGCCCATTCTTCCCAATGACCCGGAGCGGCACCTACCAACACAAATTCCAGTGCCAACGGCACCCCTGGGTCCTAGCTCGGTTCCTCAGCCTTATTTTGAAGGGCTAGAAATGGAGGAAGATTGGGAAGGGTCACTGGGCCCTTTACAGAACCAGTCTGAGTACGAAATGGACTGGTATGAGGAATTGGGTGAGGCCATTGAACAGGATACCTTTCCAGATTTTGGCCTGCTTTCTCCCCCTACCGTGGCTACTGGGGAGGTAGCTTCATATACTATGATAGTGAGAAGGGAAGCTGAGGTCCTGGACCTTCAGCTCTCTTCGGTGTAAGTGAAGATGAGCATCTTGACAGAGGTCCTGCTGCCAGGTGTTTCCTCCTCAGAACCCATCCTGCCTTTCAACGAGACATTGACTGTCTTTCTCAGCACCTGGTCCAAGCCCAGCACAGGGGCTCCTGTGAATGGAACAATTGCTTGCCGCCATCGCCTAGCACCGGACAATTCAAAATTCCTCACCAACCACCCTGCCCCCGAGAGCTTGGTGGTCCAAGCGTTTACCTTACCCCGCACATTCACTTCCCTTCTCCACCCCAGGACAGGGCATCCAATAGGCTGGATAGCTGGGGTAAGAACCTTTTCCTCTGCCAACCTTGCATTTCAGTCGGTGAACACTGCATGCCTATTGGGCTGTTAATCCCACTCTTTTTGGGAAATAGTTGTGCAAGTGCTGCCTCAGGTTTCAGAGGAGGCCCGGGCCATTCTCTCTCAAGCAGTATCAGACTGGAGAGATGTGGCAAAGTTTGCCATTCGCTGTGGGCTTAATACCACCGACTCGCTAGGCAGAGCGATGTCATTGACGGTGGCTGTTCGATGCCACGCCTGGCTGAGAACTTCTGGCTTTAATGGAGATGTCCAGGCTTCATTTTTGGACATGCAGTTTATGGCACCCGTCTCTTCGGAGACCAAGTAGACATGGCCCTAGAGCACTTTAAGGACCACTCCATGCTTTACTGACTTCCCCCGGAGCGAAAAGAACAGAGGCCTTCATCCTATCTAAGCCCTTAATGCGCGTGCAAGTTCTGTTTGCCTTGAACCCAGGAGACTGGATGGTAGCGTTAGACTTGCAGGAAGCCTATTTCAATATCCTTGCTTTGCCTATCCACATATGTTACCTGCGGTTCACAGTGGGCCAAGACAGCATTCAGTCGGCCATGCTCCCCTTCGGCCTTACCAGCGCCATTCAGGTGTTCATGATTGTGATGGTGGTGGCTCCCGCTCATCTCTAGGTCAGGAGTTCTAGTGTTTTTCCTACCTTGATGATTGGCTGTTGAAGGTAGGCGAACCAGGCAGTAATCTCCCACCTCCAGACTACAGCAAACCTTCTGCACTCACTGGGGTTCGCTGTCAACATGCTGAAGTCACATCTGACGCCCTCTCAGACACACTTTTTCACTGGAACTGTTCTGGACACAGTGCAGTTTCAGGCCTAACCACTTGAGTGGCGAATCCAGAATATTCATGTGATGAGACTGATGTTTCAGCCTCTATTCTTGGATTTCAGTGAGAAGGACCCCGAGGCTGTGTGACCTCATGGCCTCCTGCATTCTGCTTGTATCTCTCACGGGAATCTCTCTGACATGGTCTAGATCTCGGAGGCAACTGCGAAAAATGTGTTGTGATGGCTGACGAACCGTGACTGGGTCAGTGGCAGACCCCTCTCCCTTCACCAACCAGGCCACCCTATTCCTGAAGTGACAGATGAGTCACTTCAGGAATAGGGTGGCCATCTGGGAGAGGTGGAGATCAGAGGACTTTGGTCTCTGGTGGAGTCTGGGCTCCACATCAAACTCTTGGAGCATCGAGTGATTCGCTTGGCATTGAAAACCTTTCTTCCTTTTATCAAGGGAAGGCTGCTGCTGGTATACATGGACAACTGCCACCGCTATGTGGCACTTTAACAAACGGGTGGGGTGGAGTTGTGAACCCTTTGTCAAGAGGCTGTCTGTGGACATGGCTAGAATGCCAGGGCATTTCCTTGGGTGTTAGCTCGTACTCTCTGAACGCCAAGGTGGAAGAACTCAGCTGAAGATGCCTAGCGAATCACAAATGGTGTCTCCACCTGGAAGTGGTGCAAGGCCTCTTTCAACTGTGTGAACTTTGGTTGGATCTGTTCACCGCTGCCAAGAATGCTCAATGTTAGTAGCTTGGCACTTCGGAGTTTTCGAGGTGACTCTCGCTCAGAGACTGTTTTAGTTTCAAGTTACGCTCTGGTCTCATGTACGCTTTCCACCCCTGCCCAGAGATCTCAAGAAGATCAGGAACAACCATGCCCAAGTTATTCTGGCTCCGATTTGGGCACGAAAAGTCAGGTATTCCAAACTGTTGAGCAGGACCATCGGTCCCCTGATCAGGCTGCCCCTGAGAGGATCTTCTGTCAGAACATGGGAGAGTACTGCGCCCAAACCTGCTCACCCTTCACCTTCATGCGTGGAGATTGAGCTGCAACAGTTTGCTGCTTTCAGTCTTACTCCCAAAGTCTGTGATGTTATTCTGGCAATCTGGTGTCCCTCCAAGTTTGTATATGCTTGCCATTAGGATACGTTTGTGGCATAGCTCGGTTCTGAAAACATCAACACTCTTTTCCTCACCTGTCTCTAAGGTTCTTCTGTTTGCGCTATCTCGTGCCCCAAAAGAGCTCTGTTCTTTTCACAGATAAGTTATCTATCAGCCATGTTGGCTGTTGCCAGACCAACCTTTGTTCAAATAACCTGCTTTGCCTATGTTTCTTAAAGGCCTGCAGCATAAATCTCCCCCCGCCCCTTCCAAGGTGGTTCATCATGCCCCAGTGGGATCTAAATCTTCTAACCTTCTTAATTAACATTTAGAGCCTCTGTGCAATTTCCTTCTTAGGCTATTGACTATCAAAATGGCCTTTCTGGTGACAATTTCATCAGCCAGGAGGGTCCGCGAATTGCAGACACTCTCAGCACACCCTCCCTACACTACCTTCTACATGGACAAGCTGGTCCTCCATACACATGCCTCCTTCCTTCCAAAGATTTTAACTCCTTTGCATCTATGCAAGAACATGACCCTGTCTACCTTTTTTACCATCTCCCCCATCCAAAGAGGAGGAGATACTCCACCATCTAGACCCTGAAAGAGCGTTCATCTTTCCACCTTGATCACACAAGATTTCAAGATGGATAATCAACTCTTCGTGGGGTATGTAGGAGGCAAGGAAGGGAAGGTTGTGCAGGACCGAACTCTCAAGATGGATAGTGCTCTGCAGCAAAATCTGTTATGCTTTGGCCAGGAAGCAACTTCCGGAGGGTTTGTGTGCATATTCCACTAGAGCTAAAGCTGCTACTACTGCGTTGGCCCGCGGACTCCCTGTCCTGGACATCTGTCAGGCAGCAACATGGGAATCTTTGCACTCTATTACCAAACACTACTGTCTGGATAGTTCGGTACGTCACTATGGGCACTTCGCCCATTCAGTCCTGCAGGACTTTCTGGCTTAAATTTGGTTTGTAGACCCACCTCCTGGGAGGCATTGCTGGTTATCTATTCTAAGCAGCCGCGGTCGACAGTAGGAGTTCCTGCTGGGCGGTGACGTGGGGAGGGGCAGGGTGGGGTGTAGTAATGTATGGATTACTGAGTTTAACAGGTAAGTAAACATATAAATGAATAAAACAAATTTAGTTTCGCACACTGCATCGCATTTGGTGATGCAGTGCACCCAACGAAATTTGTTTTATTTATTTATATGTTTACTTACCTGTTAAACTCCGTAATCCATACATTACTACCCCCCACCCTACCCCTCCCCACGTCGCCGCCCTGCAGGAACTCCTACTGCGGCTGAATCTAAGGTAAAGAATCTGCGGTTAGAAATCTCTATAAGATGAACACATGACTTGCCTTCAGTAAAGCTTTATCTAGTAGAGACCCTATTTTGCCACAGATTCATTGCCCACTCTTCCATCCTCCCCGCTCTGATAGCTGATTGCAATGTAAGATGCACCCTTCTCAGGGCCTTAGTATTTCACATCCATGGTCATTTCTCATTGTGACTCTGTGCTCCTGGCACCGAAAGTAACTGACGTCTGCAACCAGGGGTGGCGCCTATATAGGTACCATGCTCGTCATTTTTGTTGCAACGACTACGCCGATGTGGAGCTAAACGATACCACCTACAGGTGCACAGGAGTACTGCACAAAAACGTCCAGATCCAGTTGGATTCCTGGGGAATATTCTAAGGAAAGCAATCTACGGCTAGTTAGTCTCGACCAGATAAGGCATTGCCGAAGGTAAGTAACTTGTTCATCCACTCTTCACCTTTAGCAGTAGTACAAAGCTACTGCTTTACAGTATATGCACAAGTTGAGATCTACAACAAATGCTGCAAGCTAAAAATTTTACTTACCTGTAAAGAAATATATGCTTGTGTTATCGATTTACATGCAACCTCAAAAACTTTCCCCAGTCCCTTTGAAGTTGCGGACAGGCAAATGCTGTCACTGATGACAAAGTTAAATACACATATGCCCCTATATATTCATACATATCTAAATATATAAAACAGCAACATTATAACTTCTCAACCAAATAATGAAAAATAATCTGACTACAGAACATAGAAGACGTATTATAGGGGTCTGCATGTGGACACTCCATGCCCAATCCCAGGCATTTTTAACTTTAGTAACTACAAGTAGTAGTTCCGACCACATCCACTAGATATGGCAGTGATGCACAATATGTGACTCTATAACACCACAAACGCCTGTTTGTTACAAATAACATTGAGTGTACAAGCCTTCCTTAGATCCACAGACTGTATAGAGTAATCCCAGCTGTTAGGCAAATATGTCACAGATGTATATCTCAACCTGTCTTTGAATCTCTGGAAGATGGTCAGAATGCCGCCAGGTGACAACAGATGTTTTTTGTCTGAAGCATATCTTGCTACTTCAGATGCTTGACAACTAAACACCGTAAGTTGGTAAACTAATGTGGCTAGACTGTAGTGATGGTTTATTTGTGGTCGTCCCTTGGGATGCAAATTTTCAGGGCAATAGTTTCACTATCTGGAGCTGGTTTTATAGGTCTCGTCTGAAGCAGTGCATGTGTTGCTCTGGCGAGACATTTAGTCTGTAGGCTTTTAAAACTGCTACCACAGCGTTTTGGCTGGCATAGAGCGTGCGGTTACGCGCACAATGACGAGCAGAGGCGCCATCTGGCTTTCCCCTCTCGTCCTGGTTCGCGCACATCGCACACCACTCGCCAGCCTTCTTTCACTTTTGCCGACGAGTGCGCTTGTTTCCCTTTCTCTCCCCTACCCGGTGTCTCCCTAGCTTGCTCTCTCCCCTCGTCCTGCACCTTTCCTGCCTATCCAGGTCTTGCCTATTCTAATTCTCACACTGGCTGTCTCTCTCCTACTTGTCCAGCTCCTTTCATCTTCTTTATTCTCTCTCCCTTCCTCTATCCTCACTTTTAGGTGCCCCGCAGCCTCTTCTCACTCGTTGATTTGCTGTCCCTCTCCCCTTGCTACCCTTCCCGCTCCTTGGCCCATTCCCTTGTGTCTCTACTCTCCCCCTTATCCAACTCTTTCCCTCTCCCTTCTGACTCCCTACAGCCGCTCCTTTCTCATCCCTGCCTGTCTCCCCTCCTCGCCCTTCGCCTTCCAACTTACAAAGTAGTGCGGCACAATCCAGGCCCCTCAGGTGACTGTTCACACGATGGCACACACACCGTGTGACACAAATGTAGTTTGTAAAAGAAACAGGAACCAGTTAGTGTGAGAAGTTGGCCTGATATGCAGTGATCACTATTCTAGTGATCACTATGTATCAGTCCAGACTGTCAAGGTTCGGCTTTAGGCTTCCTCGGGGCTGAGTTGAGAGTCCAATACCTGGCCCTACCAAATTACCTCAATGTTCGATATGCAGTGACACGAACAATCGAGATAATTCAACGGGGCGCGGGAAAGGAAGGGAACAGCGGGGAGGGAGATCTGAAATGACAAATAACAAAAGATTAGAACACCCTATCTCCCTCACTCTAACGGGTATTCTACAGTGGTCTTAACTAACCAAAACTTCCCACTATGTGTGAGTAATACCTGTAAAGGAAAATACACAAGGCTTTAATCCTAGCGGAGACACTGATGTGGAGGAGGTAAGAGGACTTGTACCCAGCTGCAAGACAAAACATACGCTGTATGACATATACAGGTGCAGGGAAACCTGAATAACGGATGTATAACAGCAAATACCCTACACATACCCTGAATATTGCTTCATATCTACTTGTATGGGTAAACCACAAGCCCCTCTCTCAAGACCCCTCCTGTCTCCTGTAGAAACGAGAATAAAAGAACAATAAATTCTGCTTCATGCGGAACCTCCCCTGAATTCACCAAGAGAAAAGGCTCCTTTTTTGATCGGAACGCAGTGTTGACTTCACACCGCGGTGCCAAATAGTTATTGTGCCCTATTGCAATAAAGGAGTCAAAGTTTTACTTCTTCTGGGCAAATGAATAACGAGGCTCAGTGTTCATGTGCAAGTGAGTCCCTTCGCTTTTCCTTGAAACAAGATATTTATATACATATATACAGTTAGCGTTTGGCAATGAAGCTGCGCCAGGTCACTGTAGCTCCAACTGCCCATGGAATGCCAAACACTGTTCTGGACCAACAACCAAAGAGGGGTTCTTTCTGAGTCAGCCGGCCGGTGTGCTGTTGGGATCGATGGAACCAACGCCTCACACCGCCTCCAGAAAGCCCCTTACTCACGGTTCAGACGGACTTGGGAAAACAAGTCGGAAACTGCCAAGGGTCCGAAGCTCCACACTCTCTTCCCTGCAACTACGGAATTATCGGCGTTTCACAGCCGTTAGTTCCGCTCCTTTATTTCCTGGCATGCGCGCGCACTCGGCGTCCTACGTGACCTACGCGCGGCATGCCGGGAACTGTAGTTTCCTTTCTTCCTGCAACAGCCCGGGACCCGTGCACACCGCGGTACACCGCGGAACATGACAGTACATCCCCCTTCACAAAGGGGACTGACCCGCCCTTGGCTTCGCAGGAAACAAACGATGGAACTGAGCCACCAACCTGGGAGCCCGAACGGCCCTGGCCGGTTCCCAGGAATCCTCCTCAGGCCCATACCCCTTCCAGGACAGCAAGTACTGCAATCGACCCCTCACCCATCTAGAGTCCAACACCTTCCGTACCTCATACTCCTTATCCTGTTGCACCCAGACAGGCAGAGGTGATCTACGCACAGGACACCTAGAGGGTTTCAAGAGCGACACATGAAAAACCGGATGGATACGCATATGCGCCGGTAGACGCAGACGCACAGCCACAGGGTTCACATGCTTCACCACTCGGTAAGGACCGATGAACCGGGGGTTAAACACGCTGGGCCGTTTAAACTTGATGTTACGTGTGGACAACCACACCAGATCCCCCTTCCGATAGACCGGAGTGGGTCTCCTGTGCTTGTCGGCCTGGTGTTTGTACCTAGCTTTGGCCTTTGTAAGATTCCTGCGTGTATCCAAAAGAACTTGGCGCACACGCATCAATCTTTCTTTCACCTCAGGTATTTTCACATTATCGGAAGGTAACAGCATGGGGTTGAACCGGGGGTGATGCCCATAGGAACAATAGAAAGGTGAGTGGAGTGTGGATGCGTGTTGGGTGCTATTGTAGGCCACCTCTGCCACCCACAACCAAGTTACCCAGGAATCGCTGCTTTCTTGTACATAACAACGGAGGTACTGTTTTAAGGATTGATTTACTCTCTCCGTCTGTCCATCTGTTTGCGGATGGAAGCTAGTGGACACAGACGAGGTGATGTGTAAGGCGGTGCACCATGTTTTCCAGAATCGGGCTGTAAACTGAGCCCCGCGATCGGATACGATATCACGGGGCAGGCCATGTAGCCTTACTACATTCACCAGTAGAAGGTGAGCCAATTGGCCCGCAGAGGGCACCTGAGCACAGGCGATGAAGTGGCCCATTTTTGTTAGGAAGTCCACCACAACCACAATAGCCGTCTTGCCTTGGTCTTTTGGGAGTCCTACTATGAAGTCCACTGAGAATCTTTCCCACGGAAGGTTAGGAGTGAGAAGCGGTTGTAACAACCCCTGCGGTTGTTGTCGGTTCGATTTCATCTGATTACAGGTGACACACTCCGCCACCCATTGGCTCAAATCTGGTCTGATGGAAGGCCACCAGAATTGTCTTTGGGTTTTTTCCAACGTTTTGATGAATCCCATATGTCCCGCACACGGGACTTTGTGGCACCAGGAGAAGACTGTCTTCCGCAACGCAGTCGTGGGTATTAGGACTTGTGTTCCTCTCATAGGGATGCCTTGTTTCATCTTCCACTCAGGGTGATGCCGTAGCCATGTGCGCCACACACAGGTTTGGGCTCCTCTCCGTACTCCCGATAGGAAATCGTTAGTGTGGGTTACTCCTATCACCTGTCCGGGCTCGACGATAGATCGAATGGGTTTCTCCAAAGGGAGTAGGTGATTTTCTCTTCGTGTTAGTGCATCAGCTTTTCTGTTGTTAGTACCGGGCCTGAACGTAACCATGAAGCGGTATTCTTCGAAGAACAACATCCACCGAAGCTGTCTGGGGGACAGATGTCTTGCTGCTCTTAAAAACTGCAGATTGCGATGGTCGGTATACACCGTGATCAAGTGTTTGGCTCCCATCAGCCAGTGTCGCCATTTTAAGAAAGCGTCTCTTATGGCAAGCAGTTCCTTTTCCGCGATAGTATAATTTACTTCCGCAGGGCTGAGTTTCCGTGACATGTAGGCAATTGGATGTAGAACACCCGTGGAACCCTCTTTTTGGGACAATACTGCCCCCAGAGCAATCTCAGAGGCATCTGCCTCGACGATGAACGGGATATCCGGATTGGCATGTGTTAACACCGGGGCAGAGGAGAAGGCAGTCTTTAATGCGTTAAACGCACGTTGTGCTTCCTGATCCCACACGAACTGTGTGTTCTTTCTTGTAAGTCTCGTGAGGGGTGCCACCATTCCTGAGAATCCTGCTATGAATCTCCTGTAAAAGTTGGCAAATCCCAACAGGCTCTGAATGTCCTTGACATTCTTGGGTACTGGCCATTCCACTATGGCTTGCACTTTTCTTTCTGCCATCACTTGTCCCGAAGGCGTCAGCATCACACCCAGAAACACCACTGTTGTGACGTGGAATTCGCATTTGGTGATTTTACAGAAAAGATGGTGTTCCCTTAGCGCCTGTAATTCGGATTTGACATGTGTTATGTGCTCCTCTGTTGAATTTGAATAGACCAAAATATCGTCTATGTAAACGACTACGTGACGATCCAAAAAGTCGCGAAGTACTTCGTTGAGAAAGAATTGAAACGCGGCCGGGGCGTTGCAAAGCCCAAAGGGCATCACCAAATACTCGTAGAGTCCATACCGCGTTTTAAAGGCCGTCTTCCACTCATCACCCTGCCTAATGCGTACAAGGTGATATGCCCCACGCAGATCCAACTTTGTATAGATACGCGCTGCACGGACTTGTTCCAGGAGTACTGGGATCAAGGGCAAGGGGTATTGATTTTTTACCGTGATGGCGTTTAACGCGCGATAGTCAATGCAGCACCTTTTTTCACCGTTTGCTTTAGGTATGAAGAATAAGGGAGACGCTGCTGGGGATCTGGAAGGTCTAATGAATCCTAGAGCCAAATATTTATCAAGATAGTCTCTCAGGGTTTCTGTTTCGGGCAACGTCAGAGCGTAGATCCTCCCGTTGGGGATTTCAGAGCCTGGGAGGAGGTCGATGCGACAATCATAGGTTCTGTGAGGTGGGAGCTCTTCTGCTTATTTATCACTAAAGACCGCCCCAAACTCTGCATAACAAGGAGGCAAGGTCACGTCTTTTTCTGCTGCTGTGGCTATCGTTTGCATGGAAGCTACGGTGGAAGCAGGGTTCCAAGGCTTCATCATACAGTGTTCGCTGCAGTATGGAGAAAGAAACTGGACCGTTTTAGTGGTCCAACGTATATCGGGGTCATGTTTCTGTAACCATGGGAGACCTAGTATGATGCCATACTGTGGGGCTTCTATGATATTGTAAACCAGCATTTCCTGATGATGATTATCATAAACCAGTTCATATTCCATCGTGTGGTAACGTATGGGTCCTGCTTGTAGTTCGTTCCCGTCTACGGCGTAGACCGTCTCTGGTGTGTTTTTGGGTACTAGTGTTACTCCTAGTCTCCGTGCTTCAGTGTAATCCATAAAACAACCCGTAGCACCGGAGTTGATCATCACATGTACATCCTGTTGTACGCCATCTATCATCATGGACATTTGCAGAAACAGATGATTCTTCTCTGCTTCTGTTCTTGGGGAGAGCGAAGGGATAATATGTGAGCTTGAGGGCTTCCCTTCCTCCGCCTTCAAGCCGTGTAGTTTCCCGACTCTTTTTCTGCCACTCCGGCGAGGCTTTGTCCTCCCTTGTATCTATTGCCTTTTGGTTTCACCGGGTATTCACGCAGGAAATGGCCTTTCTTGCCACAATAGAGGCATAACCCTTGTTTGCGCCTATGGTCTCTTTCGCTAGTGGTCAATGAGGCTCGCACGGCCCCTACCTCCATTGCTTCGGAATGATTAGCCGGTTTTTCTCCGCTACCGGCTTGTTCATAGGGCATCACGGTTTTGTCCTTTTTCTTATGTTCTCCTTTTCTTTCTTTCATACGATGGTCCAAGCGTAAGGCGAGCTCTATCAACGCAGTGCAGGTACGGGGTTGCGGATCGATCTGAGCCAACACGTCCTTCATTTCCTCGCTAAGGCCTTGATAGAACAAAGCGGTTCTCTTGGCTTCCGGCCAATCCGTTTCTGCCACGAGTCGTCTGAAGTTGTTGAGATAAGTGACAAAATCGGCATCCCCCTGTTTCAGTTTTAACAGTTCTCTGTCCGCCGTGAATGTCTCAGCCCTCCTATCGAATGTCTTTTCGAATTCTTCTCTAAAATCGTCCCAGTGATACAGGAGGGGGTCATCCCTTCTGACTATCGGAACAGCCCACTGAGCAGCTTCCCCTCCTAAATACGATATAAGGAAAGCTACCCTCGCCTGATGTGTGGAAAACATTTTTGGTTTGCACATAAAGTGCATTTGAACCTGCGTCATAAACACCTGCACCTTTTTAATGTCCCCATGGTATCGTTCTGGTGGAGCCAGGGGTATTTGGGCCGGCATTTCTACTACCACAGAAGTGGTAGGGGAAGAGCCACCGGTAGCTCCCGTGGTTGTGGAGGCTTGTGGCAATCTATCCACCCTGGCCCGCAATTGAGCGTTCTCCGCTCTCGAGGCGGCTACCTCTCTATTGGACGCGGCCAGCTCTACCTGCACTAAGGCCAAAGCAGCCATAACATCCTCTAAGGTTGTCATGGCGACTCTCAACACAGCCAAGAAGAGGTAAATTCCTTGGGCCGATAATTCTGTCAAGGTTCGGCTTTAGGCTTCCTCGGGGCTGAGTTGAGAGTCCAATACCTGGCCCTACCAAATTACCTCAATGTTCGATATGCAGTGACACGAACAATCGAGATAATTCAACGGGGCGCGGGAATGGAAGGGAACAGCGGGGAGGGAGATCTGAAATGACAAATAACAAAAGATTAGAACACCCTATCTCCCTCACTCTAACGGGTATTCTACAGTGGTCTTCACTAACCAAAGAACTTCCCACTATGTGTGAGTAATACCTGTAAAGGAAAATACACAAGGCTTTAATCCTAGCGGAGACACTGATGTGGAGGAGGTAAGAGGACATGTACCCAGCTGCAAGACAAAACATACGCTGTATGACATATACAGGTGCAGGGAAACCTGAATAACGGATGTATAACAGCAAATACCCTACACATACCCTGAATATTGCTTCATATCTACTTGTATGGGTAAACCACAAGCCCCTCTCTCAAGACCCCTCCTGTCTCCTGTAGAAACGAGAATAAAAGAACAATAATTTCTGCTTCATGCGGAACCTCCCCTGAATTCACCAAGAGAAAAGGCTCCTTTTTTGATCGGAACGCAGTGTTGACTTCACACCGCGGTGCCAAATAGTTATTGTGCCCTATTGCAATAAAGGAGTCAAAGTTTTACTCCTTCTGGGCAAATGAATAACGAGGCTCAGTGTTCATGTGCAAGTGAGTCCCTTCGCTTTTCCTTGAAACAAGATATTTATATACATATATACAGTTAGCGTTTGGCAATGAAGCTGCGCCAGGTCACTGTAGCTCCAACTGCCCATGGAATGCCAAACACTGTTCTGGACCAACAACCAAAGAGGGGTTCTTTCTGAGTCAGCCGGCCGGTGTGCTGTTGGGATCGATGGAACCAACGCCTCACACCGCCGCCAGAAAGCCCCTTACTCACGGTTCAGACGGACTTGGGAAAACAAGTCGGAAACTGCCAAGGGTCCGAAGCTCCACACTCTCTTCCCTGCAACTACGGAATTATCGGCGTTTCACAGCCGTTAGTTCCGCTCCTTTATTTCCTGGCATGCGCGCGCACTCTGCGTCCTACGTGACCTACGCGCGGCATGCCGGGAACTGTAGTTTCCTTTCTTCCTGCAACAGCCCGGGACCCGTGCACACCGCGGTACACCGCGGAACATGACACAGACAACCCTTATTGATGATTGGTTGTAAGTCAACCTTATAGACCAGCTATCCTAGTAGCATGGATACGAGCAGTCTAAGGCTAAGACTCTAGAGGGCGTGTTAAGCCAGCTGTTTTACCATCACATATACCCCTTGAACACCAAGTGAAAGGACACCACACAAGTTGTTATGAAAATAAATGTATGTTTATTTCTAACAAGACTACCCTGGCTCTTTGTGAGACAGGGAGCTAAGCACACAACAAAACTCTTACGAAAATACTTAAAGTCGCACAATTTACACAAGTGCCCGAGGGGCACGAAAAACCATATACACAAAAGTGGAATGCGAAATTACTAGCAGGTAAGTACTATTCTCATAGGCTTTAGAAACGCTAGACCTACAATGCTGAACCCTTAGATTAGAAGCAGGAGGCCTAGGGACGTTGTGTGCAGAGTGGAAACTCTCACGCGTAAGGCGGGAAAAAGTCTATGGAGGCTAGTAAAGACAAAGTTACTGTTCTCGGGCGAACCCGACTAGGCAGGTCAAAAACGAAAGTGGATCCGGACACTTAGAGTGTTGGACTACGCTGGAGCACCGGAGTACTCGGTTTACCTAGCCCAGGGGCTGCGGCTGCATAGGGTTCAAGTGGCGTCGGAAACCTTCGTTGACGAACCAGGAGCCTGAAGAAAGAAGTTGCTGGCAGGCGGCCAGTGAAGAAGTTCGTGGTGATCCAAGCCTGGATCAGGGAGAAGACCTGTAAGCAGAGGGGACCAAGTTCTGAATCACTAGCCAGTGATTTAGGTGGGCACCAGGATGGCACCGGACGAAGTCACCTCGACCAGGTGAGTGGGCGCTGCTGGGCTCTGCAGTCTCTCGGACCAGGAGGCGTTGTCGGCGACCAGGATGGAGGTGCGAGCTGTCCCACAAAGATATCTGCTGTCGACGTCGCTGGACCCAGGATTGGGGTAACAAGTCTTGGCAAATGCATGCCCACGCGGTGGACTTAAAATGGCGTCTGGAGTGGACCAGGAGGGTCCGGGGTGCTCCTCGGTTGGAGGGGAGCAAGGGCTAGTCTGGAGCAACCAGACCAGCGGTGTTTGTCGTCGAAGTTAGTCGTCAGAGGGCCACTAGCCAACGGGCAAGCGACCAGGACAACGCGGTGAGCAGCAAAGAGCAGAAGGGCCCCACGCAGATCTCGTGGATGCAGGGGGGCGGAACTTCGGTGCTGGAGCTGCTCAGGGTTGGGGCTTCTCTTACCCCAAAGCACTCAGTCGAGGGTCACTCGGTGGTCGTGCTGGACAAGCGTCGTGCAGTCTTGATGATGGCCGGTCCCTCGAGGTCTCGTCGCACCCACGGGTCTCAGCTGGGCTGAAGATGTAGGTTGAGGTCAGAGGTGCCAGGGAAGCCGGTTCTCGTCGAGCTGGGCAGTCTTGATCCGGAGGAGAGACTTACAGCAGACCGCGATGCTTGGTTGGTGCCTGCTGCTGCAGGGTGACTACTCCTTAGTCACAAGGGAGAAATCTTAGGAAGAGTCTTGAGTTCCTCTCGTAGAAAGTCGGTTCAGGATTCAAAGATTGATCTGATTTGGAAGGGGGCCTGCTCCTACCTTTATCCTGCAAAAGGGGGCTGGCACGCGACTAAGTCCTGCCCTATGGGTGGGACTAGGAGGGGGGTGGTTACACCCCTCTCCCCTGCCGGACTTTCCCCAGCTCAGGGGCTGGTGTGCCCCTGGAACTGGTTCAGACCGACCTATGCATAGTGAGCACCGGGGTGCCACTTGCAGTCACCTTCCTCTATAGCCCTGCCTACCTGGGATACACAAAATCCTGTCTGGGACGGTGCTGGCACCGCCCCTGGCAGGAAACCCTTTGTCCTTGCCTCCCGTGCTGGGAGGACTCCCAGCAGCAGGAGGGCAGACTTGTGTCTCGGTGGCAGCATCCATCTTGTGGAGCTGAGGCTATGTTCGACTTTAACCGGGGTTACAGGTTACATACATGTCGTGTCCCTCTAGAAGGGTGGAATGCTAACCCCGTCGCCAGAATTGGCGAGGGGTTAGTATTCCAATTCGTATGACACCTTACTCGACATGTTTTGATAATGCTATACCAAAGTTAGCATATGACCGCGAAGTACATAATGCACTTAAGAGTATATGGTATAGCGTTATCATGGAACAGCTATTAGGACTTGGTTCCGCAAGCTGCAAACGGGCTCAGCTCATGCCAGAGCACCATTTCACATTATTCCAAGCACTCTGCCTTCAGGATTGATAAGGCCTGCCATAGGAGTGACTGATAGGAATATATGTGTCCATTTTAGGGTTAGATATAGGAATATTATATCTAAAGCAAAGGGTGATTACACCACCTTGCCCCAGCTGTCAAGCAGCCAGTTGTCAGTTTTGGATGGCCAGCCAGGGGTGGCATAATACATGCTGCAGCCCCTGGTTGGCCCTGGGAACACCTATGCCCTGGGTACCTAAGGTACACTGTACAGGGGCTGATAAGGTGACTCAGTATCCAATTAGGTATGTACCTAGGGTACATGGAATCCATTTTACAGAGAGAGCAGTGGGCCTGGGGTCCTGAATGGCAGGGCCCCAGGTCAACTAAGTCAGAAAACCAGCAAAACACCAGGCAAAAAGTTGGGGGCAACCATAGTCAGGGATCTACCTTCCTACAGTTAGTGCGGATGCCAACTTCGGGGCTGTCGCTCCCTGCCCGGGTTGCTGCAGGACAGAGCTCGGCGTGGTTGTCTGCTCTGTTGCTCTTGGCACCACCGCTCCTGTCCTTCCTCCGCGCCTTTTCTGAGATGATCATTCTCTTGCTTTTTTGTGATGCTTTAGAATCTGTGTACCAAGACTTTACCATAGTATGTGCAGCCGCTCCCTTGTTTATCTGCCTGCCGCTTTCTTGTTTATCTGCCTGCCGCTTTTTTCCAGCCTTCCTTTACTCCAGTGCTTAAAATAGAAATATAGACGTGCAGGTACTCGCGATCTTAAATACCTGTGATTTAAAATACCCATTTGCTCCAGAGAAGGGCTTGTACTTTCCCGTCAAATATATTGCAGCAGTGCTGAGAAATGCAGTACCTGCACTACTTTCAAATTAAAGAAGTGCGGGTACTGAGTACCGGACAGTGCCTGCCCATTTAAATCACTGCTTTTCTTCCTTGCTGTCATTTACCCATTCTGTTCCCTCCATCCAACTTGAATTCTCTCCCTCTCATCTGACCATTTGACTCTACTCTGACCCTAGTTCGTATTTTGCCACCTCACCCGTCTGTCTTTGTCTTCTCTGGCCCTTTTCTCCCTCTCTCGCTCTTCCCTATTCCCTCTCTCTTTTCTCTCCCCTCTCTGTCTTTACTCCCCCTTCTCTGTCTTTACTCCCCAGTCTCTCCCTTTCCACTGCATTATCCCCTTCCTCCATTCCATCCTCAACTCATATACTGCCAGGTGTCCCTATTTTCTACGTCGTTGCAGTCTCTCCCCTCTTGCTCCTGTCTGTCTCCCTTCTCTTCCTCCTGCCTCTCTCCCCTCTGTGCTCTCCCACCCATTATCTCCAATCTGACCCCTCCACCCAGCCTTTCTTCCCCCTCTCATTCTGCCTTTCCTCTCCATTCTGCCCCAGTTCGTATACTGCCATCCCTCCTTTTGTCTTCCGTGGCCTCGAGGCCGGATGTCTCCCCAGTTCTCCATTCTGTTTCCACCACTCACCATCTATTCTGTCTTTCATTCTGCCATTTCTTTCTTTAGCTTCTGACCCCAATTCGAATTCTGCCTTAGCTCTCTATTTAGATTTCTTCTCCCATTCGGTTACAGTTCCTGTCCTCTTCTCTTTGTTTCATTGTTGTCTTCTCCCCTAACTCTGCCCTCTTTGTTCTCCCGGGTTTTCTATGGAATCTCCTCCACCCAACCTATCTCTTTCTCTTATTCTTCCCCTCTACCTATTCGGATTACTTCTCTCCTTCTTTTCACCCTCTTTATTCTGTTCTCTATCTGCATCTCAATCCATTCTCCCTTCTTTGCCCTCTCTTCACTTTCAACCCGTCCATTTTGTCCTGCCTCTTCATTCTGCCCCAACACCCCAATTCTGTACACTGGTCTCCTTCAACTACATCCCGGAGCTAGGTGCAACCAAACACCAACAAAACCTCACACACACTATCACACAATGGTTCTTGCAGTTCTTGCAGTTCAAGTGATGGACTTCCAGATCCTTAAGTGTGTCCAAATGGATACAATTGCGAAGATGCCATAACAATGGTGGGCAGCGCTATAAAAATGCAAATTACATCACATACTATTCTTTTCCTCACTCAACCCTGTGTACCTTCTTATCTGAAAGAAACAGGTTAGTATTAGATTCCTTACCTTAGAATATCCCCAGGCGTCAGTCTGGATCCGGAAACTTTTGCGTAGCAGTACCCCTGCGCGTCGGCAGGCGTCGTCTGCAGGCGTCCCCTGCGGCTCCGCGTCCGTCGTCGGCATCGTGCGCCGTGATGACGTCGCTGGAGTATATAGACGCCGCCTCCGCGCGCTGACGTCAGTTCTTCTTTTTTCCGCGCCAGTTAGCGCAGATCCGAGAAGTGCAGTACTCCGGTCTTTTGACCAAAGTTTTTTGTGAATCTTTGATTCTTGTTACGGTGCCGGTAGGATGCCCGGTTTTAAGAACTGTGACGACTGTGACCGCACGATGTCGGTCACGGATCATCACCGACTCTGCCTTCGGTGTCTGGGCCCCGACCACGCCGTGGACGACTGTGTCGATTGCCGGGCCCTGACGAGTAAAGCTAGGCGGGAGCGGTCCCGCAAGCTACTCGAGCTGAGGGTGTCGGCCACACGTCGAGAGCGGTCCCGGTCCGGCCGGAGGTCGAGGGAGCGGTCGCGGAGCCATCACGAGCGCTCCGGAAGTCGTCACCATTCCTCTGGTTCCTCAGGTAGGAGACATAAGAAGTCGGGGCGTCGTCATCGTACCCCCCCCCCCCCCCCCCCCCTACGGTCCCTGGGCAAGGCGCGTCACGTGAGGAGATAGAGGAGTTCCTCATGGCCATGAGGGCACTGTCTCCTCCGACGGTGCCTACGGCGCCTTCGGGCCCTGTGCTCCCGTCCGGGGGTCCTAGCGGTTCGGGTGCCCCTGCCTCGACGCCGTCGGGTGCTCCGGCCCCGGTGCCGCTGGGACCCTCAGGGTCGACGCCGACTGGTCTACCGGCCTCTCCGGCGCCGATTCCATCGGAGTTGCCCCCGACGCCGCCCCCGCGCGGCGCCGGTGCTCCGGCGCCGGCTCCGGGCGGCGCCGTCCCCATTACCTCTCCGACTCCGGACGCGGAGTCGGACCGGCGTCGTCCGACGCCGAGTCCGACGGGGCCTGTGGACCCCGAGGAGCCGGTCTACATTGTTGACTCCGAATATGGGGAAGACGTAGAATACGGAGAGTGTTGGGAGGGGTCTGAGGACCCTCTGTCACGCGAGTGTCAGTACAATGTGGACTGGACAGGTGATTTGGGTGACGCCAGTGGTCTGGACGACTCTCCTAACCCTGGTTTTGTCTTGGCTCCTACTGTGGCTTCTGAGGCTGGGGCTGCTTATTCAGTGGTGTTGATGAGGTCTGCCAAGGCCTTGCACCTTGAGCTCCCCGTCGCGGTCGTGAGGCCTAACATCCTCACTGAGGTCTTCAAACCGCAGTCATGCCCACAGGAGCCACTGCTGCCGTTCAACGAAGCCTTGACAGACGTTCTTTTGGGCACGTGGTCCAGGCCCGCTTCAGGTTCGCCTGTTGATAGGAACGTGGCCAGACGCCACCGTCCGTGTCCGGACGACCCCAAGTTCCTGTCCACCCATCCCACCCCTGAGAGTCTGGTGATCCAGGCCTCGACTTCCCAGACCGCATTCCCGTCGGCCCCGCCCGACCGGGAATCTAAGAGGTACGACCAGTATGGTAAGAAGGTCTTCTCGTCCCTGAGTTTGGGACTGCGATCTTGCAACACCGCATGCCTCTTGGGCCGCTACACCCACTCTCTGTGGGATACGGTCGCGGAGTTGCTGCCTGAATGCCCGCAGGAGGTGCGGGCAAAGCTCGGCAAGGCTATGATTGAAGGCCGAGATGCAGCAAGATACTCCATCAGGTGTGGTCTTGATACGACCGACTCGCTGGGCAGAGCGATGTCCACGACGGTGGCGATTCGTCGCCACGCCTGGCTGAGATCCGCCAACTTTTCGGCAGATGTCCAAAATACCTTGATGGACATGCCGTTCGATGGCAGTCGCCTGTTTGGCGACAAGGCGGACCACGCGCTGGAACGCTTCAAGGACTCCAGGGTCACGGCCAAGTCCTTGGGTCTCTCGACCCAGCGCCAGCAAACGGGTTCGTTTTGCTCCTTTCGTGGCCAAGGAAGGGGCGGTCCCACACGTGCTGCCAGCCACGCGCCGCAGAACACTTCTCAACGCGGTGGCAACCGTGGAGGCCGCCGTGGAGGCGGTCGGGGACAACGGCGAGGTCAGACCACACCTCCCCCCGCAGCATCGGCCTCTAAATCCTCCTAGTCCGTGCTTTCAGGCCCATGTGACGCCAGTGGGTGGCAGGGTTCGCCATCACCTCTCCCGCTGGCGCACTATCACATCGGACAGGTGGGTGCTGCAGCTCGTCCGAAGGGGCTACTCCCTCCCCTTCGAGACTACTCCTCCAGCCATGCCACCGCAGAACCACCGTGTGTCGGGGGACCACTTGACACTTCTGCAGGAGGAAGTTACGGCCCTCTTGGCCAAGGGGGCCATCGAGCGCGTTCCTGGGCCAGAAGTAGGATGTGGTTGCTATTCCCACTACTTTCTGGTACCCAAGAAGGACAAAGGGGGTCTACGTCCTATCTTGGACCTAAGGGACGTCAACGGCTTCCTCCGGAAGGAGAAGTTCAAGATGTTGACATTGGCTCAGGTCTTGGCTGCTCTGGACCCGCAAGACTGGATGGTAGCGTTGGACTTGCAGGATGCGTATTTTCACATCCCCGTCCTGCCGGCCCACCGGCGTTACCTGCGGTTCACGGTAGGCCAGGAGCATTTTCAGTTTATCGTGCTCCCCTTCGGCCTTACCAGCGCCCCACGGGTGTTCACAAAGGTGATGGCGGTGGTCGCAGCCCATCTGCGCAGATCAGGGGTGTCAGTCTTCCCCTATCTAGACGACTGGTTGTTGAAGGCGGGCTCGCCCCAGACAGTCGTCCACCACCTTCAGATGACGGCAGACCTCCTGCATGGGCTGGGGTTTTCCATCAATGTGCCGAAATCACACCTGTGTCCCTCTCAGAAGCTCCTTTTCATCGGAGCGGTTCTCGACTCGGCGCAGTTTCGGGTTTATCCTCCGGAACGGCGAGTTCGGGATATACAGGCCTTGATTCCCGTCTTTCAGCCGCTATCCCGGGTTTCGGTCAGGTTGACGCTGCGGCTGCTGGGGCTGATGGCTTCCTGCATCCTTCTGGTGCATCACGCCCGGTGGCGGATGCGGGCTCTGCAGTGGGACCTGAAGTTTCAGTGGGCCCAGCATCAGGGCAACTTGTCCGACCATGTCTTGATCTCGGAGGGCACTGCGAGACAACTGCAGTGGTGGCTTACGGACCGCGATTGGGTCAGAGGCAGATCCCTCTCCCTTTCCCCAACCGGAGCACGTAGTTGTGACGGACGCGTCCCTCCAGGGCTGGGGAGGCCACTTGGGAGAGGCGGAGATCAGAGGCATCTGGTCTCCGGCGGAGTCCCGGCTCCATATCAACATGTTGGAGCTGCGGGCGATTCGCCTAGCACTGAAGGCATTCCTCCCCTTTGTCAACGGGAGTGTAGTGCAGGTGTTCACGGACAACACCACCGCCATGTGGTACTGCAACAAGCAGGGCGGAGTGGGGTCGTGGACCCTTTGCCAGGAGGTGCTGCGTCTCTGGCAATGGCTGGAACGTCAGAGCGTGACTCTGACGGTTCAACACCTGGCAGGTTCTCTGAACGCCAGGGCGGACGAACTCAGCCGTCGGTGCTCGGTGGATCACGAATGGCGTCTGAACTCGGACGTGGCGAGAGGCCTCTTTCTGCAATGGGGAGAGCCTTGGTTAGATCTATTCGCCACAGAAGAGAACGCGCAATGTCATCAGTTCTGCGCGTTGGAGTTTCCAAGACGGCACTCGCACGGCGACGCCTTTCGGCGCGAGTGGAGCTGCGGTCTGTTGTGCGCCTTTCCGCCTATACCACTTCTGCCCAGAGTGCTGAAGAAGATCAGGCGCGACCGGGCCCAAGTTATCCTTGTGGCTCCGGACTGGGCTCGAAGGTACTGGTATCCCGAGCTACTCAGCATGTCAGTCGGTCCCTCGATCCGCCTGCCCCTTCAGAAGGACCTTCTGTCGCAGCAGCAGGGGACGGTCCTCCACCCGAACCTGTCCAGTCTCCACCTCCATGCGTGGAGATTGAGCGGCGACAGTTGAGGCCATTTGACTTGCCTCCTGAAGTTTGTGATGTGATTCTGGCAGCCAGGCGTCCCTCCACAAAGTCGGTATACGCCTGCCGGTGGAACAGATTTGTGGCATGGTGCATAGCAAAGGCTGTGAACCCTCTTTCTGCCCCTCTTTCCGAGGTTCTCCTCTTTCTTCTCTCTCTTGCCCAGCAGGGCTCTGCTCTGGGCACTATCAAGGGCTACCTTTCTGCCCTTTCGGCCTTTCTATGGCTGCCTGATCAACCTTCTTTGTTCAAGTCCCCTATTGTAACGAGATTCTTGAAGGGCATCACGCACATGTATCCACCTGTTACGTTCGTGATGCCTCAGTGGGACTTGAACCTGGTTCTGACCTTCTTGATGTGCGCTCCCTTTGAGCCACTTCATTCCTGTCCTCTCCGTCTCCTGACTTTAAAGACGGCCTTCCTGGTTGCCATCACCTCTGCCAGGAGAGTGAGTGAGCTCCAGGCTCTTTCTGTCAAACCTCCTTTCATGTCCATTCATCCAGACAAGGTGGTTCTGAGAACTAGACCTTCTTTCCTGCCCAAAGTAGTTTCTGCTTTTCACATCGGGCAGTCCATCACCTTACCCTCCTTCTTCCCGCCTCCGCATCCTTCAAAGGATGAAGAGCGGCTCCATCGTCTGGACCCAAAACGTGCGCTTTCATTTTATATGGATCGCACACGCCAGTTCCAGGTGGATGACCAACTGTTTGTTGGCTACGTGGGTGCGAAGAAGGGAAGGGCGGTGCATAAACGAACCATCTCTCGGTGGGTCGTCCTGTGCATCAAAGCGTGCTACTCTTTGGCTCGAAAGGAGCCTCCTGTTGGGCTGAGAGCCCATTCCACTCGGGCCACGGCGGCTACTACTGCCCTGGGCCGGGGAGTCCCCTTGCAGGACATTTGTCAGGCAGCTACGTGGGCCTCGCTGCACACGTTTGCAAGGCACTACTGCCTGGACAGTCAAGTCCGGAGGGATGGCTTTTTTGGCCGTTCTGTCCTCCAGGACTTTCTGGTGTAAGCTGTATTGGTTCGCAGACCCACCACCGGGGTTGGTATTGCTGGGGTATCTATTCTAAGGTAAGGAATCTAATACTAACCTGTTTCTTTCAGATGAACAAGTTACTTACCTTCGGTAACGATATATCTGTAAGAAACAGTAGTTAGTATTAGATTCCTTACCGCCCCGCCCATCCTCCCCGTTCTGCGAACTGATACATAGGGTTAAGGTCATCCCCTTCAGGGCCCTAGTTTCGCATGGCACCAGTGTTGGTTCTTCCATGGCTCTGCGTGTTCTGGCGCGGAAAAGCTGTGTGCAAAGAACTGACGTCAGCGCGCGGAGGCGGCGTCTATATACTCCAGCGACGTCATCACGGCGCCCGACGACGGACGCGGAGCCGCAGGGGACGCCTGCAGACGACGCCTGCCGACGCGCAGGGGTACTGCTACGCAAAAGTTTCCGGATCCAGACTGACGCCTGGGGATATTCTAAGGTAAGGAATCTAATACTACTGTTTCTTACAGATATATCGTTACCGAAGGTAAGTAACTTGTTCAACTCTCTCTAATCCTTCTTTTGTTTATGCTTCTACAATCTAGCTCCTTTGCTGGCCCGTAACTGTCAGGATTTTCTAAATTATATTTGTTTTTTAGGCTTGGTGAACCTGGCCCTTTTAGGTCCCTGGAGACATTGCCGTCAAAACGTTTAAACAAGCATTGGCATAGCCAATAGGTCTCACCTTTGGGACCTTATCAGTGTTTAGCCATGCAACAGTTGTTGTTGAACCAAGGATATTGTACTGCATAACTAAATACTTATAAGGTCCCAAAAGCAGGACCTATTTGCTATGTCAATGCTTGTTTTGTGAGGCAGTCTCCAACCAAAGCTAGGAACGGCCTGTTTCGGGATCTATAGGGCAGATGTCAGGCGTGGAGAGCTGGTTTCATAGCTGGAAGGATTTTAATGAAGGATAGGCCGCTTCTGGGGTTTGAGAGGGATGAACTGCCTTCAGTTTGAACTTTGAATGGAGGTAATAGGAGAAGATCTGCATCAGGAATGTGACTGTGTGGAGGAATGAGCAAACCGAATGAACAAGTTACCTCTGGTAACGCTCTTTCTGGTAGAGACTCCAACTTCACATTCCTCACTGTTGGAAAACGAGGCAGCATCTGTGAGGCCTGCACAAATAACATGACACATTTATCCTTCACTGGGAACCAAACACCCTAGGGCAGCGCCTGACTCTCAGAGGGTAGCGTTGCAGAGCAGTCTGAGGCTTACTCAAGGAGGTGGTGTGGGCTAGTAATCGCCATTTGCAGGTGTGCAAAAATAACTCAATAATTGATTGTTCAGTCTGTACTTTGCTTTATAAAAGTAAGAGTACATTTATTAAACACACACACACCACTCAATACTATACACCAATTTACAAATATACATAAGCTGATGGAATTACTTTGTGACATTGCATAAAATCTCTACCTTCCCGCAGGGGGGGTGGGGTCTAGTACCACCACTCCCATGTATGCACATCATCTTGTCCCCAATTTCAGTGAATTGGTCTTAACCTGGAGCAAGGGCCCTACGCACTGGCACCATCCCAGTGGCGACCCCCCCATTACCTCAACCAGCATTAAACAGGCTACACCTGCCTTGGTGACACATGACCCTGACTGAGCATCTCCTACTGACTATACAGTAAGCACCTCTACATCTTAAGGGCTAAATAGTCTGGGGTCTTCCCCTAAGCGCAGCAGCAAGAATACATGTTTTGCACACTTTAGAATGATAGTACTCAACACATGTGGATATCATTAAACATGCATTGCATAGCCCCTAAAGGCATCACAGATAATCGCCGGATTAAGTAAATACAGTCAGAAACCCTGGCTGGAGTGTCTAGCCACTTAAATCCACTTTGCTTATGACATCACCTTAAACCAGTACTTCAGATGGAACATCAGTCTCTTGAAAAGAAATAACCATTAATGCATTCCAGTGCAATTACACCTTTTCACCTCCAGGGGATGCCCTTCTCCAGACATCCCCAACTCAGCCCTTTACTCCTTGATGCAATTATCATAACTCCCTCAGCTGAAGAACAAATGTTCCAGCCCAGAAGATGTTAAATGCAGGTTGAGCCCTGGAGGGGTTATTCTTTTCAAATCCCAGGACACCTAGGGTGACTTATCTCTTCATGCTGGGGGGAAGACTGTGCTTCTTCTCCAGCAGCTTCCCCCCAGCACCTTTTCATCATTGAGGGTGACCCCCCCCCCCCCCTCTGGGGGGCCACCACGCACCAGAATAGTAGGCATCCAAACGCCTAGCTAGGCATTATGGGGAGATTTTTCTCCTATTGGTGAATACTTGATGAGCGGCTCTCCCGCTGTGCTGGGGAGAGCCGTGCTGACCCGCTGGTGGCGTCGCCGCATCTTCAGGCCTCGTTGGGGGGCCCTGTCCCACCCAGACCCCCAGGTATGGGGATGCGGCGCGGGGAGCCGACCCCCGGCGCTCCGCGCTTTGCTCTGGGGCCCAGTCCCACCCGGGCCCCTGGCTCCTCCTTGTCTGGTGCCCCGGTCCCAGCCGGGACCCCGCAGGTTCTCCACGTTGGAGGGCAGCCCACCCCCGGCTGCCCCCGCTGGCTCCACGCTCGGCCCGCACCCTGGTGTGCGACCGCGGGAGCCGGCCCTTCAGTTCTCGTCTGCCCGCTCCAGCGGGCAGACACGGAGACCAGTGCGGCTCCCGCTGGTCGCCTTCCTCCTGACTTCGGGGCCCGGGGATGGGGTCCCGGGCCCCTCAACATCTTCGGGGGGGCACAACGGCGCTCCCCCCATCCTGGACACTGTGGGGCCCGGGGTTGGGCTCCCGGGCCCCTCCTCTATTTCTTCACTGGAAGCGCGGCGCTCCCCGGCACAAGATTCAGCAGAGACCAGGGTGGGCTCCTGGCATCCCGCGGGGGCATCTTCACAGGGTGCACCTTCTTTGGGGGGGCATCCCCCAGGACCTGACCCACCCCGGGGGCATCTGAGACCGGCGGCGAAGCCCCACGCGCTTCGTCGTTGGTCTTCTTAGGGGTCAAAGGTCGCCTACCTTCCGGGGGCTATATCTCAGCCCCTGGGGGTCCAATCTGGCCTATTTTCGCGTCTTTGGCTCCTGGTGGCACCCCAGCCACTGGGAGCACTCTACTTCATCCTCCGGGTCTCCAAGAGGGTGCATTCTGCAGGAAGGGGTGTCACTGGCTCCCTGCGCCTCTCTTCTTCCTGCGCAGAGGCCTCTTCTTCTGTGCACCGGTCCTGGGCTCTTCTTCTGGCGCTGTTAGGGGCCTGTGGGGGCAGTCAGGGGTGTCCTCCTTCCAACTGCCCATTGCACCAGGCTCCAGCACCTTTCGCCTCAGCAGGCCACACCCTAGAGAGAGCTTCTCTTCCTGTGCAAGCACTTTTTAAAAGTTGAGTAGGGGGCTGGAAGGAAGTCTCTGGGTGTCCTATCAAACAGCGACACCTCACTTCCCTGCCCCCGCTCCCTCCTTCTGGTCCAGCCTCTGGGTTTGTTCAAAATGGCGGCGTCCAGAGTCCCTGGCCACATGGCCTCTGAAACCCAACTCCTTCCCCCCTCACTGCCTTTACATGGTTCAACTTGGTGCCTGGCACCCAGCGACAGCAGTTGATGGATTGGGTTTAACTCCACCTATCTTTTCTCCTTGGAGGGAAGATCTTTGCTCTGGGAACAAAGGTCATTAATCTAACCTGCCATGGCCAGACCCCAGCCAGGGACTCATAGAAATATGATATTTCTGGACGACCCAAAAGCAGTACAAATCTGACTTTGGACTCTGCAGAATACTCATTTTCACATCCGCTACACTGGACATTCATTCGTGTCTGGAATCTGTTGGCCTTGGGGAAGTTACTCTAGCCATGGGTTCTACCTTCCCGTAAGAGAATACTGAAGTGTAAAACACAGTAAAACACACTGACTTTCCCTGGCATGTTCCCTTCCAGTGTATGAAGCCTATTCCATGTCACCACCCAATTCTGCATGAGTCCTGCCTCACCATTCACTCTGTAGCTGCTCCTGGACTGCGCACGCTAGGAATCTCCCCAGCGCAGTCCCTACACGTGTGCACACGCATGTACACATGTGTCTGCATGTAACCAGCGCGGTGCCCCAGCGGCCTAGTCAAGCCAGGGGTACACCAGCCAAATCTCCATGCAGTCTCCTTCATTATGAGTTCACTGTGGGTGAGTCGCAGATTATGAGGCTCCCCCACAGTAAAAGCTCAATAATTAGGTGCTCAAAAAGCGAAAAAATCCAGGCGGCCCATAGTGTCAGAACCACCTTCTAATGCTCACCTTAGAAAACCCCTGAACTTTTAGGCCCTACCTCTGCACTCTGAAAGGTGGTGCCTGTGTCCGCCCCGGATGTGTCTTGTTTGAATTTATATAACCACAACCAATGTGCGCTGACATCAGTTGTTTTCTAGAATCTCCGCACTTAACCCCTTCCACGCTGATGACGAGCTGGGCTCGTCATCAGGTAGCCTCCTCGCACGCTGATGACGAGCCCAGCTCGTCGCGTAAAGTGCGCTTTTGAAAATCTCCGCGTGCGAGCGGAATTCCGCCCGCACGCATGCGGTTAAGTAAATCAGTTTAGTTTACAGTCTGAAGAGGATGGAAGAGTCTGTGAGTAATATGCAGATAGATGGAGTTTCTACCAAAAAGAGCTGTTTGATGTCATGTGTGGCTGTCGATACACATGCTCTGCCATCAGTGGTAATGCTCATGGGCATCGACTTGATTGTTGGATTGTTTTTTCTCCGCCATCTGGTTCGAATGTGTGTGCCTCCGCTCCGTATTTAGAGTCAATTCTCTGGTTCCTTTCTCTGTCTTCGATGGTATTGTTGTCGCTTGCAGTTTTCCTTCTGCGTCTCCCATTAAACACTCTGCTGGTTGGAATCTGACCGAAGACCCTTTTAGGCAGTGCCCTTCGGGGCCTACCTACTCCCTTGTTACCAGTCTTCCCTAAAATGCTTCACTGTTAATTGAAACACCTGCCCTTTAGGTTCTGTCTGTGTTGCCACGTGAAGTACCCCCACACAGACTAACACTTGGTGTGCACTTGTGCTTGTCCCCTGAGCACAATGATGCCTGCAAGTCCTGCTTCAAAAAGACACTTGGGAATCCGAGACCTCGTCCCCTCAAGATGTCTTGCAGAGCCACTGATGACACTCCTGACTTATTTGGAGAGGAGCATGCCCAGGAGCAGCCATCGATCGAAGAGGCGGGGGCTTCCACAGCAGATCAGATAGCTCTGATCTCCAACTCTCCCAGGTCAAGTGATGCATGGGTTACCCCTGTCAAATCTGGATTGGGAAGGTAGAGGGGTGCACCACTGACCCAATCGTGGTACAGTAGCCGTCACTGCAGATCTTTTGCAGTCTCCTCCAAAATCTGCACTAGCTTTGAGAGCTCCCCTTTGTACTGTGCCCATTGGGATTTTAGATTCCAGTGCAGAGCCTGCGTTCTCCACCTGGCGTACTCAACCAGCAGGATACAGGAGGTCATCCATGCCAGAAACCTCAATGGCATTCTCACCGAAATCCAAGACTGATGCGGAAACATCGAGACCATAGCCCAATTATCCCGACTCTTCATTCTGCGCAAAAGTGGGAGGATGGCTGGCATGGAGCAGCCAACAAGCCTAGGAAGTA
The DNA here is from genome assembly GCF_964261635.1 of Lissotriton helveticus. NCBI lineage: Eukaryota > Metazoa > Chordata > Amphibia > Caudata > Salamandridae > Lissotriton > Lissotriton helveticus. Next base: position 594,695,046 of record NC_136070.1, on the reverse strand, counting down.
GGCTGTGTCCCTGCTATCATTGAAGTGCTTCAATGCATAGTCTGCCTGGTCCCTGAAAAGTCGGGAACATTCAAAGGGCATATGCATAAGGCTTGATTGGATGTTACCAGTGGACTGCATCCATGCATGTCAAGGCAGCTGCGAATTGTTAATTTAGCTGCATCACAGCCTCCTGCATGGCTTGAGAAAGGATAGCTCGGGCTTCCTCGGGTATAAGTGGTAAATCCTGGGCCACTGAGTACCATATGACATGGAAGTACTAGTCCAGAAGTCTTGTGGTGTTCACAGAACTTAAGACAAGAATGGTGGGCGAGAAAATTCTACTCATAATTTTTTACCCTTTTCGATTCCCTATCCGAGGTATCTAGGCCACTGGCCTCTTGGAGGTATCATACTAGTTGTCAGCCTAGTATGGCTGAGCAGTGTCGTCTGCATCATATGTGCCATTTTCAGAGTCAGTACCAAATATGTCATGCATAAACTGCTCCCTGCATTGGAGTGGAGGAACATTCTCTGTTAGATGGATTGGCTTGTTGAGAGGAATTAGGGGCTTCAATCGTGGCCTCGGACAAGGGTAGCGCAGTGCAGTCTCGAAGAGCTATTGCTTCGCCATAGTCATCTGGCGTTGATGAAGTCTGCATTGCTATCAGTAAATCACGGCGTGGTGTTGGAAACAAGTTGGTGCTAGATCGGTACAACACCGGGCGTGGAGCCAAAGGGCCCATCTGGCATCCAGGGAGGTCCTGCCTGCAGGAATGCAGATGCGAGGCCTCTCAGCCCCATGGGGCCCGAAGGTGCTCCAGAGAGAGTAGTTTGTACAAATAAGCACATCGCCTCATGAAACTCCTTCATTTGTAAATGAGTCATCCCCTGGCCTAGGAAACTGAGGCTGGCGTGGGTTGGGTAGGAACAGGCTCTCCAAAACGGCTGCAAGCACGGGACCTGGAGGCACAATGATGGTTCTGCACCCTCTCTGGGGACTTAGTGGAATAACCGGGTTGAGTCCTGCTTGGACTTTTTCTTCTTGAACATACCCAAAGAAGGATATTGACCGCAACTTGCTGCATGAGAGGCATTAGGAGAAAGACCATCTTCCGTGATTTAGACTGGCGTGAGGTCTCCTGGTGTCGTGTGGTGTATAATATGGTGTGATAGTATAACCTCACTGTGTAATACACTTACGAACCCCCTTAGGACCCTTGGTTTTCGTCTGTCAAACCCTCAGCTCAATCCTATGACACTGACTGGCAAAGCTTACACAGAGGAACAAGTGTAAAGGATTTAAACATCACCAAAACAATTGCAGACTAATTCGATGTCACTCAAAAAATCCAACACACATTTATAAAAATAGACTATTTTTTTATAGAAGTGTAGACAGAACGATAAAGATTCACCGTAGTGTCCGGAGATATAAATTTTACAAGCAGTAATAAATCAGTGCAACTTCACTTAACTGCAAATAGGCCTTGGCAAATTCAACAAACTGGACACTTAAAAACTATTTCAAAGAAAACTTGGATAAGTGTTACTGCGTTTAGAAGTACTTGAGGCGAAGAACTCTGGTAGGAAGCTAGTCCGGGGGACAAGCATAGTCTTCAATAACAGGTAACTTCACAGGTGAAGCAGTCCTTCAGCAGTTCCAGGCATTTTTAGGGCTCGCGCCCTGCGTTGCACGGCGCAGCAGTGCTTGCGCAGGCGAGTGTCCTTTTGTCTGGGGTTCTGAAACGGACCCTGGAATTGTACGCGCTTGTGCGTGTTTCTACTTTTGTGGCCTGCTATTTGCCTTTGTCTGCGTGTTTTTTTTTAAAGATAGCACACAATAGGCCAAAGGTGGGCGCATTGCTCCGCCCATGGCCTATTGGTGTCTATTACGCGCATTCCTGCCACATGGTTTCAATTATCGTGCCCAGACACTGGTGCAATAATTGAAGACATGTGGCTCGCTGTGGCGCGCGCGCTCACCACTCGCGGGCTTAGGAAACAGTGGTGCAATGTTTTCTAATACAGCACTCGGCGTGTTTTTAGAATTGTGCTTTACATCAGTGCTGCAATGTTTTAAAATACGGAACTCATGCGTTCTGCTCTGCGCTATGCTCCACATAGCGCCATGTGTATGCTGGGCCAGCGATGAGCTACGTTCCACATAGCGCCGGCCGTGCAGCCTCTGTGCCCTATCCTGGCACGCGGCGATAGGAACAATGTTCCACATAGCGCTGTCTGTGTCCTGTCCTTGGGCCGTCAGGAGCTACGTTCTGCAAAGCGCCGTCTGTGCCCTATCCTGGACCCGATGCCATCAGCATGTGACCAGAAACCTGCCCTTTAATGAGCAGTGTTTCTCTCCCGATAACATTACACGCCCGGGGGGGTGCGGGGGGCTCGAGGGGCTAAGCGTGGGCCCGGGGGTGGGTCCCCAACGCAGGAAAAGAAGCATACATATCCATTTTAATTATATTATTTTAAAGGCATTGTATACCGTCATGTCAACCATTGTAATTTTCAAACCCCTAAAAGCATCTAATGTACAAGATACATATCCCTAACTGAGGACCCCAGTTTTGGGGGCCAGGAGGGAGCCTCCCCACACTTGCTCTGTTTATCTCCTGTTTATCCTAAGTTACAGGCCGTACCCCGGTTCCAGCTCTGGCTTGTTCTGCATTATGGCTCCCCGGGCCCCCTCACGCGTTTTCTGTGTCTCACAAGGAGTACAAAGTGCCTTGACACGTGATGGCCGTTTCCTGTGGATTCTATCCCCCCCTCACCCCTTCCCCTACTTGGAGTGACCTCTGGCCAGGGGCGTAATTTAGGCTCCTGCAGTTTATGCTGCCGCAGAGGGACCCAGACGTCAACCCCCTAATTCCCCCGCACAAGAAGTTTGTATAGCTGTGTGTTAAAACATATCTTATAGCGCCACTCCTCCACAGTCACCCTGGCTTGCACGCGCTGCTATTACGGAATTTGCTCTATGCATCTATTAATTATCAGCCATCTCTCAAAGTAAAGCAATGTGAAGTGCGATCTGTGTACCCTGTCACAAGGGAAGCATTAAACACATCTTTATTGCAACCCGAATGATCGCAGCCTCCGCGGGCACGAGGCAGGCAGGATACCCAGGTCATCCTGCAGCGGGGCCCATCCTTTTCACTTGACCAGCGCGAGATGTAGCAAGGAAGGCCAGCATTCGCAGTATGTCTCCTCCGAGAGATGTCAAACAAATGCTGACTTCTCTAGCAGACCCGCTGACATAAGACAAAGAAGACGGGCCTTCCTGACGCCCCGCAAGAGAAATGTTAAACGCCAGCTTTCCCGGCGTTTCACAATTAAAATGGAATGTCCGTTTCGCCAGTGGACACCGGGATTTTAAATGACAGGTTTTGTGTTTCAACGTGCCAGTGGCAGCAGACTCGTTTTTTCGATGTCGGTGTAAAACGACGGATACTTTAGTGGTTCAAATTGAAGTGTTAATCGTCAGAACCTCGGTATCTCGGAGTTAGATGTAAAATTTCAGTGTTTCCAGGGGGTAAAAATTCAATGGTAAGAGTCAGATTTTCCAGTGTGTTAGCGTGAATGGCAGTTAGTCTGCGTGAGGTGGTTTTGTGTTCGTGTGCGCATGCGTGAACCTGTGTGGCCTTGTTTGATGTGGGTAGTCTGTTGTGTATCTATGCATGCTTGTCTGTGTTTGAGGATGCATTTGTGTTCGGTCAATTTTTTATGTACGGCCGTGGTTTGTGTATGTGTGGTTTGTGTGCGCCTCGGGCAGTGTACTTCCTGTGCAGTTTGGCGTGCAACGATAGAATTGTAGAGTATGCACCTGGGTGTGCAACCTTGTTTCTTTTGAATGTGTGTGGGCATTTTAGTGCCTCTTTCGTTGTGAAAGTACGTTTCAATTGCTGTGTGCGTATGTGCAGATGTATGGGGTTTGTTGTGAGGCTTGGGGAATGTGAATATGGGTGTGTGTTTGAGGCTTTGGGAACCAGCGCCATCTGGTGGACGGGGACAGATCACCGGTCCCTGTGGAGTTGGGCACCTGGCCGCCCCGGCCTCCAGACTGCCTCCTCCCAGGCTCCGGTCCACTGGCTCCACTGTCGGACACTTCTAAGGCCTCCGAGAGCCGCCTCGGCCCGAGACACTCTGATTGTATCCGGCGGCGGCAAGCGGCGAGCAGTCCCGCTTGCTGCTCCGTTCCCAGGCTCAGTGTCCAAGACCGCGGGGCAGAGGACTCCGGCTTAATGCCTTCTTGCCTCGCAGGCAGACCCGGGCCAGCATTAAATGTGCTCTTTTTCAAAGGCCGAAGCCGCTCCAACCAGAAAGGGCAAACTTCACCTGAACCACAGCAAGCACAAAGAGCCATAACGTGATGTGCTTACTATACTTTTTAGGTCTCGCGACCTATCCATGCGCGCAAGCGCATTGAGCGGAGCGAGAATTCATGTCCTCAAAACGCTCGTGAAACCAAGGGCTTCTTGCGCTGCGGTTTTCATTAAGTTCACGTGAATCACGTGACCAAACAAGCACGCGCATCAGCCTCCCTCCCTCCTAATTGCATTTTTTAACGGCCGCCGCACAGCACATCAAAGGGCTTCGCCCAGCGTGCGCTCTGCGGCTTCTCGGCTTCTCCTCCCCTAATTATTCATGGCTCAGTTTCCCGGCGCACGCATTTGTTCAAATTTTTTTGTTCTTGCCTTTCATCTCCTACCCGTCTCTGCAGAACTCGCTCTGCAGTCAATTAACAATGACTTTGCATCAAGATACAAGGCTATGGTTCAGATAAACAGCCCTGAACATCCATGTTATTACTATGAAGCACGTCAGTACCCACTAATTTCGCGCAAATGACATTCATCAGTATCCGCTATCACCACACGCGGTTATCGTGACTGCACACAAATTCGGCCCAGCCAAGTAAACAGTCAGACAAGTCATTGGGCGACATTGCTCGTTTAGCTATAAAAAGTATTTCAAACATGCACCTCTGCCTGTGTTAATGTTGCAGCCAATCAAACCCTAAACACGGCCTGAAGGTGGCTTTCACAACGCACGCACTTAAAATTCGGGCTTCGCCCAGCGTGCTCTCTGCGGCTTCTCGGCTTCTTCTCCCCTAATTATTCATGGCTCAGTTTCCCGGCGCACGCATTTGTTCACATTTTTTTTGTTCTTGCCTTTCATCTCCTACCCGTCTCTGCAGAACTCGCTCTGCAGTCAATTAACAATGACTTTGCATCAAGATACAAGGCTATGGTTCAGATAAACAGCCCTGAACATCCATGTTATTACTATGAAGCACGTCAGTACCCACTAATTTCGTGCAAATGCCATTCATCAGTATCCTGAACACAAGAAGCTATCACCACACGCGGTTATCGTGACTGCACACAAATTCGGCCCAGCCAAGTAAACAGAGTCAGACAAGTCATTGGGCGACATTGCTCGTTTAGCTATAAAAAGTATTTCAAACATGCACCTCTGCCTGTGTTAATGTTGCCGCCAATCAAACCCTAAACTCGGCCTGAAGGTGGCTTTCACAACGCACGCACTTAAAATTCCGCTCACAGACACTGCTTCGAGCTGAATACAACTGGCTCGGTGAAAGTGATTCTTTGAAGCTGAAACTCTTACCTCCGAAGTTAGATAGTAAGTTACAGTTAGCCATAATCAATTTCATAATGTAATCGAAACTGAAGAACTTGGGAAAATATTTGTGATTTCTGGTAACCGCTTCTGCCTTAACTCAGTCTGTCACCAACGACAATCAAACTATGGCCTGTTTTATTTATATATGACTACAAAGAAGTTGCTTGTGACTCGTTGAAAGAGGATGGTATCTAGTATGTCCCGAACATACATACATACATATATATACACACACAAACAAGCACTGGCGTTGCCAATAGGTCTCGCAGTAGGAAAGTTGGAGCTATTGGTTTTGTAAATGACAAAGCCCTTTATGTTTTTAAAATGAAAAGAAAAATAAAAGGCATTGTTATTTGCAATTGTAATAGCTCCAACTTTCCTACTGCGAGACCTATTGCAACGCCAGTGCTTGTTGCAACAGGAGCGTATTTAATCAGTGTGTACAATGGTTGGTCGATCAAGCATGGAACCTCATCCCTTCTGCAGACTCTGGCGCACTTCTCTTTGTTTGTGTTGGCCGGTTAGGGCTGCCGCACGGTAGAGGTGAGCATGAATGATGGCTATGTAATGTCCCAGGATGAAACTGCACATTCCTAAGCTACCTTATCTCAGCTCTAGGTTTGTGTGGCTAGTCTGGAGCGTCCTCATTGAAATGCGAGCGAAGGAGAGGCGAGCTTCCAATAGACGTTAAACAAAGGGTGGAACATTTTGGATTCTCTGCAGTTCTCGATGGAGAAAGTTCTATAGGGTTAAACGATCTGTTGCATTTCAATGTTTGCCTATGCAATTGGAGATCGCTGCACTATACAAAATGCATAGTATACATTGTATAACTTGGCTAATGCATGGGCATTGCTTTTATATTGTCCAACAGAGTGTAAAGAAATTTTAAAAAAGATGAGATTTCCTTCTCGACACGCCAACATGCTTTGCTTCCTTTTGTAACCAATGTCTTAGCTTTGCTGTTAAAGTTGATCTCCGGTATTAACATGCGATGAAACACTTATTTAGACGAGTGGATAACTTTAGAGTGCAGTGTCTCTCACAAAGCGACTATTCAAGTTTTAAGAATGATGAGAGATGTGAAGCTTTGTCTCCCAAAGATTATGGGGTCCCTACAAGGAGGATGCACTTGCCCCTTTTTCGATGCCTTCCTCCATTGCTCTCCATTGTCTCCATTTCTCTAGCAGCGATAGACCATCGTCAGCAGGTGTTGTATCCCTGTAGAATTTCGATGCACTTGTTTGGTGCCTGCTCCATTCCTCTTGGAAACAATAAACACTTTTCAGCAGATCCAGTATTCTTGTAGGATTTCAATGCATGTCTCCCTTGTTCTATGCTTACCTTCATTCCTCTCGGCAAAGAAAAAATTATCGCATTGAGGTATATGCTTGAATGCTGACAATATCTGAAAGCTGAGATTATTCTATTCCTATGCTTAGGCCGCCAGGAAGGAATGTCCCAGGAATGTTTGGGGGGGGGGGGGGGGGGAACAAATTCCAGGGGGTGGTTTTAGTCACATAGCCGCAACCTGCTCTCACTATTAGATGGTGTTGAGGGTAGAAACAGCATTGGAACATGCTAAACAAGCATTGAAAATGCAACAGGTCTCGTTAATACTTGTAAGTCAATCAACGGGTAGGCACTAAAGGCTCAAAGCGCCAACTGCATGGTATTTAAAAAGCAGGACGTGTCCTTTAGGTTTCCGTGCCAACGAAAAACTCCTTAAGTTGATTTTCACGGGTGGGTCAACGCCCTTCACATGTTTATTTCCATCTCACCCCAGAATCTTCTTTTTTCACTATTTCCATGGTCCGATACAATGATAAAAATAGAGAATGGACCATCGTTTTTCGAGGTAGCACCGCCGCCTCCTCCCTGATTACTTCGGCTACTTCTTTGCGCCACACACGCACCCGCTTTTCGCCTGCATGCCTCTAGCAACGTAAAGAACGTCAGGGGCCTCGGGCCCTCCACAGGATATAGAGGTGAGGTGACAGCGAGCGCTTGAGTAGGGGAGGAAGTCATGTAGGAGCTATAAAAGCATTCACCGGGGTTGTTGGGGGAGGGTGATGGTACTATTAGGTTAGGAAGTGACCCTTGCAGGGACTCATAGTGAGCCATGCAGGGGCTCCGGAGATCAGATCTCCAACCCAGCCCTATGAGAAAGGAAGATTTACAGGATTGATGGGCTCAGGCGAATTCTGCAGTAACGTAGGGATGGGTGTCCGGTTCTACCTGGACTGAGGAGGGAGCCCTCAGACTGGATGATGGAATAAAAAGCATTTGCAATGCAATAGGTCTCGCATCTGCAAAAGTTTGAGCTATTGGCAATGTACATGAAAATGCCTAATTTATGTAAACCTGCAAGCAGTGCGTAATAACGCACTTTGTTGTTAGTCATTGCTTACGAGAAGCAAGACTGGCAGTTAAGAGGCGCAGTTACTGCCAGCCTTTCTTCTCGTAAGCAACTATTAGAAGTACAAAGTGTGTGTCTACACACCGCTTGTGGATTACCAAAAACATAAATAAAAGGCATTGTAATTTACAATGCCAGTCGCTCAAACTCTTGCAAATGTGAGACCTATTGCATTGCAAATGCTTGTTTCTACATTGCAATTGATTGCTATGGCGTGGTCCTGACGCAAGGGTTGAAGGATGCAGAAGGTGTGGTTGATGCAACGGGGGTCTACCTGCAGGGAATCCTTGCTTGGTTCCCACGGATTCCTCTCTGGTCTGGCCGAAGTCCAGTCGCCCGTTGTCGCAGTCACAGGTCAATCCTTCCTAGATCAGTAACTTGTCTTTTGAGGGTCCAAGCAACTATAGCAGCTCTCCTGGGTTCAACCAACTCTGGTGCAACTCTGTGCATCAACTCTTGGCCCTCAGTGCTGCATGGCAATGGTGGTAGCAGTTTGAAGACTTACGGCTACCACCGTGCCTCAAACAAGAGACAGTCGGCTGGTCCGTGGAGTCTCTTGGCTTGACTGGGCTGTGGAGACCACTCCTCTTTGAGCAGAACAGAGCCGCCAGCAGGTTCCCTCTCTTCGCTAGCCAGCAGGCGCAGTCTTTAACGGTCCTTACTCTCTTTGCTGGTCCGTTGGTGCAGCAGGGCAGTCCTTCTTCCAAGTCAGTCGAGATCTGAGGTCTGGGTGCCAGGATTGCCCCCTTTGTGCTCAAAGTGCCAATAGCTTACCAGGCTCCCTCCCACCTGGTGACCATTTCCTGTGAAGTGTGGCATTTGGCTATGCCAGGATGCATCATTCTGCCTACTTCCAACATGGCTAGAACCCCCTCTCCTGTTTCAGACCTCCCTGGCCCACCCCGGGGTGTGGCTCCCTCATGGCTACATGCCCGCCGGGAAACCAGTTAGGCATTTAGTTTCCCCTCTCTGCCTCACATTCCCCCCACCTCCCCCCATGCTACACAGCTGCCCTTCAAAGGCTGCTTCACCTTTGAAAACACACTTGGGATCAGTGAGGATTAGAAGGAAAGCCAGGGGGTACTAATCCCTCAATAGAATACTTATCACACTGCGCATGTCCTGCTGTATGTGAGAAAGAAAAAGAAAGGTAGGAGTTGTGTAATGTCGAAAGAGAAAAATTAGGGGGAGACATTTCCTTTAGGACAACAACCCTCACCAGTTAGGTGACATGCTTCATCATATGGGTTCCCTCCTCTCCTTTGAAGCCTGCCTTTTGGGGCTGACACGCAAGTGGCTTCCTGCAGAAGGCAGGTGGGGCCTCCCTGGACTGCAATCTCTCCTTGTTCTCCTTTGAGTCATTAGCCTGTCCCTCCAGGAGGGTAAAAAGCTGTCTCGTGCAGCAGGCACCATGTGTGTCCGGTAAGGCACAGGAGTTTTGCAGGCAAACAAGTGGCAGCTTTGTTTAAGTTACACACTACAGCAAGTTACAATAATTTCGACTTGAGATACAATTTGGGCTGAATTTAATGAGTTGTTTGATAACTTATTTGGTCTCAACGTTCAGGAGTTACTATAGCTGAGGGGTCACGTGTAACCCTATACTCGCCAATTTGGCAACCACGTTTTTCCACAGTAAGAAAGGTTGTTTCTTGCAATTTACTGTCAGGACAGGTAAAGTGCATATCCTGCCTGTGTTAGGTCGCACCCTGCCTTTAGGACTCGGTAGGCCTGCTAGAGGAATGACTTACATATATGTGCCATTGCTTTCTGTGGCAAAGTCGGGCTGTTGGTGCACGACTGCTCTACCAGTCTGCAGTGGCGAACTGGGGGACTTGCTTTTCTTTAGGGGACCTCCAAAGTGGCACAATCAGTGCTGCAAACCCCAGGGTACCCCTCTAACTTATTTGCTTTGGGTACCATTTACTAGGGACCTACAGGTAAGTTAGCCCTTTCAAATTGGCTTGTTGCCAATTCGACATTCACTTTAGGGTCAGGGCACTGGCACTTGTGTCTGGTTAGCAGACCTCTGTGCACTGATCAGCATCAGTCAAAAAACTTGGGGGTGATCATACAAAAAGAGGTATTTCCTTACACTTGGGCATCAAACAAATTAGCTTCTTGCTCCCGAATGGCCTTTGGGTGCAGTTGCTGTATGCTGCGGAGTCGTGGGATGACCACAGGCAGACAAAATGGGGGTCATTTATAGACATTAGTGTGGCATTCCCCACAATGCCTAAATTCTGTTGATCTGTTGGGGGAGGGCGTGTCTCTTACACACTGGCAAAAACGTTGTAAAACAAATTGGTCGCAGGAGGCCAGAGTTGGTTCCGGATCCACATCTGTTGGCACACAAAGAAAGGAAATTATGTCAGTGCCCATGAGCGGCGCCTATATAAACCTGTGCATGTCCTATCCGGTGCCAACAATGTCTGCAAAGAGTTGCAGTCACCACATTCCAGCTTGAAGAGGTACTGCTTCAATGTTTTCCATATCCAGTCTGATGCCTGGGGAATATGCTAGGGTTAAGGGTCTGTGTTTTGAAGTCTCTGCAGAAAGCTTGCTTTAGGATTTAAGGAGGATCTGCTATAGGCAGTAAGACTACTTTTGGGGTGGAAGGAACATGCTGTGGCAGTTTGCTTTGTTGTTGAGGAGCAAACACAGATGTGCTATTACATGAGATCAAGGTTGTAGCAAAAGAAAGTCTGCTTTGGAACTTGGTCTTTGCGAGATTTCACTAGTTAAAGTATGATGAAAGATGTTGCCAAGTAATTTTTTCTGTATTTTGTGAATATGCTTTCTGAATACACTATAACCTTTAAACCTTCGCTCCATTAAGAGTCTGCATCAGGTCTTATTGGTCGTAGTCCCCATTGCTATACCCTATAGATCTGTTAAGACACTGGTAAAGTTGCAAACGCTTTCGGATTGTAGTATGTTACATGGTTTTGAAGCTGTTGAGGCGTAAGAAAACCATTACTTGCTAAGAGTGAGAAGAGGTGTTGGCTTACTACCATGAGTAAACAATCTTTGGGTGTTCTTTGTCCCCACATCTGCCATCATCATTGGCTACCTATTTCTTGCCCCTGGAGGGCCTGTAATCACTCGCACAACTCTTGCATTGAAGGGAGTCTGCAGATAAACTCTACAGACATCTGTTTTGCTTCCATTCCTGGTTGAGTCCAGGCAGAGGTTTAAACCTCCTTTCTGCTCTTCCCCCATACTACCTCTTTCTGCCCTACACCCCAGCGCAAAAATGTCGTTAAGTGACGCTTGCTGCTTTCTGATTGGTGCAGGTGACAGGAGCTGGAGCCGCTGTTGTTGTTGCTACTGCCGCCGCAGTGGCCCCCCCGTTTGCAGCTAATGGCAGACCGATGTCTTCCGGGATGAGGTCCAGTACTCAGCCCATGGTGAAGCGTCAGAAACTCAACCCAGCTGATGCCCCTAACCCTGTCGTCTTCGTGGCTACAAAAGACACCAGGTAAAAACATTTTTAAAAAACTGCTGGGAGGATGGGAAGCTTGGAGTACATGTCCTGGGGTGTTGACAGCAATAGGTGTGGGCAGCAGAACCAGTCAACAAAGGGGGGTGAGGTGGCAGGCGGCGTTTGCCCCAAGATACCTCCTCTGCCATTAATTTGGCATAGTTGGCTGACTGGTGAGTGGTGTGTGTCCAAGCACAGCATTTTTGTGCGATCCTTTTACAAGTAACCATGAGCAGGCATTCCCAAGCAGAGGGAATGGAAATGACCAGTTTACCTGTCGAATGGAAATTACCAGTTTACCTGTCCATTGCCCCGTCAGTGAATTAATAAACTCCTAGCATTCGCTGACACTTCCAAACAAACTCTTCAAGCAGTTGCTGCTCAATCAGCTACGTGAATCACAAAATCTTATGGCTGAAACAGGTAATTCCCTCTTTATGGAAAAACAGCTGTGAGGCCCTGCCAATGAGAACACTGCATTAGAGGCCCACTGCACTGGTTTATAACAGTGATGTGGCTAGGACATCTTACAGATTGAAGTTCCTATGACTGTGGGAGCTTTCAGAAGCTGCAGGAATAGATAATGATGGTGACTACTTATTTTGTATCATCCTCTTGACACATTTTGAATCTTCTTAGCTGGACACGTCTGTTTTAGAATACCATGATCACAAATTATACTTAATAAAATGTTTTGTTTGCTTTGGTCCTGCAAGTTTGTAAATTAAAATGGCTGTGCTGTAGTAGTAAGTGGTGTGTAGTTGTGGAAAAAGGTATAATTTGATCTGATTTTTAACGTTGCAAAAAATGATAGTTTTAAAGGGCCTTGTGTAGATTTATGGGGTGGGAGGTTTTGAGATATCTAGCAAGATTTTGAATAAAGCATATTCCTCTACACATGACAGCTGTATTGTTGGCTTATCACAGAATTTAACAGCATTGTGCATCTTATTTAAGCCATGCTTACAAAATATAACAACATCTCTGCTTTTCGAGAGTTAAGGTAAATATTGAGGCTAGTCTTACAAGACTGAAAAGTGACTCTAAAGCTTAACTTTGCAAATTGGCCTTAATAGGCTCGATTAGTCTCTTGCGAGCAAATATTTAATGCCTGGGACTAAGAAACTGAGACCATACATCACTTATGTGGACAGGACTACATTGACATTCCTTGAACAAATATTGAGACTAGGTGTGTTTTAGACTGACTGCGCCCTAATACAATACCACTTTGCCCAGACACTAAGACTGACACTTGATTAAGAACATGCTTATTAAACACAATTTAACTACCGTCAGTGCATCGTTGTTTTTCTGAATTTCCTAAACCTCCACCCTAGAACCAGATCAAGCCCCTACTTTGTCAGTTCCTCCGTCTTCTAAATTTCACACTTGCCAAAGCTTCTTATTGAAAGCAGCTTACTCCCCTTTTCACACCTAGCATCCAAAGCGAGGTGACAGGGGTACCTCACTGAAAATTGAGCAAGAGAACACAGGGAAAATGTTCTCCAGTAATTGGCTCATAAAGTTACGGCAATCGGTCCCATCCAGCCCTTCAATCTCCTCTCATTTAACATTTGTTTTTCCAGGTTTATTCCTCGTGTTACAATCTTCCATGTCATAAGCGTTTTCCCACAAAAAATTAATTAAATTGTTTGCCATTCTCCTTGTTCTAGGTTTTTTCCGTATCTTGAAGTAAATCCAGACTTTCTTTCAACGTCTTTACTTGTGAACCAGACAAGTCATTTTATTTTTTTCTGCAATTTGGAGATTCAGAGCTTCATTTTTCTCGGCATTTGCCACATTTATTCAGGTTGAAAGTTTTAGCTTACGAGTATCCAATGATGCTGGGTACTCGTGCATATTGATGTGCAATTTATCTGGTCTGCAAAGGCTAATGCTTTCTTACATTGTTTTGACGGCGGAAGGAGGTGCAATTCTCAATCTTTAGTAAATTTTCAAAAAAAAATTCCAACCTCAATATTCCTAAAACTGGTTGAGCTAAAGTAATCTTTGGTTTGCCCGTTTTGTGCCTTAGAATAGAGAGTTAAACCATTTGAGTGGAGAGAGGGCCCCACACCCTCCTCAAGAGTTGAAGCCAGCACTAAGCACCCCTGAGGGCTCTGGAGCCAGTGCACAGGCCCATGTTGTCTGTGTGGCAGCCTGCTGGCAGGTGGCCCAGCAGAGTTTTTGGTCACGGGGGCCTGAGGAGAGAAAATCGTACTGGTCCATTGGTGCCTCCTCCATCTTAGTGGGAGCTGGAGCGCTCGAGGAGACACAGCTGGTGGCCTGTGCCAGTGGCCCTTAGGTGACCCCTGGCCTTCTACGGTAGCATAGTCCCCATGAGGACCTGGAGACAACTGCTCCCTTGGGGGCTCCCACAGATAGGAGAATCGCCCTGACTGGTACAGAGGAACATCTCAGCAGTACAGAGCCCCTAGTCAAGACTAGGCCCGTAGGCCTGTCCTCAGAATGACCAGTTTGTGGGTGCTCTGGGGGACGTGTTGACCTTGAGGCTATCCTGAGGTGCGTTTGGGGACTGGAGAGGAGGCCTACATTCCCTGTGGGTGGAAGGCCTTCTGGGGGATGCTGGGCAGTCGTCCCCCAGAAAGCCTCTCCCCCATCCGTTGCTCTGCGGGTGGTGGTGAGCGTTATGCCTTTGGACTGTTGGCATGGAGACGGGCGCTTGGATGATGGCGGTTCCCTGGTGCCCTTCCTAGTCACTGCCCTGCTGCATGTTTTGGTTCTTCCCGCTAGCAATATCTGTTGGAAATTGGTTCTTGTAGTGGCTGTTCCTGGCATGGCCTGCTTGGACACCCTCATTGTTCTGTGAACTCAGGTGCGCCTGGTGCTTCTCCCCGTCTTCGCGGCAACTCCCGCTTGGAGGCCCGCACAGGCTGCAAAATTTCACGGTGATTCTGGGGGTTTTCCTGAGCCGACCTGTGCTTTCCTGGCCGCATCAGGGGAAATATAGGCCTCAGAGGCCCAACATGGCTACACCATCACTTAGTATACTACCTCCTGTCAGCCTACCCATCAACTCACTTGCTGAGACCTCAGAGACTCATGACCAATCACAGGAGCATAAGGAGGAGCCCTATCGAGCAGCCTTCTATACAGGGCACAAGGGAAGCGCTTGAGGGACAGGTAGCAGGTGTCTCTATTGAGGTAAATCTGTTGCGTTCAGTTCTTCGAAAATCGTCTCTTAAAACAAGTCTCCTAAATGTCAGTAGTCTCTCACACATTAGAGTACCTCGTGGAGAGGCGATCGCACTGGAATAACATGCGCCTGCAGGGCTTCCCTGGGAGAGCGGAGGGCTAGTCAGCAGTGATTCCTGGAGTACTATGTAAGAAATGCTCTTCACCATAGAGGTTTATCTGACCTTTTTGTCATCATGGGTGCTCACAGACCAATGGCTCTTGTGCACCCCCGGGGGCTCCATCGCAGGCCCCTTTTGCTAAATCCTCAATTATAGGGATAGGTTTTGCGATCCTGAGGGCTGCCAAGGAGACAGCCGTCCCACCCTTCGAGAACTAGAATATTGCAATTTAACCGGATTACACTAAAAAATTACAGGAGTGACGTAAATCATTTTTTGACGGTTACGAAGAAGTTGCAGGAGATGGACATCATCAGGTATATGATTCTTTACCCTGCAAAACTCAGTCTCATTGCGACAGGAAAGTCTCACTTCTTTGAGCCCCCTGAGGATGCATGGTCCTGGTTGGACTTGTCAGACAGGATCCCTTTGAGCCCTCTGACTGCCTCTTACCCCTACAATAGGTGGGTGGGGGGCAGCAAACGGCCCAGGCATGGGACAGTGATCCTCCGGAGTCCCATATTGTGGTCATAGAAGACAACACCATTGAAACTGCGACCACTGAGTCTTTGCTGGTGCTTGACACTCTGGTAACTGGTATCCCTGCGGCTGAGGTGGCCTCAAACACCCCTTCCCCAGGAGGTGATGTTGTTCCTGACACCGAGACTCCCTGAAGAGTTATTGAAAGTTTAAGTGTGGATTTATGTTTTGTTTGTGTGGGGGGGGGGGGGCTCTCTGTATGGGAGGTCATGCCTGCTGCTGCTTTTGCTGGCTGGTGCATGGTTGGAGTTTTCCTGCTGCATGCAGGTTTCTCCCTGGCGGGGGGCACCACCACCACCACCACCCCCCCTCCCCCCCCCTCCACCACCCCTGTGATGGGGTTAACCGAGTTCATGCTACTGTTTTTCTTTGTTCTGTGTATGCAAGGGGGGGGTTGGTTATGCTATACTTGTACATCATGGGGGAGGGACTGGCAGTTGTAATTTTTTTTCCTGTATGTTGACTCATAGGTCCCTGCCAGTATTTCCCAGGGGGGCCGACATAGGTATCCAGGTGCATCTTTCATTCACTATGGATAAGATTGGAACATGTAAGCTTTTCTCCTGGAATGTGCGGGGCTTGGGCAATTTTCAGTAAACCCTACAGGGTGCTGTCCTTTCTTAGGACTTTTTTCTAAAGACCGTGTTCCCCAGACAAAATATAGTTGAAAGACAATAAATATAGACCCAATCAGTACTATATTGTAGAAATCTGTCCAGCCGGACAGACATTTAATCAATTCAATATTTACAAATAAACAAGAAACCGTTTTAAGTGGGACACTCTGTATCCAATTTTAGCAAGGACGACGTACAACATAAAGTGAGGGGTTCAGGCAAGGGAAAATGTTTGTTTTCAGCACATTTCTCATAGAACAAACAGAATATACAGTAGACACCATTACACAAAAATTAGGAAATTTTAAACAAGCGTATATGGTGTACAAGGTGTACGTCCAGACTTTAGTGTGCGCTCGTTCGACCAGGATTCCGGCGGGAGGGGGGAGAAAGCACTCCAGTGATGAGTGAGGTGACATAGGAGCCGGCAGCCTGACCCGAGGGGCAGAGAGCGGCTCTGGCAGAGCGAGGCTCTCAACGGAAAGAAGGGCGGGCCGCTCCCGAGTCACAGTTCTAGGAGGGGGCGGGGGGGGGGGTCTCGACTCTGGCGGGAGGAAACACTCGGCTCTGTTTGCAGATGAGCCAAGGCACAAGGAACCCACTAGTCCTGGGGGTTCAATTCAGGGGGCAAGCTCAGTCAAGCCCTTGGAGATAGTTTACGGCACAATTCAGCAAAGTCCTTCTTGGTCTTCTCTCCTTCCTCAGCAAGGCACCACTGCAGGCCAGTCCTTCAGCTTTTCTTTGGTCCTTCTAGTTGGGCAGAGGTTCGTTGTGGTAAAACTGGATCTGATTTCTTAGGAGCAGGGCTCCTACATTTATAGTCAGTTTCTTTTGTCTTTTCAGGCCCAGGGGGGCCTTTGCCTAGTCCTTTTCAGCACTGGAGCACTTTGTGTAGACTGTCTTTTCCTTTCAGTGTGTGGGGTAGGGACAGCAGACGCTCCGCAGGAGGTGGAGCCGGCATTGAGATGACAAGTACTGTCAGGGGCACCTTGTTGACAGTCTTCCCCCTTCCTGGGCTCGGTGTCGGGCAGAGTCATCAGTCGCTCCCCAGGAGTGGAGCCAGCATTGTGGTGGCAGAGCACAGCCCTTTTCAGAGTCAAGGGGCACTCCCACCACTCACCTTGGTGTAATCCCTCCATTCACCACCTGTCATCCCCAGCCCTGTCACTCACACAACCCAGGCAGCAGATACACATCCTGGCAGAGGCGGGCTGAAATGGTTAGGAAAGCAAATGCTAACTTTCTAAAAGTAGCATTTGCAAACACAGGATATTAAAATAAACTTTACTAAAAGAAGTATTTTATTATTCTGAGTTCAGGCATACTAAACTTGACTTTCTACCATGCTCCCTGAGTCTGCTGGGATTATAGAGTGTAATAATTCCAGCAGCCCATTCTGGCCCATGGAGAGTAGGTAGCCTTACAATAGTGAAAAACGAAAATGGCTGTAATTCACTATTAGGACATGCCACACACACCAGGACATGTCCTGCCTTATGCTTACAATGCACCCTGCCCTTAGGCCTACCATAGGGGTGACTCACATGAAGTAAAGGGAAGGTTTAGAGGCTGGCAAGTGTGTGCACTTGCCCAGCCAGCATGACAGTACCAGACTGCACGCAGATTCTGCAATGGCAGACCGTAGACACATTTTCAAAGGCTGCTTCTGTGGGTGACGCAACCAGCGCTGCAGACCCACTAGCAGTTTTGGCATTTACAAGCCCTGGCACTCCTGGTGCACTTTACTGGGGACTGACAGTAAATCCAATGAGCCAATCATGGAAATCAATTATGGGTACAGTTTACATTGGGAGCACTTGCACGGATTGGCCGTGGCGCAGTGCCCTGAGCAGCGAGCATCAAAACATCTGAGGCACATCAGCAAAAAGTGGAAGGGAGACTCACGCCAAGGTGCCAGGTCTAACACATATGACTTAATTGCCTGCTTTAATGGCTAGGCTGCCTTTGGAGGCAAGATAAATAGTGACCGGCGTTGGACCATATAAGTAAAGGTCTGGGTGCAGGTAAGAGGGGTGACGTACCGGAAGGCTGAGACCAGGTAGTAGGGTTCCAAGGTTACGATAGTTCAAGTTGGAGCAAGCTGCTTGTGCGGACTACGTGTTAGATTCATGTGCCAGTGCGCTTAGGGAAGATCCAGAATGTAAATTTAGCAATGTAAACCAAGCCGTGGATGCGGTCTCAAGTATGGTTCCGGAACCATGCTTTTCCAGTCTTGAGTCTCTCATGAGTGTTGGCGGTCACAGCAATGACTCGCAGTCCGCACAAGCAGCTTGCTCCAACTTGATCTATCTGTATTCTGAGACCTGCCAGCCTTTAGGGTGTTCGCGGAATCCACAAATGTGTCTGCTTGGAGGAGGGTTCTGAGGCCCTGGGATCTCTACCTCAATGAGGAATTAACTCATTTGCCGACGCGCAGCATAGTTTCAGCATGGTAGTGGGGCATTTTCTTCAATACACTAGTCTTGGAGCTATATTGCCCTTGTTACACTTGGCCGCAAGCATGTTGCACACTTGGCTTGCTGCACTCGTTGAGAGGGTTGCCATTTGGTTTTCTCGTTCTAAAAAAGCTATGGTCATTGACGGGGCGCGCACTCCCTTTCCTGCGCAAGCGGCCTGCGATAGTGACCTGGGAATGCACCTTGAGGATGCACAGTGGGAGAGGATGTGTGAGTTGGTGAAATCAGTTTCGTCTAATGCCCGGTTTAAACTCCCCTATTTTCTGTGCTGTACATACATAACACCCTTGCTATTACATAAAATGGTGGGAACAAACTGTCCTCGCTGTCATCACTGGCTTCTTTTTACACTTGGCCTGGAAGTGCCTGATAGTACAGCCGTTCTGGGGGAGAGTGATAGCTAGGACACAGGTGACGGTACCCATCTCATGTTCCCTGGAGCCTACCATCTGCTTGCTGGGTGACGTTCCTGGACCCATGTGCCCTGGAAATGGTGTTTAAATTCCTACACTTGCTGTTGCTCCTAGTTAAGCGGCGAGTTGCGATTACATGGATGAGGCATGTCTGTCATAGATTTGAGTGTTGTGTGGGTGATGTGACTGCATGGGTGGTGGCAGAGGAAGTACAATTGAGGACATGTAGGCATGATAAGGCGGAGGATGACATTGAGGAGTGAGTTTCTCGACCTTGGGGGTGCCCGGTTGTCCTCTGTTGTGGGGATGCGTACTCTCCAGACTCGATTGATGCTTGAATGTTGTTGCAGTTCCCGGCTTCGCAATACTTGGGCCATATGAATCACTTGAGTCCCTGTACCCGATTATTATCTTCCATGTTCTATGTTAATGTGGCTAGGCTTGTGGCCTGTATACCCGATATCTGTTACGTGGTTATCGACGGCTATTGTTAAAATGTTTTTTGTTCCGATTCTCATTTGAAAATACTCAATATAGGATGTCTGAGAAAGTGCCTCTTTTGACATGGTTAGCCCCCCACTTTTTGCCTGGACATTGCTGTGGTTTTGATCATCGTAGTGCACTGGGTCCCTGACAATCATGTCTCTTGTGCCTATTCCCTAAAAAACTATTCCCAAATTGGACCTTCAGGCCCTGTGTAAGCCCCTAGTAAAAGGTACCTGGGTACCAAGGGCATGGGAACTGAAGAGGGTCCCTTAGTAACCCCTCACCTAGGCCATCCAGACTGCCACTGCAGCATGCCTGGCCTAGTACAGACAAAAAGTCGACATGGCACTACCTGTGTGCCGTGCCAGCTAACACTCCCTAAAATATAGTTACGTCTTTGAGCCCTAAGGCAGGGTCCACTGAGCAGATATTCCCTTATAATATTGGGGTCTATCTCTTCATATTGCAGGCGAAGCCAAAGAGAATACATTGGCTGGAAACTCGATAACTCAAGTTCCACAGCACCATGATGGCCTCACTGTATGTAGGAAACCTACTGACCCTGATGTGGACACTGACGGGCATTAGGCAGCCTGTGAGAGACAGCCATGTTTCTGGACCCCTGGAATGACAGCCTCTGCTCTCTGGGACCAGGAACAATGTACATCCTGGACAGAGGTGTCTCCACCCCCCCCCCCCCATGCCCCCTCCCCCGGATGGACCAGTGCTTGAAAAGCCTGACACCTTTGTACTGGCGGCCCCCAGTTTATACCCTCACTTTGGGCAGAAAAAAACCTAGGAAGAATAGGTGTGCCCACCTTTGCCAGCTCCACCCCTCAGGTGGAGGAGGCTAAGTTAAGTACACTTTTCAGTCCCTTCCATCTTGAAGATGAGGACTCCTCCAATCAGGGCTGGGTCTATGCCCCTCACTCAGGGGACTATTGGCCCTATCCACTACTCCCCTAAATTGCCCCCAAAATCGTATTGAGGTGACTCCCCCAAACCTAGAGGTTAATTACCTGTGAACTGAGGACGACGAAGAAGACGCCATGCTGCGAAGTCTTAAGATGACTGACTTGGACCCAGCCCTACCGGCCTGTGTCCAGCTTCCAAAACCCTGCGTGAACGGGACGCATGTCCTACAGCTAGCGACCTCCAGAAATCACAGGAAGACTGCCTGAACTTTGAAAAGGGCTATCACGCCTGAGGACAGTGGTTCTGTCCCCAAGAATCCAAAACAAAGGACTCCCGTGCCCTGCAGATCCGCGAGTCCTGCCCACTCTGCACCAGATGCCTATGAACCCTGTCCAGGTGGCCCACTAACACTGAACAGGCTCCCCAGAGGTCCTGACCTCATCTCCAGCATTGGCTGACAACTCCTGGACTCCACAACAACGCCTACAGCCTGAATCCAGAGGCTCCCCCTGACTGCGACCAGCTCCTGCACCCGAAGCCCCTGCACCTTGGTGAGCTGAATCGATGGTTCCCCCATGACCCCCGACATCTCTACTTACCTCTGCTGTCATTGGGCTCCCTCCTGCAGCCTCTGGTGCGACACCTGCAGCCTGTTTGTCGGAAGCAGAATCCTCATTGAAAAGCATTGGGCACCCAATGCTGAAATTGCACCCTGTACCTGGCCACCCTTGTGCGGCTGGTGGTGTATGTTTGGTGCTGCTTTGTGGCCCCCGTGCTTGACCTAACCTCCAAAGCTTGTCCCCTGCAACCAATTTACCTACCTTTAAGCAGTGTGGCTTTGAGCACCCTCAGTCTCTATTGAAAAGCATTGGGCCGAATTCCTGTTTTGACCTGTTTTGACCTTTGCATCTGGCTGCTCCTGTACCGCTGGTGGTGCAGTTTTGGTACTCTCCTGACCCTTTTGACCTTTGGTTGCGAAGACTGGAATTGTAAGTGTTGTACTTACCTGTTAAACCGCATTATTGTTTTCCTCCATAGGATAAAATTGCAGTGTCGACTTTAAGTGAAAGGTATTTTTAGTTAAAAACATACTTACCTTATTGCAAAGGTCTCGGTCTTAAAATAATTACAAAGCTTATTTTAATAAAATTGGTGTGGATCTCCACATTGAATCGTTTGTCCAATATTAGTCAATTTTGTGCAATAAATGTCTTACACTCCTGTGTTATGCCTAAGGCTGCTCACCCACACTACCACTAATAGAGCACATTATTTTACATTGAGTTCTGTACCCTTTTGGGGAATCCCTTGACTCTGTGCACAGAATAACCACATAGTGGCATAGCACATACAGAGCCAGCTTCCTACAATGTCTAATGGAAAATTTAAAAAAGACACATATGTTGGTAAAATATTGTTGTGTTCTCAAAATTTTTGCAGAGTAATGACACCTATCCTCTTATGATATCTTGGGCTTTTTACCTACGTGCCCTCCTATTTAATTGTAGGAATACAGCTAAGTTTAAGATCCTGTATTGAATAGTTTAAAA
Source organism: Lissotriton helveticus (assembly GCF_964261635.1). Classification (NCBI taxonomy): domain Eukaryota; kingdom Metazoa; phylum Chordata; class Amphibia; order Caudata; family Salamandridae; genus Lissotriton; species Lissotriton helveticus. Next base: position 594,673,194 of record NC_136070.1, on the reverse strand, counting down.
ATTAATCACCAAAATTAGAGTTCAACATCTAGAGTGGACCTGAGCTTTTTTTGCAGAGTTGTGGCTTGATAGATGTAGTTTGCATTTTCAGGCATGTTAGAGACCATTGAGACTACAAGTGCTTCTGGCAGTTAAACCTGTAAGTCCAGGCACAGCAAAATCAAGGGAGGGTGGTAGTAGTTATTCTAGTACAGGCTGCATTGCACCAGCAGTAGTCTGACATCCGAAATGTGTTCTAACCACTGAAGTGTAGTGATGACATGACAGTGAGATGGATATGAACGTTTCATGCACTACACTGCATGAGAAATCCTTAATAGTGCGAGCCTCACAAGGAGTTTTTTCAATAAAACTGTCTCGTCCTGAGATTTCTTTCTTTTTTATCAATATGACATGCAGTGTGATGAACGAGGAAGCAGCTCCCCAGTTGCTTCCCCGACTTTTTAAAGTATCTATTGTTGTGGTTACACTTGCCTGCATACTCCTGCTATCTTATGTTAGCTACAGACGTTTGCAAATGGTTATTCTTAAGATGCTTTGATCTCTAGATGTATTATTCCTCCCTTGGCCCACAATGTTCCAGGACAAAGTCTCCATTGGTTTTGGATATTATTTGGTTGTTTGAAAACCCAGCCCCAGCAAAGGAAAAAAAAAACTACCTAGTCAGTAACTTCTAGCCTTTCAACGTGATGTCCTCAAAAAAGTCTTATAGTATCAAAATTGGCTGTTAGGGGAGGGTGTTACACAGAAAAACGCCTTACCAGTTGTGCCCTAACTCAGTACCAAATTTTCCTGATTCAAGCAGCATCTGTAGCCTTTGTCCGCCTCTAGAGCATAAGGGGTGGGCATGTAGGGCGTTCAAGCACATTAAGACCACCTGCTACCAACTTGAACCCTCACTTAGCCCATCACACGATGCAGTGTCAAAACTCACCCGAGATGCTTGACCTTTTCAGACCGGAGGACATCATGAGTGATAAAGAAGAGCCTTGATCTTCAAATATCCAGCTGACGCAGGGAGACCAAAGTCCTGAGGCCTTACCCGCTGACCCATTAAGGAGGAAGCACTGCCTTTGCGCCAGACCGTAGGCCCCTGAGTCTTCATTCCACCATGCTCCCTTGAGGATCAGCACCCAGCCAATCAACCTCCAAAAGCATCCTCATGTTGAGGTCAATCACTGTTCCTGATGGATTTGTACATCATGCCCTGAGGTGAGCCTTTTGAGAGATTCTGGCCTCCAGTTCCCCCTGCAGACGCAAACCTCTTTACCCCAAAAGAATCCTCCGCTCCACGAAAGCTTCCACAAAGGGCAGTGAGCCTCTGCATCTATCCTAACATGCTCGACCCGGAGTCTCTGAAATGCCACCTTTGGAGTCGAAAAAGGTTTCAAAGGAGACTCCAGAGATCTGCACAGTCCTCTATGCCGTAACCAGACTAGAGTGAAGTCTCCCTTTCCCTCGAGCTCCCTGATGTGTCTGATGTTATGCAGCAAAAGAATCGCCCCTCCAGGACAAAAATCTTAGCTCAACCTCTTCTACAGATCAGCTCCCCAATCAAATGCCAACTGTATGGTGGTTGGTGGTGGGGGGGGGGGGGGGTGATTGAGGTTATTCCTTCCACAGTGCAAGAGGAAACAACCTCTGACAAATGAGTGCTCTCTGTGGTGCACCAAGGGTTCTATCTGGAATTATACACCATTTCATCAAACATACCACAGCGTTGCCATGTAACAAATCAAGACCTTTCCTACAGTTACAAGAAGCTGTACAGCACTCCTCACCAAAGGTGCTGTGAGTTGGGTGCCCTCTTACTAATGAAAAAACAAATGTGCGGAGGGTCAAGAGGGGAAATAATTTAACGACCTGTCAACTCATGCCCCTAAGAATAAGGTGAGAAACACAGAAAGAGAAGACCAGGTCCAGGGTGGTGTGCTGTCTTGAGTGGTGAACGGGAGTCACATGGGTGCAAGTGTGAAAAAAAGTATTGAGTCTCGCTGGGCTAAAAAAATCCCATCAGACCACCCTTGTGGCGGCATATCATCATATGGGGGATGATAGTCGCTCCATGCACCGCCTTTACCATCGGGTGACGGTGCAGAAATGGAGAGCGGCACATTTAGCCACAGTCGTGCTCAAAGTATAATGCAGAAAAAGTGCAGTGCTATAGAAGAAGTGCTTACTAAAATTGACTACCTAGACTGAAGGAATTGCTTATAGAGATTAGTGTAGGTGTCCAGATTAAAAACACGCCTAGTAGTAGATAGATAAAACTACATTGGCGCTGTGCAGAGTGGTCGACTAGTTTCAGCTAGCAGGAGTATTACTCCAGCTTTCATCAGGACCTTAAAGAAAATAGGCTACTGCAACACGGTGTAAGGAGTGTACACACGTAGAAAAGAATCAGTTACATCAATATCATGCAATATACTTAAGGAAGTCATGTATCTCCCCAAAACTTGGAACCCCAGTGTCCACTGACGCCAGGAAAGAAATCTTCTTCCCAGCTTTGTGTGGGTGAAGACCTCATCTCGCCCGGCAACCGCTCGGGAAATTGAGGCCCCGCTCTATCCGTCGGTACCTGACGCTCAAAACCGAGCGGAAGGGGAGGCCTGCCCTCTTACTAGTCAGTACCTGGAATCTACTTCCTGATCCCCAAGAAAGACTAGAATCTGCGGCGCATCCTAGTCTTTACGTCTCTAAATTGTTACGTCCTGCCGGAGCGCATTCACATGACCCAATTTCCCCCGCCCCCTTCTCCTGCAGGATGTCTTTTTGCTGTTTTGCACAGGAGATCACTTGGCATCCCTCAACCTTGCTTACTTCCGCAGTGCCATATCTCCAGTACATCACTACTATCTGCTCCGCGTGGTAAGTGGACAAGTTAACCAATTCATAATTCTGCACTTTAGGGTTACCACAGTCCCTAGGGTATTTACCAAATGGCTAGTGGTCGCAGCTGCTCAGAAATGCCATTCATGGCTTTCCTTATCTGGATGATTGGCTGCTAAGAAGTGGACGCTGATAGCTCACATACCCGCACTGCAGTGTCCCTGTTAAATAGGCTAGGTTTTGCACGCAAAAAAGTATTTATCCACAGTGCATCAGACTTTTTCTTGGGTCTAATCTAAATGCCATCACGGGATAGACCTTCCCAAATCTAAAGAGGGTGATGGTGTTCCAAAGACTGTTCCCTTTTTAGGTCTCTCCAAGACAGAACATGTGCAGTCTCTTCGAGACATTTTAGTGGCCTTGAAGGCTACGCATTACTTTCAACTGGTTGGCTTCAAAGCAGCTCTCAATTGCTTAGTTCCTGCTAGCCAGCTCTGCGGTCGCCAGTTCTTGCATGTAGCCCTTCCCTGGAACATGTGCTCAAGTACTTGTGTCCTTACACTGCTCGTGCTTTTGGGAGCTATTTTCTTTTATTTTTGCTTAGCCAGACTACAGAGTACATCTTTTGTAGCTGGCTCTGTCTGCTCTCTCTCTCCCTCCCACCCTCCTGTTGCCTGCGTTTGTTGCTTCCTCTCACACATTTTCCATGTTGCTACTACCTCCCATTGCCCCGTTGGCCCCCCTTCCAGTATAACTAAAGGACACTTAGCCAAGTATTACTGTGGCTTAAAAAATGGCAATTACCTGATGCTCAGCAGCGAAACTTGCATTTGTAAGCATATGGGGTGCAAAATGGTATCATATGGAGGCAGTTGTATGAAACCTGCTTCGGGGAACCATTGGTGACTCACTTGAATGTTTTCAGTTCAAGTGTGTGTCCTGTGGAGAGCGATACAAAAGGGGATGATGGACGGAGCGTTTGAGCAAATCAAACACTCACCCCCAGTCAACTGATCTGGGTTTGATCCATCACCATTCTTTAGCTCACTCAGCCACCCCAGTTCAGACATGGCCATATGCAAATCAGTCTGACCCTGTGCCTCATGGGAACAGTCCAGCCCGAACTGCCAAGCCATGTCTTCCCTGGACCGGTAACAAGCATCCTGGGACCGGTTTCGGATTTATAATTCTCATCCATGAGGTTATGCAAGAACGGCTCGATCCGAAACAGAAAACATTGCAAATTCAACCCAGAACCCAAAAGATCATTCTTCAACCCCTAAAGCCTCAATCTAAAAGACAATTAGCTTTCGAAGTGGCTATAGACATTCCTATACAAACTCCTAAGAGGAAGAAAAAGGACATTGCTACTAACCCTTTGCATATTCCCATACTTACCTCACCAAACCCATCAACACCACCAGCCATTCCTCTACCTGATTCACCACAACATTCTGAGGGTGGCCATATTTCTCCTCATTTCACCTATAATTGATGAGGATGATCTATCGGAGGACACATCCTGGGGATGCTTGAGATGTATATGATAGAGCCACAAGGAGATACAAACTCAGACCTTTACCCCTCACGTCCATCACTACCAGATGAGGCCTCCGCCTATCGGGATCTAATAGCTAGAGCTGCAGCTTTTCATAATGTGCCTTTACATAAAGACCCTGTGGAAGATTACTTCCTTTTTTAAACATTATCTACTGCTCAAAGGGGATCACAATATATACCAGTCCTTAAAGGAATGTTAAGTCATCTAGCAGACAGTATCTGAAAGAAACAGGTTAGCGATAGATTCCATACCGTAGAAATACCCCCAGGCGTCAGACTGGATCCCGAAAGTTTTCGTCAGCAGTACCCCTGAGCATCGGAAGGTGGAGTCTTGCGGCTCAGTGTCCATCATTGGCGTCGTGGTCGCTGGGATGATGTTGTGGCAGCTACATAGACGCCGCCCTCTCGCCCTGATGTCAGTTCTTTCTTTTTCTGTGCCAGCAAGCGCAGATCTGGGAAGAGCAAGCACCCCAGTCACTTTTTGCCTGAGATTTTTAGTCTCCATTTTTCGAGTCTATCGACTCCTGGTGCCGATTGGGGATGCCCGGTTTTAAGTCCTGTGGAGCCTGTCGCATGATGTCTGTGACCAAGCCCCACGACGTGTGCCTCTACTGCCTGGAGCGCGACCATGACCCCAGGTCATGCTCCGACTGTCGGGCCATGGCACCCGAAGACTTTGCGGAGCGGTCCCGAAAGTTGCTAGAAGCCCGGTAGTCGGCTTGTGCCGTCACAGGTCCTGGTCGAGGAGGAAATCGAGGGAACAGGCGCGGAGCCACCATCACCATTCTTCGGGTTCCAAGTCCTTGCACTCTGGTCGAGTAAGTCGAGGCACTCGAAAAAGAATTCTAAGATGCATCATCGTTCTCTGACTTCCCCTCGCCGGTCACGCGGCTGAGGGTGTGGGTGGTACCGCCCCCGTGACTCCGGCGGAACCTGTGCAGTCGGCCCGACCTATCCACCCTTTCTGGGAGCAACTCCGGCCCAGGTCCAAGACTTTCTTGCAGCCATGGCTGCCCTTTTTGAGCTGTCGGCCTCCGCCGATGCGCTTTCGGCCCCCGCAGGCCCGACTGGGAGTCCTTGCCCTGTGCCGCCACCAACTTAAGACCCACTTGGATCTAGGCCTGGATCCCGGTCAACGCTGGTTGACCTCACAACTCCTCCACTGATGTCGACTCCTTCCCCCGTTATTACCACTCTGTGTGGGATACAGTTGCACGAATGCTGCCTCCGTGACCGGAGGAGGCCCGGACAGTGCTCACCCAGGCTGTTGCTGAGGGGGGGAATGTAGCGAAGTTCACCATACGGTGCGGACTACACACCGCGGACTCGCTAGGCAGAGCGATTTCCACGATGGTGACGCTCTGCCGCCACGCTTGGCTGCGGTCCACTGGTTTTTCGGGGGTTGTCCAAAACACCCTTATTGACATGCCCTTTGATGGCTGTCGCCTTTTTACGACAAAGCTGATCATGCGCTGGAACGCTTTAAGGACTCCCGGGCCACGGCCAAGTCCTTGGACCTTTCTACCACGCGCACTGCCACTTTGGCTTTTTGTCCCTTTCCTGGCCATGGAAGGGGTGCCCGACACGTTCCTTCAGCCACAAGGCACAGAACCAACCTCGAGGCGGCTGTGGACATGGTTCCCGCCGTGGCGGGGCAGGGGGCCAGCGATCGGGTCAGTCCACCTCCACCCCCGCAGCAGCCGCCTCAAAGCCTTCCTAGTCCGAGCTTTCAGGCCCATCAGATGCCAGTAGGCAGCTGGATTTACCATTACCTCCCCCTTTAGCACACCATCACTTCGGACAGGTGGATGCTGCAAATTGTCCTAAGGGGTTACTCCCTCCCCTTCGAGACTACCCCTCCAGCCATGCCACCCAAGTACCACCGCATGTCTGGGGATCATCTGCTACTTCAACCAGTCGAAGTTACGGCCCTTTTGGCCAAAGGGGCCATTAAGCGCTTTCCTGTGACAGAAGTAGGTTGTGGTTGCTATTCCCACTACTTTCTGGTACCCAAGAAGGACAAGGGCCTGCGTCCTATTTTGGACCTCGGGGACATCAATCGCTTCCACCGGAAGGAGAAGTTCAAGATGCTAACTCTGGTTCCGGTCTGGTCTGCTCTCGACCCTGGAGACTGGATGGTAGCACTGGATGGTAGCGTTGGACTTGCAGGATGCATATTTCCACATCCCCGTCCTGCCGGCCCACCAGCGTTACCTGCGATTCACGGTATGCCACGAGTATTTTCAGTTCACCATGCTCCCCTTTGGTCTTACCAGTGCCCCTCGGGTGTTCACAAAAGTGATGGTGGTGGTCGCAGCCCATCTTCACAGATCAGGGGTTCCAGTCTTCCCCTATCTCGATGACTGGTTGTTGAAGGCGAGCTTGCCCCAGACAGTAGTCTCTCACCTCCAGACTACGGCCGACCGCCTGCATTTGCTGGGGTTCTCCAGCAACGTTCCGAAGTCGCACCTGATTCCCTCCCAGAAGCTCCCTTTCATCGCGTTGTTCTGGACTTGACGCAGCGGGTCTGGGATATTCAGGCTATAATTCCGATCTTTCAGCCTCTATCCCAGATGGCATATGCGGGCTCTACAGTGGGACCTGAAGTCCCAGTGGTCACAGCATCAGGGCAACCTGTCCGATCACGTCCAGGTCTCGGAGGGCACTACACAACAATTGCAGTGGTGGCTCACGAATCGCAATTGGGTCAATGGCAGATCCCTCTCCCTTCCCCAACCAGAGCACACAGTGGTGACGGATACGTCCCTCCTGGGATGGGGTGGCCACATGGGAGAGGCGGAGATCAGAGGACTCTGGTCTCCGGCAGAGTCCGGGCTCCACATCAACCTTTTGGCGCTTTGGGCAATCCGACTTGCACTGAAGGCATTCCTTCCCTCTGTCCGTGGGAGTGTGGTGCAGGTGTTCACGGACAACTCCACCGCCATGTGGTACTGCAACAAACTGGGTGGGGTCGTGGACTCTGTCAGGAGGCTCTGCGCCTCTGGACATCAGGGCATTTCCTTGGTGGTTCAACACCTGGCAGGTTCTCTGAACGCCATGGTGGACAAACTCAGCTGTCGGTGCATGATGGATCACAAATAGTGTCTGCATTCGGACGTGTGGCGCAAGGTCTCTTTCTGCAGTGGGGAGAGCCTTGGTTAGATCTATTCGCCACCGAAGAGAACGTGCAATGTCAGCGCTTCTGCGCGTTGAAATTTCCGAGGCGGCACTCTCTCAGCCACGCTTTTCATCACCAGTGGAGTTGCGGTCTGTTGTATGCCTTTCCGCCTATACCACTTCTGCCCAGAGTGCTGAAGATCAGGCGCGACCTGGCCCAAATCATCCTTGTGGCTCTAGATTGGGCACAAAGATACTGGTATCCTGAGCTACTAAGCATGGCCATCGATCCCCTGATCTGACTGCCTCTTCAGGAGGATCTTCTGTCGCAGCAACAGGGGACGGTCCTCCACCCGAACCTGTCCAGCCTCCACCTCCATGCATGGACATTGAGCGCCGACAGTTGACAGCTTTCGACCTTCCTCCCGAAGTCTGGGATGTCATCTGGGCAGCCAGGCGTCCCTCCACTAAAACAGTATACGCCTGCAGGTGGAACAAATTTGTGGAATGGTGCACAGCAAAGTCTGTGGATCCTCTTTCTGCCCCTCTTTCGGAGGTTTTCTTCTGTTCCTTCTTACTTTGACCCAGCAGGACTCTGCTCTGGGCACTATCAAGGGCTATCTTTCGGCCATCTCAGCCTTTTTAAGGCTTCCTAATCAGCCTCCTCTTTTCAAGTTCCCTGTTAAAATAGATTCTTGAAAGGCATTGCCCATGTTCCCTCCTGTCCATTTCTTGATGCCTCAGTGGGACTAGAATCTTGTTCTAACGTATCTGATGTGTTCTTTTGAGCCACTTCACAACTGTCCTTTTCGTCTTCTCAATGTTATAGACTGCTTTCCTGGTTGCCATCACCTCTGCCAGAAGAATGAGTGAGCTCCAGACTTTCTTCTAAATCTCCTTTTCTTTCTGTCCATCCGGACAAAGTTGTCCTAAGAACACGTCCATCTTTTCTGCCAGAGGTTGTCACTACCTTTCACATCGGGCAAACAATCACTTTGCCAACCTTCTTTACACCTCCCTCAAGAGGTAGAGGCTCCAATGTTTGGACCCAAAACGTGCGCTCTCATTCTATCTGAACCGCACACAACAGTTCTGGGTGGATGATCCGCTCTTTTTGGCTACGTTGGCGCCAAGAAAGGTCGGGCAGTGCACAAGCGCACCATCTCCCGGTGGGTCGTTCTGTGCATCAAAGCATGCTATTCTTTGGCTAGCACGGAGCCTCCAGTGGGGCTTACTCGTTCGCTCTTCCAGGGCGACGGCCGCCACTAATGCTTTGGGACAGGGGCTTCCCTGCACACGTTTACCAAGCACTATTGCCTGGACAGCCAAGTCCGGAGAGACTGCTTCTTTGGCTGTTATGTTCTCCAGAACTTTCTGGTGTGGTCTTGAATAGCAGACCCTCCACCGGGGTTGTTATTGCTGGGGTATCTATTTTACGGTAAGGAATCTATCACTAACTTGTTTCTTTCAGATGTACAAGTTATTTACTTTCGGTAATTGAATATCTGTAAGAAACATTAGTTAGTAATAGATTCCTTACCGCCCCACCCATCCTCCCCGTTCTGTGATTGGATTTCTATGGTTAAGGTCATTCCTTTTTAGCGCCCTAGTTTCATTGCACCAGTGGTCAGTTTCTTGCATGGCTCAGCGTTCCTGGCGCTGAAAGTCATGTACACAACTGACATCAGCACGTGAGGGCTGCGTCTAAGTAGCTGCTGATACGTTACCCCGGCGACCACGTCGCCAACGACGGACGCGGAGCCAAACAACGCCACCTTTCGTCACGCAGGGGTACTGCTGAAGAAAACTTTCCGAATCCAGTCTGACTCCTGGGGGTAATTCTACAGTAAGGAATCTATCACAAACTAATGTTCCTTACATATGTATCATTACCGAAGGTAAGTAACGTGTGCATTTGGTTTCATATTGTGCAGTTCAGACACTAGATGTATATGTTTTGCTTCCTCTACACCCACTTTATTGCCAATGCCCCCGAACTCCTGACCGCCGACCTGCTGGCATTAATGCGGCCCTCGTTAACATCCCAGACCAAGCTTGGTGGCCCCTGGGAAAATGTTTGTGAGTACCCATGCTCTAGAGCAGAGGTCTTCAATCTGTGGGGCGCGACCCCAAGGGGGGTCGTGGAGCCCTTGGAAGGGGGTCGCAGATTCTGTCAGAGCGCGCAGTTCCTGGCGTTAGGCTGACTGAGGGTGCTCACAGAGGAGGCCTAATCCGCACCGAGGGGTGAAAAACATCAAAGCCTCATTAACAAGGAAAATGTCTTTTAAAGACCTGTGAAGTACTCTGGTGTGGCTGTGTGTGTGTGTCCCTGAAGCTGTTTCAGCCGGGCTCACTTACACGAGCTGGGGGGGGGCTGGGGGAGGAGGTTGTAGTGTAGCCCTTTGAGTTCAATTGACGTTGCGCGCCTGGAGCTGTGGGTCCCGCGACAAGTCCCATAAATCATTGGTTCAAGTCCAGGAGCCCTCATACCTGGCGCCTGTGTGGGAGAAATGTGCCTGAGAGTCTGTTCTTCATGGTGAGATGTTGTTACAGCCTATCTGCCCCCTCCTACCCCGCCCCCAGCAGGGAGGCACAGAGATGCCCTCCCATGAGCGGAAAAGAAGGAAGAAGATGCAGAGATAATGCCCCCCCCCCCGCCCCCCCCATGAGAGAGGCACAGAAAAGGAGGGTGGATGAATGATGGGTGAATGATGGATGAAAGGGTGGACTGATGAATGGATGTATGTAAGGATGAAGGATGGATGGATGTGTGAAAAGATGGATGGATGGATGAAAGGGTGGATGGGTGGAAGAAAGGATGGATGGATGAAAGGGAGGATGGATGGAAGGATGAAAGGGTAGATGGATGTATGGATGGATAAAAGGTTGCATGGTTGAATGATGCATGGATGGATGTGTGAAAGGGTGGATGGATGGATGGATGGATGGATGGATGGAAGGATGTGTGAAAAAGTGGGTGGATGAATGATGGATGGGTGGATGAAAGGGTGGATGGATGGATAAAAGGGTGGATGGATGGATGAAGGATGGATGTATGGATGGAAGGATGAAAGGGTGGATGGATGGATGTGTGAAAGTGTGGGTGGATGAATGATGGATGGATGTGATGAGGTCTAACAGGCGCATTTATGGTTGTAAAAAGTTGATGATGAGGAGTACCAGTTTCTAGAAACTTTTGTCAGAAGGGGTTCCTTACGCCTAAAAAGGTTTTACAAGGGGGTCTCGGCATAAAAAAGTTTGAAGACCTCTGCTCTAGAGGACACATTTTTTGCAAGTGCATAAGGACAAAGAAGTTTTAAGAACTAATCCTAAATTCCTACTTACGGTAGTATCGCAATATCACATGGCTCAATTCATGGAATTGCCTGTATTTTTTCCTCAACCAGACTCCATGTCAGAGCATTCCACACAAATTTCAAAAGAGCACTCATGTACTATATAGATAGAACACAATCCTTGCGGAAAACTCAACAACTATTTGTGGCATTCTCCAAACTGCATAAACTTTAAGCAATTTCCAAATCCCGTATTACACATTGGATAGTAAAATGTATCCAAATCTGCTATGCTAAAGCCAAAAGATCCCTCCAAAAGCAGATTCTACTTGCTTAAAAGGGGCTTCTATGGCATTTCTAGGCAATATTCCAATAACTGACATACGTGAAGCTGCTATATGGACTGCAGCACCTACATGCACAAAACATTTCTGTTTCGGTGTTATGGCATGACAGCAAGCAAATTTTGGGCAAGCAGTACTACGAAGATTTTTTTTGTTTTTAAATGTACCGGGCACAAGTTAGTCACCGCATACAAGGAGAACTGCTTTTTAGTCTATGCTAAGCATTTATATCTACAGCCACACATGCAATAAAATGGTGAATGTTACCCTGAAAGCATCTATTTGTGGCATGTCTTGCTGTAGATTCGCATGCACCCACCCTCCTCCCCTGTGATGGGTGCTCCTTGCATTTATATACATCATACATTACATGGTCCTCTACATAGGATACATTATCCTTTAAATCCATCCTCACCTGCCAAGCAGAAAACATCTAACAATGGAGTCGATGACCATTTGCAGTACAAGCAAGAGGTGACCATGTGCAGTACAAGCCAGAGGAGGAGTCCCTATACCTTGTGACTCGAAAGACTTCTTCGAAGAAAAACAACTTGACACTTCTGAGCCCAACACTAGATGGCTTACTTATGCTAAGCATGTGTATCTACAGCCTCATGCCATCAAACACACATAAATATACACACACATATATATTATGGATCTGTTCTTGGCATTTAGTGCTGTAGATGTAGACTTGTGCATAGTCCTGCCATCTAGTTTTGGGCTCTGACGCGTACAGCTAGTTTTTGTTCGAAGAAGTAATTTCGAGTCGTGCGGTATAGTGACTCCACCTATCGCCGGTAAAGTGCATGGGCATCTGCTACATTGTGAATTTTTTCTCAGCCATCTGGTTCAGAATCTCTGTGAGCTCCTTTTTAATGCCGCTTGATCTCATCGGGCCCGTGGATCCGTTACTCGTCTGTTGCCTTTTCAATCTCGCCTACTCTTCGTAGAAGAAACAACTTGGACACTTTTTAGCCCAACACTAGATGGCAGACTTATGGTAAGCATGTGAAATTACAGCACTACATGCCACAAACAGATGCTTACAGGGTACACTAACATTCACCATAGATAGATAAATAGATCGATCAATAGAGAGATATACACACACCTATTTTACTCAACCTGCCAATTTCAGGATGGTGTTAGTCATCGCTGAATAATTGGCTATTGGGTAATCTAATCATGAAGTGGACATTTTTTATAATCACAAGTGAAATCCTCATGTCAGAATAAGGTGCTGAATCTTCTTGAAATTCTGAGCGGTGAAATGTCAATCTATTTCACAGGCTTTAACAAAAATGGAAGGCTCATCATGTGGATGGTTGCATAAACATTTTCTTTGAAACTCTTTTAAGAGCTGTGTTTCAGGCAAATATGTTAACAGCCTTTAACTAGAGAAAACCTGCATGCATCATGAACATTACAGGCAAGTACCATTTCTTCTGTCTATAGAATTTTGCATCATTTTTCTATAAGACTGGATATCAAAGAAATCTTTTGTTTTTATTTGTCAAAAGCTTATCATGTTCCTCAAATCCTACGTGAAGATTGGCTTACTAGATTGTGATATTGCTATGTGGGGGACTCTGTTGCATATAATTGCATGAATTTCCCTGTTTTTCCATAAGGCTATCTTATACGAATTCTTTTTTCCAGGGCGCTGCGAAAAGCTCTTACTCATATAGAGATGCGTCGAGCAGCACGGAGGCCTAACTTGGCACTGAAGGTGAAGTCGACCATCCCCTTGAGGCCAACACCTCCACTGCCACTCGTGCCCCTTGCACACCTGGCTAACACCTGTGAGCCCATTGTGTTGGAAGACTAATCTATGGCAGACATTTTTTAATATTTATCTATGGAAGAATGAGACAATTGGATCACCAGACTTCATGTGCAGTTCGCAGGCTTTGTTCTCTGTGCCTCTGTAATGCCCATCCTTATCCTTGCAAGGAAAAAGACTTCCCCTCCTATCAGGACAGGGATTCACTGATTTCCCCCCTTTTGTTTCCAATCCTGAATTCCTTCTTCCCCATTTTAGTCCTTGACTCCCTTTCCTGTACAGCCTTTGCACGACTGGAGTGAACCTTCACCTCCATGGTGAATCTTGGGACAGAGAAGGCTGGGTGATCAGCTGCATGCTGAGATGAAGTCTGGTATGGCTACAGATTGCGATCCTGAAATCAAGCATATCTGAGTGTTACTGCGTCATCCAGTAGACCTTCCCTCAAAGGAGCAGATGTAGTGACTTATCCGGAGAACCTTCTGTGTGATACACACACATCTTCCAATCACCTACTCATTTTTGGTATTGTTTAGCAGTTTTTTTCTTTTAACGTTCCCTTCTATGATGGTGTTGGATGCTGTTTCCTGTGGTTGGACTGTCCGCCCCTACAGAGCAGTGTGCAGAGGACCCTGCAGAATGACCACAGCCTGCATTTCCAGAAGACATTTTTGTACAAGGAATACCTGAAAAATAATACCCAACAAGTTTTTAAAAAAATAATTGGATTCTGTAACAAGTTTTATCTAGTGCAGAATAAAATAAAGACCAATTTTTTCTTCACTAGTGTTTAGTAGCTGCCCAGCCTTTCTTGCCTACTACTTACATTTCCTTTCTATTTCTTCTCTTCCTGAATCTCCTTCCACTGCCTCCTCTTTTCCTTTATTTATCACAGACTTTGCTGTAATTTCGTTAGTGGTAGAAGAACTGGTGGTTCGGGTTACTTGACAGTGTGTAGAGCAGGATGGTAAGAATCTCACAGCAAAATAGATTATTTGCTACACTTTAGTCACAACTTGCAAGTGATCTTCTGGGACCTTCATAAGTTTTTCAACCAAACACCGTTTCAATCAAGGTAAAATAAAGCATATTGTCTGCATGTATCAGTTGGGTGGTACCATTAACTGTATTGAGAAGCAATAATGTGGGAGCTGGGTAGGACTATCCTTATCTGTGTTTTTTCCCAGGCTCTTGATTACATCACTTCATAATGTTCCTTCTCTCACTCTTCCCTAATTATCAGACTTTTTTGGAGCACATGCCCTAGCACATTCAATGTTTAATATCAGAACTTGATAGAAACACTTCTCCTGTATATTAGTAGCCCTGTATTCTGATTTGAAGGCGTAGGATTAGTCTATGATGCTGCAGTAGGCATCTTTGAAGGGCTGGGGCTCCTGCCCCAGTCAATCCTAAGCACATGTTGCAATACTGCCTATTCTCCTGTATGATGCCAGACGGCGCCCCATGACTTCCTGTGTGTTATCTTCATAGTCAGATTCTTTTGTCTGCAGTTGGGTATAGGATCACACTGGAAGAGCTCCAAAGAATCTACAAAAATTTGCAAAGAAAGTCAACCGAAGACACTTTGAATCACGGAAGGCCAGTAGACCACATCAAAGATCGGAGGCAAACCACCTCGACCCCAACAGGGGACCCAGTCAATAAACACCACATGGCTCGAGACGGCAAGGGAGAGGGACAGCTAAGGGATATTGGGAACACCACTTTCAAGTTCTACCCTAACTGCCCGTACAGGTTTGTGCAGAGGGATCCACACTAGGTCTGCAACCTGTTCCTCCTGACTGGCCAAAACATCTGATAAAGACTTCTAGCTACAGATTCCTTACCTTTTGAATTTCCCAGGTGTAGGAAAGTGGCTCTATATATACTGGACCAAATTAAGGTACAATGTGTACAGAGTCCCCAGTCCCCAGAGGTTTGGCAGAGGCTAAAGTTAGATATAACCTTACTCTCTAAAGTGGTAGCTTGGTCGTGCAGTAAAGCCGTATCAGAGGACCGTGTAAAGCATTTGTTGTACACACTCAGTCAGCAAATGGTCTCACACACTCCAGAACTGAACTCTAGGCCAATTGTTTTGTATCAAAAGATATAGATGTTTTATTTTAGAACCAACAAGGTATCAACATGTACTTTCTCAGAATGAATTACTTTAGTTAAATGCTTTTCAAAAAGGCATTAGACTTTTGGAATGCAATAGTCACAGGTGGTTGCAATAGGCAACACAATTTCAAACACAATACAACATTGAGCTCAATGGGAATTTTCAGTTAAATGCAATAGATTACTTTGTGGCTTACTTTTCTAACCACAAGACTGGATCCTAGATTCAGTCAGAGGACACGTCCTGTAAACAGTTAAGTAAAAGCATTTTGGTTCCAGTAGTGATTTTTAAGGAATATTATTGTATTTTAAAAGTTGACAAACTTTTTCAGTAGAAATTACCAATGTTATCCTATGGAAGGAAATTCAAGTTGCAGGTAAGGTAGGTTTGCGTTACTTTTGTAATCCAGTACTGGACTCCTAGGTTCAGCACTGGGACATCTATCTAAGACAGGTAAGTAATTACATAATGGTAGTTGGTACGATGTTTAAAGAATATTTGTAGTTTGCAAAAATCGATCAAGAGAAATTTCACAGAAAAGCAGACAATGGTGTCCTATGGAAGAAAATTCAGGTTACTTATAAGCACTGTTCCCAATAACGTGTGCGCATGTGCACGCGCGCAGCTCGGTTAAATGTAGCGCGCAGTGCTGTGTGTGGAGCGCGCACACACAGCACATCGAAGGAGAAAGTTTGCACCACTGCGGCCCGAAAAACTGGTGTTTCTTTCAGGCTGTGGTGCATACTGTTGTGCTATTGTTGAAGTATTCATGCTAATTGCAGCGCCATCACCAGCAGCAATTAACATTATTTCTTTAAACAAAAGCAAACAATCTGCTCGTCATCAGCCCTGCAGCTGCAGCACTCTATTAAGAAAAGAAATTCAGCAAACTACAACACGGTGTGAAAAGCACACGTCATGTTTGTAAACTTGCTGATTTTCTCATCTTACCAGAGCTGTGCTGCGCGTGATTGTGAGACTTTGTTAAAGTGTTCAGGTTAATTGCAGCTCCAGACGGGCGCTGCGATTAACCTGAAATCTTTAACAAATGCCCACAATCACCCCCCAGCCCAGCTCTGGAAAGAAAAGAGATGCAGCCACTCTACAAATGAGGCGTGAAAAGCACAGGTCATGTTTGTAGACTTGCTGAATCATTCTTAACAGAGCTGGGCTACATCTCACCATAGAATGTCAAATTTATGTTTTCGCGAGGTACATAGTGAGACCTTGGGAAAACCGAATAAGAACTCAAATGGAGAGGGTGGAGGTAGCAACTCCAAGCGCTGCAGCTCGAGTGAAAAAACACAAATCTACTTGCCAGAAGAACAATACTTTAAATGTAGAATACCTTAAATTTTGGATTCCGTTGATTATTTAAACTGCCACCTACACCAATACGCAAGATGAGCTCTCCTCCCAGATTCTTACAAAGGAGGATCACAAAGATGGCAAGGACGGTGTTAAAGCGAGCTATTTAACACCGCAAACAAAAAGTGTTTAAAATCCATTTTGAAATATCGAGAGCAGAGTTTCCCTCTAATGCCCTTACTAAGAAAGCCCTTGGAATGTGTGATGTTAAACATAAACAATGATTTCTATGTGTTTCTACTTTCGAGCTGCTTGCACATTGAAATACCTTGTCATGCATAACCTATCAAACGTAAATATGTACACCCAAATATGAAGGCACCTGATATGAAGTATCAAGATCTCTTTTGAAATCCCTCAATGCAAAAGAAGCATGGAATATTTTCAAAGGGGCGTGGCCAGTGTAATTAAGAGCGTGGCTTAAGACACATAAGCAAAAAATCTGTTTTTAGCATAGTGTGCCTCCCGACTTGTATTTTGCTGTTTCTGTCATTGCATCCAGTTTTATGATACAACAAGTAACAACATATCTACAAGTCAGAACTATTGCCTTGGTCAATGGTTGTTAGTTGCATAAGATGAATAAGCAGCAACTATGGCTTTCATATAATATTGAAAGCTTCCACTTAAACCCCTGGTGACACCACAACTATGTTGCTGTCCC
Source organism: Lissotriton helveticus (assembly GCF_964261635.1). Taxonomy (NCBI): domain Eukaryota; kingdom Metazoa; phylum Chordata; class Amphibia; order Caudata; family Salamandridae; genus Lissotriton; species Lissotriton helveticus. The sequence continues at coordinate 594,656,105 of NC_136070.1, read as the reverse complement.
TGAGTTTCAAAAAGAGAAGGGAAGTAAGTGTTAGTGAAGAGAATACTCCCGACAGATGGATCAGTCCTTTACAAACTTGCATCTGCTCAGACCTGCATCTAGATAAAAAATATTGGCAAGGCCTAACTAGCCTTCCACCCTTCTTAGTTTGTTCAGGTGAGCACGGTTACATGGAGCAAGCTGTTAGAAATGACAAGATGGGAAAAACAAGAATAAAAGGTGCCTGCAAGGGACTTCGTTTAGGACCATTATTTAACAGATAGTGATTCTGTGTTGAAAATAATCACAGAAAATGTAAAGAATCAATCAAGTACTAAGATCATTAAGTTCAGGAACGCTGTTACTTAAAGCATTCAACAAGCTACTTTGAGAAAATACTCTACATAGTAGAGAAGAGAGAGACACGGAGTAGTTATTCTTTTGAAAAAAAACATTTTTATATAAAGATTGCTTAATCAGTCATACGGGTTAAAATCCACATTAAAGGTTGAAATATAGTGCTATACAAATGAAAAAAGGAAAAGTGAAAAAACAACCTATAAATCATTTGCAACAAAGTCCAATCCTGTATCAATTTGAAAGATTACATCTATTTTGATACAATAAAAAATTATCTATGAAGGTTAATCATAAGCAAAGAAAAGGACTGAATGTTCGACGTTTCGGTCTTCGATGGAACTGATCCTTAAGACCTTCTTCAGGACAGTACAGTATGACGACCTCACTGAGGTCATCGTGCTTGCCGCAGACCACGAACCCCTGACAGCCTGTGCTGGAGGAGAAGATTTTGATAGTCTGAAAAATCGGACGTATTGAGTTTATTTAATATGGACATCGTACCACCACGGAAATTACGCAAAGTGGTCGTTTTCATTCCAGCAGAGAATTGATATCTAAGACCATCATAGGAAATCGCCCATACTGGAGCCTACAAGGTCTTTCTTGAACAACGCAGTAAAGGGTCAAAACTGTTTGCATACTGTACTGTCCTGAATAAGGTCGTACGGATCAGTTCCGAAACGTCGACCATTCAGTCCTGTTCGAGGCATGTGGGCTGCTAAATTCATATCTTAACATTAGATCGCCGCCTAGTGTTGGGTCCGGATGATCGCACATTGTTGTCTTGGAAGAGTCTTCGAAGTATCCTGAGATAGGTGGCTCCTCCCCTGGACTACAGTGCGCATGGGCATCGGCTCCATCCCCAGATTGTTTTTTTCCGCCATTGGGTTCGGATGCGGTCTCGACGTCTCTCTGCCGGAACCGAGAAAAACTAGCTTTTTTACGGCCAAAAGGCCTTATATTCTTTGCGTCGGTATTGTTTGCGCACGGTCTCGAGTTCTTCCGTCTCTTTGAGTCGGATTCAGCGGAGTAGTTTCACTCTTCGGACATCGAGGCCTTCTCATCGCGACACGACCGCAACTTTTCAGCATGGAGCGGAGTCCGTTTAAGAACTGTCCGCTCTGTGGGTCCAAATACCCACATATAGACGTGCACCCGGTCTGTAACAAATGCCTTTCACCAGACCATAACGAAGACAACTGCATGGCCTGCGCAAGATTCAGGTCCAAGAAGACACTCAAGCTTCGGCGCGCGGTGCGCCTCGAGGCCAGACAAGCGGCCCCGGATCCAGAAAACATCTTCGGCGACCAAGAAGAGGAGGACCAGAGCCATCATCTTCAAATCTCCCCGCCCGGGACGGAGGTCGAGGCGGATCCGGAAGACGACGACGGAGTCGTGGGTCAAGGCCTTGAATACGTCGACGAGGTAGGGGACGTCGAAGAGGTTTATGGGGCCGCGGAAGATAGCTCAGGGGACGAGCTATGCCCCGAAGGTTACGAAGATCGAGATCGGGTCACGGGATCGCCTGTCGGCCTTACCCAAGACCCCGTACCGCAAGCCACGGCCCCGCCTTCAGGCCCGGCCACGGACATACTTGCTGCGCAGCCAGTATTGAAACCGAAACTGAAACCTACGGTATCGACTACACCTAAAATGGCCGACCCAAAATCGAAACCGAAACGTATGGATTCGAGCGACCCTAAGATGGCGGCCGTACCACCAAAAACGGCTAAACCCGCTGCTTCATCGACTCCGTCGGCCTCCGGTCCACAGAAGTCAAAGAAATCTGTCGATTCGAAATCGGCGCCAGAGGAGGGATCCTCTAAGAGAAGGGTGGTCGGCACGGGTCAACCGCTGCGACGCCGGCAAAGCCCGCCAAAGCCAGCGACACGGCTCCGGTTCCGACTGGGACTGCGTTAGTCGGACGCGTGGTGGAGACGGAGCCGACAAAATCACAAGGATCGAAGGCTGGCACATCTGCGCATCGGTCCAAGGACTCTGGTTCGGCGGCTGCGGCATCATCGTCCAAAACACAGAAGGGCCAACAGGACGTCGGATCCGAGGGCAAGGTCAAGACCTCCTCGTCGGTGCCAAAGGCCACTGTAAGTGACGCGTCCCTCATTGCCTCTTCACTACAGAGAATCAGGGAGAAGGCCTCTGCTACGTCGGCTCCGATGCCATCGCCACAGAAGCCGATGGACGTTCCGGTGAAGCCTGCGGGTAAACTTCTCTTCCTTCTGCCGCCAAAAGAGGCGCCGAAGGCCTTTTCAACAAAATCGACGCCAAAGAAGTCGGATTCTTCAACGGCAGGGGCACTTTCAAGTCGGGTACTCGACTCAGAAGAGGATTCTGAGCGTTTTATCGACGCAGACACAGGCAAATTGACCCTTTACAAGAGGAGGATCACTTCACAGCCAGTGGACTCCTATGTCATCTCCCTGAAGAAGAAAAAGCTTCCCCAAGACGCTTCAGGCCTCATGGTACCTATCCAGCCTCCTCCAAGAAGGAGCCCAACTCCTTCTCCAGAACACTCTGAGGGTGAGGGATATGATGAAGATGACCAATACACTTTCCCCATCAATGAACCAGATGCACAGCCAGATTCATATGATGACATTGGTGACCAAGGCACCCAAAATGTGGGGCAAGACCCACAGCCTTTCAGTGCACGTGCATCCCCTACAGAAGATTCTGCAGGTTTTCATGCACTCATTGAGAGGGCAGCTGCTAATCATGATGTGGACATGCATGCTGACCCGGTAGAAGAAGCCTTTCTATTTGACACTTTTTCAGTCTCTGAAAGGACAGTAAAGACACTGCCTATGCTCAAAGGGGTCCTCAAGCATGCTGCGGACATCTTTAAAGAACCTACCAGGGCGAGAGTGGTCAATCCACGTATCGAAAAAAAGTACAGACCAGCACCTGCAGACCCTGCATACATTCGGGGACAGTTGCCGCTTGACTCCCTGGTGGTCGCAAATGCCCGCAAACGGGCCAACTCCCGAACAACGGGTGAAGCCCCTCCCCCGGATAAGGAGTCCAAAGTGCTAGAGGCTGGAGGCAAAAGAGTAGCTGCACAGGCTGCCAATTTTTGGCGTATTGCAAATACACAGGCACTCTTGGCACGTTACGATAGGGCGCATTACGACACCCTAGAGCAAGTTTTACAACACCTGCCTCCGCAGTTTCAAGAGGGCACCAAACTGCTTATAGAGGAGGGAAAACTGATCTCCAACGCAGCCATAAAGTGTGCACTTGATGCCGCGGACACAGCCGCTAGGGCCATTAACACTAGCGTCATGCTGAGACGACAGGCGTGGCTCCGCATATCGGGGTTTAAACCTGACATTCAAACAACCATACTTAATCAGCCAGTCAATCCTGATAGACTGTTTGGTCCAGATGTTGACACCACCTTAGAAAAAATTAAAAAAGACACCGAAACTGCTAAGTCTATGGGGGCCCTACAATCACAACAGTTTCGTGGCAATAATTTTCGTCGCTCAGGTGCGCGTGGAGTCACCAGAGGACAGATGGGTCAACAGTCACAATTCTCTAGAGGTGGAGCGCAATCCTCGTACCCCAAACAGAACAAGGGGGGTTACCGAGGAAACAGCACCAGAGGACGCGGCAGAGGGAACAACAACTCCCGCTCCTCTACCCCAAGCAAACAGTGACTCTCTGTCACTGCCCCCCGACCACTTAACACCTGTCGGGGGGAGACTACAGCAGTTCCTGCCCGTCTGGAGAAACATCACCACAGACAGGTGGGTGCGACAACTTGTCCAGTACGGTTATTGTCTAGAGTTAAAATCCACTCCACCCAACATTCCACCAAGGCAAAGGCCTATGTCCGCAGAGCACTTGCACTTATTGCAGCAGGAAGTGGTGGTGATGCTGCAAAAAGGCGCAATAGAGCTCGTGCCAGTGGGAGAGGAAGGCACGGGGGTATATTCCCTGTACTTCCTTATTCCAAAGAAGGACGGATCTCTCAGACCCATTCTAGATCTGCGTCCCCTCAACCTGTATATACTGTCAGAACATTTCCATATGCTTACACTGCAACAGATTCTTCCCTTGTTAAACCAAGGGGACTTCTTAGCAACCTTAGACCTCAAGGATGCTTATTTCCACATTCCACTACACCCGTCCCACAGGAAATACCTCAGGTTCACTATCCAAGGCAGGCATTATCAGTTCAAGGTCCTACCCTTCGGAGTCACCACAGCCCCAAGAGTGTTTACCAAGTGTCTGGCGACAGTAGCAGCGCACCTCAGGAGGCAGAACATACATGTCTACCTCTACCTGGACGACTGGCTCGTTCAAGCCAAGTCGGAACAACAGTGCGCCGCGGACATGTCGACTACCATTCACCTCCTTCACGATCTAGGTTTCTCGTTGAACTACCCAAAGTCGCATCTTCAGCCGGCACGTGTCCGGCAGTTTCTAGGTGCGACGATCAATACCCTGACGGCCATGGCTCAACCAAACCAAGTCAGGATAGACAGCATGCAGTCTCTAATCCAGAAGTTCAGACCACAACACTCACTTCCAGCGAGAGTGTTCATGCAGTTGATAGGCATGATGGCCTCCTGCATCTTCATAGTCCCTCACGCACGGTTACATATGCGCCCGCTCCAGGAGTGCTTAGCAAATCAGTGGACACAGGCTCAGGGACAATTGACAGACCTAGTGTTGGTTACCAGTCGGGCATACGACTCTGCATTGGTGGAATCCACACAACCTTTGCAAGGGCCGACTGTTCCAGGACCCAGTGCCACAGATTATCCTGACAACGGACGCATCTCTCCAGGGATGGGGAGCTCATCTGCTCACTTACACAGTGCAGGGACTATGGACGACGCAGCAACAGAAGATGCACATCAACTATCTGGAACTGATGGCAATCTTCATGGCGCTCAAGTCCTTCATTGTACATCTGTGCAACAAGGTAGTGTTAGTCCGGACGGACAACATGACCGCGATGTACTACATTCAAAAGCAGGGGGGCACCCACTCGCAACAGCTGTCATCTGGCTCAGGGCATGTGGCGGTGGGCCATTCAGAGGAACATCTTCCTCATGGCAGAACACCTCCCGGGCAAGGACAATCAGATGGCGGATCTGCTCAGCAGATACAGCCATCAAATGCACGAGTGGGAGTTACACCCATCTGTACTCCACCCGTACTTCCAGCAGTGGGGTCATCCGGAGATAGACCTGTTTGCAACAAAAGAAAACGCAAAATGCCAACACTTTGCCGCCAGGTTCCATCACCCACAGTCGCAGGGGAATGCGATATGGATGAACTGGTCAGGCAAATTTGCGTACGCTTTTCCGCCAGCCCCTCTGATACCGCTGGTGGCAAGAAAGCTAAGGCAGCACGCGATGACTCTCATCCTGGTTGCTCCAACGTGGGCTCGCCAAGCATGGTACACCACGTTCCTCGAACTCTCAGTGGTGCCGCATCAAAGACTGCGCCTCACGCCCAGACTTTTGACGCAGAACCATGGAGAAATTCAGCATCCAGATCCGCAACAGCTCAACCTGGCGATCTGGCTCCTGAAGTCCTAGAGTTTGGATACCTTAACCTACCTCCAGAATGCATGAACATCATCAAAGAGGCAAGGAAGCCAACTACCAGAGCATGCTATGCTGCAAAATGGAAGCGTTTTGTCATTTACTGTACAGACAATGACATCAACCCGCTAGATGCATCTATCCCTAACATCATTTGCTATCTGCTACATCTTTACAAGTGCAATCTAGCGTTCACTTCTATTCGGATACATCTCTCCGCCATCGCAGCTTATCTTCAGAATAGGCAGCATCTCTCTGTCTTCAGGGTGCCTGCCATTAAAGCTTTCCTTGAAGGTCTGAAACGAGTCATTCCCCCAAGAACACCGCCAGCTCCGGTGTGGAACCTCAATGTGGTCCTCACCAGACTGATGGGACCACCATTCGAGCCACTGCACTCGTGTGAACTCCAGTTCCTAACGTGGAAAGTAGCTTTCCTAATTGCTATTACGTCACTGAGGCGTGTTAGTGAACTGCAAGCGCTCACAATCCAAGAGCCATTCATTCAGATTCATCCAAATAGGGTAGTGCTACGTACTAACCCCAAATTCCTTCCAAAGGTGGTGTCACAGTTTCATCTCAACCAAACTATTGACTTGCCGGCATTCTTCCAAAACCCACAAACGGTGGCGGAAAGAATGCTCCATACGTTAGACATACGGAGGGCGTTGATGTACTACATAGACAGGACACAAGCCTTTAGGAAAACAAAACAACTTTTTCTTGCCTTCTCACCACAACACAAAGGCAACCCTATTTCCAAAGCAGGAATAGCCAGGTGGATCGTTAAGTGCATCCAAATCTGTTATCAAAAGGCCAAGCGCACTTTAACAATACCCCCAAGGGCACACTCCACACGCAAATTGGGGGCATCCATGGCTTTCCTAGGGAACATTCCTTTAGAGGACATTTGCAGAGCAGCCACGTGGGTTACACCACATACCTTTACAAAACACTACTGTGTAGATGTGCATTCCAAGCAGCAAGCTGCTGTAGGACAGGCTGTTCTCAAGACACTTTTTCAGGTTTCTGCAGCTGGCACGGGCAACCGCCGCTGATGGAGGGACTGCTATGTATTCTATGCTAAGATATGAATTTAGCAGCCCACATGCCTCGAACTGAATATGCTACTTACCAGTATGCATCTGTTCTTGGCATGTAGGGCTGCTAACATTCATATCGCCCACCCTCCTCCCCGGTGCCTGTCGCAGCTGCAGATATACTATTGTATTCAATCATTAGCATGGACATCCTTTACACCTTTCACTCCATCTTCTGCCACAATGGCGAAAAACAATCTGGGGATGGAGCCGATGCCCATGCGCACTGTAGTCCAGGGGAGGAGCCACCTATCTCAGGATACTTCGAAGACTCTTCCAAGACAACAATGTGCGATCATCCGGACCCAACACTAGGCGGCGATCTAATGCTAAGATATGAATGTTAGCAGCCCTCCATGCCAAGAACGGATGCATACTGGTAAGTAGCATATTCATTTCTGTTCGAGGCATATGGGCTGCAGATGGTACATTTATGAATAGATCGCCATCTGGTGTTGGGCTCGGATGATTGCACTTTGTTTTTCTTCTGGAGAAGTCTTTGTCGTCATAGATGACTCCTCCTCTTGGTGATAGTGCGCATGGGCATCGGCTCCATCCTTAGATTGTTTTTTTCCGCCATCGGGTTCGGATGAGGATCGAAGCGCTCCGGACCGACTTCAACAAAGGTTATAACCGGCGCGTACTCTTTTCCAAATCGACGGTATCGTTATCGAACGCGACTTTACTCCATACCGACGCGGTTCGAAGGACGACGACTACGAGAAACTCGACGTAGTCCAGCCCGGGGTCCATGGAAAGGACTCCATTCAAAAAATGTCCAACGTGTGGTGCTAAGTTCCCACACAAGGACCTACACGAGGTGTGCAACCTCTGCTTGTCCCCTGAACACGAATCCAGGGACTGTGAGGCCTGTGCAGCGTTCTCTTCAAAGTCGACGATTAGAAACCGTCGAGCCCAAAGACACGAGGTATCGAGAATGCAGTCACAAGCAATCCCGGAGCTGTTCGAGGACCAGCACCCAGAAGAGGAGGAAGAAGAGGCCGACGAGGCGGGGTCAGAAGCGGACGAGTCCGACGTCGAGGAAATCGACGTCCAACAAACCGTGAGTGACGACGTCCCTTTACCAAAGAACAGACCCCGCACGGTGTCGACCCCGCCCTCGAGCCCGGTCAGACAACCGAAAAAAGTTTCCAACGCCCCGCCTTCGAGCCCGGCAACGAAACAGAAACCGAAACACTCGGTCTCCCATCATAGTGGTTCCGGTTCCGATAAACGGACCACATCGACACCGAAGCACCAAGTCAAGGAAAGCTCGAAGTCGAAGCAGTCCATGTCGACACCGAAGCACGCTTCGGCGTCGAAAACACCCTCGACACCGGGGACATCTTCGATACCGAAGAAATCGGATCCGAACAAAATCTCGGCACCGAAAATACAAATGGACATTCAAAAGAAAAAACACCTTTCGGAACCGAAAACTGCGGTACCGACACAGGAACACGGGACTGATCCTAAACAAAAGACTTTGTTTATTGACCCAAAGACTGGCAAGGTAGTCACAGAACTACCTAAAAAGAGGAAGAATGAACATTCGGACGACAAGACTCATCCGAAGAAGAGAACAATGGGGACGAATACAACTCCTCCCTCTTCTCCCAAACCTCACACACCATCTTCTCCTCTTCCTCACAATAGGCCAAATATTCCTCCCACACGACCATCTACACCTACAACAGATGTAGAGAGTGACACAGGGGAGGGGGAACATCCTGGGGATGATGAGGACACAATCCCAGAGGAGGCAGACCCATGGGAAGAGTATAATGTAGGGTCAGATAATGATACCGACCCTGAATCGTATCCCTCAAAACCTTCACCTCCTGATGACAATACTGGGTTTGCACAACTCATTAATAGAGCAGCAACATATCATAAGGTAGACCTACATACAGAACCTCAAATACAGGACTTCTTATTAGAAACACTACCTACTGCACAAAGAACATCAGGAACACTACCAATGCTTAAGGGCCTTCTCAGTCATACATCAGAGATATTCAAAGACCCAGTGAGGGCTAGGGTATTGAACCCAAGAATCGATAAAAAATATAGGGCAGCTCCAAAAGACCCAATATACATTAAAGGGCAAATTCCTCTAGACTCACTAGTGGTCACAAACGCTCGCAAGAGAGCAAACTCTTTATCTACAGGAGAAGCTCCACCTCCTGACAAAGAGTCTAAACTAATAGATGCCTCTGGCAAGAGAGTAGCATCTCAAGCGGCAAACAGTTGGCGCATAGCTAATACGCAAGCACTACTTGCAAGGTATGACAGAGCGCATTATGATGAGTTAGAAAAACTCATCACACATCTCCCTAAAGAACATCAAAAGAGGGCAGATCAACTCATACAAGAAGGGAAGTTAATTACTAACACTTCAATAAAGTGCGCCCTAGACGCGGCAGAAACTGCGGCAAGGTCTACAAACACAAGCATCATGTTAAGGAGACATGCATGGCTCAGAGTATCAGGGTTCAAACAAGAGGTACAAACATCGTTACTGAACCAACCTTTTGATGGGAAAACACTTTTCGGCACAGGGACAGATGAGGCCCTAGAAAAGATGAAGAAGGATACCGAAACGGCTAAATCAATGGGAGCATTGCAACAGCCGACACAAAGAGGTTCCTTTCGTAGATCCACCTATAGAGGAGGATCCAAAAATACAGGTACAAACCAGCAGCAAACCTCTTTTACACCTACATCACCCAGAGGTAATTCTAGAGGTGGCTACAGGGGTAACAACAACAAGGGTAGAGGTCGCGGAAACAACAACAACCGCAACTCTCCAACCCCAAAACAGTGACTTCATACAGCTCACCCCAGACCATATAACACCGGTCGGGGGACGCCTATCACAGTTCCTACCTTTCTTGGAAAACATCACATCAGACAGGTGGGTAAGACAAATTATCCAACATGGTTATTGCCTAGAACTCACAGCTACCCCACCAAACATCCCCCCCAAACAGCGTCCAATGAAACAAGATCACCTGACACTGTTAAAACAAGAAGTACTATCACTGCTAGAAAAGCATGCCATAGAGAAGGTTCCACAGCACCAACAAGGAACAGGAGTATACTCCCTATACTTCCTAATTCCCAAAAAGGACGGGTCTCTAAGGCCAATACTGGACCTAAGACCTCTCAACGCATACATAAATTCGGAACATTTCCACATGGTCACGCTCCAACAAGTACTTCCTTTACTGAAGAAAGGGGACTTTCTTTCTACACTGGATCTAAAAGACGCTTACTTTCATATCCCTATTCACAAAGCCCACAGGAAATACCTCAGGTTTGTGGTAGAAGGACAACATTATCAGTTCAAAGTCCTTCCGTTTGGTGTCACAACGGCACCAAGGGTGTTCACAAAATGCCTGGCAGTGGTAGCAGCTCACCTAAGAAGACAACAAATTCATGTCTTCCCATACTTGGACGACTGGCTAATAAAGGCCAGGTCACAAGAGGAATGTCTTCAAAACACACAAAAGACAATTCAGCTACTACACCAGCTAGGGTTCACGGTGAACTACACAAAGTCACACCTACAACCAAACAAGGTTCAACAATATCTGGGGGCTACTATAGACACAGAAAAAGCCAAAGTGTACCCCAACCCAGTCAGGATCCAAACAATGCTTACAATCATTCAAAGATTTCAGCCACAACACTCACTAACAGCAAGAGTGTTCATGCAGCTATTAGGCATGATGTCATCCTGCATACTGCTAATACCATATGCCAAACTACAAATGCGTCCGCTACAAGAATGCTTAGCGACACAGTGGAATCAGGCTCAAGGGCAGATTACAGATCTGGTGTTGGTAGACGACCGCACACACCGCTCTCTGAAGTGGTGGAACATAACAAACATTACCAAGGGGCGGTCGTTCCTAGAACCAATTCCACAGGTGACAATAACAGCAGACGCATCGCTCACCCAGCGCCTAGAGACCCTAACGGGTGATTGTGCGCTTTACAAATGTGGATTATTATTATTATTTTTATACATGTTACCAACAAAGCAGTCCTGATCAGAACAGACAACATGACAGCAATGTATTATATTCAAAAACAGGGGGGGGCGCACTCTCTCCAACTATCCAGACTAGCACAGGAAATTTGGAGATGGGCCATTCCTCAAAACATCTATCTGTTAGCCGAACACCTACCAGGAGTCCAAAACCAGATAGCAGACATCTTAAGCAGACAGTCGGAACAAATACACGAATGGGAACTGCACCAACAAATACTGCAACCATTCTTCCAAAGATGGGGACAACCAGAGATAGACCTCTTTGCCACTCATCAGAACGCAAAATGCCAAAGCTTCGCGTCCAGGTATCCACATCACCTGTCGCAGGGCAATGCGTTATGGATAAATTGGTCCAACAAATTTGCATACGCTTTTCCCCCTCTCCCACTAATTCCATTAGTGGTCAGGAAGCTGCAACAACATTCAATGACCATGATACTAGTGGCACCCACGTGGGCAAGACAGCCGTGGTACACCACGCTCCTGCAACTCTCACAAGTGCCACACCAAAAGTTACGAATTCTACCCATGCACCTTACACAGAACCATGGAGAAATAATGCACCCAGATCCAACTCAATTGAACTTAGCGATCTGGCTCCTGAAATCCTAGAATTTGGGTACTTAGATCTACCTCCAAATTGCATGGAGATAATTAAACAAGCGAGACGTCCAACCACCAGAGCATGTTATGCAGCTAAGTGGAAGAGGTTTGCTATACACTGTACTAATAACAATATCAACCCTCTGGACGTATCAACAAAGGAGATTATTTGCTACTTATTACACTTACAGCAATGTAATCTAGCGTACACATCTATCAGAGTACATCTAGCAGCTATAGCAGCGTACCTACAAAACAGGCAACACATATCACTGTTCAGAGTACCAGCTATAAAGGCATTCATGGAAGGCCTTAAAAGAGTCATTCCACCAAGATTACCACCTTCCCCAGTCTGGAACCTCAACGTAGTACTCACCAGACTAATGGGGCCACCCTTCGAACCTATGCATAGGTGCGAAATACAATTCCTTACATGGAAGGTGGCTTTCCTTATAGCCATTACCTCACTCAGGAGAGTAAGTGAATTACAGGCATTGACAATACAAGAACCATTCCTACAGTTACACCAGAATAAAGTGGTTCTTAGAACAAACCCAAAGTTCTTGCCTAAGGTAATTTCAGCATTCCACATCAATCAGCCAGTGGAATTACCAGTCTTCTTTCCAAAGCCACAGACGGTGGCAGAAAGGGCTCTACATACACTAGATGTCAAAAGAGCCATTTTGTACTACATAGAAAGAACACAAAACTTTAGGAAAACTAAACAACTATTTGTAGCATTTTCCCCAACACATAAGGGCAATCCTATCTCTAAAGCAGGCATCGCTAGATGGATTGTAAGATGTATACAAATATGTTACATTAAAGCAAAGAGAAAATTAACTGTTCCTCCTAGAGCTCATTCTACACGAAAACTAGGAGCATCTATGGCATTCTTAGGGAACATTCCCCTAGATGACATATGTAGAGCAGCAACTTGGTCTACACCACATACATTCACAAAACACTACTGTGTTGATGTACAGGCTGCACAACAAGCCAGAGTGGGCCAAGCTGTATTAAAGACTTTATTTCAAACAGTTGCGACAGACACTGGCGACCACCGCTAGGGAGGTAACTGCTTTACAATCTATTCATAAATGTACCATCTGCAGCCCATATGCCTCGAACGGAATATGCTACTTACCAGTATGCATCTGTTCTTGGCATAGAGGGCTGCAGAGTGGTACATGCCCTCCCAGCCTCCCCGGAAACCTGTGTCTGTCCCAACATTATCTTATTTAGATACACTTACATGGGCATATCTTTATGTACTATACTACACTACTCCATCTAACCCTACTATGGCAAAACAATCTAAGGATGGAGCCGATGCCCATGCGCACTAACACCAAGAGGAGGAGTCATCTATGACGACAAAGACTTCTCCAGAAGAAAAACAAAGTGCAATCATCCGAGCCCAACACCAGATGGCGATCTATTCATAAATGTACCACTCTGCAGCCTTCTATGCCAAGAACAGATGCATACTGGTAAGTAGCATATTCCTTACTTATGATTAACCTTCATAGATACTTTTTTATTGTACCAAAATAGATGTCATCTTTCAAATTGATACAGGATTGGACTTTGTTGCAAATGAATTATAGGTTGTTTATTTCACTTTTCCTTTTTTCATTTGTATAGCACTGTATTTAAACCTTTAATGTTGATTTGTACCCTTATGACTGATTAAGCAATCTTTATATAATAAAAAAATTTCAAAAGAATAACTACTCTGTGTCTCTTTTCTCTACTATGTAGAGTATTTTCTCAAAGTAGCTTATTGAATGCTTTAAGTAACAGTGTTCCTGAACTTCTTAGTACTTGATTGATTCTTTACATTGTCTGTGATTATTTTCAACACAGAATCACTATCTGTTAAATAATTGTCATAAACGAAGTTCCCTGCAGGCACCTTTTATTCTTGATTATCTATATTGACCCAAGCTCGCAAGGGTTTATTGGGTTTCCCACCCTTTTCCTAAAGATGGGAAAAAGGCTCCTTCTATAACACCCCAACGTCGATAGACAGACGCTACTTCTGGAGCATTGCCATACCACACTTTCTATCTTCTCTGACCTATCTTTTTTCCTTATTTCTTCACTCCCCAGCTGCTCTCGCCGTCTCCTTCTCTTTCTTCTTCCTCATATCAGTCCCACTCCACATTTACCCACTTTCCCCTTCTCCCCATCCCATTCTTGTCTCCATTTCCCTCTCACTGACTGTTCTTTGCTTTCTCTCTTACCGGTTTCCCATTCTCCGTTCTCCGTCCCAGTTCTCCAAAGCCTCTGACTACCTTTACGTCCCTCTCTTAACAATTTCTACATTACTCCTTCCCCATTTCTCGTCTTTGCGCCCTGACTTTTTTTCTACTTTGTTCCTCTCTCCCCCTTTCTCCGCCACTAAATCCTATTTCTCAGTAGTCTCCTCTCCTTTTCCTTAAGGCTGTGTTACAATTTTGAAAACACATACCACTATCCCTGAATATTGGATGGAAGCACATTTAGAACTTGGACCAATGTGCCTCTGCAGCGTCGGAGACCTGGCCAAAAAGGACATGAAAAGCTGAAATTGGATCATAAATCCAAAGCTGTTCTAATCAGGGGTCCCACAAATAAGTTTGGCCCAAGCACTCAAAATCCTTAAGATGTCCCTGTGCATTTTTTAAGTTTTCATGTTAAACGCAGCACCCATCATGAGCTGCAATGAACACGTAAACCTTAACAAATGCACACAATCACCCACAGCCCATCCCAATTAAGAAAAGAAATGCAGTAACATAGCTGCCATGGTTTCAAATTGCAATGTGGGGTGTTTTCATAATTTCACTATAATTATTAGTGCCATTTGAACAGGGCCGACTTTAGTGCTGGTGGTGTCTGGTGTGACAATGTTTTTTGGTGGCCCAATGACCACCTCAGCCACGGATACTCTCATTACCATCCTAACAGTGAACCTCAAGTCTCCATAACCCCTCGCTCTTTCATATTTATTTTGTTTAATAACACTTTACTTCGCATACACATTACACAGAGACTCTGAATCACTGTGTGTAAATCACTGTATAGGAAATGTTACACCAGACAGAGGAATAAAATGTCTCTTCTTAACAGAGCTGGGCTGCTAGGGTTTTAAGCAAACGTTTGAAGTGATATTTGGCGCTGCACACACGCGCGCGGTCTGGTTCCTGGCACCCATAGTCATGGCTGCAGCGCACAAAGACCCTACACTGCCGCACAGAGGAAAAAAATAGAGGGAACATTGCTTATAAGTACGGTAAAAATTACTTTTCAGGGTTTGTGCTGGGCTAAAAGATGCGGTAACTGCAAACACAACAATGATGGACAGAATGTGGATCAATGTCACACATTCACCCCAGTCCAAAGATCTGGGCCCAAATCCATCGTTTTTCCACTCCACACCACCCTGGGTTAGACAATGGCGATATGCAAATCAGCGCTGACCCTGTGCCCCATGGGAACAGTCCAGTCCGAACTACAAAAGCCATGTCCTTACCCAGAACGGAATCAAGCATCCGAGGACCGGCCCGGTTTCGAGGTAACACCTCTCATCAGCCCGGCTAGCTTGACTCCAGTGGTGTGGAGTGCCTGGGACTCACGTCTGAGCATCCCCAGTACACTTAGAGCGGTAACTGCAAACACAACAATGATGGACAGAATGTGGATCAATGTCACACATTCACCCCAGTCCAAAGATCTGGGCCCAAATCCATCGTTTTTCCACTCCACACCACCCTGGGTTAGACAATGGCGATATGCAAATCAGCGCTGACCCTGTGCCCCATGGGAACAGTCCAGTCCGAACTACAAAAGCCATGTCCTTACCCAGAACGGAATCAAGCATCCGAGGACCGGCCCGGTTTCGAGGTAACACCTCTCATCAGCCCGGCTAGCTTGACTCCAGTGGTGTGGAGTGCCTGGGACTCACGTCTGAGCATCCCCAGTACACTTAGAGCGGTAACTGCAAACACAACAATGATGGACAGAATGTGGATCAATGTCACACATTCACCCCAGTCCAAAGATCTGGGCCCAAATCCATCGTTTTTCCACTCCACACCACCCTGGGTTAGACAATGGGCTAAAAGATGCAGCACTGAAGTGTCTCCTGATAACCGGTGAGTACATCGGAATTCGTTGTTTGGCTGATATTAGGTGAATATTTTAAAGTTCCAAATCTCCACACTTAAAAGAATTTCTGAGTGAAAACCAGTCAATGTTAGCCTATGGGAAAAAAAGTGAGTTATCGGCTTTTAGGATAGTACTCGACTAGCAGAGTTAAGGTTCTGGACATAGACTCAGGGGTCCCCCAGGGCGAGGTAGGTACAGTTGTACACCCTCAGCGACACAGGGGCGGCCGGATGCAGAGGTAGTTAGGCCCAATGTTATCCAATGAGAGGCAGGGGGCCTTCAGTTGGTGGCTGCTGGCTTGCAGGCCACACGGCTGTGGGAGCTGGGCTCCTGGTCACTTGCTCAGGGCAAATGTGGAAGTAGGATAGGGCAAAGGTTGCACTGCCAGGGGCAATCCGGCGGCTGGGTGCAGGGTGCCTTTGAACCGTTGGGCGCTCGATGTTATGCAATGGCAATCATGGATAGTGAACAAAGGCTGAAGGCTTGGGGCGGAGATGCTTCAGGTGCGACCACCACATCGAGAGGTAAGTTGGGAAGCTGGAGGGGTGGTGGACACCCAGGAGTTGGGCACAGGAGGCTGTGGGGCGCCCGGTGCAGGGGTGTCTTTAGGCATCGGGAAATCTTACCCTCAGCTGGTCGCGGTTGAGGGGGTCCCTGGTTCTGAGGCTGCAGAATCGCTGGGGGGATGTCCTCGGGGTCTTTGTCCGCTTGGGCACAGGCCAGGCTCGGCGGGTGCAGAGTGGGCTGGGTTCGCGGTTCCTGGCTGGCACTAGGGGTATTGTTGTTTGAGCAGAGCCACTGCTCGTGGGAGTCCCAGTCTCTAAGAGGGTCAAGGCAGGCAGGTCCTCCGGGGTTCTTGAGTTTGCTGTCTGCAGGAGACACCAGGATGGAGCAGGTTCAAGGATCAACAGGCCGGGAGGGCTGGGGCCAAGTCAGTTGGTGTCATCCTTTTGTTAGCAGCTGCACAGCAGGTCTTTTTGTCTTGGTCTTCTTTATTGTTTTGATATCGGGATCTCTGGAAGGAAGGTTCAGGGTGTCCCTGAATACTAAATTTAGGGGCGTTACAGGTAGGGTGAGGGCAAGGACTAATAGGTCCCTGCCCTGGGGTGGGTACCTGCTCCTCTCCTGTGGGAGGGGGGCTGGAGCCTAGCTGTGAAAGGGTATGGCTCCCCATCCTCAAGATGTCGGTAGCCCAGAGTTGTGCTTCACCTCGCCTCTCCCACCTAAGGGGTGGAGTTGGCACAGGCTGGCGCACCCCCTTTCCTGACGTAGGGTTTCCCGCCAGAGTGGGGGTCAGAACTGGTGGGGGCCAGTTGCTGTGTACAGCAAGTGGCCTGGAGAAGTTCACAAAGGCGGCATGCCTTTGAAGGTTCCCCTGCCCATCCTGGGGGAGGAGACCTAGCACTTCGCCCAGGATTTGCGTTGTTGCAGGCCCAGGAGAGCGGCGGGCCTCCACCCAGGGGTCCAGCAACATGTCTGCTGTGGGGCAGCCTAGGCAGCCTCTCAGACAAGACGGGGATTGTAGGTTAGGTTTTAGGGGGCATCTCTAAGATGCCCTCTGTAGTAGATTTTACATTAAATCCCACACTGGCATCAGTGTGGGTTTAATGTGCTGAGTAGTTTGATATCAAACTTGTCAGTCTTCAGTGTAGCTAATATGGTGCTGTGGAGTTCGTAATGACAACCTCCCAGCACCATATACTCTTAATGGCATCACTGCACTTACAGTGCCCAGGAATGGCCATGGGTTCTGTAGGGGCACAGGGCTCATGCACCTGTGCCCACACTACTGGCATAGGGCACCCAGCTAAAGGGTTGGCTGATATATGCCAGGGCAGTGGGTTTGTGGGCATGGCACACGGGGATGTGTGCCAAGTCGATTTTGTTTAGTTCTGCACCTAGACACTCCGCCTTCAAAGGCAGTTTGTGTGTCAGGGTACAGGGCCCCTAAGGGTGGCACAATAAGTGCTGCAGCCCTTAGGGGTCTTCTCTGGTCAAAATGCCCTGGGTACCATTTACCAGGGGCTGACATGTGGCCAGAGATGCCAATTGGGTGTTTAGTTTCAATACAGTTTTCGGGAAGGAACACAGGCCTTGGGCACTTGATTGGCAGGAGCCCAGGGCACACTCAGTCAAAGCACATCAGCAATTAAGCAAAAAGTGGGGGCATACCATGCAAGAAAGATGGCACTTTCTCACACCAGGCATCTGGCTGGATCTGGAAACCTTTGCATGAGCAGTACCCCTTGTGCGCACTGTCTGGTGTCGCCATTCGTCTCCACATGTCATTTGTGGGGTCAGTTATGTCGCTGTCACCTATAGATGTACCACCTAGGCGCGCGGACGTTATTCTTTTCTATCCGTGCCAGTTAAGTGCTGATCCAGGAAGAGCTACCCCTCTGTCGCTATTTGACAGTGTTTTTTATTACTTTTTTCTACTTCTTTTTTTCTGGAAGTGTGTAGAGGATGTCTTCTAGAAGGGCAGGGTTCAAACCGTGCGGTGCCTGTCCCAGTTCCATTTTGGTTACTGAAACCCTCCCACCCCCATCTGCCTCTGGTGTCTCGAGTGGAATCACGGCTCGAAGTCCTGCTAAGACTGTCAGGCCATGCGGGAGCGGGCTATAAAGCTCCTTGCGGCCAGGCAGTAGACGCCAGCCAACAAGACTTTGCAGATATCCTAGTCCCGATCGAAGAATAGGTCGCTACGGGACCGCTCCTAGAGTCCCAAGTCCTCTTCTTCCCAATTGAGGTTCTCTGGACACTTGGGGAGAGTCACAAGAAGTAGGCCAAGTGGACTTTGTCTGCGCCTCAGACGTTCGTCTACGAACGAGGTAAGGAGCACCAACACTCTAGGCACGGTTCGGCGGGGCCAGGGTCGACTTTGCGCCCCCTGTTTCCAGGAACTGGAGCGACCCCCGCTCAAATCAAAGAGTTTTAGAAGGCCATGCGCCGCATATATGAGCGGAACAACCCCTCTGGTGAGCTTCGGGCCCACTGGGTAGAGGGGGCCCCATCAAATTATATGCCGTCTGCTCCGGCCACAGTGCCGGTAGGGCCTCGGGGATCCAATTCTGATTTGGGGCGGACTCTTGTGCCAACGTGACCCTCCCTGACATCTGACCTGAAGCTGGTGCCGCCGGCACCCACCGGTGGTGCTGGCCCAATCCTTATCCCCAATGAGTCGGATCGGCAACATTTGATGCCAGTAGAACCCAGAAGTTCTGCATTATCGCCTGGTCATTATCAAAACTTTTCAGCCACAGGAGAGGACTGGGAGAGGTCTATGGACCCTTTAGAACACCAGGATATGTTTGTGGAACAGAAGGACTGGTATGAAGAATTTGGGGAAGCTAGTGGACTGGACACATCTCCAGCTTCTGGCATGCTCCTCCAACTGTGGCTACAGAGAAGGGACTTCTTATGCCACGGTGGTAAGGAGGGCTGCTGAGGTCCTTGAACTGAAGCTGCCCTCTTTGCAGATTAGTACTAGTCTGACTGAAGTGCTCCAGTTGGATCGGGGGGGGTTCCACCTCTGAACCCCTATTTCCCTTTAATGAGCCACTTATGTCCTACTCAGCACGTGGTCCAAGCCTAGCACAGGGGCTCCCGTGAATAGGACAATTGCACGCCGCCAACACCCCACCCCTGAGAGTTTGGTGGTGCATGCTTCTACTTCACATGGCGCATTCCCTTCTGTCCCTTCAGCTTGGGAAATCCAAGAGATTTGGAAACAATTGGGAAAATGTTTTCTTCTGCCAATCTGGCATTGTGGTCGGTGAATACCACATGCTTATTGGACCGTTTGTCCCACTCTTTGGGAGATGGTTGCATAAGTGCTGCTACAGGTCCCATAGGAGACCCAGGCCGTACTCTCTCAGGCAGTGAAGGATGGGAGAGATACTGTAAAATGTACTATTAGGTGTGGCCTTGACACGACTGACTCGTTGGGCAGGGCGGTTTAATCTACAGTGGCTTTATGGCCCCACGCCTGGTTGAAAACGTCTGGCTTCCCGGGCGATGTTCAGGCTAATTTAATGGACTTGCCTTTTGACAGATCTCGTCTTTTTGGAGAGAAGGTAGATTCTGCCTTGGAGCGCTGCAAGGACTCTCGTGCTACGGCAGATCATTGGGCCTCTCCGTAACACCCTTTGGTGGCAACGAAAGGGGTTTCTATCCACGCCAACCGTATCTAAGCCACTGTTCTGCGCATACTTCCCAAGTTGTCCAAGGATGTGGGCACGGTTCATTCCGACCTCGGAATGGAAGCCAGAAGGCATTAAACACTCAGCCCTCGGCAGTCACAGCCTCCAAGCACTCCTAGTCTGACTCTGCAAGACCATGCTACTCCAGTTTGAGGAAGAATCCATCATCCTCTCCTCCACTGGAGTTCCATAACATCGGACAAGTGGGGCTGGCAGATCATTCAGGGTGGCTATTTTCTACCTTTCCTTTCTTTTCCTACTCCTATTCCGCCACTTCAAAAACGGCTGACGGAGGATCATTTAAAATTACTCCAAGAGGAAGTTACAGCTCTCCTGGCTATAGGAGCTAGAGAGCTGGTCTCAGTTTCAGAAGTAGGCAGAGATGGTTATTCCCACTAATTTCGGATTCTGAAGAACAAAGGGGTACGGCCCTTTTTAGATATTCAATCTGTGCCTCTAGTAGAAGAAGTTCAAAATGCTCACGTTGGCTCAGGCCTGGTCTTTCCTAGCCCACAGAGACTGGCTGGTAGTGTTGGACTTGCAGGATGCATATTTTCACATCACCATCCTGCCGGGCCACAGTTGTTACCTGCGGTTCAAGATAGGCCACATGCACTTTTAGTTCACCATGCTGCCCTTTGGCCTTAACACTGCCCCTCGGGTGTTCACCAAGGTGTTTGCAGCTTATCTGTGCCGGTTAGGGATTTCAGCCTTCCCCCTACCTAGACGACTGGCTGTTGAAAGCGTCTTTGCCCCAGGCTGTCGTCTCCCACGTTCAGACTACTGCAGACCACCTACATTTGCTGGGGTTCTCTATGTGCCAAAGTCACACCTGACTCCTTCTCTGATGCTCCCTTTCATCAGCGCTGTTCTGGACAGTACAATTTCTGGCTTATCCTCCCGAGCAGCAAGTCTAGGATATTCCGGTTATGATTCCGATGTTTCAGCCTCTATCCTGGATTTCATTGAGAATGACTGAGGCTGCTGGGAGTCATGGCTTCCTGCATCCTGTTGGGGAAACACGCCAGATGGTGTATGCGGGCTCTGCAGTAGGACCTGAAGTTCCAGTGGGTGCAGCATCAGGAAAATCTCTCCAACATTGTCCAGATCTGAGGGATCTGCAAAATGATCCGGAATTGGGTCAGGGACAGACCCAGCCGCGGTCCATGCAGGTAACGGCGGTGGGGCCGCGTTGGCGGGGGGGGTGTATTTCGAGGACGATGCAAAGGGGAAATGATTTCATGGAGATTGAGCGGCTACAATTGATAGCTCTCGACCTTCCTCCTGACCTTCCTCCTGAAGTAAATATGTGAGGGTATCTGCGGCCAGGCGGCCCTCCACTAAGACAGTATGCGCGTGCCATTGGCAAACGTTTGTAAAATATTGTACAGAAAGGTCTATTGACCCCCTCTGCTTCTTTATCTCCTAGCCTTTTTATTCATACTCTTGCCCTTGCCCAGCAAGGCTCTGTGTTGGGCACGCTCAAGGGTGATTTTTCTGCTCTGTCCGCTTTCTTGCGGCTGCTAGACCAACCCTGCTTAAAACTCCTGTTGTAAAACGGTTTTTGAAAGGGCTTGTACATATGTCCCCACCTACCCCCTTTGTTATGCCGTATTGGAACCTTAATTTAGTGGCAATACATCTGCCCGGAGGGTGAGTGAGTTGCTTCTTACCCGTGCCTCATTTTTACCAAAGGTGGTGACCCCATTCCACCTGGGTTGATCAATCGCACTGCCTGTTGATTTTTTCTGCTCCCCTGCATCCCTACAACGAAAGAGCGTCTCCATCGTCTGGACCCAAATAGAGTGTTGTCGTTCTACCTTGACCACACTAAAGAGCTCCGGGTCGACGACCAACTCTTTGTGGGTACGTGGAAGCTAGGAAAGGTCGGACAGTGCAGTAACGGACCATTTCTCGCTGGGTTGTTCTCTGTATTAAGATCTGCTATGCCCGGGCTAGGAAGCAGCCCCCTTAGGGATTACAAGCCCATTCCAACAGGAAGATGGCTGTGTTGGCTTGGGGTGTCAGTCCTGGACATCTGCCAGGCAGCAACATTGGCATCCTCACACATTTGCCAAGCACTCCTGCCTGGTCTGTCCTGTCCGCCGGGACGAGCATTTTGTCTGTTTGGTCCAGCATGACTTTAGTGTGAGAAATTTGTTCGCAGGCCACTGGCAGGATGTGGTGATCTTAGATATCTATTCAAAGGTAAGAGATCTGCAGCTAAAAGTCTATCATATAAACAAGTTACTTACCTTAGGTGACGCATTATCTGATAGAGACCATATCTAGCTGCAGATTACTTACAGACCACCCATGCCTCCCCGCTCTGCTGACTTAATTGTTAGGGCTAGGGTTACTCCCTTTTTCAGGGCCCTAGCTGCAGCACACAATCGAGTCAGTCTGCGCTTCTGGCGTGTAAAAGTACTGACATTTGCTTTCCTTGGTGGCACATATATAGGTGACCGCGACTTCCTATCTGACTGTCACGCAGAGCCAAATGGAGTCATCCGACGGCGTGCAAGGGGTACTCCTCATGCAAAAGTTTCTGGATCTAGCCTGACGCCTGGGAAATTAAAATGTAAATATTGTCTCTACCAGATAATGCGGTAACGAACAGAAGTTACTTTTCATCAAAACCTATGAAGCCTGTACCATATTTGTACCTAAGAGACTCAAGCCAAGGTGGAAACAACAACTAGCACACCACACCACACTATGACTGGCACCCGCATACCACAGGAAACCTTGAAGGACCTGAGCCACTCCAGTGACTACGAGAAAAACGTGGAGGAAGCAGAGGCCACTCAAAGGGGAAAGTTGTATACCAAAGGGAGCATCAGCAACATCAAAATGGCTGAAGCCGTAAAAAGGCGGCGAGAGACGCTGAAAGGACTAAGTGTCAGAAGGTAACTAAAGACCCAAAAGTCACCTTGATGTCAAAACACTCGACCGAAGGTAAGCACAAACAGAATGAGCTGCATATGTCCCAATCAAAGGAAACCAATGGGGCAAACCTTTGAGTCTACCCTCCAGGCTGGCAGACACAAAGGAGGGGTCAAAGGGAGAGAGCAAGGAGACAAAGGACAAAGAGCCCTAGGACCCTAAAAGGAAGACCCCGGCGCCAGACGCCTTGCATTCTCTCTAGGTCGAGAAAAACTCTGACTGTAAGGCGAAATGGCAGTACTCCTGCAGCGCAAGAAGTAGTTCGACTCACTGAAGGCATTCACATACCCACATAGCCTTGTGAGTCCAGGGAAGTGGATAATGATGTACCAGACATTAACGGGGCCCTCAACGCCGGAGCCATGCAAAGAAGTGCAGAATGATCCTTAACTACAAGGATATGAGCCCATCGTGGTGGAGAGATGGGGTCTGTTTGAAAAACTGCAGGATTTCTTTCTGTGCCGAATCACCCAAGAAGTGTCGACAGCTACCCCCCAACGCCCTTGACCCCGGGCGACCTGTCATGTACAATGGACTAATCAAGAGGGCTGCAGACATGTATAGAGTCCAGCTCGAAGAAGAGACTGAGGAATCATGCTGCCTCCTGGAAACCCTAATGCAATTATAGAAAGCAAATCTGTACCTCCCCATGCTTACCAGCATACTAGATCAGGGTAAGGAAGCAGTCAAGGAATCTGCCACAGTCAGGGTGGTCACCCCCTCGGGTGGAAAAGAAATATAAACACACCAATCTGGACCCCCAATACGTCAAAGGCAATGTACCAGCAGACTCCATTATAGTGGCAACAGCTAGGAAGAGGAATAATGTTCTCACATCAATGGGCCACCACCGGAGAAAGAGAGAAACAGACGACTTGGTGGGTAAGAAGATGGAAAGGGAAGCAGCTGCACAATGAAGGATTCCGAACTCCAATGCCCTCCTCAATAGGCATGCTCACCAATAATTAAAGGACTCATGCGGAACCTTTCAGAGGAGTTCTGAAAGAGTGAAAGCAGTCATCTAAGAGTGGAAGAACATCACCAACTCAAATCAGCTCTGGACACGGCGGATACGGCCAGCAGGTAAATGTTCACAGGCACCACCCTCAGGAGGCACGCATGATTCAGGTTCTACGGATTCAAGGTGCAGACATCAGTCCTAAACGTGCCATTCACTTTAGAAGCTCTCTTCAGGACTGCTATGGATGAAATACTAAAGCAAATAAAGGGCCACTTAACAGTCAAGGTCATTTGGGCCTTATGGTTCAGAGGGTCCTTCAGAGGTGGAGGAAACCTCCAACAGAAGATCAGCAGACAGACTGGGTTCTCACTGGCCTAACACAACTACCTGCATCAGGGGTACACCCAGCAAGCCGCTCACCAGCCTGCTCCACAATAGTAGCAACACCTGACATGGGAGCCTTTTTGCTGAAAGCCCAGAGGGAGAGGATCCCACGCAAGGAGGGGGGGGGGGGCAAGCAAGTGACTCTGCTGACCAACAGCCACACCACATAACACCACTGGGGGAAAAGAATAGGAGGATTCCTCTGGGGGTGATTGTCAATCACCTAGAACAATTGGATCTTAAACATAAGACACGGTTACTTCATTGAACTCACCTGACGGCTGACTCGTATTCTCCCAAAGTTGAGAACTGTAAGGGAACAGGAACGTACACAGTTGCACGAAGAGTGCAAGGAACTCATAAAAAAACAAGCCAGAGAGAAAGTTCCTTCAAGGGCAGCAGGCGGCGTCTATTCAGCGTACTTCCTAGTGTCCAAGCAGGACTTGACATTGAGACCAGTTTTAAACCTCGGGTTCCTAAACAGATTTATATGTATATAACGCTTCAAAATGACAATGCTGCAAGAACAGCGAGTCAAGGACATTCAGGCTATGATTCCGATCTTTCAGCTTCTGTCCCGGGTTTCGGTCAGGATGACCCTTCGGCTGCTGGGCTTGATGGCCTCCTGCATCCTGCTTGTGGATCATGCCAGCTGGCATATGCGGGCTTTTCAGTGGGACCTTAAGTTCCAGTGGGCACAGCATCAGTGCAACCTGTCCAATCACGTCCACATCTCGGAGGGCACTGCACGGCAATTGCAGTGGTGGCTCATGAATTGCGATTGGGTCAATGGCAGATCCCTCTCCCTTCACCAACCGGAACATACAGTTGTGACTGACGCGTCCCTTCTGGGATGGGGCGGCCACATGGGAGAGGCGGAGATCAGAGGCATCTGGTCTCCGGCGGAGTCCAGGCTCCACATCAACCTGCTGGAGCTTCGGGCGATCCGACTTGCACTGAAGGCATTCCTCCCCTCTGGTATGGGGAGAGTGGTGCAGGTCTTCAAACAACACCACCATGTGGTACTGCAACAAACAGGGTGGGGTGGGGTCATGGACCCTATGCCAGGAGGCTCTGCGCCTCTGGGCTTGGCTGGCACATCAGGGCATTTCCCTTGTGGTTCAACAACTGGCAGGTTCTCTGAACGCCAGGGCGGACAAACTCAGCCGCCGGTGCATGATGGCTCACGAATGGCGTCTGACCTTGGACGTGGCGCAAGGTCTCTCAGCAGTGAGAAGAGCCTTTGTTAGATCTATTTGCCACCGAAGAGAATGCGCAGTGTCATCAGTTCTGCGCGTTGGAATTTCCAATGCGGCACTCGCTCAGCGACACTTTTTGCCGCGAGTGGAATTTCGGTCTGTTGTACGCCTTTCCGCCTATACCACTTCTGCCCAGAGTGCTGAAGATCAGACGCGACAGGGCCAAGTCAGCCTTGTAGCTCCGGACTGGGCTCCAAGAGTATGGTATCCCTAGCTACTCAGTATGAGCATCGATTCCCCTGATCCGTCTGCCTCTTCGAGAAGATCTTGTCATAGCAGCAGGGGACGGCCTTCCACCCGAACCTGTCAGTCTCCACCTCCTTGCGTGGAGATTGAGCAGCGGCAGTTGACGTCTTTCGACCTGCGTCCCAAAGTCTGTAATGTTATCTTGGCAGCCAGGCGTCCCTCCACTAAGACTGTATACACCTGCAGGTGGAATAAGTTTGTGGCCTGGTGCACAGCAAAGTCTGTGGATCCCTCTTTCAGAGGTCTTACTTTTCCTTCTCTCTTTGGCCCAGCTGGGCTCTGTTCTGGGTACCATCAAGGGCTATGTTTCGCCCATTTCTGCCTTTTTAAGGCTTCCAGACCAGCCTTCTCTTTTTAAGTCCCCTGTTGTAAATAGATTCTTGAAAGGCATCACGCACATGTTTCCTCCCGTTCCTTTCGTGATGCCTCAGTGGGACTTGAATCTAGTTCTTACCTTTCTGATATGCGTTTACTTTGAGCCACATCATAATTACCCTCTTCGTCTTCTCACTCTAAAGACTGCTTTCCTGGTTGCCATCACCTCTGCCAGAAGAGTGAGTGAGCGCCAGGCTCTTTCTTCTAAGCCTCCTTTTCTCTCTGTCCATCCGGACAAAGTTGTTCTAAGGACTCAACCTTCTTTTCTGCCAAAGGTTGTCACTGCCTTTCTCATCGGGCAGACCATCACTTTGCCAACTTCTTTCCGACTCCGCCTCCCTCTGAAGAGGAAGAGAAGCTCCACCGTCTGGACTCAAAACGTGCGGGTCTTTCTATCGGAGCCGCAAGCAACAGTTCCGGGTGGATGACCAGCTCTTTGTTTGCTATGTGGGAGCCAAGAAAGGTCGGGCTGTGCACAAATGGACCATCCCTCTGTGGGTCGTTCTGTGCATAAAGTCTTGTTATTCCTTGGCTAAAAAGGAGCCTCCGGTGGGGTTACGCGTCCACTCTACCAGGGCGACGGCAGCCACTACTGCTCTGGGACGAGGAGTTCATTTGCAGGACATCTGTCAGGCAGCTACGTGGGCTTCACTGCACACAATTTACCAAGCACTACTGCCTGTACAGCCAAGTCCGGAGAGACTGCTTCTTTGGCCGTTCTGCTCTCCAGGACTTTCTGGTGTGATCTTGGTTCGCAGACCCACCACCGGGCTTGGTATTGCTGGGGTATCTATTCTAAGGTAAGGAATCTATCACTACGTGTTTCTTTCAGATGCACAAGTTACTTATCTTCGGTAACGATATATCTGTAAGAAACATTAGTAGTAATAGATTCCTTACCGCCCCACCCATCCTCCCCGTTCTGCGAACTGATTTCTAGGGTAAAGGTCATCCCTTTCAGGGCCCTAGTTTTCATGGCACCAGTGGTCAGTTTCTTGCATGGCTCTGCGTTCCTGGCACGGAAAGTCGTGTACAGAACCGACATCAGTGTGCATGTGTGTGTATTAGTAGCTCCAACGATGTCATCCTGACGCCAACGATGCACGTGGAGCCGCACGACGACGCCTACCGACACGCAGGGGTCCTGATGACTAAACACTTTCCGGATCCAGTATGACACCTGTGGGTAATTCTAAGGTAAGGAATCTATCACTACTAATGTTTTTTTCAGATATATCGTTACCGAAGGTAAGTAACTTGTGCTTTCGTCAGGTATGCGATAAGATTGAAGGTATTAAATTGGTTGAGTGATCTAGAAATGGAAGTAGAAGAAATGATAGATCAGGTACAGGATTTTTCTGAGGGCGAGCTTCTTTGTCTCATAACCAAGCTTTCTCATCAACTTATGGTTCAATGGGAGATGACTACAGGACAGAATGTTCCTGACGATGTTAGTTATTAATCAACAGTGTCAGATAGGAGCCTTCCCTGTAAGTAGAGTTAACCCTGCCAAAGCAACGATATTTGGATATCGGTATGAACTCTCTTCCTCTCCCCGAATAAGACCTATGAGGGAAGCTGTGCCACAGTTTATTCCTGGAAGAGGGAATGCAGATAATTATGATCCAAATAGTGCTGATGCTAGGGCCCATTTTTTGTATAATTGGATATATACGCCCTGGAAAAGGACGGATGTGCTCACATTAAAAGCTTCCTTATCTGAGAGTAGAGAGAAGGGTCGGCTTCCTTACGATCAGCGAGTTGCCAATATTGTAGTCATACACAAGGACGGTAAACCAAAGGTGGAGTGTTCCTCTTATCGGCCGATCTCACTCCTGAACTCCGAGCCGAAGGTGTTAGCAAAACTACTTGCGACTCGACTGGTAAAGGGTATTACAACGCTGATCCATCCAGATCAGTCCGGCTTTATACCCCGCCGAAATACCCCTCTTAATTTGCGTAGATTGCATGGGATCCTGGGTGGCGCATCGAAAATACATGAGCCGACAGTCCTGTTATCATTGGGCGCCACCATGGCCTTCGATAGAGTCGAGTGGCCTTATCTATTTGCTGTCTTGGGCAAGATGAGTGTTGGTTCGGAGTTCACTGATTGGGTCCGTCTTTTGTATTCTGATCCCTTGGCCAGGGTGGTGGTAAATAATCATAGGTCTGCGGATTTCCCCTTGGAGAGGGGCACTAGACAGGGATGTCCTCTCTCCCCACTGTTGTTTGCCCTAGCGCTTGAGCCGCTCGCGGAATGGGTCCATTGGGACAGGTCGATCAGGGGGTTGAGGTGGACTACTGAGTGGGAAGATAAAATATCGCTTCACGCTGATGACATTCTATTATACCTATCCACCCCCAGGAACTCACTGATTGCATTTCTGGATGTCCTGGCAATAATTGGGCGAATTCAGTCCTTTTTGTTCTAAGCGGTGATCCCCCTGCTATTCCCGCGGACTGCCCAGTCAAGTTGGAGTTGGTGGGGTTCCGGTACTTGGGTATATTTGTGTCTCTGGATCCCAAGATAAGGTATAACAACAACTTGATGCCTCCACTGGCTAGGTTCCGGAGGGATGTGATGAGATGGAAATCGTTGCCCCTTTCCCTGTTGGGAAGCGCCGTCCTGTTTAAAATGATGGCCCTTCCCCGCTTCTTGTACGCCCTCCAAAACTCCTTGGACCCGGTACCCTCGCCATATTTCAAGGAAATTGAGCCTCTCCAGCGGCAACTTCTTTGGGATGGCAGGCCGCGGATTGCGTTTTCCAAACTTACGCTGCCATGGTATGACGGGGGGATCGGCCTGCCTAATATCCGGAAGTAATATTGGGCTTCCCAGCTGGCGGCGATCAATCGAGCAATCTATGGGTCGCCGCTTGACCCCGGATAGGCAATGGACCGTGGTCAGATGCCAGGCGGTGAATATACTAGGGCTTTGTATGCCAGAAAGGGGCGCTTTCCCCTGTTTGGGCCTGCGGCGGTTGCGGTGCAGGTGTGACGTGAGGTTAATTGTTCTCTTAAATGGGATGGAAAAATAACTTTGGCCACGCCACTATGGAACGCTGAATGTCTGGGAGGCTTATGTAAGACGAAAGGTTTTGACAGGTGGCATCTCATTGGGATCTCACTGGTCGGAGATATGTGGGGGAAGGATGGGATCCTTACATTCGAGGCTCTGCAGGAAAGGCATCAATTGCAGGAGAGCGAGCGGTTTCGGTACATGCAGATTAGACATGCGTTGCTGGCCAATATCCCCCGTGGAGTTACGCCCCCAGAGGCTTCCCCGTTGGAGGATCGAGTGTTGGACGGACATCTTCCGACTAAAACAATCTCCCTGATTTATAAAAAGCTCATTAACCACACGGACGACCCACTTGTAACTCTTAGGCAACAATGGGGTGCAGATGGCCTGGTTTTGGATGACGAAGATTGGAGGGAGGCTGTGTCTTCCCCAAGAGTGATTGCAATACAGATGAGACTCAGGTTGGTGCAGTTGGAGGTCCTTCATCGCTCTTATGTCACGGGACCGCGTCTGGTGAGAATGGGTCTGGCTGAGAGTGGAGAGTGTCGAAGGGGATGGGGCGAGGCCAGAACGTTCATGCATATGTTATGGGACTGTACTGACATACGGAGCTATTGGGTCAAAATCCATGATAAGATACATATGGTGTGGGGTGTGGACCTGGGGTTGGAGGCCCGCCGTTGTCTCCTGAATGTTTGGGAGCCAACCGATATCACCGCACACGGGAAGACATGGGTTACATTGGCGTGTGCTATAGCTAAACGCAATATCGCCCAGCTGTGGGGGGCCAGTCATACCCCCCCAGATTGGGAAATGGGCGGAGGACTTAGACTGGTGCATGTTTAGAGAACGATCAGTATATGTTGCCTGGGGGAGGCCTGGGAAATGGGGGAAAATTTGGGGTGCTTGGAATGACTACAGAGGAGATATTTGTGCACCCCCTGTTGTAAAGGAGGACGCTGTTGTGTCAGAACTGCTCTGAACCCCATTACAATTATTTTTTGTTCAATATTCTGTAACTTGGAAGATATATCAGCAGCCACTGTATGTTTGGATGTCACCCATTGCTTCTTTTTCTTTTGTTTAAAAAAAAAAAAGCTTCTTTATCAGACATACAGAAAAATACTAGAGGATTTTATGATGTACAGGCAGCCATGGATTCTTGTATCATGACTTTAACAGATATTGATATGTTTTTTGGTATGATCTTGCCACCAGATATGTGGTGACTTACCCGGAAACAGGAGTATGCTGTTGATTTGGGAGGAGATTGGGCTGCCATAATAGTAGCTGATAGGAAACCTGGTCAGAAACCTATTATTCTCATACCTGATGTGCCTGGTAATATACTGACTTATATATAAAAACAATGGTGTAAGAAAGTGACTCTGTATATACTGGACCCAAAGTAAGGTACAGTGTCTACAGAGACCACAGTTCACAGAGGTTTGGCAGAGGCTAAATTTAGATATAACCTTACTCTCTAAATTGGCAGCTTGGTCGAGCGGTAAGGTAGTATCAGAGGACAGTGTAAAGCATTTGTTGTAAACACTCAGTCAGAAAATGGTCTCACACACTTAAGAACTGAACTCTAGGCCAATTGTTTTGTATCAAAAAAAAAAATTTTTGTCAGTCAAATGTTTATTGTGTCAATTAATAAAAATTGTTACAAAAGATTCAAATAAAATCTCACATACTTTGTTTCAATGAATTCGTACCAAGCGAGTTTTGATATATTGTATGTTACTAAAACTAACAAAGATGATTTTTACGAACGGGGCATTAAAAACAGATAAAATCAGTAAAGTGCTGGTATAAAACAATAAATCAATTCAATACTGTAGGATCCTTCCCCTTATGTGCAGACTTTGCAAGTCTTGCCGGGGAGGGTGACCCTGACCCTGCTTCAGGGCCGGTTGCTCATCGCACTGCCTGACTCCCCGTGAAGGAGCCCAGGCTTCCCCCTACTGCCGCGACCTTGCCGCTGCCCTGCAGCTAAGTATTCTGGGCTCTGTTGTTGCCTTCTCTGTGCCTGCATATCGTCGCTGTTTCACTGGATTTGTGACTTGCCCCCTCGTGTTTAGGTTATTCTGTGCCTGCATATTGTCGCTGTTTCACTGTATTTGTGACTTGCCCCCTCGTATTTAGGTTCTCTGTGCCTGTAGATTGTCTCTGTTTCCACTGTATTCGTGACCTGCCCCCTCACCTCCGTCTTCCCGCTGTTCTCCCCCTGCTGCTGCTCCCCTGCGGCCCCGCCCCTTTCCTTCTGAACCCCTTCCCATTCGCCACCCCGCTCCCGCCTCCCAGCTGCCCCTCCCTCCCACTTCGCCATTTATGGCGGAGCCCACGCGTGCGCGCAGCGTGCACGCGCAGCGGGCACGCCGATTGCGCGCCAAAGGCAAGCCCGTCTACGCCTGTCCGCGCCTGGACCGCGCCCAGCGCCAGGACCCCTGGCCCTCGTCGATGCCAGCCCACCCGACAGACTTACGACGACGCCACCATCCACGCACTCCACGCCAGCCGGAACCCCGCCTGCCACCAAGCCCCCCTGAAACGCACCCACGGACACTTCACCTGCCAAGCCTGCAAATTCACCTGCCTCCGAACCTGCACCGCACCCGCCAAGCGAGGCACCAACAACAATCACCTCAAGTGCATCCTGCTCAACAACCGCTCCGTCCACAGGCACGCCGTCGAACTCTGGAACCTCCTCGACACATCACCACCAGACGTCGTCTTCCTCACAGAAACCTGGATGAACGCCTCCTCAGCCCCAGACATCGCCATAGCCATCCCGGATGGCTACAAGATCACCCGGAAGGACCGCCTCAACTAAACCGGAGGAGGCATCGCCATCGTCCACAGAAACACCATCCGCATCACGACCAACTCCGACAACACCCTCACCGCCGCCGAGCACCTTCACTTCCAGATACACACCGACCCCAAGACCACCCTCAGAGGCACCCTCATCTACAGACCCCCGGGACCACGCACACAATTTAGCGAAGCCATCGCAGACTTTGTCAGCCCGCACGCCCTAACCTCAGACTACATCCTCCTCGGAGACCTCAACTTCCACCTGGAGAACGACAATGACAGAAACACCGCCGCCCTGCTGGACAACCTCGCCAACCTCGGACTCAAGCAACTGGTGAACACCCCCACCCACTACGCCGGCCACACGCTTGACCCCATCTTCTCCTCCAGCAAGCACATCTCCTTCAGCCACTCCACCGGACTACACTGGACAGATCACAGCTGCGTCCACTTCAACTTCAGGAGAACCATGGCCCACCACCACCCACAACAGGTTCCCTGCAGCCCGCAGAAGCTGGAGCAAGATCACCGCCGACCAGCTCACCACCTCCCTCAGCCAGAACCCTCCCACCAACACGACGGACCCCGACGAAGCAGCCCGCAACCTCACACAGTGGCTCACCAACTGCGCGGATGACCTCGCACCACTGAAGAACCCTCCCAGCAAACCCGGCAGCAAGAAAGCCTCTTGGTTCACCAACAACCTCAAAAACTCCAACAA
Organism: Lissotriton helveticus; assembly: GCF_964261635.1. Classification (NCBI taxonomy): domain Eukaryota; kingdom Metazoa; phylum Chordata; class Amphibia; order Caudata; family Salamandridae; genus Lissotriton; species Lissotriton helveticus. The sequence continues at coordinate 594,623,336 of NC_136070.1, read as the reverse complement.
AACCTGCCGCACCCTCGAGAAAGCCTGGCGCCACGACCGGACAACAGAATGTTGTGAACGTATCTAGGACCCTATTTAAATATTCCCGATTCTTGCCCTTCTGTAGTTATAACAAATCATATCCTTATAAAGGCATAAGAATCATATCCATATTTAGTGATAGCCAATGCAGTCCAAATACGGCAAGGCTACTTCCATAGACTCCTAGAAAGTACAACGCGTTCTTAAAACAAACCAAGCCTCCAGCAGCCCGGGAATTCCCCCCTGCTTCTGTTTTGATTTGTCCAAGAACTCCTGGAGTCCTGAAAGAACTGCAAGTTCTTAGTGACGTCTTATGTCCAACCTTACGTCCAACTCGGCCCCTTCCAGGTATAAATATACCAGCATCTGCCTTAAGCAAACACTCGGTGGTTTGGAGCAGATCGGCTAACTACTTACCCGAAGCCCAGCTGTAACGAGAGCCGAAGGAAGCCGACCCTCCCATTGACGCACTGAGAGAGACGCTGTCTTTTCTCCTGCCGAGAAATCCTTCTCCAGTGTTTCCAGTCACCTTTGCGGGTTGCTGGGAGATCGAGTCCTGAGAAAGAGATACAAGACCTCCTTCATTCTATAACCAAGGTACAGAACCGTTTCCAAAGAGTAAAAATAAAATCCTTCACATCCGACCCTCTCCCAGTGACCAGAGGGGTCCCCCAAGGATCCGTTCTTTCCCCTCAACATGGTCCCTCTCACCATGATACTGAAGATAGCTAACATCCCTTTCCATCTATACGCGGACGACACACAGATCTACAGAGAAGCTACTTCCTATAACGACATTCTAAGGCTCAACAACACTCTAAAAGAAATCCAAGACTGGCTAGGGTCGAATCACCTCAAACTCAACCAAGGAAACACCGAGATCCTCCTCATCTCCAACAAAGACGACAACCCCCAAATGACCGAATGGGTGAAAGCCCTTGACGTTCTCAAAGGAAATCTCACCCTGACCAACTCAGTAAAGTCACTTGGAATCACCCTGGATCATAAACTAACTATGTCAAACCACATCAAGAACTCCGCGAAAAGCGCCTTCCTTAACCTGAAACTCCTCAATAAAATCAAACCACACATCCCACAAAAAGGTCTCCAACAAGCCACCCAAGCACTGGTCTTGTCCAGACTGGACTATGGGATCGCAACCCTATCCGGCACAGCCATATCCCACCTAGCGCCACTGAAAACCATCCTCAATGCTGCAGCCAGAATGATATCAGGTGCAAGGAAATTTGACCACATATCCCCGCACTCAAAGATCTTAAATGGCTCCCAGTGGAAATGCGCGCAAACTTCAGAACGGCCTGCCTAACACACAAAGCCCTACACACAGGGAAACCGGAATATTTAGCCTCCAAGCTCAAGAAAGCGGGTCAATCAAGAAATCTCAGAAGTTCAAACTCCCTACTACTCATCCCCCTGAAAACCCAGAAACAAAAAACCGCCAGCCGCTCATTTGCTGGCAACGCCCCAAAAATTTGGAACTGCATCCCAGTGGACATCAGAACTACCCCCTCCTTTCCAGAATTCAAGAGTCGCCTAAAAATCCTCTACCTCAACCGCGCGTTCCCGAACTCTACCTCAATAGCGCAACATGGAACTCACACTACCTCGAAAACACTACCTCAAAACCGCCCCCCAGGCGGAAGATCACTATGCTAATCTCTGAACTTATACGAACCCTGTTTATGTTATACTGTACTTTTTTTCGCACTTGTTTTTCCAGGACTGAATGTAAAGCGCTCAGATACCCTTGGGTCTGGCCAGCGCTATAGAAAACTCCCAAAAAAAAAAAAATTAGATCCTTAGAGAATTCTTGATTCAGATTCTTGGCAAAAATAAATTAACTTAAACTGCAGCTCACTTACTCCTTCCCACGTACTAGGCTTAGGTTAGGTACACCGGGGTAGGCGTATCTTAGAAGCACCAGTTGAGTACGTTTAGTCAATGATTTTATGTATGTATATATTTTATCCGTTTTAAGTATCTTATGGCTTAGAAACCATATCAATGCTTTTACAGTATTATTTCATATACTCCTTTTACTGTACGCACTTTACTTCATGATAAATATTGCAATTGTGGCAATTCATTTCTCTTGCATGAGAAATAAGACTGCTCAATAAATAACCACTTTTATGGAAAATGCCTGTCTCTCTATTTCTCTGCACTCCTGGTGAAACTAAGCATGCACGATTGACTGAGTGAAATAGCTGTCTATTGTTTTCCGCGACTCTGGAGATATACTCCTTATTCTGGGGGGAGCAAAGTTGTCATGTTTATGCGGTTGTCAGAAACTAATCCCTTCTTGTCTATTCAGGAAAGTTAACTCCTTCCTGTTCATTCGAGAAAGTTTCTAGTGACCGCTGAGCTAGCTGGCATACCTAATTAAGTCTAATATATTCAGTAGAGACCTAGATGACCTCAGTCCTACGTCTAAACTACCGTTTAAATTATTCCAATGCGCAGAGCCTATTGGGAATATAGGAACTACACTACATGGCGCCCAACGTTTGGTAAGGCGATAATCTAACGCTAGATACTAGAGTAACTCAGTCGTGCTTTTCACACAGACCCTTTTCTCGTAAAAACTCCAATAGACGTCTGGAGTGGGTAAAAGGTTAATATCCGCCAGAACTTAGTAGGATGAGAATCCTATGTATTAGTTTTTAGTTTAGTCAACGTTGAAGGATACCGTGTTCCAAAATATTGTGCACCTAATCTTTGTTTCCTTGAAACTTACTCTGCAAACTTTCTGTCAGTAAAATGACGGGAAGTGACGAAGAAAGAGATGCTTTAGCAGCTCAACTGTTAGATGACACAACTCTCCAATAAGATGACCCGAATGCTATAATCATACCGGTCAATATAAGAAAAACTACAACTATGAAACTCATAAAAAATGGAGTAACATCAAGAGGTGGTACAGTCATATTTATGGTAGAAGCCCATGAATATCGACAGACAGAGGTATTCTATTCCTGGATACATTTTCCAACAGCACACGCTGTAACACGCGAGTTCCACTACTACAAAATAGAGGAATCTCCAGAGGAATACGCCCCTTTCGAGGACGTTGAAATTCCACTAACATACCAAGAGCACCAGCTCTGGTTTAACGGCGCCCTAAAACATCAAAATCACATTACCAGGCTCGGTCCACTAGGTAGACCAGGAGCCACATGGCCGGTTCTAGCTAGCCAGCTATACACCACATCCCGACATTGAAAAAATGGCAGACAGGGAACTTTTAGCTCAGCTAAAACAACTAATTAAAATACATAGACAATTGGTCCAATATGTCATGCGGACTTTAACAGTCCAACCAGCAATAAGAATTCCACAGCACACCCCTCACCAGGGGAACACAAATAAAATTACACCACAGACTATACAATCAGTCACTGGCAAATTACCCGCAAAATGGGAACAAATTCCGTTCTGGTTAGCTTAAAAAATTACTCAGATAGAGGCAGTATTTCCTGATACTACACCTCATGACAAACTTAGAATTCTGACTATCGGTCTTCCAATGGGGATCGCATCACATGTGGAGGACTGTGACACTTGGGGCACAGTCTTTGCTTCGATTTACACAAAAACACATGGTGTTCCGTCTATGGCGGTTATACCAGACGTACTAAGACAGATTCAAAATGAAAACGGTCCAGAACCTGCTTTAACTCTAGCAAGTCTCGGCTATACTACTAGCCAACATAAAAGGAGAAGCAGCATCTGTGGCGATCCGCCAAAAATTGAAAGAAACAGATATAGCAGAACAACCTTTTGAACTTGCCAGAATAATTGAAAAATCCTATGAAGAACTAGGTAGAGATAGTTTGGGTGGGAAACCACTAAAACCACAACTAACTGAAAATCCTGTAAAAACCTTTATTAAGAATAATCTCAATACTCCAAAAAAGAGGTGGGATTGTAATAAACAAACCACTCCCAGAGAAAAACAGTTTCAGTCCAGAGGAAGGTCTCCTCAACTGAGAGATAGATCTCCAGAAAGAGGAGGCAAGTCTCCCCAAAGGGAGCCCTCTGAAAAAAGATACAACCTTAGAAATAGGGACAATTTGAGAAAACCTGACAGATATCAAGATATTGATACATGTCCCTCTCGATCTTTTCAGACTTCCTCACAGAAATCGGAAAGAAGAGGACGGTCAGAACACAAAGAAGAGCACGTCAAGTCCAAAGACAAGGAACCTGCTCATCAAAGTAAAAAATTACAATTCCCAAAAAAGATGGTAGCTAGTATTAAAATAAAACATGCCGAGGATTCTGAGGACACAACTGAAAAACGGAGAGTGGGCCCAGACAATGCTAGACAGCGCAGCAGAAGTGACCATAGCTCGCAAGATCCTGATGAATCATCTGGAGACAGTGGACACGAATGAATACATTCAGGTGGAAACTGCAGACACCAGAGTTAGCATACCCCATAAATTATATGAAATAACATTGCGTATAGAGGGGGACAAAACTAGGAAAATAAGGGGTCTCTTTTGGGATAACTTATCTAAAGGCTATGATATCCTGCTAGCTGAGAAAGACTGGCCACCAGAGTTTGTCAGGAAGTGCCCACATGGCGAAGAAATGATTATGCCTGCCTTCTCAAATCACATTCCAATTCATAAAAAATACACATTTGCTAGAAAATGGGCAGTGGCCCAAGCCCCTACATTATATAAAAATCATGTAGGATGGGATGAGGATTCTCCTCACCACAAAATTCAGTTAAAAAATCAACCTAGTGCACAGAGGCAGTATCCTGTTAAGCAAGAAGCTAAAAAACAAGTCCGGGAGATCTTAGATCAACTTGAATATCAGGGGATGATTGAAACATGCACCTCACAAATGAACAATCCTTTGTTTCCTGTCTCCAAGCCAGACGATTCATATCGTCTAGTTTTGGACTACAGACACCTAAACTCCTGCTGCAAAACATTTGCAGTACAAAACTCACACAGTGCAGCACTAATGAATAACATCGTGCGCAAAAAATATAAAACGACATTAGATATTTCAAATGGCTTCTTCTGTCAAAACATAGCACCAGAAAGCAGGTATTTGACCGCTTTCTTCAGTATGGGGGCCCATAAACTATTTTGTCGTCTCCCACAGGGATTCAAGAATAGCCCAGGATTATTCTCAGCTAGGGTAACAGAGTTACTACAAATGTATGATGATGAGGCATTATCTTATGTCGATGACATCTATCTTACACACGATAACCCGGAGACACACTTGAAAAGAGTGAACACCATCATACTTGGGTTCGCATCTGAAGGGTACAAATTCAACTTTAAAAAGTCACGAATTGCCCACCTAACTGTCCTGTTTTTAGGATATGAATTATTAAGTGAAGGCAAAAGCCTAGCAGACAACTTCTTAGAGGAGTGTGCAGTACTCCAAGCTCCAAAAACGCTGAAGAATTTACAATCACTACTAGATTTCCTGAATTTCGGAAGAACTTACATTCTAAATTATGCAGAGAGGGTTAAACCCCTCTACGAATTAATAAAACGTGATTTCAAACCAATTAATTGGACTCAGAAACGCACAGAAATTTTACGATCATTACAAACAGACATGTTAACTGACCTCTAATGAAGGAGAAACGGTACCAATAGCTTATAAATCACACTTGTACACACAAGCTGAAATGAAATTCAGTTCTACTGAAAAAATTCTGACTGCGGTTCAAACTGCTGTAGCAAAAGAAAGAGCCCTAGCCCAAGGAAAGAGCATATCTGTTTTAACAGCAGTATCAGCCCTTGAGGCAGTAACAAGACCAAGCATTCCGAATGCTAAAGCTTTAGATCCAAAATGGATACATTGGGAAAATTCTCTTGCTATAACAGATGTGAAACACGCATTTGATCCAAAAATGAAAAAAACTAGAAGATCTGGAATACGAACATGAATACCCTCTGTCAATCGAAATTCTGCCTCTCGAACAATACACCTGTGTAATCTACACGGACAGATTTGCACAACACTACGTTGTGGAAAGACAAATTTACAATGCAGCATGCGCGATTATCAAAGGTCGCTGGCGTTAGGTAAATTCAGACCGATGGTCACTAAAACTGAATCACTCAGATACTGTACAGCTCAGCGAGCTGAAATAAGATCTTTAAAGATGGCGCTTGAAAATGCCGATCGCGAATTCCCCACACTAATAGTGTGCGATTCGCATTACTGCGTCCAACCTTACAATAAAAACATGCAGACCTGGATTAAAAACTGTTACAAAGATGAGACAGGTGCCACAATAAAGCATAAAAAGCTCTGGGAACGAGTAGTTCTTTTACAGAAAGAACTACGAAAGACTCACGTGATACATACACTGAGTCATCAACGTGATGGCGTTCACGTTGCAGGAAATTCATTGGCTAAGAGAGCCACGGCGGTAGCTGTCAAACCGGCTTCCGTAGCTACAAAAAAGCGTACTAAAAAACAAATAGACGGTGAAACGCTACTAGCAGTAAAAGCCTCAATGAAAGGCAACTATGCGGCGTTACCTCTAAATTATCCACTTGGAAATACATACATAATTGATGCAAACTCCGTTCCTTTTGCTCAAATCCCTGGAGTGGGGGATAGAGTAATTCCAAACACGAACCGGAGGGCTTACTTGATTCAAGAAGCACACATGGGAATGGGTCTGAGGCACCAAGAGATCTTGAAATCTTTAATAGAATTACAATCACAATACTGGTGGCCGGGGATGAGCGTGCAAATTTATAACTTTGCAATGAATTGTGAAAACTGCAATAGAGATCGCAGTTGTGAGCCGGACCAGACACCCGCCCAGACACCTCTATTAGACAGCATTAGGCTATCTATACGCAGACATCCAGACGGAAATATGCGATCCCATAATTATTAAGACAAGATTCATTTGGATGTGGCCCCAGCGCTCGGCTGACGCCAAAACTCTTATAACAGATTTGTGAGTCTTTATCGGCACATATGCAATTGGCATGGTACATTCTGACCAGGGTCCTGCGTTTAGCTCTCGAGCTTACAAGGAGGCCATGGCCAGCATGGGCATTGCATTGCGGTACTCTAGTCCATTCCGAGGGAAATGCGGTAGTGGAGAGAAAAAAAACGTGACATAAAGCAATCTATAACAGCTAGGGTATTAGGTTCGGGTGACGGGTGGGTCAAACATCTAATAAGTGTCCAACGTAGTCTTAACAATCTGCCAAGAAATTCTCTAAGAGGTATCACTCCATACGAACTTTTGTTTGGTACTAGAATGATCATCCAGGATCTAGATTGTCAGACTTCAGTGGTGAAACAAAAAACCTTTGATATCAAAGATCGTCTGGCTGTTTTACAGGACTTAATGAAACAAGAAGTCTAAGTAACACAAAGCAAAAGCCAACGGCCACTGAAGAAAAACCACCTGTCCCAGCCTGTCTGGATTCCAAAGATTGGGGATCTGGTCAGAGAAAAGATCGCGGTGAAGAAGGAATTTGGGCCTTCTTACAGAAAAGCAGTACCTGTCTTAGCTGTCAGTGGAATAAGATCAGAAGTACTACCGCCCCTTGCTGGTAAAAAGGACAACAGAGTTGTATCAATCGACCTGGTAAAACCACAATCATGGGGCCAATAATAAGTAGTAGGCCCAGTGGACTCCCAAGAAGTAGCAGAAGACCAAACCTTGCTACAATCCAAGAGGTTCAAACTGAAAGACTAATAACTTTTGATAAACCTGCAGTAAATAAAAAAGGACTATGCAACAAAGCCATGGAACTTGTGCCTCTTGAAACCCAAATTGCAACAGTTCGTCAAGCAACACCTGTTTACAATGATGTAGCCTCTGACTATACTAATGTGACAAAAATGGATCCAAAGACTAAAGGAAATCCGGAAGCAATTCCAACAATTGACAGAACTGCATCTGGCTACTTTATCAATTTCGATGACTTTTCTGATGATCCAAGTGAACATGAAGAAACGCCAGCAACAAAAACTTTCAAAGAAAAAATGACTGAACTCTTTCATCAACTCAAAGAAACATATCTGATTTCACCATGGATTGATTATGGGCACCCAGGTACAGCATTGCGCGCCAGGAGGCGCTTAAAACCATCGTCATTCCGGCGGAGCGGGGGACTTCTAATTGACCCGTGTTTGGTGGTTCTGTGTCTGTCTGATACCAACTTGCTTGTGTTTTTGGCCCTGGGACAACTGGATTAGCTTGCCCGTTCGCCTCCCGCCGCCCTGCTCCTTTGAACAACGTGGAGTCGGGCCGCCGAGTGGAGCGCGGGCAGGCTTAAAGACTTCATCCCCCAGCAGCCCTAGCGGCACCCAGGTACAGCATTACGCGCCAGGAGGCGCTTAAAACCATCGTCATTCCGGCGGAGCGGGGGACTTCTAATTGACCTGTGTTTGGTGGTTCTGTGTCTGTCTGACACCAACTTGCTTGTGTTTTTGGCCCTGGGACAACTGGATTAGCTTGCCCGTTCGCCTCCCGCGGCCCTGCTCCTTTGAACAACGTGGAGTCGGGCCGCCGAGTGGAGCGCGGGCAGGCTTAAAGACTTCATCCCCCAGCAGCCCTAGCGGCACCCAGGTACAGCATTGCGCGCCAGGAGGCGCTTAAAACCATTGTCATTCCCGCTTCGCGGGACGCCGGGCGAAGCCCGGGCAAAGGGCGGGCCCTCTGAGGCCCTCAGAGGACGAGGAGGTCGGGTCGGGTGCACCCCTTTAACAACAACACTTCTTCATCACGTAGGATCTTTGACTTTGCATTATGGTTATCTTCTTGTCGTTTTGGTAATATATCAGAAGGCCACTAGCCCCGCAGTACATTGCCCTGTGATTACTGGGTCCTTGTAACTTTAGCTGCATTTAGGATACTAACATCATTTACCATCATGTCTACCAGAGGTAGTAGAAGCAAGACAGCTGCGGGAGGGGCATCCGTGATTGGACCTATTGATAACTTTATAACAAGGACTAATGAGGCAATTGACCTCAGCATCTCACTCCTTGAGCGTAGGGTCTCGCAAGATCTAGAACTTGCTAAGCGTAGGGTCTCGCAGGATTTAATAAACGCTAAACGTTCTTGTCTTGGGAGTATTATATTAGCAAAAACCCCAGTCAACCCCAATAATTTACAAACAGGCTGTACCCGAGATATTCGAGTTGACCTTCACACCATACCTAATGAGATTAATCTATCGGCAACTGATCCCCTAATTGACTGTGACACTGACTTAAGCAGCGAACTAGATAGGACACCGGAACTAAATATAGATTTCACTCCAGAAATAGTAGAGGAAAATAATGTGTTGCATCCAAGAGTTAGGCAAGAGGGTGCTATTCGAAAACAAACGCATCAAATGATTAAATCCATTCCTCCTGCTGTTAGAAAACGTAATGTAAAAAAAGGGCAACACAGGAAAGGCATAACTAAACATCTTATTGCTAATGGAATAAATACACATACAGAGACACTAAGTGAAGACACTCAGGGGAACCCCCACGTGCATATGGATAAGCCTGACGCACTCACAGCAAACGACCAACTAGTTGAAAGACTTGGCGATCTTTTGGGCATCTTCATGTCACCAATCGAATCTAGGCTTGCCCGTATCGAAAAACAGTTAGAAGAATTTACAGCCTATAACAAAAAAGCTCCCAGCGTCACGTCAATAACTAACACAGGCTCAAAAACAACTATTAGTAAACCCATATCCTCCAAACCAAAAGTTATTCCAGTTCCAGACACTGCGACAAAATTAAAATCTGTTGTTTCTATAAGTAAAGAAAGTGGCACAAATAACTCTGTTTTAGCAAGCAGCTCTACTCCCAGTACCAACATGAATACTCAGATCACAAACATGCAGGCAGGGAAGACTCACACAACATCCCATAGTGGGAGAAAGACACCTAACCATACCAGCAACACATTGCCAACTTTCCAAAGGCCCCGGATGTCATACGATCCATCGTATAACTCAAGGCAGATTCCTCCACGAATTAATCTGCCACCTGAATGTGGTGCCTATGTGCTGCTTTTGGTTAATGTTCCAATACTTAGGCATGACCAAGAGGAAACTTCTTCCTCACTGAAAAATAAGACCTTGCACTGGCTGATAGCCAATTGTAATTTCCCGATGGAATGTTCAGGAGAAATTAACCACGTCCAGAGAGTAGGATGGATAGGTCCCTTGAAGAAAAAATTAGAGGGGGACTGTATAACTGTCAACTTCAAGAACCCGCAATGGGCAGAAAAAACCCTGGCTAGGGCCCCCTCCCCCTCCGTATGGGAATTTAACACCACCCTTCTCCCGTTGGGCTATTTTTACAGACATCTGATTACTACCCATCCTAACATGGTACCCAATCCGATTACTCCTTTCTTTGAACAACACCAGACAATTGAAAGCAAGTCTCCTTTCTTACATCAGTACCCCAAATTCACTTATCCGAATGTCCCTGTACAACGACATCAAGCCCAAATTTATTCACACTTCATAACTCACCCTTACTTGTCCACAATGCCGCATAAAGAACATAGGGATGCTCGATGGCGTCAAGTTGCTGCTGCACCAGGCAACTCTTATAGCATTCCAACCAACCCAAAACAGATTTAGTGCACTGTCCAGTCTGGACTTTAACGATTGACATAATCACGATCAGTCCGAAGGGGCAATTATGCACACATCGATCACAGGGGAGCCCTTGACAGGTAACACCCCAGGCAGCGTGGAGAAGGATATAACAACTGTTTCTGGCAAACACTCTTCTACCGCCTCCTTGCGATGTGGATCGGGTGATTTGGTTAAATTATTACCAGCAATTACCAGTTCTAGGCCAGCGGACAACCCAACGAATACACCGATCCCTTCTAGCCTTAACCTACCTACTTTTCTAGTACACCTAACATTTTGGAATATAGCCGGGCTGTTCGCTAAACTGACGAATCCCAACTTCCTGAACCAAGTTAACTTGAGCAGTATCATCTGTCTCCAGGAAACTTGGGCTACTGACCCAATACACATAATGGGGTATAAGACCTTCTTCTCTGCAGCCAAAAAATCACCTTCTGGAAGAAGTAGTGGTAGCCTAGTCACCTACATTGCAAACACTCTACATAACGAGGAGATTTTTCCTCTAAAACTGAAAGAGAACTATCAGTTAATAATTCTAAAGAGAACCAAACAGAAGATATATGTTATAGTAAATTTCTATAACAACCTGAATGTAGACGACTTGATCAACCTTCTCTCAGAAATTTGCCTAGTCCTCCAAGATCTGCAGGCACAGTACATTAAGAAATCATGTACAATAGTGTGGGGTGGCGATTTTAATTTCCACTTATGCAGAAATAACAACATTGATAAGTGTAGAATTAAGGACGATGAAAGCAACAGTATAACACACTTCTTACACTCGATTGAGGGCGAAAAAAAGAATGAGATCATAACGGAATTAGAACTGGGCTTTGCCAATGAGTTAAGGACCTCCCCAGTAGCCTTCACGCCAACATTTAATGGCAGGGGATTAATGAGCCTGATAGATTACGTCTTGATTTCATCATCCAAAGGCCCAAACATTGAACTATTTGAAGTAGTTAAAAATCCACTGAGCGATCACTTCCCAATTACCATCGCCTTACGTGACTCAAAATCCCCAAAAAACCCGACATAATGAACATTTTAGACCAGCAAGAACACGAGCTAGGATCTTTGAATGGTTATACCTTAAAATGGGGAAACATTGATAAAAGAGCTGCAACCACAAAAATAGTTACCGAAAGCCAGACAGATATTATAAACTGTCTAGACCCAAGGACAAAATCTAGTGATGTTCTGACTAGTTTTAATACCATCTCTCAAAACATAAAGAAAGCACTTACTAGATCACACAAACAAAAAAAACTGGTGAAAAAAGGCTGGTTTAGTCCAGCCTGTACCAAAGTATACGGGAAATTAAAGAAAGCACTAAGTAGGGATAAAAGAGACAGAGGGGAGGTTATCAGATTGAGAAAAGAATATGCCTTAGCTTTAAAAATCAGAAAACAAGAGCTAAAAACTGACCTATGGGAGCGTCTTAGTAAAAGTTCGGAACTAAAAGACAGCGCAGCGTTCTGGCAAATAGTCAGATCCCCCTTCTCAACAGATAAAGAGGACTTACCATCCATCGATATTGCAATTAGCGACCACGAGTGGGTGAATTATTTTTCTAAAGTCTTCAGCGAAGGGAAAACACAGGGTATGGACTACGCAGATTCTTTGAACCAAGTTACATATCCAATAACACTGCATTTTGTACATGACGAGGTACAAAAAGCACTAAAATCCTCGAAAACAGGCAAAGCCCCAGGCCCAGACGGGGTTCCTGTGGACAATTTTAAACATGAAGATCATCTTTGGTCCCCGCTATTGACAAATGTCCTAAATGCCACCATAGAAGAGGGCCTAATAAAATCATGGAAAACATCGATACTGGTCCCTATATTCAAAAAAGGGGACCGAAATTGCCCTTCTTGTTATAGACCTATTTCACTCCTGGACTCGCTCGGGAAGATGGCAGGTCGGATTCTTCTCGAGCGACTCCAGGAGTGGACAACTACAAAAACTTTTCCCATGCATGCGGGGAAAAAAAGTGTAAAGACCAGAAGACTATTTGTAACGGGCGAAGTATTGGACAGAACCGCAACATATCCATACTTGGGAATTGTCATCGATGAAAAATTTAAGTGGAAGGCAGCGATTAATGCTAGGAAACTGGCTTTCCTAAGAGCAACTACAGCATTAAAATCGTTTGCGCAAAAACTGGGTCAGAGACCACCATTAGAAATGCTAAAAATATATAACGCTAAATGTGTTAGTACTGCCACGTACGGGGCTGGGATATGGGGTCTTGCGAATGTGGACGAACTGCAAAAAAATAGAAATCTCTTTTATAAGATATCTGCTTGGAGTACCAAAGAGTTCCTCCACATATGCCTGTCACTTAGAGTTGGGCATAGACTATCTAGCAGACACCATAAAAACCCAGCCAGTAATGCTGTGGCGTCGAATTTGGGTAGCGGAACAATGCCATCTAACAAGATCAATTGTACAAGACATCCAGACACTTGATCATTGTGGAAGGATAAAATGGTTAGCATATGTCAAAGCCCTATTAACAGACTTGGGATATGAACACTTTTTTACCGAGCCATTATCCATCAATGAGATCTCAAAGGCGGATCTAAAAAAAGCATGCTGGGCACATTTGCGCCAGGTACGCCTGCTAAAAGAGATAGAGAAACCCTCTGTCCAACAGGGCTTATTAGTTCAGACTGTGTTTTCCGTAGAACCTTATCTGACGTACAGAGTAACTCAATTTGAAAAATTGTTGCTGACACGTTTTAGATTTAATATGTTTCATTTAATGGTTCTTTTTCCGACTCAAAACGAATGGTCATCAAAATCAACCCCATGCCCTTGTGACTCTGTGTCGAAACAGTCGACCATACATACAACACTCTTTTGTAAATTTTATATATCACCACGGAGGCGCTGGCCACTGCCCATACTAAAAAACTGGGGCATGCGCCAATGCCGTCCAGCATATTTGGCGCTTCAGTACCTCGAAGACTAATTAATAGCAAAAGCGATGGCGCACTTTCTTAAATTTTGTATTCGCCATCGTTCAAGTCTTTAATAATGATGAGTCTTTATATTTGCAGAATAGAGGTCCGATGAAGTTATTATAAAAATTGCTTGTTATGGCTATAACTTTATGAACTGCGACTTTTGTACAAACTGTTTTTTACTGAATAGTAATAACTAATTTTTTTTAAAAAGTCTTTTTAACTGTTTTTATAAATTGAGCAAATTGTATAAAATTTATTTTATGAACTTTTATGGTATTTCTATAACTATGAAAAACCGAATAAAGTTGGTTTTGATTTGATTTGATTTGAATTATGGATTGTGTTAGGTGTAATTTTCCTCCTACTTTGGCTCATCTTGGTTTTAAGTTTGGGTAGATTTATTGATGGAAAATATAGTACAATGGACACAGCAAGTCAGAACATCAACTTGGTCCTAAAGCCACACAGATCTTCTCACATCGAAAAAAGAGAACTGTCGTCAGTGAACATCACAGCCATTCCAATACCTGGTGGTGTAGCATGGGACAAAACGGATTACGAAATCTATGGCCCGATTGAGCTCTTGAAATATCCACACCAGCTCAAGGTTTCATTAAGTGACTTTGTAACACCAAGTACTTTCTCTGATGATTGGGACTTTGAAAATATTAATAATATGATGTCAGATTTAGAAATGTCAGCAAAATTCACAGAACATGATTATTTGCAGGGTTCATCAAATTATGAAGAAATTTACTGTTTTAATCATTATGGTCATCACTATTTGCATAAATCTGCTAATCCTAGAAATGTTTTTACTTATAATCAATGGGAACATTGTACAACACCGCCAAAAGGCAGCTCGAAAACATTTTATGAGAAATTCCCATACTTCTCAGGGTTTAACAACACTGATCCAGAAACGTTTTATTTAAAAATGTTAAATAAGACAGGAATGAAAAACATGTTGACAAATACTAAATTGATTTATTCTGAAAACTTTTATGAAAAAATGTCTACATTTGGTTTTGAATTTTGGAAAAACAACATTGAAACAAAAACCATCTGGGGTAAAAAAGACTGGCAGGTACAAGGTTTCATTATTCAGAGCCTGCATGATCCCAGAACAGATAATATTCCTGAATGATACCATTCAACAAACAACCTGTCTCGGCCTAGCCAAGATAAAAGACTTAAACAAACCGTCTATTCCGAAGCCCATACCTGATAGTAATAGCACTACAGATGTGGAGATAGACGTATCCCATATTTTATACCAAAACAGAACAAATCCTGATTGGAAAAAATGGTTGATCTGGCCCACAGACACAAATAACTGTCAAGATAGATTCCTGAACAAAACACAGGGGTTCAAACAGACCAGGCCAGACCTAAGATATTCCCAGAGACAACATCCAGGGATAGTTACAACATATAGTGTAGGAAAATTATGCCTTGAGTGGCTACAGAAATCCACACTGCCTGAAATTAGGCAACACTTGACTTTACTTAAAGAAGGTGCTGACTTGCGAGATTTCATTCTGGGACCTCGCAAACAGCGTCAAAAACATTTCATATATGCCGGTATATACGCTGCTTACAATGAAGCTTGGAAAGTAATGCAAATTGAAACTGCTGAAAAAATACGAGAAATTGATCGTATTAATTTGGAAAAATCACTGTCTGTAGTGGACAATGGATTAACGACTCTGTCCTCCAGAATTTATTCACTGGACAGCATTGTATCATCTGCTATTGATATAATAGAACAGGATATGCTAATGTTAAAACATGGCCAGTCCCAATTACGTTCTATTGTACAGTTAGGCTGGACGTTGCAAAACCTCCGTTCAGGCTACGTGCCATTGCGTCTAATCAACACAACGTCATTATTTTCTATCTTTAACTTTACAGATAAACAAATCTCTTTGGTACAAAAAGGAGCAGACTATACGATACTGAGCATTGAAAAACTACCATTGACAATGTCAGAACGACCTGTCATTGAATGGATAATACATGGTACAATTACAATTCCGATAACGACTTTTCAGTTTCAATATTGCCAAAAGCATATACCAGCAGGCCTGTATGAAAGGTTGGGTAAAGGATACATCAAGTCAACCTGGAATTTACCTTATACACATAGATGTTATAGTGAAGGGAAAAAAGAGGTATTTCTTAGTGGTAACAACTGTAAAAATTCACTAAGCGGTACACTTCCGTGTCAAGGTATTAACTTGCATGGAGCCTGCGAAGGTTCATCAAATAACCTTTCATGTCACCTGCACGGCACCCCTGCAACACAGATAGAGCCTTTTTTCAGACAGCTTTCCAACGGCAGCTACGTTATAATAAGTGACGACAGCTGTAGTGGCATGGTGCCAGGAATAGCCTATCTCGTGAGCGTTACTTCCAGGGTCATTTGCTGTATGCAAGTATTGTATCCAAACAGCAAACCAGACAAGGACGCAGCAATATGGCCTTCTCTGAATATCTCTTCTATTCGAATTGATAATTTAAGCAGAATGAAGTCTATTCTTTTACAGACAACTGTGCCTTTAACCTCGTCCAAAGAGACGTATGATCTGCAAGTTGCAAGGACAGCGGCAGAGATACATACACTATTATCGACAAATTGCCCCGTGCATTTCGTAGAAATGTTAGGTCAAATCTTAAACATGTCTGATACCAGTGGCATTGCACATGTATTTAAGACAATTTTTTCGGGACTATTAGCACCCTTTGAAGCAGTCCTGAACAGCTTCCCGAATTTCGTGCACTCTGTGTTAGGTGGCCTGCCTCTTCTGTTGGGACTCGTAGCAGGAATTTTATTTTTGTTCCTTCTGCTCCGATATGGCAAGTCTTTTTTTTATTTTTTTTATTTTGGCAAGTATGTCAAACAGAAAACATTATATCAAAATCAAATTTTAGAGTGATTTCAGGGAAAGATCAAATGTACTAAGTAGCACAATATTCTTACACATAGTACCGCATCAGCCTGACAGAAAGACTAAATATAAGAAATCAAAGTAGACAAAAAACATTCAATCTTCAAAGTTCAAAATCCCTAACAGTTCATCTTGTAACATATAGGACTTATACAAAATTAGCCCATATCCTTTCCATTTTTTCGACTGCCTTTCGGCTACTATTCTTAGCAAGTGCCTTTTCCATAGAGTATATTTCATGAATTAAGGTTAACCATTCTGCCCTGTAAGGTGGATTCGGTGAGATCCATGCTCTTGCTACCACCAATCTAGCACAAGATAGTGCTATATTTAGCCAGCCAGTATTAATATTACTTCTTGTATTTAAGGCAAGTAAGACCATAGGTGCAGTAAGTGGGAAGCAAATCAGTTGCTTTTGAAGTAGGGTATTTTCTATTTCTTGCCAAAACGTAGCCAACATAGGGCACGAATAAATCATATGAATGAGATCTGCTGCCACCAGATCGCATTTAAGGCATTTGGTGCGCTCGCTATTTTGTGACCATTTAGAAATTTTCAGCGGAGTATGATAAAGTTGGCTAACCGTCCTATATAGTTGAAGCTTTAAGCTCGAAGAGTGGACTATTCTGTTAATATTAACAAAAGCACTAGATATGTTCTGTGGTGTCACATTTATTCCCAATTCTATAGTCCATTTTTGTGACAATCTCGGCAATCATCCACGTTATGTTGGCTTAAGAGTTTGTATCCAGAGCTAATTAAAGATTTCTTTTTTGTACTATACAAGAAACCCCACATATCCGAGCTTGTGATTTTATTCAGCTTCATTTTTCGGATTAAGTAATCCCTAACTTGCATATATTTAAGTAGCATTTCCCCTGGCAATTTATAAAGCAATTGTAAGGTCGAGAATTGAAGAAAACCATCAGAGCCATAGAGGTCTCCCAGTGTCTTAATCCCATAGATGGCCCAATCCCTCCCAACTTTGTCATTAAATATACCTGGTAATCCTGGATTGTCTCATAATGGTAGATCTGTATGAAAGAAAGAAGTATCACAAAATTTCATGATCTGGTTAAAAATCGCTACCGAGTCCCTTGCTATCTTAAATTTGACTCGCTTGAAAAAATTAGGGTCTTGTACTCTTGCTAGAAATTGAGATGAATTAGTGCCTAACATAAATTGATAAAAAAAAGAAATGGGTTTCGTTTTTATTTAGTAAGCTCCTAAGCCGTCCTAGAAAGGATGCATAAAAGTAAGACTTAAAGTCCGGAAATTTCAATCCGCCTTTTTCTAGGGATAATTTTAGTATCGTCATTGATCTCCTGGGGATTTTGTAGCTCCAAACAAAACTGCTGCAGATTCCCTCCAGTTTCCTAAAAAATATACTGTTAACTCGAAGGGGAATGGAACGAAAAAGATTTAAAATTTGGGCCAAATATTCATTTTAATCAAATTAATTCGGCCCAAGATATTCAATGGAATCTTGTGCCATTTTTTAAAAGCCGTTGAAGTGTGTTTAAGTAGAGGGTCATAATTTAATTTGTTGATTTCACTAGTTTTAGAAGAAATTTTCACCCCTAAGTACACAGCTGAATTGCATAGCCCAGTGACTGGTTGGTTGATTTGATAGTTCATTAAAGTTTGAGTTTTATCAAAGTTTAATTTGAGCCTGAGATAACCCCAAATTTTTTCGCTTCTTCTGCAATTCCAGTTAATGCTTCTATTACATTTGTAGTGTAGATAGCTAAGTCGTCTGCATATGCAGTAATTTTGAGTATTTTATGTTCATGATCTAATGGTTTTATCTTTTCTTGATTCTGCAGGGCATTAATAAAAGGTTCCATGGAGAGAGCAAACAGCAGGGGTGAAAGTGGGCACCCCTGCCGAGTCCCCCTTGATATTGCAAAAGTTGGTGGTAATAGCCCCGCATAGCTGATTTTAGCATTGGGTTCCCGATAAATAGCCTGTATGCCTCTGAGGAAGCGATCTTTAAATCCAAACTGAGTTAGCACCTCCCATAGAAAATCCCACCCCACCCGGTCAAACGCTTTTTCTGTGTCCAGAAGTATCATGCCGAGTGGGGTGCGATTGATAGCAGCTATGTCAAATGCCGTAATTGCCATATTGACATGCGCTGTGGTGTCCCTACCAGCCACAAAGCCATGTTGTTGTTCGTTGACTAGGTGTGGCATAAGGGGTGCCAGTCGTAATGATACCAGCTTAGAGTAGGCCTTAGCATCAGTATTTATTAAGGAAATTGGCCTGTATGACCCGCATTGCGTCGGAGGTTTCTTTTTTTTTCAGAAAAAACATAATTTTCGCAGTTCTCCAAGATTCCGGAGCCTTACCTGTTGTGCCTATTGTATTCACCACTAGGCACAAAAGGGGAAGTAATTCTTCAGCGCAGATTTTGTACAATTCAATAGGAAGCGTATCCTCCCCTGCCGCTTTATTGGGTGGGAGAGAAAATACTGCTAAACGTAGTTCTTCAATTGTGTATTCCTCTTCCAATTTGTCTAGGGTGAGCTGATCTAGATATTGTCTTATGGGGAGTTTATCATTTAAGTAGGATTGAATCTGAGTTAAGCTGACCTTAGTCTCTGGAGTGTTTAATTCCTCGTAATAAGAGGCAAATTGCTCCATAATATGTATAGGTTGTGTATGCAGAATATCGTTGGGGCCTTTTATAGACTTAATCAGTGTTGATGCCCGATCTTCGGCCACTTTATACGCCAGGAGCTTTCCTACTCGATCCCCGCGTTCATGTTGCGAGATTTTAAATTTAAGTATCTTGCAGCTATGTTTTTCCTTAAGAGAACTTTTGATGTCTGAGCATAGAATCAGTAGTTTATTTTCCAGAAGTAATATATCAGGCCTATTCCTAGCCCCCTCTCTTAGGCAGTCAGCTAGTTGTTTCTCTATATGTAAGATATTCTCTGTCATTAATTTTGCTTCTTTTTTCTTTATTGCATTTTGTTTGAGGATATATTGTTGTGCTATTCCTCTGATAGAGGCCTTGCAGGCATCCCAGACTGTAAGAACGCTAGCCGTGTCCATATTATGTACAATAAACTCCTTAATATGTTTTTTAAGAAAAGTCACAAAGGCCTCATCCGATAACAAGTATCTTGGAAAAGTAAAAGGGCGCCTCTCTTTTTCTCTTGAAATTATACCAAATGTAAACATTATGGGATTGTGGTCAGAAGAAATTTTTGGCATAACCTCCATAGATCCCTGACTTATTAAATCGTCTGAGGCCCAAGCCAAATCTATCCTTGAGCAAAGTTTATGGGTAAATGAATAATAAGTATAGCCAGGTATGCCTGGGTAGAGACTGCGCCATATATCTTTTATGTTGTGTATTTTTGCTAGCTCCAGTATAGCTGCTCTAGTTTTACGCATACGTATCCCTGTCCCTTTCTTTGTTGCATCCTGAGAATAGTTTAATACACAATTAAAATCCCCCATTAATATGAGCTCTCCATCCCAAGATAGTAATTCCATATTCAACCAATCAAATAGCTGTGGTTCATCTTTGTTAGACCCATATAAGGCACAGAAAACATACATACTATTTTCTAGCCGGATTTGCATTATTGCCCATCGTCCAGCCTTATCTGCTGCAGTTTTGATAACTTCCCCTTGCCAATGTCTTTTCTTTAAAATTGCAACCCCTCTTATAGGCGAATTTAAAGTAGTGCAAACCACCAAATCATATCCCAGCTGTCTCAAATTTTTTTTATCTTTATAACAAATATGCGTTTCTGTTAACATGACCAGCTGTGCATCATACATTTTCAGTTCTTGAAAAACTAGACCTCGCTTGAGTTTATTGTTCAGGCCAGATACGTTCCAAGCAAGACAACTACAGTACGTCATTTTATGTAAGACCAATCAAAAAACTCTCTCCCTTTCTTATCACTCTTCCAAGTTTCCTTCATTGCTAAAAACATTTTGACTTCATTTTGACTTGCCATGCCATTTTTAATTTTCTCCCTCCCTCCCTTCCCTCCCACCCTCGCTACCCACTTCTACACACCCTCCCCCCGTACCATAGGAAAACACCCCCCCTTAATACCTACTGTCGTTGATAGGACAGCCTCTTGAAGGTGTAGCCACCTACCTACCTCCCACCTACCTGATTAAGTGTATCATCGTTCCCCCCTTTAGTGCTCTGCAATTTGTACTAGATAAATCAAATTGGTCATGTCCTTCCAGATAGCAATCACATAGAATTGGCCATTCTAAAACTATATACCTAATAGCTTATACATTAGTAAATTTTCCTAAGACCATTTCTGCCTCCTTGACCTGATTGAGATAGTATGTATGCCCGGCTTTAATAACTTTTAAACATGCAGGTTCTTGGAGGAAAACCTGGGCACCCACGGCTTTAAATGGGTCTATTAATTGACGCAAATTCCAACGTCTCTCCATGGTGGTTTTGCATAGATCAGACCGGACAAAAAAGGTGACATCTTCTGTAGCTATAGGAGTATTAGGTTTGGCTTTTAAAGATACTGCTTGTCTGAGTAAAAAGTTTCCAAAATAAATCAAAAATGGGCGAGGGAACTTATTGTTTCTGTTTCTGTTAGCTAATGGTAACCTGTGGACTCTTTGAAGCTGAGAGTCCCAATCCCAGTCTGCGAGATCCGGAAATGCACGTTGAAATAATTTGACTATATACGCTCTTGGATCTGCCCCTTCTGCCCCTTCAGGGACCCCAAAGAGCCTAAGATTTTGCCTTCTCTGTCTGTTCTCCATGTCTTCAATCTTGAATTAAAGAGCCCGGATCTCATCCCCATGACTGGAGCTTTTCTGCTCATATTTAACCGATGACTCTTCTATATGTGCAACTCTATGCTGTAGCTCTTCCACTTCTTGCGTTATCGTATTCATATTGCTATTAACTTCATATAAGTACGATTGGATTTTAGTATTGTCCTCCTTCAGTTGCATAAAGTGTTGTTGAGCTTCTTGTCTCTGTTCGGTGAGCATATTCAAGATTAGTGCAAGAGAAGGGGTCCCCAGTGAAGCGTCAGAAGGTGGCGCTTCTCGATGTAAATCGTTAGTATCCTGCGTGTCATAGTCTGTTTCTTTATCTACCGGACACACAAGATCATTTAGACTGGAAGCCACTTCAATAGTCTCTTCTCTTGCCTTAGACTTTTGTTGTTGAAGGCTCTGTGTTCCCAAATTCTGATTTGATGGACTTGGGGGTGTAGCTAGAGTTGCATATTCACATCCAGATTCTCTTGATTCTCTTGTAATGGAGTTGATGGCCCTGTGGAGCTGTTTCCAGAAAGACGTAAGGCCATTGATTTTGATTTTACCCCCCCCCTTAGCGTGTATCCACTTGCGTAGTGGACTGTCATCAAACATTGGTTTGCCTCTAGTATTGGCATGAATTATGGCAGAGGAAAGAGTAGATGGATTAGTGATCTTCTTGTTTTTTAGATATGGCAAGTCAAGCCACAGACAAAACCCAGGCAACTATGGAAGAAACGATCCTAGCAATGAGATACCGAGAACGGATTACTAAGGTCCTCGGCTTGGCTCAGCTAAGAGATCTGAATACTACCTGGTTTCTTTCATTCAGACCAATCTGGCAAGATTGCATCTTACCTGTTCTACGATGCCTGCTATGCGGAGAAGAATGCATGTTGGACGTTTGTCTTACACTACCATCAGCAGTACCTATGGATATCGATACTGTGCTTGGTTCGGTAACAGCTCATGCAACGTGTTGTCCCCAGCGGCTACCCATTCTGATGACGGCATTCGTTGAGACCTCACCATTACGATTAGGTTGCGGTGAGGTACGAGATGAAAGCGGCACACAGGTACAACCTTCTGTGAACATTGCTGATCCAGACATTGATGATGGCAATGCTTCGCACATATGCACTATTTCTACTTTTTCGGACTAGGTCCAACTTTCACCTACTGTTGTAGACGAATTCTTTGCCAGCCTATCTGAACCTATGTTCTCCCCTAACAACGAGAATAACTTTTGAAACAAAACATGAGCACACAGCGTTCCCTGAACTCTGAATTCGGCCTTCAGTTTTTGATAAACAACACTACTGAAAACATCTGAACTATTTTTTTCCCCTGAAAGCGAAATTATTTTTCCGTTCCAAAAATATTTATCTTTTTGGCACATGATACTCTGCTTTAAAGTAGAACTATTCTTAGAGAACAGAATTTCTATTTTTAGAGACTCTAGAGACAATATTTTAACTTAGCCTCTAGCACATGTACAGTCTTGTATAAATATGTGATGAAATGGTCTCGACCTTCTTTTCTGTATTAAGAGCCATTTCATAAATGTAATTTTCGCAAATCATTCAATCAACGTACCATATATGCATTATCTGAATGTTACCTCTGCTTGAAAACGTACAGTATGATACTCATTTTTTCGTGTACATACCATTTCAAATGCATTTTATGTATTTTGGGGTGGGTTGGAAAACACATGCATCGTTATAAGTTTAGGATTGCTTAGTATTTAGTAATGATGGACATTATACGTGGAGTGGGTGTTGTGAACGTATCTAGGACCTTATTTAAATATTCCCGATTCATGCCCTTATGTGGTTATAACAAATCATATCCTTATAAAGGCATAAGAATCATATCCATATTTAGTAATAGCCAATGCCGTCCAAATACGGCAAGGCTACTCCCATAGACTCCTAGAAAGTACAACGCGTTCTTAAAACAAACCAAGCCTCCAGCAGCCCGGGAATTCCCCCTGATTCTATTTTGATTTGTCCAAGAACTCCTGGAGTCCTGAAAGAACTGCAAGTTCTTAGTGACGTCTTATGTCCAACCTTACGTCAAACTCTGCACCTTCCATGTATAAATATACCAGCATCTGCCTTAAGCAAACACACAGTGGTTTGGAGCAGATCGGCTAACTACTTACCCGAAGCCCAGCTGTAACGAGAGCCGAAGGAAGCTGACGCTGTCTTTTCTCCTGCCGAGAAATCCAGCTCCAGTGTTTCCAGTCACCCTTGCGGGTTGCTGGGAGATCGAGTCCTGAGAAAGAGATACAAGACCTCCTTCATTCTATAACCAGGGTACGGAGCTGATTAGATCCTTAGAGAATTCTTGATTCAGATTCTTGGCAAAAATAACTTAACTTAAACTGCAGCTCACTTACTCCTTCCCACGTACTAGGCTTAGGTTAGGTACACCGGGGTAGGCGTATCTTAGAAGCACCAGTTGAGTACGTTTAGTCAATGATTTTATGTATGTATTTATTTTATCCGTTTTAAGTATCCTATGGCTTAGAAACCATATCAATGCTTTTACAGTATTGTTTCATAATACTAATTTTACTGTACGCACTTTACTTCATGATAAATATTGCAATTGTGGCAATTCATTTCTCTTGCATGAAAAGAAGACTGCTCAATAAATAACCACTTTTATTGAAAACGCCCGTCTCTCTATTTCTCTGCACTCCTGGTGAAACTAAGCATGTACGATTGACTGAGTAAAATAGCTGTCTATTGTTTTCCGCGACTCTGGAGGTATACTCCTTATTCTGGGGGGAGCAAAGTTGTCATGTTTATGCGGTTGTCAGAAAGTAATACCTTCTTGTCTATTCAGGAAAGTTAACTCCTTCCTGTTCATTCGAGAAAGTTTCTAGTGACCTCTGAGCTAGCTGGCATGCCTAATTAAGTCTAATATATTCAGTAGAGACCTAGATGACCTCAGTCCTACGTCTAAACTACCGTTTATATTATTCCAATGCGCAGAGCCTATTGGGAATATAGGAACTACACTACAAGAAAACATGACAGCCCTCAAGAACGCCACCCGCAAACACCACCAGCTGATCCGCACCACCAAAAGGACCACTTTCAAAGAACGACTAGACAACAACTCCCACAACAACAAGGAACTCTTCAGCATCGTTAAAGAGCTCTCCAGCCCCAGCGCCTGCAACAACGACATCATACCCTCTCAAGACTTCTGCGACTCACTTGCCTCGTTCTTCCACCGCAAGATCGCCGACATACACAACAGCTTCGGTGCACAGACTACGCACCCAACCACCGAGCCAGCACCCCCCACCACCACCACCCTCTGCACCTGGACCTCGGTTAGCACCGAAGACACCACCCGCACGATGAACACCATCCACTCCGGCTCCCCAACCGACCCGTCCCCACACCACATCTTCAAGAAAGCCGACTCCATCATCGCACCCCAACTCCGGGACATCATTAACAGCTCCTTCACATCCGCCACCTTCCCGGAGAGCTGGAAACACGCCGAGCTCAGCGCCCTCCTGAAGAAACCCACCGCGGACCCCACGGACCACAAGAACTTCCGCCCCATCTCGCTCCTCCCTTTTCCGGCCAAAGTCATCGAGAAGACTGTCAACAAACAACTCGCCGTCTTCCTCGAGACAAACGGATCCCTCGACCCCTCGCAGTCCGGTTTCGGAGCAAACCACAGCACCGAGACCGCCCTCATCGCAGCTACGGACAACATCAGGTCCCTGCCCGACAACGGGGAAACAGCTGCCCTCATCCTCCTGGACCTCTCAGCAGCCTTCGACACCGTATGCCACCGCACCCTTATACAGCGCCTCAGCAACACCGGAATCCAAGGAAAGGCCTTGGAGTGGATTATCTCGTTTCTCGCTGGTAGAACCCAGAGAGTTCGCCTCCCCCCGTTCCGGTCCGCGGCCACCGAAGTCATCTGCGGCGTCCCGCAAGGATCCTCTCTCAGCCCCACCCTCTTCAACGTCTACATGAGCCCCCTCGCAGCCATCGCACGCCAACACAACCTTAACATCATCTCCTACGCAGACGACACGCAGCTGATCCTTTCCCTCGCCAACGACCACGCCACCGCGAGAGCCAGCCTCCAGGAAGGAATGAAAGACGTCGCGGAATGGATGAAGCTCAGCCGTCTGAAACTGAACTCAGACAAAAGGGAAGACCTCATCCTGGGAACATCCCCCTCTGCCTGGGAAGACTCCTGGTGGCCCCCGGCCCTGGACACCGTCCCCAAGCCAACGGACCATGCACGCAACCTGGGCTTCATCCTGGACTCCTCCCTCACGATGACCAAGCAAGACAATGCCGTCTCATAATCCTGTTTCAACACCCTGCGCATGCTCCAAAAGATCTTCCGGTGGATCCCCACCGACACCAGGAAGACGGTCACCCAGGCCCTCGTCACCAGCCAACTGGACTACGGGAACACCCTCTACGCTGGAACCACAGCCAAACTCCAGAAAAGACTCCAGCGCATACAGAACGCCTCTGCACGACCCATCCTGGACATCCCCCGCCACAGCCACATCTCTCCCCAGCTGAGAGACCTGCACTGGCTCCCCGTTAGCAAGAGGATCACGTTCAGACTCCTCACCCACGCACACAAGGCTCTCCACGACATGGGCCCCCAAATACCTCAACAACCGCCTCACATTCTACACACCCACCCGCCAACTCCGTTCCGCCAGCCTCGCCCTCGCCACCGTCCCACACATTCGCAGAACCACCGCTGGAGGAAGATCCTTCTCCTACCTGGCGGCCAAGACATGGAACTCCCTCCCTGCCCACCTACGACTGACCCAGGACCATCTCTCCTTCAGGAAACAGCTCAAGACCTGGCTCTTCGAGCAGTAGCGTCTCTCCTCCCCCCCCCCTCACAGCACCTTGAGACCCTCACGGGTGAGTAGCACGCTATACAAATCTGTCTGATTGATTGATTGATTGCTTTGGGTCACAGAGTTATAAATACATTCAAAATTATCTTTGGGATGTTCAAACCAAGTTTTAAATGAAGAGTTTCAATGATGTTATAAATTACATGGGTCCGATGGTGGCATAAGTAGTCTGAGTGCTAAATATACATAGGCGATTTCATTTCAATGAAGTAAGAGATGTACATTCCTAAATAAAGCATGAGTTCTTCAGGCCTAATAATTTCAGTTCAAAGGTGCGTTATGCTTGTTTTACCTAAAAGTTCTTTGGTCTTATGTGCAAACTTAGCAAACCTTGCCAATTCCATTGGAGTCTCCAGATTGAAAAGCAGTTTCATGGCTTCAGTACAGATTCGTACTGCTATATGATATGTCAGTCATATCGTTGAGTCACTTGCTCACTTTGCCACTGGATTCAAGCAAGCCGGGCTGAAGACGGCTGGAATTCCAGAAACCGGTCCTAGGAAGCTTGTTTCCGGTCCAGGGAAGGCATGGCTTGGCAGTTCGGGCTGTTTTTGAAAATATATCACACCCAGGCAACAACACAAGAACTGGCAGAATTAGAAAGTGAAACTATACTGATTAAAAATGATAAAGCACTGACAACAATATAGAAAATACATTTTAATACATTTGATAAAAAAACGTCATGAAACAGTTCATTGATATAATTGATTTAAAAGACAATAAAAAATATTCCTTTGGATGAATATCTCATTGATACATATACTTTGCATGGAATAATCCCATTGACATTAAAGATGGCTTTTCGTCTAAGCGTTTCGACACTATGTATGTGTCTTCCTCAGGACATTGCCATCATTGTTCTAAAAACCAAGATAAACAGTATTAAAAAACGTATATAAGTTTCTATATATTCAACAGTGCTTCATATATAATACATTTGCTACTTTTTTTTCCTTCTTTTAAAACTTTCCAGCCAGTAATATAATAATTGAACTTTGATCTACCACAAAGAATCTGTTCAATTTTGTCATTTCAGAGGTAAAGTATTTACATAAAGTGACATAATTGCGACATTTATCATACCATCTTATTAAAGAATATATAACTTAGAAAGAGGTATGAAAATGCTGAGATAGAAGTTGAATTTGTGCAAAGATATGCACCTGAGGAAATGAAAATAGAAACAAAGTGAAAGAGTTGGTTGGGCTCCAATCAATCTTATTAAGTATCCATGTTCTTCTAGTTGAATTAAACATTCATATATTGATCCATTTAGATGTCTAGTTCCGAAATGGATGTTACGCTAATAAGATTTGAGGTAACATAAGACATGTATGGTAATCTATAGGTTAACAATGTAGCTATAATATCGAGTAGCACAACTCACCAATATCTGTATCTACAGAAATCGGTGTCATAGACTGAAGTGGTGAAACAGGATAAATGCTACTGGTACTGTCGGGTCCGGCGTTGGTTCTCTTCGGGGCTGTGCTGATTGTCCTATAACCTCTCCCACACGACTCTCCTAGAGTCTGAAATGCGTAATACAGACTACCAAGATTGTCCCGTGAGGGCGGGAAGGGAAGGGGACGGCGGGGAGGGAGATCTGAAACGACAAGGACAATGAGTTAGAAAATACCCCCCCAGAACCCCACAATGGAATATCCTACAATCCTTTCTATTATCCACTACAATGTTCTATGCCCCTACCTGTGAAGAAAATATATGGGTCTTTGTACTTAGGGAGGAATGATGAGGGCCGAGATTGGGAAAGGAAGCCAACTGCAACAACAAGCACATAAGAACACAATAAACATATGATTTCAGAAGAGACTATGTTACTTCCTCATCTCAATCTACCTACCACTTGAATACAGTGTTCTTCTTTAGGCTAGAACTATTCCCATGATCACGTACCCATATTGCGTCTCCCCTGTATAGTCAAAATACAAAGTGCAGGATAATGATGAAATGAAAGAAAAATCACAAACGAAAATACGGCAGAATAGGTTAAATTCACCCTTTATCAAAGTTTCCTGCCAAAGGATTGAGTTTATCCCTTTGGGGAAGGAATCTGATTCTTGGCACCCTCGTGTTTGAGGAAACACGATCTCTCTTTCCACAAACAGAGTCTGATTTTACAGTTCTAATCACCGTATATATGGCAAAAACGTGCAAGAAGTGTGTGGAACTGAAAACACTATACCGGTCCGATTCGACCATAAACAAAACCTCCCCCCGCAATGAGAACGCGGACCAGCGTCTCGTCCAACGGGAAGAGGAGCAAAAGCCTTGTTAAGTCACAAGGTCGTATCAGGGTTCTTTGTTTGTGCACACAGCCGCATACACACACGCTTAAATCCAAACTCTTTCACCCGACCAGCACGGGGTGAAAACAAGACAAAGTCGGATAATGTTTCTCCAAACGGAGCTTACCGCTACCTCTCCTTACCGACCAGTCTTGACAATAATTATCGGCACCGCGAGTGAGTGCCGGCAGTGTTTATTTCCGGGATAGTGCGTGACCGACGTCTGGAACGTGACGTCGTCTCCCGGCCTTCTGGGACTTGTAGTTCGTTCCGTGCGGTCGCCATTTCTCCCGCATTAGGCGGACAGCGACCATACACGGTGGAAACCTGACAGGTACATCCTTGATGGCTAATATTCAGAAAGGACAAAAATTTGCCAAAATTAGTGAAAGATAGAAAAAACCATTATGGAATGTCCGGGGTGTTTTTTCTACAACCGTTGATGTATATTGGGTGGATATTCGTTGGGAAAATAATATTGAAATTTGCAGTTAAAACTAACTGATCCTTATGGCAATATACACGCATTAATTTTCTACCTATTTATCTAGAAAGAATAGCCCGTTAATCAGTCTCCGTGCTTTGGGTATAGATGTGTGGATAACGACACTGTTAACGGTGGTATGAATCATTTATTTAAATAGAGTTACCTGAAATATAGCTTTTAAATAGTTCAGTCACTCGTAAGTCAAAAGTTAGAAGTCAAAGAAAACCATGTGGGGTCGATTGCAACAGTGGCATCATAATTTGCTGCAAATAACGGATGTTTTTTAATAATTAAATATATTTCTTAACAAGTATTATTGGGGCATAAATATATTCCCTATGGTCCTAAGTCGTGTACCTGATTCTTTATGATGTTCGTGTGACTGTAGAAGAGACGGTCGTACTGCAGGTATCAGCTATAGATATCCGAAGCCAGAAGATTACTAATGGGAAGGTCTAATCTTCAGAGATTTCTAAAGCCGTTGTGGAAGGCTGTGGATAGATACATACCTATTACTTATTTATATATATTACGAAGAAAAGGAAGCTACATGCAAGCTAGATAGATACACAATGTTTATGGTAAAAATCTTCGGTTACCTCATTATCATTTGATAAGTGAACAAGAATCAATAATATTTACGAAGCGCTGCCGTCTATAATTGCTCAAAAGCATGCGATAGTGAGAAGAGCATTCTGGGCACCTAGTGGAATAAAAGAAACCACAGTTTGGAATACTATTGCGGACTATTGTTAACAGATTATTCTTAGTATAACTAAGACGTTCTGTTTACCTGGTTCTTTGTAAGGAGCCGACTGGCGATTAAGCAATCTATGGACGCAGATGTCTCTCGCAAACGGCTTGGGTACGATATTACCGTTCACAAGACTCGATCATCTAAGAAATAGATGGAACACGGCCAGCATAAGTTATTTCGGCGGGTCTAAAAATAATGAAGATCTTAGTAACGGCCGAAGTAATGCGGCATTTACCTGTATGAAGATACTTGCTGGTCATTAAAATGGCGCCTCACGTTTCGTCGGGATGAATCAAACTTGTTACCCTGTCCATGATTCGCTTATATATCCGACATAGGTATAGGCAATAAGTGGGAAGTGTTCCGCCTCTTAAAGTGATATATGCTCAATGTATTTATATTATGTAACCGAACATGATTGTGTATAAACCCTTTTACTGTTACTTATTAGTTCTCAAAAGATGTAATTAATCAAATTGTCTAAATGTTGTCTCAACAATGTGTGAGAATTAAATGACGAAAAAGAAGGGGACATAAAACGCGCCCGAGGACCTTATATAAAAGGCTATATTTCTTTAGAGTTAATTAATTTTATCAGCTTCGCATGGTAAAGTACTATAGTAAGAGGCTAGAAAGATCTATTTTATGTTGCCATTTTTTTTTTTTTTTTATTTTTTTTTTTCCAAAACCTTTATTGCACTTAGCATACTACACAGCGGATCGCCTACAACCCCACGGGCCGGCCGCTATATCGTGTAAGTTAGACATGATTTAAGTTTGCAATGAAATAAAGAAAGCAACAGTGTTTTCAAGTGTCCAGTAGAGCATATTACACAGTAAAAGTGCATTCGAGACAGCATTATCAACGTTAGAAGTGGTTTTGATGGTATTTTGTCTTTTTTGAAAAACAACAAACTCTAAACCTAAAACAGTAGGAATGATAGTACGATCAGACATAGGTCAACGCATTTCCTCTCGGGAGAGGCTTATTCCCTCCCCTTGCTCCAGTGTGCTAGTGCCCCAGTCCACCCCCCATTCCCATCCACCCTCCTCCCCATTCAGCATGTCGAAAGAGGGGACGCATGCAATAGCCCCGATCGCTCTCCTGCCCATCCACTTCAACCCGGGTCACCCCTCCTCTCCCTCTTCGTCAGAGTCCTCTTGTTCGTCGTCTTCTAAAGGATCACAAATGTCCCCCCTGTGCCCATTCCATTGCAGCCACACTTTGTTCCATTTCCTCGGGCAGGCTCGACCGGAGTACACCGCCCTCTCGGTCACCATCACCGCATCCATGTGTAGACACCATTGGGATTTGGACGGGAGGTCTGCCACCCCCCATCGCTGTGCTATGTCTCGCTTTGCCATCATTAACCCCACCGTGACCCAGAGTTGTTCATACCTAGACAGGTCAGTGGGTTCCCAAATGTTAAGTAAGCACCTCCGCGGGTCGGGCAGTAGGGACCGATTCAGTGTTTGGGAGATCGTACGTAGTATTTGTTTCCAATATTCCTGTATCTTGGGACACTCCCATATAGTGTGGAAAAAAGTGCCCTCCTCCCCACACCCACGGAGGCAATATGGATGTGGCGCCCTATGTATGCGGTGTAGCATGTACCTTGTGTAATAAACCCTGTGTAGTACCTTGAACTGCACTAGGCGCATACGCGCTGAGATGCCCACCTCTTTGGGGGATCCAAGAGCTGCATTCCATTCATGTTCATCCATGTCCCCTACGTCCTCTTCCCATTTCCCTTTGAGTTGGAGTGTTGGATCCGGGGAGTTATTAAGCAATTTACGGTACGTGAGTGACGTCGCCCTTTCTAGCATGTAGTCAGTGAGAAGGCGATCCTCCAGAGGCGAGGATTCGGGCAAAGATGTGTCGGGGGGTAGGGCCGCGAGCAATGCATGTCGTATTTGAATGTATCTATAAAGCTCCCTGTCACCCAAACCATACAATTCTTTTAAGCGGTCGAAGGGTATCACAGCATTCCTCTCCCATAAGTCACCCACCGTGGAAATGCCTATCGTGTCCCAGTGCTCAAAACCCTTAGTGTTCCTCATATTACCTAGTGCCCGCGAGTCCCATAGCGGAGTCAACCTGGTGAGCCTCCCCTTCCAACCCAGTGCCGCTGTCGCCGTGTGCCATAATTGAACAGTTAATTTAGTGGGGCCCACTAAGGCCCGTACCTTACGGCGGTCGTACAACGGACCCAGCAAGGTATCCATGCCCAACTGAGCCCTATCCAACTGGAAGGCTGGTTCGGTATGTGGGGCGTGAATCCATTGGTTTATTGGCTTCAGGTGTGCAGCCCAGTAGTACAACATAAGATTTGGCAGTGCAATACCTCCATCGTACCAATCCCTATGCAGCTTCGATTGCGCCACGCGCGCAGGGAGGTTACCCCATAGAAGGTTCGAGACTAGAGCAGCTACTTTCTGGAAGAATCGTGGTGTCACGGGATAGGGTGTATTTTCGAGGACATACAAGAAACGCGGCAGTGCCATCATCTTGTAGAGCGCTGCCCTGCCCAAGAGTGTCAGCGGCAGGTCAGACCAGAATTTGACATCTCGTTTCAGCCTGTCCAGGTGGGGTTTCAAGTTTTTATCTACAAATTCAACCGGATCTCTGGTAACGTGGATCCCTAGGTATTTAAAGGAAGAACCCGCCTGCTTCAGCGGGCACGTGTCGGCCAGAATCGGGGCCGGGCCCCGCAAGACGTACAGCTCAGATTTGGTCCAATTCAACGCATAGCCAGAAACGCTGCCATACGTATCACAGATATTTAGCAACGCCGGCACCCCATCCACAGGGTCTGTCAGGTAAAGCAGCATATCATCTGCGTATAATGACAGACGGTCTTCCCATCCCCCCCTCCACCTTATGCCCTTGAGAAGCGGTGAGGTTCTCAGAAGGGTCGCAAGAGGTTCCAAAGAGATTGCAAACAGCAGGGGCGATAGAGGGCACCCCTGTCGTGTGCCCCTCCCCAACGGAAATGTACGTGATATATGGCCGTTAGCCACCACCTGCGCCACCGGGTCGGTGTACAGTAGTTTGACCCATGCAATGAAGCGAGGGCCGAATCCCAAACGGCTCAATGTCTCAAACAGGTATTCCCACTCCACCAGATCAAAAGCCATTTTGGCGTCCAGGGCCAAAATCACTGCTGGCGTGTCGATAGTGTCCGCCCTAGCCAATATCCCATGTAACCGCCGTAGATTTAGTGATGTGTTTCTATGTGGCATAAAACCAGACTGGTCCGGATGTATAATTGACGACAGATGGGGCAGGAGCCTTTGTGCCAGGAGTTTAGCCAATATCTTCGCTTCGGCGTTAAGTAAGGAGATAGGCCGATAGGAGGAGCACTCATCCGGCGGTTTGCCGGGCTTGGGGATGGTCACGATGGTCGCTGCCCGCTGGTCTGGCGGGAGGAGACCCCCCTCCAGACAATCCGCATACATCCCTAACAGATGTACACTGAGGGTCTCAGGCATTGCTTGGTACCATTCAATGGGTATGCCGTTTGGGCCCATTGCTTTTCCCGGATGTAGAGCCTTAATTGCCATCTGGATTTCATCGACAGTAATGTCTGCCTCCAGCTCATCTGAGGCCTCTTGCGACAACGTCTGGACCTCTATCGGAGCTAAGAGGGCCCTGGCCCTTTCAGCAGTGACCACACACTCCGGGGTGTATACTCGCTCAAAATGGGTCGCCAGCAACTCTGTGATTTGCCGCGGATCCGTATGTATCACCCCTCTCTCATCTTTCAGACTTTGGATCCCCCTAAAGCTGCCCTCCCGCCTATCAAGCCACGCCAGCATTTTTCCAGCTTTTTCTCCCACCTCATAAATTCTATTACGAGTGTCGGCTAAGTGTCCCTTCACCAGCTGACGCAAGTGATCAGCATATAATTGTTGCTGGAGGGTGAGGGCGTGAAGGCCGGCGGGAGAGGGGTTATTCTCATGAGTTTCGGTTTGTTCCAGCAGTGCCACCTCCAGATCGTCCAGCTCCCGCGACAGCTGCCTTCTATGCCCCGTGATGGAGTTAATCGCTTGCCCTCTTAGAACCGTTTTGTAGGCTTCCCAGAGTACCGCCGGGGAGCGCACCGAATGTATGTTTTCAAGGAAGTACTGCTTCGTTGTGTTTTTAAGAGCCAATAGATCTTGCCTTTTCAACCTATTGACTTCACAAATGTAGGTTGCCGATGCTCTGCTGCATAGGACACATAAAAATAGAAATCACTGTTGCCTCTCACATTATTCTGTAGTAGCATGCATTCAACAGCATGCACGCAACCAGGCAGAATTATGTGGGTGCCATTTTCCACTTGGATCGGTAAATTAAAAAGTGCCTTTCTGTGTAGTGCGAAAGTGCAAAATAAAGATACAAAATTGTGAGGTAGTGGACAACAGAGAAGCGGATGGGGTAGAACATAGAGGGATAAGGTGAAAAGTAGCATACGAGTCAAAGAGCAACACTGGGTGTGGGGGAGAAGCACCTGATGGAGAGAACAACACAGAGAGTAGGTGATCAGCACATGAGAGAGAGCAACACGAGGGATAGAGTATCACAGTGAGGAGAAGCAATGAGGAAGAGAGTAACACAAACTGCAGGTTGGCTATTTGGATGGGGAGAAGCGCACAAGGGAGAGAGCTGGAAAACGTGCACTCTCATGGAGTGCTTAAGCAAACAGAACGAACTACCCTAAAAGAGAGCAGTAGAATCATACAAGACAGCACATTTAAAGGATGGTAAAGAGTCTATGCTCCGGAGAGGGACTGCAGAAGAAAAGAATAAGAAGCACGCAAGAGTGACTATAACACCAACCAATGATAAGAAATCGTCTTGCTGCTCTAAGCTCCCTGTAAGTTCAGAATGTATCTTTCTCAACCAGTCTGTTAGGCGAGACCTAAAGACAGTCCAATGAAAAGCAATAACTTGCAATTGGTGTGACAGCCCCAGGCATTTGACTTGTATGTGAAGTAGGATTGTAACATCATTATAGAGCCTCGAATCCACCAGCCTATTGCTAATTACTAGGGAGGAGCAGCGACTTCCATTATCTTGTTGACTTGTAAACCCAATGGTTGCATTTTAATGGATACTAGCAAGCGATAGCACCAAAAACAATGTATCACAGTTATCCTTCATGTACACTTTAACCTAAAATAAAACATGATAAATAGAATATTTTACAAAATTATATTGTAAATGCAGTCCAAATTTGTAGACGTCTGATTTGCTATTTTCTGTGAGAAGGATGGCATTTCATGTTACTGCTACCTTGGGGTAGAGTGTTGCTCTCTGAATTTTTTCTTGGCCGACACCTACACGAGTGGACCCTTCCCCCTTTGTAATATTGTTTACATTTATGAAATGTTGGCTTTCCTTCGTTGTACACTGTAGGAAGACATTCTTTTGGGTAGCTTTCTGTAAAGACCCTTGAATTCATATTACCAAGCGCGGTTCTCAACCTTTTAACCTATGTGGACCCCCACTTAATCATTACTGAAATCTGGGACTCCCTCTGAATATTTATTGGACTCTGGGGGGCCCCTACAGAGCCATTACTGGTTGCCGGGAACCCCATTCTAAGCTATTATAATGATTTGAACCACAAAACAATACACAAAAGGTGAAATATTTAATTTAATTCACAATCATAAAAAACACCATTTTAATTTTGATAAGATAGCTTTTCTAAATTCATTTTTCAGCACGCCATCCATACTATATTCTGTTTGATGCACTTGCACTGAACCATGAATCAACCTGAGGAAAGCAATTACATTTTTATTCTCCAATTTCAAATTCCTTCTCATTTGCTGAATATTTAAAACATTTCAATTTTACATTTTGCTTCTTCATTTATATACACATTTTATGAATCTGTAAATACTATTTAATTTTGTAAGCGGTCACTGTAGGCTTGGCAGCCCCCTTTAGGTCCTCAGACCACATGTTAAGAGCCACTGGTTGTAAAGCATTTAGACTTCTGTGCCTCCTTCTCTCTAGGCAGTCTGTTTCTAAGAGGAAGGTGCTGCCTGCTTTCACACATGTAGAGTAACTCTATTGTCAAACTCTGTGCTGTAGACAAGATAAATAAAAGTTACTAGTGTAAAATGTGGTATTCGCAATGTTCTGAATTGAGGTTACAGGGTACCTCGATGTTCTGTAAATTGTTGTCCAGTTGTGTGTTCCTATAAAAAAAAGTGCTGTGCGTTCTGGGATATGTAGTCCGAGTACAAAGTTCCTCTAGCTGCCGGTAGGCGGGTCTTTCCATCTAAGAACGCTTACGCCTCTCAGCTTGCTGAGTGTGGTTACGGACTACTGGAGTGTGTATCTAAAGCAAGATTAGAGGCGAATGAGGAGAAAAAAAAAGTTCCTCCCGCTGTGTTCGGCACTAAGTCCTGCCCCTGTCGGTGAAAATTTTTCCAAGTTGGCAGGCCTGCAATTGCTCCAAATTTCCAGATTTCCAGAAAGAATACTGGGCCGGAACAGTGTGCCCCTGGCTCCATGCAGCCATATTTATCATGTCACCGTTTCTGGTGTAGAAATGCTAGATTTGGGCAATTTTTAACTGCAAATAATTCTTGGACTAATCTTTTACGCTGAACGACAGCACGCGTTTATTCTCCATTTTCATCTTATTTAGTCTTTGAGAAGTTTGGTTTCAGTTTGTGTAATACGTTTCTGGAATGATCGATGCCTTTTGCCTCTTGCGAGCTACCTGAATTGTTCAAGCCTTTGAGACTGATTGTTGAAATGTTTAACTGCTCAGTTGTGTGGGGACTCCAAAGTTCAAAACTACTTCAAAGTTCTCTCCCAGCAGCCTACAGATCGGTCGGTCATGTGAAATCGACGCACATTTTAGTACACAAGAGCGTCTTGTTTGGCGCGGCTTATCTGGAGCCTGCTGTTTTTTATTTAAGGGTAAGTGCCTTTGAACTTTCTTCACTTTTGAGAGAAAGTATGCATGCCTAATGCAGTAGTGCTGCCTGTCACGGCTATTGGACGTTGCCTTCTGGTTGATTCACCAGATGGAAAACAAGCTCTTGGCATTGCTGTGGGGAGGGGGGGAGGAGAAATGCGAGACACGGTCTGGCGGCCGTGATGTGTGAAGCAGTGGAACGGGGAAGCCCTTTGAAGTGAAGCTCTCGGAGGCAGGCGGCTCGGGAGCGAGGGAAAAGCGCGTGCTTGTGTTCACGTGAACTGTTTAAAATCCGCCCGATGGTTTGAGAACGATTTTGCCCACTATAATTCTCCCCTATCCATTCCTTGCAGAATGGGATAGGCGAGACCTAAAAAGCTATGAGGCGGCCAGCATTAACTGCACCATAGCTCCAAAAAATAGTACCTGAATTGCAGCACAAGCACCAGATGGCCGGCATAGGGGCAACAATCAAAAAGGCAATTAATGTGTACTTAGCCTGTGTGCTAGGGCCAGCAACGGACATGATGTATGGCAAGTGCTGCCCAACGAGAAGGCATCAAAGAACAGCAACAATGATGCCAATAAATGGATTTTTTTTTTTAAATTAATTTCTTTGTTAGGTGTTCCTCCAAATCAGCAGACAATATACAATAATCAACAACAATCACTTCCGCCTCAGACGAGCTGGAGCACAGTTTTATAACAATGCAAGTCCGAAATTAGACCACCAGTCTTATCAGTGGAGGCGTCCTCCCTTTCACTTTTTATTGTTAGTCCTATTCATTACTCTGAACATTATGCAAACTGAACTGCAACTTAACTCCACCCTCCCCGACTACCCCCCTGAACCCCTTCCCGTCCCATTCCTCCCCTCTCCCCCCCTTTACCGGGTCTGGGTACCTTGAGGTCCATATATCGTATCACCTATACTGTGTCCCCATGCTTCGGTCCCCTAGAACCTGCCCCCCCCCCCGCAGAAGGCGGCGGCTCTGGACTTGCTTGTGTGGATTGTGCGGTGTGTGTTGCTATCTCCTGTATCATTACTCCCCACACCAGCAGCACTTCCGGTAGTTTGTTATCTCTCCTGGTGTTACGCATATGCACTTCTTCCGCCAGTGCCCACTCCTTTAAAACAGTTCTCCACTTTGCCACTGGTTGCCCAATAAACGGAAAGTTATAGGCTGGTTCTAAGCACCTTATTGACTACAAGAGTCTCGCAAGCGAGAGCGCATGCTGTCGCAGGCTCGACCTAAAAACAATTGAAGGCTGCAGGAAAACCACTCAAACGTAAGCAATGGGCGTGCTCAGCCCTGCCAAGTGCATCTTGCGTTAGAATAACGCATTTTCTGTAATTTTTCTGAATTACCATAATGTCTGAAATTGTCACACAAAAGGACTGTGCCCATTTTCTCGCTTTGCTAGGACGCATAAAAGCTGACATCCAAATATTGCACAATGGGAGTTATAGAATATGGTATGCTCACTAGGTGGTTATACTGTGCACAGAGTTCAGGGATTCCCCAAAAGTGTACATGGCTCTATGTAAAACCCAAAGTGCTCTATTAGTGGTAGTGTGGGCAAGCAGCCTTAGGCCTAACACAGAGGAGTGTAAGACATGTATTGCACAACATTGACCAATAATGGACACACAAGTCAAACAGGAGATCCATATCGATTTCAGAAAGATATACTTTGTTTGTACTTTATTTTTAAGACCAAGATCTTCGCAATAAGATGAGTACATTTCTAGAGATAAATAGTTTTCACTTTCAAAGACCAACACTTGGAACAATTTCTGAATAGTTCAATGTTATCTATCCTATGGGGAAAACAAGAGTCTCGCAAGCGAGAGTGCATGCTGTCGCAGGCTCGACCTAAAAACAATTGAAGGCTGCAGGAAAACCACTCAAACGTAAGCAATGGACGTGCTCAGCCCTGCCAAGTGCATCTTGCGTTAGAATAATGCATTTTCTGTAATTTTTCTGAATTACCATAATGTCTGAAATTGTCACACAAAAGAACTGTGCCCATTTTCTCACTTTGCTAGGACGCATAAAAGCTGACATCCAAATATTGCACAATGGGAGTTATAGAATTCTCAATATATTACGACGTGAAAATATAATACGATCACAGAAACTCATATCCAAGTGAACTTCAGAGATTTGAAGACCGAACACACAAAACCACACACCTGCCTAATTAATGTAAAAAAGTGCCCCCTTCTCAAACCATAGTATCAAACAGATGTGGATGTCCAGCTGCAAAACGAAGCTTCTAAATAAATGCCAAAAACTGGGTCAGTCTAAACTACAGTAAAAGAGAGGCCTAATTGGAGAACTGTACAGGGAGAAGAAGGAAGTGGTGGGTCGAGATGTGGTCTAGCGACCAGAACTGTATATTTTAGAACTGTAGAAGACAGCCCTGCGAAGTACCACGCGTCGTTAGGTAGATTAAGGCATTTTAGTGCTGGCATCCGCATCACCACACTAAAATGCATGTCATGAATTGTAGCGCTCCTCAATCACCCCCACATGGTGGGCCCTTCAAGGAGCTGCATTTAAGCAGCAAGCATGCTGGCAGTGAGTATGCTGACCAGATGGGAATATGATCTGACTCAAAATACATTTGCAACTTGCTCCTGTTTACTTTAAGTCTCTACACATCTTCAACGTTGAACAAACTCTGTAGGTGCTGGGGCACGCCGTCAATGCTTAATTATCACACACATCAAGCCAAGCCATCCTCTGTGAGTGAGTGTACCTTAAGGTCTTCTATCTGATAGAGACATCTAGCGGCAAATTCCTTAACTTAGAATATCCTCCAGGCGCCAGTTTGGATCCGGAGATTCTACAGCAGTACCTCGGCATGCCGGGGGACGGTATTGCATGGCTCTGCCCCGACTTTGTCCAAGGATATGTCAGTGGAGCCATATAAGTCCCTCCCGGTGAACTGACGTCAGTCTTCTTCGGTTTTGCTTCTGCAACGCGGATTTAGGAGAAGCGGTTCCTCTGAAGCCGAAGTCCCTGCTGGAACGTCGGATGAAGTTGTTGTCTGCTCGGATTCCCCGTTCAGAGTTCAAGCGTCACCGGTCTCCATCTCGAGCTGATGCTCCTGTTTGGGGCAGGTCACGGAGTAGTTCCCGCGGACATTGCTCACCTTCTGCAGGCAAGCACAAGAAAAAGTCACGGAGGCCCTCAGCCTCACGTAGCCGTGACATTTGTGCACGCTGCTCCCGGTCTTTTCCGAACATGGCCTCTCAGCAGTCGACCCCCTCCTACCCCCCATTTCCTGGGGTTGGGGTGACAAGGACCCAGATGGAAGTCTATTAACAGGCAACAGGCTTTGCAGGACATCTTTGGGTCGACCCCTCTACCTGGCGTGCCTTCGGGCCCCACAGAGGTGGCAGGGACTAGACTAGGAGCTCACCGGCGGGTTCGCCCTCAGTGCCGGCCGAGTACCCTGACTCCGGTCCCGGCGTCACTGCGACATTAGGATTCGGCCCAGTAAGGATTCCCATTCAAACGTCGGGCCGCAGTCCACCTATGGCCTCAGGGCACAGTCCTGTGGGGCTCCTTGCGAGGACGTCTGATGCGGCTGCAGCAGGAGACTTGTCTCCGAGTCGACGCTGTCCCGCACCGCAGTATCCCATAGCGGTGGATGTCGAGTTGATGTCGTCCCGATGCCAGTCGATGGAGCCTCCTTCGGAGCTGGTCGGTGTCGATGCGACGTCGGTGATGTCCCTTGCTGTTCCTTTGCTCATGAAGGATGTCGCCCCTGGTTCACCCCCCCTCCGGTGTTGCTTACATGTTACCTGGGACTTGTTCAGATGGAGCACTTCCAGGTCCTTGGTCCTCCTCGGGCTACAGAGTCTTTGGCTTTTGGTGGATGTGTTAGCCGTCCCCTATTGATGATCTGCTGTCACCACCTAGGATGGCCGTGGAGGCTAGTGCAGCGTTTGCGGGAGTTGTTGGCAAAGCCGCTGCCATTCTATAAATCCAGGCTAGATCAGATTCTCTGCCTTCTGATCCCTTGTTGGATATGCTCCACCAGGGCAACGCGGATATCGACCTCGTGTTGCCTTTGGGGAAGTCGTTGTACGACATTCTTCTAAGGACTTGGGTGCGGCCCTCATCAGAGGACCCTATGGATCGTGCTATTGCACATCGTCCTTGCTCAGTTCCAGATGACCCTCTCTGTTTGTCCTTCCACCCTTGGGCTCAAGGGATGGTTGTCCAGGCAGCCTCGACCTCCCTGCCTTCCTCCTCCTCTCCTCTGTTACTTTCACCTTCTAGGCAGTCTCAATGCCTGGAGATATGTGGTTGACATATATTTGCGTCCACGAGCTTGGGCCTTCGGTTCTTGAACACATCCTGCATGTTTGCGCTAGCTACTTTCACCCTCTGGGACTCAGTTGAGCGCCTCCTTCCCTCACTTCCGGAAGGCTCTCGGACTGACCTGGTTTGGATACTCCAAGGGGGTCATGAACTGGCACTGTTTTCTATTCGGTCAGATATGGACATCATTGACTCTGTGGGCCGGGCTGTGGCCAGGTCAGTTGGTCTGCGTCGCTATGCTTGGCTGGTGATGGCAGTTTTCCTGAAAATGTTCAGGAGCGTCTTCGAGATTTGCCCTTGGATGGAGCTCAACTTTTTGACAGTCATGCGGTCCAGCGTTTCATATCTGGTTTTCCATGAGCCACGTTGCTTCTTGTCTTTTGTTGCGGACTTCTGATCTCGTTTTCATTGGTTGCGCATTGTCGTTGTTTTTCTCTAGTATCTGTCTCTGGGTTCAAGCTGTTATTTCCTGGATGGTCTGTGGAGCTAGACAGCTGTTTCTGCCCCTATTTTCGACTCCTATGTCTATGAGCTAGTCTCAAGAGGTACCCTTGCTTTTATAGGGATGTGACATACCCTATGTGGGGTATTTGTTGGCAACTGTATAGTCATTCTGCCTGCCACAGAATGCACTTCCTGGGTTGTGGGTGTACCTGGATGGACTTTCCAGAGGATCCTGCGAGGTCCTCTTAGGAGTGTTCTCTTTTTTCCCTCCAGACTGTAGACATCTCGCGTTATGGTGGCCTACTGTTGCGGGACTTCTCCTCTGGTAAGACACACATGGGTGACGTAGCTCTCTTTGGAGCTTACATGTTTGCCTTTACAGTTGGTCCGTAGT
The DNA here is from genome assembly GCF_964261635.1 of Lissotriton helveticus. Lineage (NCBI taxonomy): Eukaryota > Metazoa > Chordata > Amphibia > Caudata > Salamandridae > Lissotriton > Lissotriton helveticus. The sequence continues at coordinate 594,581,368 of NC_136070.1, read as the reverse complement.
TCTCTCCTGCCTCTGTGGATGCAGATTTCTCCAGGGTATTGTTTGTATATGCCACAACTAGCTCACCCCGGCATGTTTACGTCTTTATTTTCTCTCCTTTGGCCCTTCTACCTATGTTGGCTGTCTTACCTGTAAGCCATTGTTTCTTGTGAGCATGTTGTTCTGTTCCACTTCCGGAACAGTTTCTATTCCGATTTCAGTTCTGACACAGGATTTTCGTTCACATATGTTCACAGGTACTGCTGCTTGTTGCTCCGAACTGCGCCACAGTGTTGGCTGCGTTCTCTCCTTCAATCTCTGGTGGTAGGAAGTGCTCTTCTGTCTGTGGTCTTCCCTCATGGCTCAGACCCTCTCAGGGTTTTTCCTTGCTGGCAGTTGGTTCTATGCCAGACGCGTTGCTCCTACGCACTTCCCAGGCAGGGACTCTGCTTCCTCTGTTCCTTGCCAGGAGGGGCTCAGGTCGCTCTGCTCGTGGGCTCAGCCACTGTTATCCTTAGCAGTTTCCTTGTTCAAGGATGCTCATAGTCATTTCCACAGTTTCTGTATATGGACATATATACATGTTCTGACAGTATATGTATGAGATTCACTATGTTTTGATGTATGTTCTGTCCTGATTTGGTTCACATAGGTGCCATTGGTACCTATTTTGTGGGTTTCTGCATTTGTCTTGGGCATGCTCTTCAGGCATCCCTTGTCTTTAAAAAAAAAGTCATGTATACATATATGTTCATATAGGTATTGTTAGAAATGGGATTTCTGGCTAGCTGAGACTTGCGCCAAAGCGAGGCAGAAACAACCACTCTAATCAGGATAATGGAGTTACACTTCTAAAATAACCCCTGCTCAGCCCCTTGGTAGCTTGGTACGAGCAGCCAGGCTTATCTTAGAGGCAGTGTGTAAAGCATTTGCACATAACCAACAGTAAAACAGTGTACGCACTACAGAAGGACACCACACCAGTTCAGAAAAATATCCAATTTTTATGTACTTAAGACAAGACCAAATACGATTAAAAAAATCCACAATACCACACTTCAAAATCTTCACTTATCAAAATATACTTTAAAAATAGTTCCTTGAGGTCAATAGCTCCGTCCGGGGCTATCACGGCATCGCGAACAACAAATCCAAAAACAGTTCTGGCTGACCGCGGGGTCGCAGGCCAAATACGGTGTCGGGAAGACCCACAAACAGTACTTTTCAGAGATGCAGGGCGATTGGGCCCTTGAAGTCACTCACGTTGCAGGTCGAGCTCCTTTCTGATGGCATCCGGAGCGTTGACGCCGACTGGAGTCGGGTCCTGCGGTGTGAAGCGCAGCGGTGCGGCGTGCGGTGCCCCCAGGTCACGGTTCAAGCAGCGGCGTCAGATGGCGTAGTCGGTGAGACCAGGGCCGCGGTGCGAGATTTAGGCGGTGCTCGTCACGGTGCTAGCTGGTCACGGTGCAAGCAGCGGCGTTGTCGTTACTGAAGCGCTGTCGTCGGCTGACAAACGGGAGTCGATGGTGCCGTTAGGCCAATCCTGCGGTGTGGGATGAGGGCGGTGTGTCGCATAACTTACGAGCGGTGCCCCCGAACCACGGTGCAGGCAGTGGTGTCGATTTTGGCGGGAAGTGGTGGCATCAGGAAGGCCATGGCGTCATCGATATGATCTTTACTAACATAGACTAACTAATATGTGACCCCCTCCCTCCCCTTAACATGGACCGACCACTCCTTGGTCTTGTTTTCCATCCCTAGCCAGATGAGCGACCCCTGAACTGGGAAATCGGGCCGACTAACTGAATTCCGCAGACCGTGGAATAATCTATCCCTTGAGCCTTTTAAAGAGGTATTTCGCCCACCCCCAGCAGAGAAACTTCCAGTAGCCTCTGAGCCTTCCCAACTTCTAGCAGGCTTTAACTCCGCCTTAGAGGCTGCCTTCAATCGCTTAGTCCCCCCAAAAAATGTTCTACGACGCAGCAACGTCAATCAGCCCCCTGGTATACTCTAGAGCTAAAAACCGAAAAATCCAAGTGTAAATCCTTGGAGAGACGCTGGAGAACTAGTAAAAATTCACTAGACAGACAGACTTATAAATTAGCACTGTCCAAATACCATCAGAATATAAAACTCTCCAGAAAAAGCTTCATCATGAGCCAAATTGACAGGGCCAGCAACTCTTCCAAAGCCCTGTTCACCATAGTGAAGGATTTTGTATCTCCAAAAGCCTGCAGTCAAGTCACGCAGGAATTACAAGAACTATGTGACTCACTAGAGGATTTCTTTTTTGATAAAATCGAACAGATATATTCTAACTTTGCCAACTCGAGCTCACTGAATCCAATTTCCCCTAGCATTCTAGCAGATTTGATTGTACCGACTGTAAGCCTTCTTGAGCAGTTTGAACCGATCTCACTTCAAGAGACCACCAACCTTTTACTCTCCGCCAAATCGGGCTCCCCTAAAGATCTATGCCCAGCCAGAATAATAGCTCGGCTAGCCCCTGCATGTGCGGTGGAGATCCAAGAACTGTTCAATTGCTCAATTCGAACTGGTCTTATTCCCCTTTCATGGAAATAAGCTTATGTCCGCCCAATATTGAAAAAGCCAACAGCGGACCCCCAGGTACTTGGCAACTACCGTCCCATCTCATTACTCCCCCTACTGGGAAAAAATTGGAATCGCCCATCAACAGTCAATTAAGCCACTATCTAGAAACTAATAATCACCTAGCCCCCTCACAATCTGGTTTCCGCCCGGGTTTCAGTACCGAAACTGCTATTTTAGCAGTGACTGACTCCTTGAGGAAGGCAGTGGATTCCGAAGGATCGGTGGTCCTGATCCTCCTGGATCTCTCCGCGGCTTTTGATACTATTTCTCATCTAAAGCTCGTGGAGAGACTTCACTCCTGTGGGATCCGGGGCACGGCTCTGGAATGGCTTCGCAATTTTCTGACCGACAGACACCAAATGGTAATGTTGGGACCCTTTCTCTCTAAAACAACCCGCTTAGACAGGGGTGTACCCCAGGGCTCCTGCCTGAGCCCAACTCTATTTAATATATATATGGCCCCCCTGGCTAAAATTGTGGAGCAGTTAGGATTTGAAATAATCTCATACGCGATGACACCCAGCTTATGTTTACTATAGGTCCTAACATAGATTCGGAGAAAGCCCGCTTTGCGGCGGGCATGGTCACCATTTCAAACTGGATGTCCGAGAACTGCCTCCAATTGAATCCAAGTAAGACGGAGGTAATGCTGTTGGGGAAAGCATCTAATTTTTGAACCGATGATTGGTGGCCATCCCAGCTCGGTTTGTCCCCTGTACCAAAACAATCAGTGAAGAGCTTGGGAATAATTCTGGACCACTCCTTAACGATGAAGGAGCAGATTTCGGGCGTCATTAGCTCATGCTGCCACAGTCTCCGTCTTTCGCGAAAGATTATACCGTACTTACCCACTAAATATCGCAGAATCCTGGTCCAGGCCATGGTGACTAGTCGCCTCGACTATGGAAATTCTCTCCTGGCCGAAGTCGGAACAACACAGCTAGCCAAATTACAGGTCATTCAAAATACAGCAGCAAGAATGATCCTGAACAGTCCTGCCGGCTCACCCTCGAACCCCCTACCGAGAGAACTTCATTGGCTCCCAATAAGAAAGCGCTCCAAATTCAAGATATGCTGTTTAACTTATAACTCGCTCAGAGGCACAGGTCCTGAATACCTGTGGAAAAAGCTGATTAAACAGACTTCGAACAGGGCTCTCAGATCCAACTCCCTGGCCCTTTTAAATGTCCCCAGGATTCGTCTCAGTTGCACTGGAGGCATGGCCTTTTCTTTTCTCGCCCCTCGCTACTGGAACTCTCTGCCCCTTGTTCTGCGTGAATGTCCCTCCTATAATATATTTAGGAAACAGTTAAAAGCCTTCCTCTTCTAGGTTTACAATTTCCTCCCTGCTGCTGATGGTCTCATAACACTAAGTAAGCGCCGAGATGCCTCCGGGTGAGTCGCGCGCTATATAAGTGTGTCTAACATAACATAACATCGTGTAGCAAGGCGGTGCAGAGTGCGGGCCCACAGGTCGCGGTGCAAGCAGGGGCTCGGTGATGGCATCAGCAGGCGTCGTCGGTGAGACCAGGGTCACTGTGCGGCGTTGCGACGGTGCCCTCTGTGGTGCCTTCAGGACATGGGTTCGGCAGGGTCGTTGTAGATGTAGTCGGGTGGCGTTTTCCGGGTTGCAGCACAAAACACACAGTCCCCAGTGCTGCGGGTCGAAGAACCTGAAGACTTTGCTGTTCCTGAGACTTTGTGAACAGGGGGCAAGCTCTACCTCAAGCCCTTGGAGAGTCTCACCAATTTGGTTGCAGAAAGTCCAGTCCAGGTCTTTCACTGCCCAAGACAGAAGCAGCCACTGCAGGTCAGCCCAGCAAAGCACGCAGCAAAGCGGTCGTTCCTTTCAGCAGTTTCTCCGACTCTTCTTCTGTGCAGTCTTCGTGGTCCAGATGAGTTCTAAAGTTCAGGGGTCCTGGACAAAGTATTTATGTCCAAAAATTCTTTGATCTTTCAGGCAGAGGGTGTCTGTGCCCGGCCAGAATCAGTTCTGCCTTCTCTGGTGTAATTTCCTGGCAGGAGGTGGAGACGCAGTATCAGAGGCAGACCAGGCCCTTTGAGGTGCAAGGAAATTTATCCCCTACCCCCCATTGCAGCTCAGGTCTAATCGGCCCTTTCCTGACCTACCTACCTAAGCCATCTGGAGCCCCTCCGGCCCCCCAGCCTTCTGTCATCCAAAACCCAGACAGGCAATCCACATTCCAGTAGAGGCATACGGGATGACTGGGCAAGAAAATACCCACTTTCTAAAAGTGGTATTTTCAAACACAGAATGTAAAAATCACCTTCACTAAAAGATGCATCTTTAGACTCTGAGTTCAGGCATACTAAATTCTATTTTCTTCCCGAATTCCCAGGGCCAGTTATGTTTATAAGATTTTATAAACAAACCTCCCATTCTATCCTATGGGTAACTGGTAGCCTTGCAATAGTGAAAAACGAATTTGGCTGTAATTCGCTATTAGGACATGCCACACACACCAGGGAATGTCCTACCTCTCACATACATTGCACCCTGCCCACAGGGGTACCTTGGGCCTACCTGAGGGGTGTCTATTATGTAAGAAAAGGGAAGGTCAGGGATTGGCCAGTGTGTGTTCAAGTTGACATAGCAGTTACAAACTGCGCGAAGACTCCACAATGGCAGGTCTGAGTTACTGTTTTCAGGGCTACTCACGGGGGTGGCACAACCAGTGCTGCAGGCCCCCGAGTAGCATTCGATTCACCAGCCCTGGCACACACAGTGCACTTTACCAGGGGCTAACAGGTAAATCAAATATCCAATCATGGAAACACCAATCCATAACACAATTTACACAGAGGGCATATGCACTTCAGCACTGATTAGTAGTGGTAAAGTGCCCAGAGTCCTAAAATCAACACACACGGGTCAGGGAAAAACATGAGGAAAAAGCAAAAAGTTTGTGGATAACCCTGCAAAAAGGGTTATTTTCAACAGGTATATATATTTTTTTGTATGTGTATATGTCTATACATATGCCGTAGACTCAGTCCAAGTCACCGAGCCCCCAGTGCAAGGAGCATTTCAAAGACAAGAAACGAGAGTCGACCCAGGAATGCAGGTGAGCAATTAGGTGTTTTATTTCGTAAAAGCGCACCCAGCCAGCATGACGTTTCGGCCTGCCCAGAGGCCTTGATCACATGACGCTGTGAAGAAAGGAAACATCTTTTAAAGTGCAAGTGCATACAAACTAGCGCACATGATTGGGTATTGAGACACACTACACAATGGGCAATGAAGAAAGACTGGTCATTACAAAGACAACTTAAACGCTGGAGCATGTCAAAATTGAAATACAGTATACCTGATTGAAAATAGCTAAAATTACATAACTAAAATAAATATATATATGAATAAATTCTTTTTTTTTTAAATGTGTATATAGCAGCAGTATTTCGTACAGCAGCAATAATAGCGAAAGTGCAAATATGATTGTGCAAATACGCAAAATGTCTTTCATGTTACTGTAATGATCTACATTCATATAGTCAGAATATCTATGAATACCGACCAAAATAAATACAGTAAATGCTAATCAGCTAGAAAAATGGAAATCATTCTGATATAGTTGTGCAAAATACCGCCATGTGTAAACAGAGACTGCCTAAGTGGGCCAATGAGTCAAAACAGTCCCCATTGTAAGGTTATTGTGCCTTATCGATCATGTGCAAAATTATGCAAAACAGTGAAAGTGAATAAATAGTGAAATTAAAAACATGAGTGATACAAATATATACATGTGACTACAACAACGGAACCCAAGTAGGAAAAACTATGTTGTGAATGGGGGGCGACCACAAATCATGTAATAAACCAGGACTGGATAATATTCAAGCCACTGGAAAGCAACTACCAGAAAATGTAACTCATTAAAAATCACAATAATGAAATGAATCTCAGTACAGCAGGCTAAAGGCATGTGTGGAAACCTTTGGTCGCATTGAGGCCAGAGGGGGTCTTACTATCTAATTCCACGATATACCTAGTTTCTAATGCTCGCAGAATAGCCTCCCTGTTACCACCCCTTCTCAAGGGGGCAACGGCATTGATCACAAAGTATTGTAATAGCTCGCCTTTATTGTCATGGCGATCTTTAAAATGGCGTGCGACTGGGTCCGCGGCATTGTTGGTATTGATGGCCCTGATGTGCTGGAGTATCCGTTTGTGGACCTGCAACTTGGTACTCCCAACATATTGCAGGCCACACGGACACTCCAGCACATAGACCGCGTATTCAGTCTTGCAAGTTAATTGCTTGCCAATTGTTCGAGGAATGTCAGTAAAAGGTGTGACAAACTCAGTCTTACTGACCCCATGTTTGCACGCTATACAGCTAGCACACTTTCTGAAGCCCTTGCTGGGCTGTAACCAGGTGCTGGAAGCAACTAACTCGGCTAGATTTTACAAGAGCGTCGCTCATGGAGTGTGCCTTTCTGAAAGCTATAGCTGGTTTGGGTGTCATAAGCTCACCGATAACTGGATCATTGCGCACAAGGCTCCAATGTTTATTAACAATTTTGCGTAATGCCCTGTGCTGTCTATTATATGTCCAGATTAATCTGGTGGGCTACTTTGATTCACTAGAGTTTGCGATCTGACTTTTCTTATGGATTAGGGCCTCTGTTCTCGAAACTGAATTGGCTTTTCCAATAGCGTTGTCTATGGCAGTGGCCTGCAGCCTCTGACCAGAAACCTTGCTTTACTGGCCTCTTGTGCTAGACGGCAGTGCTGATCAGTGCTGCAAATGCGTCTGATACGCAGCATTTCCCCATAGGGGATACTGCGTATCAGATGCGCCGGATGGTGACTTTTAGCGTGCAGCACCGTGTTGCCCACCTTGGGTTTTCTGTACAACAAGGTTTGAAGCTTACTATTGATTACCTCGATCTCAACATCTAAAAATAGGCCTTGGTCTGACTGATGCTGGACGTAAATGATAGATTGAAAGCATTGGAATTGATCAGCTCTATAAACGCAACAGCCTGTTTGTAAGAACCACGCCAAATCAGAAATATATCATCAATATGTCTATACCAATGCACAATATGTTTAACACAGATATCGCGATAGCTACCATGGAGGACCTGTCTCTCCCAGTAGCCCATATGAAGACAGGCATAACTGGGAGAGAAGCAGGCCCCCATGGCAACACCCCTAATCTGTTGAAAGTGTTGGTTGTTGAACATAAAGTAGTTGTTGTTTAGGCAATAGGTAATCATGGCTAGTAACATGTTGTTATGTTCTGACATCTGTATAGGTCTATTACCCAGATAGTATTGGACCGCCCTAACACCATCTTAATGGTGGATGCTGGTGTATAGTGATGATACATCCAAGGTGATGAGCCAACAGTCAGAATCCAGGTAACATCAGAAATTGTCCTAAAAAAATCGCCAGAGTCCTGTATGAAAGAAGGCAGGCTACATACAAATTCCTGCAAAAATGAATCTATATATACAGTGGTGTTCTCCAACAAACCATTGCGTGCAGAAATGATAGGTCTGCCTGGTGATCTCTCAGCGTTTTTATGTACCCTGGGAATAAGATACAGAACAGGGGTAACAGGATGATCATTTTTTTAAAACTTGAATTCATTCATGCTTAGAAGTCCCGAACATCGCCATCCCATAAGAAGAGAATAGAAATATGCTTGTGCTTTCCTCATCATGATGGCATTGCAGCGTTTATAGCACAATGAATCATTCAGTTGGAAAAGTGCTTCTTCCATGTATAATGTTCGAGGCCATAAGACAACATTACCACCTTTGTCTGACTGTCGGATTATGATATTGCTATCCCCTTGTATTTTTTTGACCAAGCTGACATATTTGTTGTTCTGTATCAGATATTGAAGTTTATTCTTCAATGTTGTGACATGCAAAGCTTTAATTTCCTTGGTGGTCAGTTCATGAAAAATGTCAATATCGTCATGCAGCATTAAGGGCGTGAAAGTAGACCGAGGTTTGAAGTTAGTAAAACCGGTGGTGTTCAGAACTATAGGTTCATCCGTGCTTTGTGAACTAAGCTGTTCAACTCGCAATGCCTCCAAATTTTGCATCAGTTGCAAATCATTGACGCTGAGACCTGGCGTTACACTTGTTGCTGGTGGTCTGATGGAAACAGGCTGGAATTTGTTACAAAGGAAATATTTCTGCAACTTGACTTTGCGTGTGTATTTGAAAAGATCAATTCTAGTTTTAGCATAGTCAAAGTTGCTCGTTGGACTATATGATAAGCCCAACAATAGAGTTTGGAGGTCAGATTTAGTGAGGGTGACATTGGTGAGGTTTATCACTGAGGACTCACAGGTTGTATGCAAAGATATGCCTACTGCTTGTTGTTGTTCCATCGCCTGGAGTAATTTATTTTCTTTGGTTTTATGCCTTGCGCAGGCTTGTCTGCGCCTACGGCGCTTGATGTTGTTGCTTTGGCAGGTTGCTGATTTGGTCTTCTGGGGCGCAGTGTTTCGCGCCTGTCCTGGCGCAGGCAATCCACCTCCTGCACCAGCGAGAACCGGGTAAACCCCAAGCGGTGGTCACCTCTAGTTGCTTCTGTGTCAGAACGGCTATCAAGCATAGAACTCAAATCAGAGACCGAAGAGCTCAGGAGCGGAGCCGTAGTGGAAATTGGGATGGCCTGTTTAGAAGAGGGGTGTGGGCTAGGGGTTTGGGCGGACCGGAATAACTGGCGTGGAGGCCGGATGTAGTGAGCTATGTCTTAGCTTTCTTTATTGTTGTACACAAAGTCAGGGGTGTGGAAGGTAAAGAAGCAGAGGATAGGGATGAAGGAAGTGTTCCTGGATGTAGTCGTCGGGTGAGGGAAGGTCCAAGAAAGGTTTTTTAGGCTGGACGTCTCTGGAGTAGATCCTTCTTCTCCACGTCGGGTCCGGTGGTCCTCGGAGTTAAATGGGAGAGAGAGAACAGGACGGTTAGTCCTCAAACGCAGGACTGCCTGAGTACTGTCACCAACACCAGTGTTGTGCGGAGGGCAAAGCGAGCGTGAGGAACGGGACGGTAGGGTCGGGGATTGGAAGGAGAAAGAGCGGGAAGGAAGAGGGTGGACTTGGTGAGGGTTCAGGTGTGGGGTTTTCTACTCTATCGGACTCGTGACGTGGTCTATGATATATATATATACAGTGCGCTTAGTGATGCTACAAGGTGAGGGGACACTCTATCTACACAAATATACAGGTCCACCTGGGAGCCAGGAAACAGGGTACTCACATGCCCCGCCGCAACTCTCCCGCGAGTTGCGGCCGCTCTCCAGCCACCTCCTGGGGACTCCACCAGTCTTCGGTCCAAATGTCCTCGTCCTCGCCTCCGGTCTTCTCTTCTCCGCTGCCTCCGCTACCTCCGTTCTCCACCTCCGGTTCTCTGCACGCTGTCTCCTGCCATGAGTCCGCCACCTTGAACGCTCTCTCCTCGCTTCTGTCGGCTTTTCCAGGTTCCGGGTCGGGATCGAGGGCGGGACTTCCGGGGTCAGCGTAAGGTCCTTCTGGTCTTCCGTCTAGCGTGATTGGTTCCTGCATGGGAAGAAAAAGGGGAGGAGTCCGTGTTGCCAGGGACGCGGTATGGTCGGGTTCGGAGCCCAGAGAGTTCGTGCTGAGCCATCGCCCAAGGGAGGTAGGGGACGTTTCCGTTCCACAAGGGGGTATGGGAGGTAGTTGCTGCTTTAATAGCGTCAAATTTCCTGGCGAACGTAAAGATTCGCCCTTCCTGGTAATCTATCTTGTCGCGCTGGAACTTGAACGCTTTCCTCTTCTTGATAATCTCCTCTTCTTTGCACAGTCTAACCAGCATCTCATCTTTTAATTTTTTCATTCCGCTGCTGCTCCAGCATCCACAGCGTCAATTTCACCATTTATTTCCTCAATTTGAACCTGGAGTGCGGCACGATCGCTTTCAGCATATTTGACTAAGATGGTAACTAGTCTGCGGGACTAATCCAAATTGTATTCTGCCCACTCCTTGAGCATGTTGGGATCCGGGAGCTCATAACTCGGGGTGAGCATAATCCTTAAACCCCTAGAAATGCGTCCCACCTCCAAATACTTGCTAAGTGATCGATGTTCCCACCACTTGGCTTGTTCCCTTTTCATGTATATATATATATATATATATATATATATATATATATATATATATATATATATATATATATATTTATATATATATCATACTATCTATACACACTGGCAGAAGGCACACATACTCTGTTCCTTCCATGTTGCATCATCTAGGGTTTTCTTAGCCCCAGATTCTCTTTCTCTTATGAGAGCGAGCCTTATGTGTCTGCCGGTATCCTTTACCCACTTTACCTCTGAGCATACTTGGTCAGTATGCCTACCAGTTGGTGAGTCGGCAGTGCGACACAGAATGTGGGTTTTCTGTCGATGCTACGTTTCATGAGCTTTGCATATGTGTGGGTGGCTTCCCCACTTCACATTGTCAGCTTATGTGTATTCCTACAATCTAAATACATGTCTCTCCTTGTAGTCATGGTTTTTTATATCTCTACAGGGGTGACATCTGTCCCAACACCTGTTATTCATGGCATTCACTGTGGTGCATATTAATTTGTACGTTCTGACTCTGTAATGCTGTTTTGTCCTTCTCTGGTACTTTCTTTCTTTTTGCAGATCTATGCGATTCTGCTCACAGTTTGACTTTTAATTCTCATTACAGAGGCTTATGGATTTTCTTCCATTGTGCACTGGCCATTTTGGTTTGTGTGCTTTCCCTTTGTCCTTTCCTGATTGAGGGATGTCTTATACTGTCCTCTGACGGGCTGTGTTACCACTGCCTTTCCTTTTTACTGCTCCTTTACAGGGCTTCATGGGTCTAGTGTCAGCCGCGCTTGCACTTGCTGTCCCCACCTGTTTTAGTCAATCCTATTGACGAATTAGTTCTCTTTTGGAACTTGGGGGGTTTCAATTGCAGATCCTCCTCCTATGGGGTATAGCTTTGGTATCTATTCTAAGTTAAGGAATCTGCGGCTAGATGTCTATCAGATCATCAATTACTTACCTTTGGTAACGAGGAATCTGGTAGAGACCCAGTCTAGCCGCACATTCCTTAACGCCCTCACACCCTCCCCGCTCTGCAAGGACCTTCTCAGGTTGGGTTCTTACCCACTGATTTTTCTACCAGTGGTCTGTTTTCATACGTGTTAGTCTACTTCACATCCTTTCCAGGTCATGATGTCTTACTCTGTTATACATGTTGTTTCTCCTCCTATTCTTTTTTTTTTTTTTTTTTTTTTATAACCTTTATTCGTATCAAAAGGATATACAAATCTAGGCCTACAACCAAATTGGCCGGCCACAGTATTGAAAGCAGTCAAGAGATCCAGAGCGAGCATTACAGAATCAATCATTAAGGAGCATGAGCATACAATCCTAGAAAGGGGAAAACACAGAAGATCTAGGCGGCCAGTAAACAGGAGCAGAGAAGGTTAATTTTATAATATGGGGATAAGGAGTACGACAGGCTCAGTGTCAACGTAGAAGAATCCGAATTCCCCAAACAAACCCTCAGCAACAGTAAGGGGGTATAGGGCCGCAATACAGGAGAGGCAACACAATATACATAGGTATAAAAACAGATGCATTAAACACAATCAATATGCGATCATTATCAACTTTGCATGCCCACCACCCAATAGCACATCAGAACCAGAACGAAGGGATCGGATGGATATCTTACCAAGACTAACCCGTCATACTGACCTTGGATGAAAAGGAAAGGGAGGAAAGAGGGGGGGGGGAAAGAGGAGGACAAGATGGGAAAGAGAAGAAGAGAGGGAATTGAAAACACAAACTAAAGAGAAGAACGCCACGCCGACACAGGCGTCCCGCGGCGGGGAACACAGGAGAGAGCAGGAGTATTAGCAACGAGGAGGGTATGGCAGTCGCTATGTAAAACAGCAGAACTATAAGAAGAAGATCAACGACGCTACAGACCCCACCCCAATCATACCACGGAAGGCAAGGACAGACGCGGCACACCTATAAAGAGATACAAAAGGGCCATAGAACTGAGGAAAATGAACATCAGAGAGGACCCATCCCACCCTGCACCCCTGTAGAAGGCTACGGCCTACCCTTCAGACAGCGTGCCTGTCGCCCTAAACCAGAACCCGAAATGCAGTAGAAAGAAGAAGGAAGAATAATAAGACAAAAAGAGACATGAACACAAAGGAGAGAAACGGGAGGGAGGAGCAAGAGGGCAGAAACAAATACGGTCGGCCACAGCCCTCCGCCCAACCTTACAATCGTTTTACGAATAAGCCAGAACGACACGATCTCAAGCGCCATAAAACTTACAGGGGGGGACCTCCCACCGCGCTATGAATATAAGCAACTGCACCACGAGTTCGTACACCAATAATCCACCGGGAGTCGTGCACATCACCCCAAGCCTTTCCTAACCACAAACCCCACCCACCACATGACAATGTGAAGTGAGCTACTCGATGTGAGGCAAGCACACAATTGAAAGAAAGTACGATGAAGACGTAGACAAGGGGGGTCAATCAACCCGCAAGTGAGCAAAAGTTCAAATAGGTAGTCTAAATGTATCAGCAACAGCAGCACGGGCGGTGAAAAACAGGAGTTCAGTTTCGCTGTTCGGAAACGCGGGAGTTTCCCTGCAATGTAGAAACACGAACTCGTCGATGCAGAAACAGGCAGCAGTCCACCATTCTTCTCAGGCACCCAAGTAGGACCGGGCTCCGGCACGACATCCGAGTCCCCGAACTCAATACTTCGAAGAGCAGGGAGTTCCAAAGCCACTGGCCCACTAAATGGTCGATGAACAGCGGTAACAACCCTCGCAGCAGCCGAGGGGGGCGAGGCAATGGAAGCACCGGGACAAGAGGGAAGCATGAAGAAGCGTCCACCCAAGATGGCGGCGGACCGCGACAAGCGTAGAGGGGCATCGGGGGCCAGGGACGCGTGCAAGGATCTCAGGGCATCAAGGACATCTCCAATCGTAGGCTCACGCACACATGTCCAGGCCCCCGTGCAGTCCGGCAACCCAAGTCCGCCGCCACGAGGTGATCCATATTCCAGAAAGTCGGCAGCCATTTTGTGAAGTCAGCCCCCTCACCACCCTCCGCGACTCTCAAGACAGTTCAAAATGTAGGACTTTACAGAGCTCCGGGGGGTTCCCAGCGATGGCGACCTCGGTGCAGAAAGGATACTCGCCCAATGCGGGGGTCCGCCTATATTAACGCCGGCGCTCCTCACAAGCAGAGTCCAGGCGCGAGGGTCCAGGGTCGCCGGACGCAGCGGCGGCGGGGGGGACCCCTTCACTTGATCAGTCCCCGGAGCATCGCGCCCCGCATCAGCCTCACGGCCACCAGGACTGGCCCGGCTCAGGATCACCGGGATGTTCGCACAACGGCTCTCACCAGAGGCTCACTCTCTCGGCCGGGGCCGACAGTCACGGCAACACCAGGCCGGGTCCCATAGGCGAGGTCCCGGACCAGGCTCCACGGAGGCCCCGGTCCATTCGGGGGGCACAACTTCGGAACCGCAGCACGTCGGAGCTTCCGGGTCAAGCGGTGAGTATGAGCGAAAGGTTATGTTCCCATTTTTCCGATAATGTGTCGTCTCCGGACAGGATATAAAGCAGGATATACGAGTCAGGCCGGAGGGCTGACGAGCCGAGCTAAAAGGCGACCATTACGCTCGCGAGCTTGGCTCCTCCCCCTCTCTCCTCCTATTCTTGCACTTGGCTGGTGGGTTCATTTATCCATCCACTCTCTTGCACCCTGTTTTTTTTCCAGTGTGGACATTTGTTATGTCCTTCTTCCCTCCCTCCCCCTGATACTCTTTCTCCATTAGTTTGGGGTCTCTTTGACTGTGCTACAGTAAATTGGTCATATATAGTGCGTATGGTTGCACATTCTCTGTTGCTGAAATATTGTCAATTGCCATAACAGTTATGTTCTTAGTTTTGTTATCCATTACCATAACATTCATGTGGTTGCAGACTGCTTGTCGTTAACCATAATAATAATTTCCATTGCTGCTTTGCCTCATAGGAGGGTATGGTTCTTCGCTTTTGCAAGACTTTGGGCGAGCACTCTGCTCTCTCCTTTCAGTCCCTTACAGTCTGAAGTGTTTTTCTCCATCATGCATTGTGATGTTTCTCATCATTTTAATTCTTTATTGTCATTTTGTTTCAAAGCAAATGTAGACAGCCGCATGGAATAAATGCTCGGGATCCCAATGAGTGAGTAGATGGGGATCTCGATTCATTCCAATTGTGAGGGGTTGGTAGACCTACACCAAGAGGTTGTGGTCTGGAGGAATGTAGTTATCTCAATCTGGCTCAACCAGCCGTTTGGGGCCGAGATAAGAAGGTAATGTAACAACGTCGCCCTTGAGCGATCGTTACAATTAGAAGAGATGTGACCTATTCAGACCGCTGACTAACTGGATCGGAAGCGGACTGAATAGGTCACGTTGGGATCCCGGGCATTTATTCCGTACTGCTGTCTACATTAGCTCCCCTACCCCCAGTCCTAATGAAGACTCGCCTCTGATGCATAATTAGCTGCTCTTTCACCAAGGGTTGAAATGTCGACGTTGCAGTCACACTAGTCCATGCAGCTTCCCTGACCCTAGTATAAAGTCACATCTGGGTCTAGGATTCATGCTAGAAGGAATGGACAGTTCAACATAACTGCTATTTGTTTGTATAATATGTGTATAGCACTCTTTCCCCTTATCACCACAAGTCACTTTTCCTGCACTTTATTCACGTTATCGCTGTGTATTGTATTGACTTAATGACAGCCATTTGAATTTACATGTAAATATCATACTCATACAATACAATCGTCATTGTTGACAAACAATTTTTCTTTTGTGGTGTGCTCTATCTATCCCAATTTGGTTCTTGAAAAAAAGTTTGTAATGTTTGCGTTTTAAAATGAAAAGTTTATGGTGCATTAGTTACATTGAGCAAAGGAATTGTCACACTCCTGATAGAACTACTTCTTTACATATCATACATACCAATGTTCTGAGGGACACAGGGTTATCTCATTATTACTAATGATAGATGTATATGTGAGCACGGAACTCATGGGTGCTTGAATGGATAGTTGAATGTTTGCAAGAGTAATTGAGGTACAAGTGTTTATGTGAGTGCACAAATGAATGAAAGGGTGGCTGAGTGCATGGATAAGTGAGTGAATATAAATGAGTGTTTCTTGGATAGATTAGTGGATGAATAGAAGATACATGGATCATGGAACGGGTGAATGCACCCGTTCCATGAGTGATAACTATGTGCATGAGCAGATCAATGGGTAAATAAGAAAATGAGAGTGCATGGATGGACAAATCAGTGAGCAAGTAGATGAGAGAATGGATGCTTCTATATAAATTAGTGAGTGCATGGGGAGATAAGTAATTGTATTTAACTCACTTGCACTTATAAAACCATTGGTATACTTACACCAGCAACCTCACTCACACCTCACTGACACATGCACCAGTAACCTTCCTTGCACCTGCAATGGAAGTTGCAAAGTAATCTCATTTGCACCTCACTCATGCAACTGGAGCTTGCACCTGTAAGCTCGCAAATGTAAGCTCGCTCACATCTTCACTATCACTTGTACCAGCACCTGTACTGGCACTTTAATCCTCACATGCACTCACACTTGGGTTGGCATCATTAATTTCTCTCACAGCAGCACTGACAGTTGCTCTGGTACTAGCATTCACCTCTGCACTCCTACTTGCACTCACAGCTATTCTAACACTTGCACCAGTAACATCTGGACACTACTAGATGATCTGAATAAAATTAATTGGTGGCTTTATGCAGCATCTCAGTCGCACTCACTGCAGAGTCATGGAGGACGGCGATTCCTAATCCTCAAAGAGCAGAAATATCTCTAGGGAGTCTCCTGGTAATGGATGGTGAACTTTTATACTGGTGAAGTATAAATTGGTGAGCAACAGTAGTTGTTTAAATTTGATTGGAAAGTGGATGCATAAAGAATAGAAGAATTGGGGCAGATGTGTGTGTGGCATGCAGTTGAGAACAGATCAAGAGCATGGGGCAATCTTTGATTTCACCGACTACCTTGTCTTGCAATTTAATTTCTGAATTGCATGGCCTGAGTAAAACCAGCCTCGCCAAGTACCACGCGTCAAGTGTGTTACAGTGCCTGAGCTGAACTTTCCATTGCCCTCACTGTATGCAGTCTGCACAAAGTTGAGTTCAGCGTTAGTGAGGCTGGCTCAGGCTCCACACTGGGGCCTCTCGCACATCCAGTGTCCTTCTATTTCTGGTCCTTTGCAGCAGTTTGAAGATCTTCTTGTTGATCAAATGGGTGTAATTTCATTGCTTGATTTAGCTTGCGAGAAAGTATGACTCATAGTCATTGAATGTCATCCATGATTACATAATTACATTGAAATTATGAGAATGTCACACATAGGCAATCTGAAACCTTGGCAGAGATATATATATATATATATATATATATAGCGCCTGAATCACCCCATCTGGGTATCTCCGCGCTAATACAACCATAGTTAACCAAGGAGGGACAATTAGAACAATGATGTTTTCAACAGCTTTCTGAACCCCAGATAGTCTGTGCATTGACGCAAGTGTATGGGAAGTTCATTCCAGTAGCGTGGGGCCAGGTGGTGAAAGCCTTTGCCCATTAAGCGGGTATTTTTTTGAAGCGCAGAACTTGGAGAAGTGCTTTAGCTGCCGAGCGAAGCGGTCTAGAAGGAACATAGCTAACAAATTCGTTTAGGTAGCTGGGGCCTAGGTTGTTTAACGACTTGTATACAATACAGCAGATCTTAAATTTGATCCTCTTCCGCACTGTTAACCAGTGACGTTTTTGAAGAAGCGGGAGCAATAAGGTTCTTGTGGGGGGAGAAGCGGGCGGGTGGGCATTGGTCACCAGGCAGGCCGCAGTGTTCTATGAGTGATCGGCGATCGTGGCAGCCGCCATGAGAGCCTTGTGGCCGGCGCGGAGGCACATCTGGTGCCGAGGAGCGCAGGGCTCCCTCCATGGAGCCCGGGCCCCGAGGTCCCGCAAGAGCCGGACGTTGACACCGCCTGAGGCCCACCTTCTGCTACTTTCACTTCCAGCCGTCTTGCCCTCAGCACAGGGATGCCAAATAACAGTGAGGCGATATGAGGACGCTTCATCTTACAGCCACTCCGCTGCTGTTGCCTTTCTGTATTACCAGGTACAGGGGTGCAGTTTTGGGGAGAATCTCGACACTACAGCGTGACTCCCAGGGGCTTTTCTTTGCTTTCCTAACCTGGGGGGGGCGTGCCGTCCTGGACTGCTTCTCTGGCACCCACGCGGACTTCCACAGACATTTGGCGTGCAGCCTGAGGGGCGTGCCCGTGCGACCCAAGGACTGTGCCTTCGAACATCCTCGGCGACTCTGCTGCCCAGTGGCCCCTGAGCGTATGCCCATCTAATTGACTCATTTTGGTTTTGGTGGTCCCCCAATCCCTTTCCCTCCTTGCTCCTGTGGCTGCCCCCCTCTGCTCTGCTCCTTATTCATGGACTTCTTTACTTTCTTTTCTTTTGTCCTGGACGCCATTTTGCTGCTGCTCTTGGCCGCTTCTTCCTCCTGACCCTGGCCCACCATCTTGTTTGTTCCCTTGGCCTTTACCCTTCTCCCTCGTTTCCCCCTTGACGATCCTCAAATGTTTCTGATTTGCCTTTCTCCATACCCCAGTATCCCTCCCACCCAATTCTACTATTTGTATATATATGTATATAGAGATAACTCTAATCACTAGTATACGCTGTCATACATGCCAACATTTCAGAAGAGCAAAGAGGGAGATTTTTTTTAAAAAATCGGGAGAATGGGGCTTCAAATCGGGTTACTGGCGTGTATGGGCTTTGGAAGTGTGCTGCTGCAGGATTGGACATTTGAAACACAAATGTACGTTTTTTTTCTTACCTTTTACAAGCATGGAGCGCAATGGC
Source organism: Lissotriton helveticus (assembly GCF_964261635.1). Lineage (NCBI taxonomy): Eukaryota > Metazoa > Chordata > Amphibia > Caudata > Salamandridae > Lissotriton > Lissotriton helveticus. The sequence continues at coordinate 594,562,752 of NC_136070.1, read as the reverse complement.
AGGCTGAGAGGGTGATGCAAGTGTTGTCCCCCCCCCCCCCCCCGCCCCTGTGTGACACCCCAGCCGAAAACAGCTTCCTGTGCACACACACGCCCCCCCCCCCCTACTTCACAGGTCTTCAAAAGACTATTGCCTTGTTAATGACCCTTTGTTGTTTTTTCACCCCATCGAGAGCCCCTGCATGGCCACTTTGACTATTGCTGGAAAAATTAGCACTTCACACAAACGCCCTGTCAACAAACCCCGAGGAATCGGGTTTTTGCTTGCAGGAATCGGGAGGCGGGAGACTAGCCTTCAAATCGGTAGTCTCACGCCTGAATCGGGAGGGTTGGCATGTATGCGCTGTAGACCATTGTACTCTCTACCATTCCTATGTGATGTTTAGAGTCTATCCATTTGTATCGCTTCCTTGAGTGACTTTCTTCCTTGTGTGACTTTACAACTTGTAAATTTGCAATTTTTTCTGTTTGTATCTTTTATGTAACGCACGTAATCCTAAGTCCTTATGTTTTGAAACTGGTTCTTATGTAAAGCGCTCTGACACCTTCGGGTAAAGTTCGCGCTGTATAAATTCGCATTCAATAAATAAATAAATAAAAAGTGGGGACACGAATCTCGGCCTTGGCTCAACATTCTGATTCTGAGCAAACCTTCTTACTTACGCATACGTTAAATAAAGACTTATCTGATTCTCATGTAAATCACTCCTGGGTCAATTTACGTATTTTAGAACGTCATATATGAGAAAAGTGCATCATTTCAAAGAACAATGATTTCTTTACATGAATACAACTGTCTTATTTCACTCACAATAAAGTGTCACTCATAAGGCTTTAAATGTCTCACACAAACGCACTACACACATAGGAATGTCACACATAAGCAAACGGAAAACTTGTAGCTATGCGAGCTCAAAGTATGTTCTTCGAAAGCCCACAATATGTCTTTCGCAACCAGCAAACCTGATAAAAAAAGGGAACTACTCAATAGCCTTTCTAAAGAAATACTAATCGTAGCGGGGGAAAAAGCGTGATTCCTAACTTCGAATACCCCGCCCAGAACGGGTAAAGACAGACGAATGTTGGCTATACGATTCCCATTCTAAAATGGCCGCCACAAATTGGCTTATTCCTGTCACGTGGATGTGTAAACAGGAAGAGACGTAGAGAGTTTTGAGCTCCGCGCCGCGCGTTGTTGCCTCGTGAAGAAGCGTTTCCGGGACGTGAGTCGAGTGCAGAAAGTGCTATGGAGGGAGACGTAGAACCTCAGCCGCGGGGCGGCTTCCGGTGCCGCCTTTGTGGGGTCAACGTTCCCAATCGTGAGTGCCCAGGGTTACGAGGGAGGTAGCAAATGGCTGTTTTGCAGCGTGGATTGCACGAGGGGAGGAGCCTGCAGTGAGAGCAGGGGATGAGCTTAAAAGAGATCAGCAGGTGTCAGCCCCCGGAAGTGTCATAGGTGGAGGTTGCCTAGAAAAGTCGCAGTCATGCCAATATTTGGGAACACCAGAGTGGGAAATTAAAAGTCAAGAATTGGGTGGGTGGGTTTCATGTCTCCATTTATATGCATTGAAATGAACGAAGTTGAAAAGTAGGGCACACTAAATTAGCATCGTCTCTTACTTAGAACATCGTCTCATAGTTGTCAAGATTTCAGTGTGACATTTACATGCTTCGGTGTGCTTATGTGTGATACTTTAATATTTTTGTGTGACATTTTAAGTGACGCTTCATAAAAGAATACAGCAAAGCAGCTATATCCATCAGGTACAGTAAATATCAGACATGACCCTTTTTGTGCAGTATAATGTGCGAGGCATTGTTTTCAAACATCCCAAAGTTAAGGTGACTAAAAGACAAAACAGACCCAAGAACCAGGCACCTAGGACATGTGACCACTTGCCGGCAATGTCATGGCCTTGTATCGCTACACATTTGTGCACGCACCGACATACACACCAAAATACATGCACACTAAATTTTAAATACTGAAAGCAGTTCTGTTTAGGTTCTCTTTTCTATTTATTAGACGCAGGAGTTGCAAACATTACAGCCACATGTATAGATACAAATGAAGGAAACCAAAACTGCAGATTCCATAATGCATTATGTTGGGAAACAATGACTTTAGTACGTGCTGCTTATTTTACAGTAATACCACCAAAGAATTAAATAGTAAAAACACTCACTCTCTTCAACTTGAACGGATGAAAGTCAGAAAAGGCCTAACCGATTTTATTATGATTTTTGATTATGGGCTGCTCTTGACAATATTCGTTTTCACTATTGAGCTACTTTATCATAAATACACATTGTAATGTTAACTCTAGACTTTCACACCAAATCCCGCATAAGTAACTGGAAATAGATTAAATCTCCTTGATATAGATACTCTGACTGCGATAAGAATTCGTATCGGGATGAACATGTGGTGCCAATTATGCAATGATTCTAAATTCTATGGAACAAGCAATACAACTTCATCTATATAAAATGTCGTGCAAATCAATTGATTTTGACCACGTGTCGGATCACAGCTCCCAATGTGATCCCATATCCAGTGTGACACCAGAAAGTCCTAACCTTTTCGGTTAACAGCTCTGTAGAGGTGGTTCTCAGAGCATTGGTGACCTTTTGGAATACACCCTCGTCTCTCTCTCTCTGATGGGCATAATAGCCCTAGTTAAAATGATCATGTTGCCCCGCTGCTTGTATGTTTTCCAGGGCACATTGTTTAGTATACCCCACCAGACATTCAAGGAGCTGGGCAAACACATAGAGGACCTTTTATGGGCAGCAGGGAGGAAGCAGGTGGGGTGGCTACTCAGTAGAACATGGATCAAAGGTGGATGGGGGTTCCGTGTAAATATCTTTATTATCTGGCTACCCAACTGCAGCATGAGGTCCACTGGCTGGATGAGTGAGGCAACTGGGAGAAACGTTTGTTGGAAGGGTTCCACGGGTGCGCCTACTACCCAGATTTATGATGTCTGGAAATAAGGCCCCTAGCTTGCTCCTTTTGTGGTCAAATAGATATGCAGGGCATGGGAACGCGTGGTCCGGAGGATGCTGAATAGGTCCCTGCATGCGCCTGAATCAAACATTCGCATTCAAACTGCCTGTGAACCTCTGTAAGGAACCCGCCCATCTCCCCTTCAGGAAACACCTCAAAACCCTTCTGTTTAGGGAGGCTCTGGACACAAATTAACATATCCGTTTGGTGCTCATCGGGAATGGTAGAGGGTATCTGAGCTTTCTCTCCAAGCGCTAAGAGACCTGCAGGTGATTACGCGCTATATAAGCTTTAGTTAACATAACATAACATTCTACAGCCCTTTGTACAGGTTGCCTGCCAGATGAAGGCGGAAAAGTGGAGAGCGGGGGCTGTAAGTTCCTGCAGGATCTGTATCCCAACAATAGATTTCTTACATTAGCAGAGGCATAGAAACATTTGACTTGGGGTCTGGTCATTTCATGCAGTATGCAAAGCTGTCTGCCACTGTCAGGGTATTTTGTCCTCGTTCCCTGGCATCTCGGGTACTTGTGGAACTATTGGGTTGGTGGGAGGAAGGCTTTTGGTCTTGCAGCTTTACAGAGCATGGCGTGAGGATGCCTCTTCACCAGCGCTGGCACTTCAGGGTGGATGGCATGATGCAATTAATGGGTGTCGTTAATAACATGTGATAACCCAGTTACGCACAGAACCTGTGGATAGATACGTTAAGCGAACAGTGGTTCTGCCACTGTTTGCTTAACGTAATTAATGGGTGAGCAACTCACAGAGGTGGAATGGCAAGCGGTCCACGAGGGGTTGCCTAAGTCTTCAACAAATGCATGCTTCAAGCCTATTCAATATAACTTTGTACATCAAGTTTATTGGCACCCAACTGGGCATTATTTACACAGGCTGTTTGCCTTTGTGTCTCCGGTGTAGCGAGTATGCTGACAGACATTTTACATATGGTGTGGGGGCGTCACTGGACTATCATCTGGTTGCTTGATTGACCTGAGTGTAGGCAGGGTTGGATTGGGATTAAAAATCAACCTGGGCACGCTAAACAAAAGTGGCCCACATTTGCATATTGCCTTTCCACAAAACACTGCTTCGGCGAAGTTTTATAAAATAAAGCCTGGGGTCACTGACAGAGGCATGTTTTCTTAACTAAAACAAAAAAATGCACGGATTAGTTCCCACTGGTGAAACACACAGGAGCAGCACTGTTAACAACATCTTATGTGTATGTGCGCTGGTCAAGTGGATAGGAATATTGTAAGACTGATATCATGCTGCCAATGTTACTGTAGGAGAGTGGATGGTTGTTTATGGATGACATTCTGAGTCAATACCTTGCTGTGTGTGTGTTTCCCTCCTGAGGCGGAAAGCCGGGAGGTTGCTCTGCTATTGTACTGCCTGTCTTTCTGTACCACTCCCTTGCTGTGCCACGGACTTTAAACCCGGTTTTAATGTTTTTAACCTTCTTACACTTTGGCTTTAATACTCAGCCCTTTTTTAACTTGTATATAATTTTCCCGCATTTCCCCGCATTCTGGGACAGCTCTCAGCCAAGTTAGGCGCTGAGTCTGTCGGTCCCGGGGACGTTTTCGGAATGGCCATCTTGGGTTGGGAGGAAGCGTTTTGCGCAGTCTAGCTCTGAGCATAAAAGGGGACGGGCATGCCTCCGTGCAGCGGACGTGATCAGCGGATGCGCCGGAGTCGCGCCTGAGTCGCGCCTGAGTCTAGCCCGTCTGCGCCCGTCTGCCTTGAGACCGTGCCACGGGCCAGGGGGGCTGACCCTCGCACCCCTCTCCCGGTTGATCGTGAGCTCTATTCCCTCTCTACCCTGCTCTCTATGAGATCTCCCCCGCTGCCATGCCATTATACTAGATCTCCGGAGGATATATCTTCCTGTAACTGCGGCTGTAATGTACCCAGTCCGGCATGTATTAGACAGTTTAGAAAACACCGGATTAGGTCGATGGCAGCTAAGGTTCTAGACAGCCCTGTAAAGGAGGCTGGCTTTCTCATCAACGCCAGGTCACTGGTTAAAAATAATGTAGCATTCAAAGATTTTATATCACAAAGGGAACCCCCCTGGGTCTTCATAACTGAAACCTGGGGCTCGAAAACCTCCGGCCCGGATCTGGTTGATGCCACCCCCTGAGGGCTATGCCCTGGTTAGAATGGACAGAACCAGGCGCAGAGGTGGAGGGCTGGGTATTCTATGTAGAGACTGCTTCACATGTCGTATTGACCCCCTCTTGTCTCCCTTGGATAATTTTGAGGCAGTATATTTTTCCATACAGTTTGACGCCACAGCCTCCTTTTCTGGCATTCTCTGCTATAGGCCTCCAGGCCCTAGGGCCACCTTTTCCTATGACATTCTCAAAATGCTAGAGCCCTTCATTAATAGGCCAAACTTAACCCTCCTTGGCGACTTTAATTTTCATTTGGAGGTGGCAGATGATAGAGACACGATGTCTTTGGTGGAGGGTTTGACTGCCTGTGGGCTTAGCCAACTGGTAGAAGGCCCTACACATCTTGCCGGGCATACGCTAGATGGCATTTTCTCTAGCGATACCAGGTTGGTGACGAGAACCCCGATTCCTCTATCCTGGTCGGACCATCGGGCACTTCCCTTCCACCTTAACTTCACCTCCTCGGCCCCCAACCAAAGAAATAGGAGCCTATGGGAAACTAGAAGAAATTATAGAGAGGTCTGTAACTGCTCCCTAGCCCCATTGCTGGCAGGAGTGAGACTCTCGTCAGACCCCAATGCTGTTGCAAGCAGTCTGTCTAATGCCCTATGTAATGCGATAGACACTCTAGCACCTCCCCAAAAACATTATTCGGCCAGGAAAAGTCCCTGCTTACCCTGGTATTCTGACCGACTTGGACTCCTACGGCAAAAGTGCAGACAAAAAGAAAGATCCTGGTATGCACAACCCGACGCCCCGGGGAAGATCCAACACAAACTGGCCCTAAAGGAATACAAAAAGGCGATAGCCGAGGAAAAAAAGAGCTATTTTAGCAATATCACTGCATCGCTAAAATCATTGAGGGAGCTTTTTAAAATCATCAACACTTTGTCAACACCCAAAGCTGCCAATTCTGTTGTGGAGACACAGGAGCTCTGCGATAACATCGCAAGCTTTTTTCATTCAAAAATTGCTGACATACACAACTCCCTTGACACCCTTAATTTGGAGCTGGACACTAATCAGCCTCCCTCCCCCTCTCCCTTCCCGGTTGAGGCTCCGATATCGGGTTCCTGTCCCTGTTTTGCAAGCTTTCCTCTTTTGTCCCTGGAAGAACTAAACCGCCTTCTTGAAGCCACCAAGACTTGTTCTCCTCTGGACCCTTGCCCTTTAAAAACGTCAAAGGCTTGTAGAGATGTGGTCCTTCCCCTTCTGCTGGAGGTGATGAATATGGCCATCACCGAAGGGAGCTTTCCCGTACCCTGGAGAACTGCAGTTATTAAGCCGCTGTTGAAAAAGGCCTCCCTGGACCCTGAAGTCCTAAAAATATTTCGGCCCATATCCCTACTTCCAGCTCCTGCTAAGATGCTGGAGGCCCATCTCAACCGCCATCTGGCTTGTCATCTGGAGAGTTCGAACCTGCTGGATTCTTCCCAACATGGGTTTCGTGCTGCCCACAGCACCGAGTCTACCCTCACAGTTGTGGTCAATAACATCAGATCGGAGGTGGACAGGGGACAGACCACTCTGTTGGTGCTGCTGGACCTAACGGCAGCTTTCGACACCCTGTCCCCTCTAATCCTGGTCGAGAGGCTAAAGGGTATAGGGGTGGAAGGTAGTGCTCTGAATCTCCTTTCCTCCTTCCTCCATCAAAGGTGGCAGAGAGTAAAGCTGGGCAACTTTTTGTCTCACTCCCACTCGGTGTAATGTGGGGTCCCGCAGGGCTCTGCGTTGAGCCCGCTCCTGTTTAACATCTACGTAACCCCACTGGCCAACATTGTGCGATCTTTTGGGTACCATGTACTGTCGTATGCTGACGACACCCAGATTATCGTTTCCACCACTCAGCCTATAAAAGATTCTGCCCTCAGATTCCGCGCGTGTATGGAGGCAGTCTCGCAATGGATGATACGCAACCACCTAAAAGTGAATGGGGAAAAGACGGAGGTCTTGGTCTTCGGAGGGAGCCAGGATTTATGGTCGGGAGATTGGTGGCTTTCCTCCTTAGGAGAGTGTTCCCTTCCCACCCACTCGACTAAGAATTTGGGTGTTCTCATAGACCCAGCCCTCTCCTTTCACCTCCAGGTCAATAGAACGGTGGCCACCTGCTGCGCTATCATCCGGATGCTGAAAAAGATTGCCCCATATCTGTCGCCTGAGGCCTGCAAACAGTCAACAGTCGCCCTGGTCTCCTCTAGGCTAGACTATTGTAATGCGCTCTATGATGGCATTAACAAGAAATCGCTTCTGCGTCTACAGGTAGTCCAAAATGCTGCAGCCAGGATGGTCCTGAACCTCCCTAGGCGGGCATCGGCAACCCTGGCCAGGAAAGATCTCCACTGGCTACCTATTCAAGCCAGGATATCTTTCAAACTCCTTTGCCTGGCCCATAGGGCAGTCTTTGGATCAGGTTCTGAAGCGATAAGATCCCTTGTTAGTCTCTACACCCCGAGCAGAGTCCTTCGCCCGGCCTCTAGAAATATGCTCGTCGTTCCCAGATTTAAAAAGGCTAAGTGGGGAGGAAGAGCCTTTTCCACCTTGGCCCCCAAACTATGGAACTCGCTCCCCCCGAACTTACCAGCCAACCCTCACTTATGATCTTCCGTAAACTCCTGAAGACCTGGCTCTTCTCCCAGGCGTTTTAATTTCTGTGGTATCTGCCTTTTGTTTTTTTGTCTGTATGTTCCACCACCACCACGTCCACCACCACCACGTCCACCACCACCACGTCCACCACCACGACCACCACCAAGTCCACCACCAAGTCCACCACCACATCCATCACCATGTCTACTACATCCACCACCATGTCTACTACATCCACCACCACGGCCACAACCACAACATCCACCACGTCCACCACCACCGCTTCCACCACCACCACGTCCACCACCACCAATACCACCACATCCACCATGTCCACCACCAACACCACCACATCCACATCCACCACCACAACCTTGCCGTCCACCACATCCACCACCACTACGTCCACCACCACTACGTCCACCACCACCATGCCCACCACCACCACCGCGTCCACCACCACCGCGTCCACCACCACCACGTCCACCACCACCATGTCCACCACCACCATGTCCACCACCACCACGTCCACCACCACCACGTCCACCACCACCACGTCCACCACCACCACGTCCACCACCACCACGTCCACCACCACCATGTCCACCACATTCATCTACACCACCACCACATCCACCACTACCACCACGTCCACCACCTTGTCCACCACCACCACCACGTCCACCACACCCATGTCCAATACACCCACCCCATCAACCACGAGGCCACCTCACTCTATCTATCTATCGCCCTCACTCTATCTATCTATCGCCCTCACTCTATCTATCTATCGCCCTCACTCTATCTATATATCGCCCTCACTCTATCTATATATCGCCCTCACTCTATCTATATATCGCCCTCACTCTATCTATATATCGCCCTCACTCTATCTATATATCGCCCTCACTCTATCTATATATCGCCCTCACTCTATCTATATATCGCCCTCACTCTATCTATATATCGCCCTCACTCTATCTATATATCGCCCTCACTCTATCTATATATCGCCCTCACTCTATCTATATATCGCCCTCACTCTCTCTATATATCGCCCTCACTCTATCTATATATCTCCCTCACTCTATCTATCGCCCTGACTCTATCTATGTCGCCCTGACTCTGTCTATCTGTCGCCCTGACTCTGTCTATCTGTCGCCCTGACTCTGTCTATCTGTCGCCCTGACTCTGTCTATCTGTCGCCCTGACTCTGTCTATCTGTCGCCCTGACTCTGTCTATCTGTCGCCCTGACTCTGTCTATCTGTCGCCCTGACTCTGTCTGTCTGTCGCCCTGACTCTGTCTGTCTGTCGCCCTGACTCTGTCTCTGTCGCCCTGACTCTGTCTGTCTGTCGCCCTGACTCTGTCTGTCTGTCGCCCTGACTCTGTCTGTCTGTCGCCCTGACTCTGTCTGTCTGTCGCCCTGACTCTGTCTGTCTGTCGCCCTGACTCTGTCTGTCTGTCGCCCTGACTCTGTCTGTCTGTCGCCCTGACTCTGTCTGTCTGTCGCCCTGACTCTGTCTGTCTGTCGCCCTGACTCTGTCTGTCTGTCGCCCTGACTCTGTCTGTCTGTCGCCCTGACTCTGTCTGTCGCCCTGACTCTGTCTGTCTGTCGCCCTCACTCTATTTATCTATCTATCTATCGCCCTCACTCTATCTATCTATCGCCCTCACTCTACCTATCTATCGCCCTCACTCTACCTATCTATCGCCCTCACTCTATTTATCTATCTATCTATCTATCGCCCTCACTCTATCTATCTATCGCCCTCACTCTATCTATCTATCGCCCTCACTCTATCTATCTATCGCCCTCACTCTACCTATCTATCGCCCTCACTCTATCTATCTATCGCCCTCACTCTATCTATCTATCGCCCTCACTCTATCTATCTATCGCCCTCACTCTATTTGTCTATCGCCCTCACTCTTTCTCTTTATCGCCCTCACTCTATTTGTCTATCGCCCTCACTCTTTCTATCTATCGCCCATACTCTTTCTATCTATCGCATCACCACTGCCTCACTCAGCACCACCACAGCATCACTCAGGGACACCACAACATCACAATGCGCTACCACAGCATCACTGAACGCCACAGCATCACTCGTCGCCACCACAACATAACTCAGCGCCACCACAGCATCAATCAGTGCAACCATTCAGCAACAACTGATTCAAATATGTTCTCTCAATGTTTAAAGCTTTATTACAAATGTCACAAAAAGATGTTAATATTTCACTTCTGTTCTTGTATTTTCATCACAATAAAATACACTGAACATAATCTTCACAAAAGTTATTTACAAAAGTTTAAGCTATTGCCATTATAAATTACAATAGCTTTTATTTAAGTATTAATTATTTAAAAAAAATAAAAGCCATTGTTATTTGTAATATCAATACTTCTAAGTCACGTAAATACAACACATATTGCATTGCAAATGCTATAGGTGTCACATTTGCGAAAGTTAAAACTATTGGCATTGTAAATGACAAAGCTATTAATTTTGCTATTTTCAAAAACAACACATAAATAAAAAATGCGTCATTTACAATACCAAAAGCTCAAACTTTCCTAATGCAAGACCTATTGCATTGCAAATGCTTGTTAGCCATGTTACCCAACTAACGGGCACACACAAGCTGTATTTACAAAAACAACGTAGTACTTTCCCTTCCAAATCCATTCCCACCATTCTATCCATGCTCTAAACTCTGCTAAACACGCATAAAAACAAGAGCACAAACCTTGAAGCCCCTCGCAGGCAGGATACAGCAACATCATGCCCTTAGGGGTTGAACGTTACATCAAAGATTTTAATCTCCATGTATGCAGGCAACATTGCCCTCTATGTTTGAAATCCCCAAGAAAACTTAGATTACATAATCTGAGAAGTAATTCGCTACGGTAGTTTGTCGGGTGTCACCATTAACTGGGCCAACTCAGTTATATTCTCTTTAAGCAACAATACCCCAAAATGTTACCCTCCATTCCTGATGGAATGTGCCAAGGCGGCGGTGCGCTACCTCGGCATATGGCTTAGCTGAGACATGGATGAACTGTGGTGGGCCAACTACAGTAGAACAAAGTCTTGGCTAGAAGACAGGATCCCAATATCGAATAGACTCTCCCTGACAATGACAGGCTGAATGGCCATTGCCAAAATGGTGGTTTTGCCCAAATTTCTATACCTATTCCTTAACCTCCCGCTGCCACTCACTATTCAATTTCTCCGCTGACTGAGATCGAACATGGTTCAATTGGCATGGGCCGTCAAGCAACCCTGAATCTCATGGGAGATTCTCACGCTTCCATTTGGTCAAGCCAGCCTTAACGCACTGGACATGGCGCTATATGCACTGTGCGCCCAGGCTCAATACTTGCATTACTGGCTGTACCCCACTAACTTCCAGCCACATGTAGTAGTGAAGATTGATCTGGCCTCCCCTGTCCGGCTATCCTCTGCGCTTTACCGAACATACAAACCCACACGCGCCGTAACTGATACTGTGGAATGCGTCGGATGGGTGTGGGACAGCCTGCGACGTCAGGCCAAACTGCAATGCATGTATGCTCCTTTTATCCCTATCACACGCAACCTAATGATGGTGGTGCTACAAGACGAAGGCAGGCGGTCGGGAGCACACAAGAGGTACTTATTTACTTAAGCTGACTTATACCCTGAAGGTCCGTTCCGACCCCCGTTCGAACCTAACATCTCTCCATGCCCCACTGCACTGGACATCCTGCTATATCATCAGATACGTGCCACTTGTCATGAGCAACACAACACTTTCCCTGAATCCTCGCCCACATTCAGCGCTCTTGAACATATCCTTATGAACGCCTTGAGCTGAAGGCTGCTCACACGTCTTTACGCAGTCATGCAAGCTAAGGCCCCAAACCGTACCCCTACAGCCCACGGCAAGTGGGCACAGGATACTGATCCTCCCCTCACTACTGACCAATGAAAATATTGCTGTGAGCAGACCGCAACCTCTCCCCCAATTATTGACTGAGACTCATTCATTTCAACTTCGTCCATTGGTTATATCGCACACTGGTACAATTATGACATATGGGCCTGAGGGAGGAGACACGCTGTGAGAGGTGCTCATCCCCTCAGGAGACGTGTATACACCTGGCCTGGAACTGCCCTAAAATAGTGGACTATTGGTCCCCAGTCCATTACACTATACAACAGATTACGGGCTATTCTACACCACAAACGCCGACGGTCAGCCTTCTAGTCTACATCAAAGATATGCCTCTTGCACATAAACACTTGACTTCCATGCTTCTGCTCCTTACCGCATGCCAAGTTGCCAGATACGGGGGGAGGAAGTCTGTGCCTTGGATCACATCCTAGTTGCAGGATACAGTGTACTGTCAGGACCAATTAGCCACTTACTGGGAACTCATGCCCCCAACCTCCCACCCCTTAGAGATCTGGGAGCCACTTCTGACCTACATGAGCTCATGAAATACACCTCCACCATGAAGATGCACCAATTGATTTTAGCACAGGCCTATTCACATTTCTCGTGTTCCAGGGGGAAGCTCTGAACAAACGCAATGATTGGGAGAGAAGTTAACAGCCTTCCTGTATGTGTTGGTATTTTTCATACGGAGCGTTTCACCTTACTATGAATTGTCAAAACTTTTTCCTGCCCTTACCAAGACTTTCTATCGAAAACTAGTTGTCGATACCATAAGATCACTATGTAACCTGTAATGCCGGCTAATGTGATGGATGCGCTCGCATCCTTCATCTTCTTTATCCCCCCCTTTTCTCCACCTCTTCCCGTATTTGTCTGTTTCTTGTTTTTGCTATGAGGCCGATGCCTCAGGAATGTTTTTATTTACTATAACTGCCAATAAAAAAAACTTAAAACAAAAAAATCACAAACCTACCACAAAAACTCACTCATTACTAATCTACTAACTATTATCTCTAAGCTTGGGTTGAGTTGCGTACTACTTGCCGCAAAGCACTTCAACGCCTCATCTGGGGAGGTAAGCGCTATATAATTACAATTACAATACTCTGATGACACACAGCTCCCCTTAAAAAATGTTTTGTATGGGGGCGTGGCCAAGATGGTGACCTGAATGGACATGGAATCCGGAGGCTCCTCGCCGTTGGCCCCCATCCCCAGCCAATTCACTAGCACAGTCCCCAGTTGTGCACCATAGATGGTGGCACGGCTTGGGGGGCGAAGTAGCATCATGGAGCGCAGTTTGAGAGCCGACGAGCTTTAAGGTGACCCTTACCGCAGCCGGGTGCCCTCCAGCGAAAATGGCACACAGGCCGTGAGTCCAGCGGAGAGAAGGGGCGGACAACCTCTATCAAGCTCCTGAAGTGCGAGGACGCCGCTGGTTCTGAGGTGGGCTCCCAAGGCGGCGCCCTCGAAGACCGTGAGTTAGAGCCTGTGGCGAAGGGGGTGAATCAGCCGACAGGAATGGTGCGTTCGGGAGCCGGAGATCCCGACGGCCAGGAAATCGAGGCCGTGGCTTGTGGGCCTGCACGGGTACGTGTCGGACCTTTGTCGACCCCGGCCGGGGGGAAGGACACATAGCAACCCTCGCCTGAGTCCCGAAGTATTGGCGACCGGTGGATAGACTGCCAGATTGGAAGCGCCCACCCGCCCAGATGTCCTCCAAGACAGTGAGTGGAGCCAACCCAGGGGGTGCAAAGCAGCAGCGATTGGGAACCAGAGGCCTCAACCTTAGCGGCAGTGCAAAACTCAAGAGCGCGGCTGGTGGGCCTGGGCAAGACTGGGCTCTGTATTACTGCCACCGGCGAAACGAAGCGTTGCATAGGATCTGTCCTGGGAGACGCAAAGAGGGTGGCGACTGGACATAGGGGAGCCCGACAACCCTGCCGCGATTTCAAGCCACCAACCTAAAGCTTGGGGGCTACCCAGGGGAAAATATACTACGGGTGCACAAGATAGGACGCATCTAACGTGGGCAGCAGGAAGGGGCCGGCAGGCCCCTACACGGGGCACTACAACATCTGGTGGAGAGGCACGGAAGAGCGCTGCAGGAACCCAGGGTTAAGCAAGCTGGAAGCAGACACACGCAGGCCGGATGAAGGGGCCCAACCCTGCAGCATTAGGTAGCACACAAGGTCCAGCGCTAAGCGGCGAAGACACCCCCTTCCACCTCCATACGGTGCCCTATGTGCTGGCCAGGACCACGCGGCTCAAACGGGTCAGAGGTGCCAAGGTTAGCTAACGGGCGAGGACCCCAGAGAGTGGCGCGCCCGCTGTCCTCCCACTATAATCCCGCATGGGACACGCGGTAGTCCCCAAGTGAAGACACCACAACAAAGGCCACATTGCAGATATACGAGCGCTTCCCGGGGGCTAGTGAAGCCCTGCTACGAGGCACAAGGTAGATAGCGCATACACCGAAGCCAGAGAAACGGTCACGCAACCGCCAAGGTCTCAGAGAGAGGAGGAGTCCCTCAAGGCAGGTGTCGGAGAGGGACCTGCAGCCATTTTCCTCCCACCGTAACTGGAGGGGTTCCTTGGTAGCACCTTCGTGGACAAGAAGCAGGGGTCCGGGTTGGACAAGCAAGAGGTTCCGCTATGGCCACTGTGAGGAATAAAGGGGAACGTTCACTAAAAGAAATGCTTACTAAAGGCTCCACGGCAGGAGACAGAGGAGGTCACAATTCTACGACCTTTAAACCACCAGTGGAACAAGATGAAGGGGAAGTGCCAATTACCCTGACATTTCTCGAAACAGTCTTTAACACCCTTCGGGAAGACTTTTAAACACTTAAACAAGAAGTAGCAGGAGAGGTGAGAGAAATACACTGAGACGTTGACTAATTGGGGGAACTTGTAGCTGCCTTAGAGAACGGCGAACAATCCAAAACCAAAGAGGTAGAACACCTGCAGCAAGAACTCATGCGCCTCAAAGATCAGCAGGTGGACCTACAGGCACACACAGAAGACCTTGAGTACAGGTCACGACGCAATAACATCCGAGTTCGAGGGGTCCCACTATAAGAAGGGGCAGACTGCGCCAAATACCTCCAAGGCCTCTTCTGACTTTGACATCCGCATCGATCGAACACACAGAGTGGGCATGGGGAGGCGAGCACCAGCCCCCTGCCAGACATTCTAGCCTTCCTGCCGGACTTCCCACTGAAAGAGCGCATACTACGAGAGGCTAGACGGAAACAAACCCTCAAATACCAAGGGCACTGCATAGCCCTCTTTCAAGACCTGGCCTCCATCACTCTGCTGACAAGAAAAGCATTCAGTGAAGTGACCACTTTCTTGAAGGACAAAGGTGTGCCATATTCTTGGGGCCATCCCTTTCGACTGATCTTTAAATGGAATGGCAAACTACACCTGCTGCGATCTCTTCAAGAGACGTGAACTTCTGGGCCTAGCACACCATAGCCAGAGGCCTCCCCCGAACCATCACAACAATCTTTTGGGGGGGGGTGTGGGGGGGTAATGGCAGAGAGTGGGCCGCAAGCACCTGCCCACTGCTGATTCGTGGCCGGACCACGCAACTATGACACACAAAAGGGCATCAGCCCTAGCAGCGGTCTCAAGGGACACCTCATCTCCCGAGAAATTCTAATATACACATGGGGACTTACAAGCACTGAACTATAGCGGGCTGGCGGGGGGAGGGGGGGAAGGGGTCTGGTTCGACTGGGCTACACAGTTACCCTGATCTTCCATCACCACATGCCCGCAGCCCTGGATGGCAGGCATTGGACTATGGTAGAATGTTGGAAATGTTCAGTTGGAGTAGGGGAGGGTGAGGGGAAGAAGAGGGGGTTGTTGGGGCATCAAAGGGGGAAGGGGGTGGGGAACCGGTGTGCTGCCAGGGAGGGGACATAGCTAGAGGCCAGGATAGCGGTGGGAGAGTAGCGCGGCTCAAAAGCACAGACACACAATCGGCAGAGGCAGATTCCCAGTGACCAGACAATCCCTAATCACGAAGACACCATGTCGAGACCTACTTTCCAGGTTATCACCCTTAATGTGAAGGGATTAAATAACCCCATTAAGAGGCGAGCTATTCTGTCCTACTTAGATAACTCTGGGGCTTTGGTATGTCTACTACAA
This sequence comes from Lissotriton helveticus, assembly GCF_964261635.1. Taxonomy (NCBI): domain Eukaryota; kingdom Metazoa; phylum Chordata; class Amphibia; order Caudata; family Salamandridae; genus Lissotriton; species Lissotriton helveticus. Next base: position 594,546,866 of record NC_136070.1, on the reverse strand, counting down.
GAAATGCATCTATTTTCAAGAGATTGGCATAAAATGAAGTCCCGGGCATTTCCCCAACAGTTCTACTCCTCTACCACAGTTAAGAAAGGGGGGGGGGGGTAGCTATATTGATTGCTCGCCACTTTCAGGGCAAGATGGGCGATACAATAGCAGAAATCAAGGGCTGGCTGCTGGCATACAGGGTGTGGGTGGAAGGCACCCCCATAATTTTAGGGTCCCTGTACACCCCCAACTCTGGTCAAGAACCCTTTCTTAATGATGCCCTGTCAGAGATTCTAGGCCCGCAGGACCGGCAGATCTTAGTGGGAGGCAACCTCAACCTGGTCATGGACCCAGAGAAGGATAGGTTGGGCAATCGCTATGGTTCCACAGGAGCAGTATCAAAGGAGGGGATGGACTGGCTGAAACGCAGGGGGTTGGTGGATCTTTGGCGAGAGGCTCACCCTCAGAACACATAGTACTCCTTTTATTCACATGTGCACCACACGTACGCCAGACTAGACCACTTTATTGGGTCATCTGAAATCAATAGACTAGTACCCACAGTGGACATCACCCCAGCTGCGCTCTCTGCTGGTATAACAAAAGGGAGGTGGCGACTACGAGAGGCCTTACTACAGAGACAAGGGGTATCTCAGCAGCTACACAAATGCATCACTGACTATCTCACGACCAATGACACTACTGACACACCCTTGACAGCGCTGTGGGGGCCCTTAAAGGGGTGGTGAGGGGAGAACTGATTGCTATCTCAGCGGCTGAAACCAGAGAACAAAAAGAAAAAAGGGAATCGCTTACAGCGACTGTAGTGGAATTAGAGAGGGTGCATGGTCGGACAGGAGCCCCTAGAACATGGCAGCAATTGAAAGTGGCCAGAGCACAACTTGCAGGCCTCGATCTAGATAGAGCTGAATATGCGGCCCTTCGGCATAAGCACACACACTACATATGAGGTGACAAAACAGGGCGTCTTCTAGCGAGTAAACTCTGAGCCCGTGCCGAGCGTTCCAAAATAGCAGCTCTCTACAACACAGAGGGAAAGATGGTGGAAAGTGACAACCAAATAGCAGAGGCCCTGCGGGTCTTCTATGCCTCTCTCTATAGCAAGGACACACAAATAGACAGCGGCGGGGAAACCTATCTCCGTCAAGCGGCTACGACAGCTATTAACGTGACCGGAGCCGCAGCACTAGACGCGCCTATTAGGGTCGAGGAAGTGATTGGCGCGATTTCCCGCCTCAAACCTCTGAAATCTCTTGGGTCAGATGGTTTTTCGAACGGTTTTTATGAAACTTTTTGCCCGCTCCTAGCTCCGATCTTAACTTGCCTTTTCAATTCCTTTCAGGGCCCTGGATCTATCCCCTCGGACTTGCTTGAGGCGGATATAATTGTTCTACCCAAACCTGGGAAAGACATAACCCAATGTGCCGCGTAACGACCGATTTCCCTACTCAACCTGGACCTGAAACTTTTTACAGGAGTCCTCGCGGTCAGACTTGGTCCTCGATTGCCTGGTATTATCGAGCCAGACCAATCTGGTTTTATACCGAACAGGTAAAGCAGTGACGACGCCTAATGCACTTAATTGACAAGGCCCACTACACCGGGATGGATGCCCTGCTATGGTCGATAGATTCCGAAAAAGCATTCGACAGGGTAGATTTTTTTTTTTTTAGATAAAACACTGGCACACTGTGGCATCGGGAAATGGTTTCGGGCCTGGGTCGCAGGCTGCTACGATAAGCCTAGGGCAGCGATATGAGTCAATAGAACAAGTTCACAACCATTCGACATTAGATGAGGCACACAGCAGGGATGCCCCTGTCACCCCTCCTTTTCGCGCTCTACGTGGAGCCCCCAGCACAGAGGATACAGGACAACCCTGATATCTCTGGCATCCCCTTTGGAGGGGAACAGCACACAATCCGTCTTTACGCAGACGACATATTGGGGGCCCTGGAAACACACAAACGGTCGGTGACGGCCTTCTTGCGGGAGTTGACAGCATTTGGGAACGTGTCCGGTTTTAAAATAGACATGGGAAAATCGATGCTTCTACCACTAGGCCTCAATGAGAACACGCTCAGAGACGCATCCGAGGAATTCGGAGAACTTCGACCTCAAGCTTCGATCCCCTACTTGGGGATAGTCCTGGCCCCGTCTACCGAGCAGACAGTCGCCCAGAATTACGCTAACCTCACTTCCCAAATACTACGGGACCTGCGCCGTTGGCAGAAGCAAACTCTATCACTTCTTGGCCGCATCCCTGCTGTAAAGATGTCCATCTTGCCCAAAGTTTTGTATATCTTCCAGGCTATTCCCATGGCACCCCTCCATGGGATACAATCATAAGCTGCAAGGAGCGGTGCAACACTTTATATGGGCCGGGAAGTAGCTGCGGCTGCACATGGACCTATCCTATAGACCCCCTTAAGAGGGGGGGCTGGGGATTCCCAACTTGTTGAGCTTCTTTCGGTCAGCACAACTCAGATACTTAGTAGAATGGAGTAGACCGGAGTCGTGAGAGGAGATGGTTATTTCAAGATAGGGCAATGGCGCGGCTATCCCTCTGGAAGATACCCTTCTTGAGACGGCCCGAAAGGCCGACATACCTAAATAATTCTCCAATCACTCGCACAGTGGTGCAGGTATGGGATATGGTAGAGACTAAACGGGGACTCACCTCCTTTCCCTCACCACTCTCGCCTCTGTTCGACAATCCTGAATTTCCGCCAGGGTTGGAGGGGCGAGCGTTCCCACAGTGGCGAACCTTGGTGTGCAAATCAGCAGGACACCTGTTTGACCGTGAGGGGTTCCTTAAGTTCTCTGACCTACCGCACCTATACGACGTTAAGGATCGGAAACGGTTCCAATACTTCCAAATCCGTCACTGGTTACTGTAGCCAGAGGTGCGCCCATTAGTCGGTAGAAAGTTAACGGCCTACGAGAAATGGCTTCTGACCAAACAGTCTGACCGAAAGATGATCTCCGAACTCTATCAGATTCTACGCCCCCAGCTCCCCAAGGCCTTCGGCGGGACAGAGATGCTGGGAGAGGGAACTGGGAAGAGACTTGCCTGAAAAAGAATGGCGAGACATCTACTATAGGGCGAACGACACCGCCAAAAATACGACAAGCAGAGAAGCAGCGGTTAAGGTGGCCATCTACTGGTACTTGACACCCGTCAGACTAAACAGAGGTAACCCTGACCGTAGTCCGAGATACTGGTGGGGCTGTGATGAGGAAGGAACACTAACCCACATACTCGGGGAATGCAGGGAAGTGACGGGATATTGGACGGCTGTCCTCCGTGATATAGACAAACAATTTGATACCCAAATACCTCGCTTTCCGGCTTACACGCTCCTGGGGCTACCCTACGCCCGTACATTTCCACTGAAATCGATTAGGGGGCGACAGATGGGACTGGCAATGGGAGCGGTGGTTCAACATATCCTATCTCTCTGGGGGCACGCAGATCCGTCCAACACACACTGGTTGGCTACACAAGCTGTGGTACAGCATCAGAATGGAGCGTATACAAGCCAACCTCTCGCACTCAACTGCCACATTCAACACTGTCTGGTGCCCTCTACTATCTCTGCTAGCACTAGAATTCAATGAAATCACATGCCCGAAATACCTTTGCCTACTTTGACTCACTGATGCACCGCAACCAATGGTGGCCTCCTGAGGGCTGGTACACCTCAAACCTCTCACGCGCTAACTAGTTACGATATAGACATGGCACACCGGTTCAGGGGGGAGTTGGGACACAGGGATGGGTTGGTTGGGAGTTTTTGTACTTCTGCGACCTGCACAGTGCCTATATGGATGGGAACATCGAGCAACGCAGCAGCTCTGGACACTTACTTCGACTATGAACCCTTTCATTAGACGCAAAGATGTGGGGTGGATGGGTTGGATCCGGGGCGGGGGAGGGATCCGATCGAAAGAAAATGGGCTTACATGAGGTCTGTAATGTGCATATTCAGTTGCTTGAAAATCAATAAAACAAAGTTAAACAAAAAAATAAATAATGTTTCGTATAGCTGGCATCATCACATTGAAGACATGCTTTAAGAAGATACAGCAATGGATATCTAGCAAATTCCTTTTTCAAAAGTAACAAAAGACAAAACATATAGTAATTCCTGCATGAAATACAATGAAGCTCATCAAAATAAATAACTCCGCAAAACTCTCCTAAATAAACTTTTGTTCTCCAACTTCCACCCAACCCTTGCTCATCTATTAACGCTTTGGGTTTCAGTGTTAAAACACTAAACATACTATCCCATATCAAAACATTGACTCATTCTTCTAAAGAGGTCCTCCATTCTCTGAAAAAAAAATATATATCTCCTGGCTCCCAACCAGTTGAAAACGGTAGCCCAGAGACTGATCATCCCCTGACTGCAGTGTTGTTTTTGCAGATGTCTCTCAGTCCTGTTATTTTTCTAACGAAGGGGTCTTCTCATGCCTGTCTCATCTACTTTCAAAATGTAATCACATATCACTAAGACTACAGGACCTTTTACCTATTCAGACCAGAGTATTATTCAAATGCAGTTGCTTGCCTCCCTACTTGGTACCACTCCTTACCTAATCTGGTGATCAAAGTAGACTATTAATCACTCCTGCTAAGAACACCAAGTATGAACTCTTCCTTGTCCCAAAGCATTTCTTCACTGGAGTAACTGGAACACTTTTCCCTCCCTTCTCAGAACTGAACCGCATTTGCTCACTTTCTGGAAACAGTGAAAACCTACCTGTTTCAGATCTACGTGAAGTGACTGTATCTGCATGATACTCCTACCTCCTGATACCTTTTCTTTCCTCCCCATGTTATATCCTCTTTTGCCTCTGAACTTTTACTTGTCTTGTTACATGCAAAGTGCACTAGCACATCTTCAGGTACAGACAAACTATAGAAAATCAAGATAATAATAATAATGAGTAATAATAGGCCTGTTCATGAAGGAGATCTGGAATTGTGGCTCCTGTATGAAGGTTTAGGTTTATCCCACATGGAAGAGGCTCTCCTGGTCCCTGCATTGTTTTGATTTCAAGTATCATAATTTGCTAGTGTGCATTTTGAGTTTCGCATAGTTTTGTTTTATTTCTGACTTGCGCCTTGAATCTGGGCATTCAGGCATTATTGCGCATATTAAATAAATACAATGTGCTGGGGAGATATCACTGTCGGTCGGCTGGTTTTTGGATTGATATTAGTGGCGGGCATTGGGTTCCTGAAGTGACAACAGGCTATGCAATGTCTCTTTTCCAGCAGTATTCTGTTAGCCGACCGGGACATAACAAAAACAACCTGATTACAGATATCAACTTCACTTTAGTGTCTTAATTACAGACTACCATGTCACTTCTCTTTAGCACCCGGCCATTACTCTGTAATTTCTGAATTCTGCTCTAGAATCATATCAAAGGACTATTACCTTACTCTGAGGTTCACCAATAACGATGGCTCCTTTTCCCTCCATTCTTTGTGATTCTGTATGTCCTCTCTGTTGCCTGCATCTTTTCTTATTCTTAACATCTCTACCTACCGTGCAATTTACCATTTCCTGGCCTATCTTCCATTCCTTCCACTACACCACTTTCCCTTCACTTCTGCTTGTCAACTTTTCTCATCCTTCTTCAGTGTGTTTTTTACCATTATCTGTATCGCCCACTCCCATATTGCTTACTTTCCCTTCCCTCCGTTTCCCTGTTCCTTACAAGCATTTTATTGCTGCTACATTAGGAAAGAGCTTGGTGGACTGCATTGCTAGTAAGTTTCACATTTTGTCTTTCAGGTCCCAGCCTTGAGGATCATGTAAAGGGGAAGAAGCACAGGAAGCTGGTGGAGGTTCGGGAGCGGCGAAGGAACCAAGAGGAAAAGAGCGTTTTTGTCAGTGGTTTCCGGAAAGACACATCTGAGCAAGAAATCCTGGACCATTTCCAGGGCTTTGGTCCTGTTGCCAGCATTGTGATGGATAAAGAAAAGGTACACAGGGAAACAGTCCAGTGTTTCTGTTGTGGTTGCATTTTACCATCTTGCTAAGTGAGCTGTCTGTTAACATCTACATCATGGTATTCTAAAATACATTCTGTACCCTTTTATGATTTACCCTGCTTGACCTCCAGAAGCATGGATGTATATTTTCAGTTTTCCCTATTGTCCTAATTTGAATAAGGGCTGGTGATGCCTCTTCATAATAGTTTGGTATTGTCTACTCTTTTCTTTAGCTGTTAGTACGTCTCATTATCTGCCCTAAGCTCTGCCTTCAGTAATTTTGATAACACTTTAATATTGGAGCTGTGTTCTCAGTTTGTCACATACATACATTTAGAAGATCTTTAATACTCCCTGATGGGCAAGAATAAACAAGAAAATCATAATATGTCTCAGCTCCATAATTTGGTATTTGATTTCCATAGCTGGTGTTACCTTATTAGAAGGTTATTGTAGGAAGCTGGCTCTGTATATAATATTGCCACTAGGTGATACCGTGCACAGAGTCCAGAGGTTGCTCAAAAGTGTACACGGCTCAATGCAAAACCTAAAGTGCACTATTAGTGGCTTTGTCAAAGGCCTTGGTACGACAACAACTCTTTTAATCTTAGCAATACTAATAGAAAAAGCTATACTAGCCAAATTACCCTTATATTTGTGTTTCGTGGATTTTAAATCTGCCTTTGACTGTGTCGATCGAGAACTTCTGTGGGTCAAACCGGCAAAACAAGGAATTCCAGCAAAGCTGTTAAAGATGATTAAGCTCTTGCACTCTGAAACTTGGGTCAGGGTGAGGACGGGTAACTGCTCAACGTTAACTAAAATAATTCCAACAACGAGTGGGCTCAAACAGGGTTGTTTGTTGGCTCCCTTACTTTTTAATTTATTTTTAGCTGATCTTACTTCCGAACTAAACGCCATTAACGCCCACCCACCAAGGTTAGCTAAAACTCAGATATCCAGCTTACTATATGCGGATGATGTTATACTTATGAGTCATACAAACGTGGGGTTGCAACGACTGATTGACGGCATCTCTTAAGTACTCCGAAGAAAATGGTATGCAGATAAACTATGCTAAGACCAAAGTGATGGTAATTACAAAAAAAAGTGCGACTAAAACACACACATACATGGTTCCTGCAAGGAAAAAAACTGGAACAAGTAAATGACTATAAGTACTTGGGAGTAACTTACAGTGATAATGGCAAGTTCGTGACGCACAAACATGATATTACAAGGAAAGCGAACTCCCTTATTGGTGCATTTAGATCAATCCAGAAATCCATTGGGGATTTGTCTTATCGTCCCTTATTAAAATCTATTGCAGCAAAATTACTACCTACTCTGTCATATGGTAGTGAGGTGCTCAACGGGAAAGATGCAGAGATTATCAACACCTCGGTTGCAAAAACGTATAGACTTTTATTTTCACTCCCAAAGAATGCCTCACAAACCCAAGAGAGATTGGAATTCGGCCTAAACGACCAATCTTGTGCAAGAAAAGGAAACATAATTAAAGTGTGGAACAGAATAAAAAACGATTACGACAATGAAATGTCTCGTCTACTTTGGCAAGAAATAAGTTATAACTGCTCCTTAACTACCGCCTCCTATTCAAATATAGCAATTAATGAGTATGGTATAGCTCCTATCTGGAACTCCATGGTTAAGCAGGAGAGTTTTAAAAAGACAGTAAATAAAATTACGGACTATCTCTCCTTGATAAAGGACAAAGATAACTTTGTTAAAAGACAGCATGCGTGGCCAATCGTAAATGGTTATAAGAAAAAGAAGATACAAACCTATCTGGAAACATTTTGGTCGGAAAAAACCCAACACATTTTTATCAATGCTAGGTTTGGTATCTTTCCAGGCTTATGCCATTTGGCACCATGGAAAAGAACGGATGATATCTGTTTGTGTAGGCTATGTAAATCTGGTCAAGAAAACATCTTACACTTAATGTGCCTTTGCCCGAACCTGGAAGCGGAAAGAAAAAGTATACTTAAGAAACTGTTTAACGAACGAGGAGTAAAGACTTGTAGACAGGCTCTAATGGCAACCTTAGATCCAGATGACCTATCAATTAATTCAGCTTACGTGAAATTTCTTATATTGGTTCAAAAAACGTTGGAAGCCTATCTTTGAATTGACTATAATCAGTGTCAAGATTATTCTACTAATTAATAATTTTAAGGGACAGAATATATATTTTATTGTATTATTAGTAGTATTTGAATATATGCATTGTGTTAGCATTTTATATTTGTATAAGTTTTAGCTGTTTTGTAAGATTTTAATTAATCAAACAAATAAAAACAAATTGAAATATTAGTGGTTGGGTGGGCAAGGATTCTAAGACATTTATTGCTCACACATAATCAATAATGAACACACGACTAAAGAATGAGATCCAGATCAATTTTATAAAATTTGACTTTGTACTTTATTTTAAGACCTATGTCTTCATAATAAAAGAAGTATGGGGCAGATGTATCAAGCTATTTTTTTAGTCGCAAACGCTGCGAATCGCTAAAAAACAGCGTTTGCGACTAAAAAATGGTATGTATGAAGAAAAATGCCTCGCAATATTAAGGAATCGCAAATTTTGCGATTCCTTCATATTGCGTAAGCATTTAAGAAATCACAAATTACGATTTCTTAAATGCAATGTATCAACCATTTCAGAATTGCGTATTTAGGCTAAGAAATCGCAAATTACCACCAACTTGTAGTTGGTGGTAATTTGCGATTTCTGTTACAAATGCACTTTATGCAATTTGTAAAGGTGCCATGTGGTGCTCATACATGCCCTTAGGGCATGTATGTGCGCCATATGCGCACACATGTCATTTTCAGGGGTGCAGCAGGGTGTTCTTGAGACACCCCTGCACCCTTGAAATTATTCTCAATTTGTGATTAGCAAATTGCGAATCGCAACTTGAGAATAATTTCACATTCATTCCTATGGGCCTCCTGGCCCATAGAAATGAATGGGAAATTATTCCTTAATTGCGATTAGCAATTTGCTAATCGCAATTAAGGAATTTTAAGAAATCGCTAAAAAATAGCGAATTTCTACATACATACCATTTTGCGATTTCTAAATAGCGATTCCTTAAAAATCGCTATTTAAAAATCGCAAAAGGGTATGTTGATACATCTGGCCGCAAGTTTTTTAAATTAGAAATAATTTTCACTTTAACAAATCTACACTTGGAAACCTTTTTCACCCTGTCCAATGTTATCCCATAGGACAAACAATATTGAGGTTAAGCAGGTGAGTATCGGACTTACAGTTTCAGTCTTCGGAGCTATAAGTCAGCAAGGGCCTGGGGTCAGGTAAGTACCAAAACTGCACCACCAGTGGCACAGAGGCGGCCGGGTGCAGAGGTCAAATTCTGAGATCGACCCAATGCTTTCCTATAGAGACAGGGGGTGACTGGAGCCACACTGCTTGTAGGTAAGTAAATCGGTTGCAGGGGCCAAGCTTTGGGTGTTAGGTTAAGCACAGGGGACCACAATGCAGCACCAAGCATACACCACCAGCGGCACAGGGGTGGGCGGGTGCAGGATACTCATTCGGCGTTGGGTGCCCATTGCTTTTCAATGAGTATTTTCCTGATGGTAAAGAGGCTGCAGGCGTGGTGGCACAAGTTGCAGGAGGATGACCAACGACCGTGTAGGTAAGTTGGGATGTAGGGGATAGTAGAGGCACAGTCGATTCAGCTCACCAAGGCCCAGAGGCTTCCAGTGAAGGGGTGCCTTTGGACGTCGGAATCTTTTTACGAGACCCGGTCGGGGAGAGCCTCTGGATGCGCACTGTAGGCACCGTCATGGAGAGCAGGAGAAGTCAACCAAAGCTGGACACAAGGTCAGGATCGCCAGAGAGACTTTACTACAGAAGTGAGCCACTCAGACTCCGGCCATGGGCTGGGGTCGTGGATCCACCTTGATCTTGAGTCTCTGCACTTGGATTCTTCAGGACAGGTCCGCTGTCCTCAGGAGCTTGGATTCTTTATTGAAGGAAACAGTCCTCCCAGTTGTTTTGGAGGTCGCGTGGCAAGACAGGTTGCAGGGTTGACAGAGCAGGAGACAGGCCGGTAGGGCCAGGGCCAAGGCAGTTGTTGTCTTCTGGTTTCGGCTACGGGGTGTCTTCTTTCTTCTTAGGTCGTCGCAGATCTGATGGCCAGGTCTGGGAAAGCCACCAAAATACTAAATTTGGGAGGCGTTTTAGGGTAGTAGCAGGTATGGTCAATGGGTACCTTTCCCGAGGTGACTATACCCTCTATTATGCCACCCTCCTGATGGAGGGGGCACAGACCCTGAATGGAGGCCCCCTCCCCATCCTCAAGATGGCGGGGACTGAAAGAGTGCTTCACCTCGCTCCCCCCCCTAACCCCCCACCACCTTAGGGGTGGATTTGGCAGATGTGGGCACACCTCCTATCTTTTTTAATTTTCCCACCAGTTTTCCCACCCAAGGTGGGGTGTATACCAGGAAACCAGGGGCTGCCATCTGCTGCTAACAGCAGAGGCTGGGGGTTGCATTATAAAGTTGGCAAACCTTTGAAGCTTCCCCTCTTCGAACACTGGCCCATCCTTGGGGAGGACGCATGACACCTCTGCCCATGATCTGCATTGTTCCTGGTCCCAGAGAGCAGGAGCTCTCTTCCTAGGGGTCCAGAAACATGTCTGGTGGTGGCAGGCTGCCCACAGCTGATCAGAGACGCCACCAGGGTTGGTAGGGATTACCTCTGAGGTGCCCTCTTGGTATATGGTACAATAAATCCTACGCTGGCATCAGTGTGGATTTATTGAAAGGAGTAGTTTGGTACCAAATACTCCTAAATTCAGTAAAGCCACCAAGATGCTGTGGAACTCGAGTTGTCGAATCCCCAGCCCATGTACTCTTTATGGCTTCACCAGCACTTACAATATTGGGAAATTCTGCCCAATATTGTATGGACATATCTGCTCGTGCAGATGTTCCCTCACATGTAATATAGTGCACCCTGCCTTATGGCTGTGAGGCCTGCTAGAGGGGTGACTTACTTATGCTGCCAGGCAATGTTAGCTGGCATGTCAACTTTGTCGTTTTCTCCCTCACAGTGGTATGCAGACTATAGATTATGCTTCCAACAATGTCATACTGTCATAGCTTTGCTCAAGAGGGCATTAGAGGCTCTCTCGAAAAGGGCTGAACGTTAGGTGACCTGACAAAATCATGGTCCACCTCTAATGCCTCACATCAGTATAAGGAAAGTACCTCCGGTATCCTTGCTTGATTGCCCTATTCACTGGAGGAAAACACGCAAACTGGTCTTCCTTTTTCACTACCTGTCCTACTTCGCCTGCCTTTTCTTCCCTGCTGAGGTTTTCAGAGCTCCTGCTCTCTTACAATAATTTCCAAATTTTTGCCTATTTTCTCAATTCTTCGGGCCAGATGCACGACCTTTTCAATTTGCGAGTCACAAATTGCGTCTTTTGCGACTCGCAAAATGGTATTTACAACAGTGACTCCGACACTGTTTGCGATTCCTAATGGGTTTGCAAATTGCCTGCCTCATTAATATTCATTTTGCAGGTCACGCTTTGCGACCCATTGGGAATAGCTAGCACTCCCATGGATGGTGGCCTGCTGGGGTCAGTAGACCACCATGTCTGTGACTGCTTTGTAAATAAAGCAGTTTTTTTTAGTTTTTTTTTTTTTAATGCAGCCAGTTTTCCTTCAAGTACAACGGGATGCATTTAAAAAAGGAAAAATAAAATGTTTGTTTAATTTTTTTTTTTAAAGAGTAGGCAGTGGTCCCTGGGAACACTGCCTGCTATTAAAAAATATTTTCTCACGCTAGGAACCAAGATGGCCGTGTAAGCTCCCGGCTCCGCTGACCTCCGCCAGTTGCTTATAAATCCTGATATCGATCCTGAATTCGCACTGGACGCCCGTGTGGCTGAAGTGTCGCTAAGCCTAAAGCTGCAATCCCGAGCTTTTTATCATCTCGAATGGTGAAGCTACGCCGTGTTTTCATTCTCAGCCTAACCCAGCGCGGAAGCCGGGGCTTTGATTTCTGAGCCATCCGAGTTGGAGTTGAACAACAACAGCCGCGGGACCTGGGCGGCGTCCGGTCTCTCGAAGTGGAGAATATCCTGACCGATTTGGATGGTGGTACAGTGGTCCGGTTTATACCAAGGGTACGGCGGCAAGAAGCACCGGTAGCTGTGTACGGGGGTCTGTCGCCTGAAGATCCTGCTGATCCACCGGGGTCGACTGATCTGGATCCTCGCTGGCGGCGATGGTGTTGAGACTACGAGTTTAACAGGCACACACCGTTACCGTCTACCCCGCCTGTGCCTGTCACCCCGGTGTAGTCGACCTCCGGGGTTAAAGATCTGATTTGTCGCTTTACGAGAGGAGATGGAACGGGCGGAATGTACGCCGTCGCTGCTGACCGTAATGGCCGCCATTGGGGCGCTTCACTCGCAAGTCACCACCATCATCCATACAATGGTCGTTACAGCTGAAAATATGTGCTTGAGACCAGACCATGACCCTTTGCCAGATTTGAAACATGCTGTGTTACCCGCGAATCAGATCTCGCCTGAGACAGAAGGCCCTGTACGGAAACCAGATCTGGTGTTTTTTGTCAGCTTCCGAACAACAGCTTACGAACTTGGAACTACCAAAAACTCATCATTCTCAATGGCGATACTGCCCAAGATGGACATAGCCGATCTTATACTCCTAAATAACGTCCTCAGTGCCTATCAGACTGATTTATTATTCTTCCCCTCCCAGTTGGTTCCGCTACGTTCTCGTAACTTACTGTTGATGGACTGATATCTTTGTTTGGTTTGGGGACTTCGAGTACTAAAACTGTGGAGTCGATCCTACTGTATTGGTTTTGACTTTCTTGAACGCTTTGAATCTCCTGTCAAGATGGCGGTTCGAGCGGAGAGAGTTCGCACGAAAGATTGCAGGGGCCAGGGATGAGTTTGATTGTCTGGGTTTAATATAAAGACTTCATTTGAAACGGGACTTGCAGCTTATAATGATGCGGGAGTCGACGGTTTTTGTAAACTTCCCCGGTTTGTTTGGCTTGTAATCGCTGCTTATATAATGTTTTGACTATATTTAGGGGTGGTTTGCTTCTGGCCGGGAATACGAGAGACCGGGAGCCTGTATGACATCTCCTCCTCCACTCTTTCCTACTTTTAGGTCTTAGTTTTTGGGCGACAGACACACTGCTAGTGGGGTCAGGCCGTAGCCATTGCAGGGGTGCAGGATGGGGGGAATTGTTTTTTTTTTTTTTGTCTTTGTTTAGTTCTATGGCCTTTTTCTTTCCTTTCCCCTTTATACGAGAGGTGTTTGCCTATCCTGATTCGATCCTTTCAACATTTCTGGGTGTCTACTCTAGTCTTAATTATCCTGAGTCGTGGGTGGACGGGCCTTGAAGGTTTCAACTTAACGGGGTTGTTGATCATACTGTTTTTCTCCTTTCACATACCTATTAATGTTGACATTCATACCCCGTGCTTGACTTAATCATATTGGTTTGTTCGCCTGCTCACCATTGAAAATACCCTATTGTATGATGCCCGATATGTGTATTATTTCCTTTTGTTTTCTTCTATTAATAAAGAGATATATAAAAAAAATATATTTTCTCTGCCAGTCACAAGGGGGAAGGGGTAACCTGGGGACCCCTTCCCCTTTGCTAGTGGCTTACTAGCTTTTTGAATTGGGTGGTAAACTGCAAGTGTTTTGCAACCGCAATTGCGGTTGCAAAACAATCGACTCGCTATTATGAAGGGACGCCCTTGGCACGCCTCTTTCTAATAGCGAGTCGCAAACCCTATTTTGCGAGTCTGTAATATGTTACAGACTCACAAAATAGGGTTTGTACATAAAGCAGACCTATTGTGCGTCCCAAACTGGACTGCAACTGCAAAAAAAGGACTTACATTTGGCCCTAATTCTTTCAGTTTCTTGTTTACATGTTGCACACCCATTCCCATATCTCTGTCATTATTTCAAGTGTTCCTTGTGACTTCCTCAATTTTTTGTGTGCATGTTTTCTTTCTCTATCTCTTGTGGATGTGTTTCTAGTTTGTCCGTTCTCCCCAGTCTCTCTTGCCCTTGACAACTATTCCCGCTCTATGCCTATTCTCTCTGCCCTGCATCCATTCGTTTGTCCTCTGTATCCATTTGTCTACTGTGCATATACTCACTTCTCTCATCTTCTCTCTTGTTTCAGGGTCTTTATGCGATAGTCGAGCTGCAAGACTTTGCCACCCTTCAGTCTGTGTTATCGCAAGAGCAACACTATATGGATGAGCAGAAGTTGCGAGTGAAGCCTCGTGAAAAGAAAGAGTTTGTATATGTTCCGCCGAAGAAGCAGGGGGCACGCAAGAGACAAGAGCTTAGCCTGGACAAACTTTCTGAGGCTCTTTGCCAATGTGAGGATGTAAGTATTATTCTATACATCAGTTTATAAAAACACCCTTCATTTGGGTCATGACTTTACTATGATCATCTATATTGAGCATGTAAAGTAAAATTGTGGCTGTTCTGATAATTTGCATACTCCAAGTTCCTGAAAATACCTTGATTCCCGAGCTTGTGATGATATTCATCTATGTACATCTCACAGTGATTAACGGGTATTCAAATTATGACCAAGGAGCAGTACTGGGTTCTCAAATGCAATGTCTAAGGTAAACAAGTGTATTAATTCAGATACTTTATCCATATTCAAAGTGGGGATTGAATATCTATCTGCCCAGCACACTTAGGACTGACTTCCTTTTCATGCCGAAGTACAGTGGATTTAAGGAATGCCAATGGTGCTGATTCGATAGTTGAAACTATCCCTTCAGATATAAATGCTGTGTCTAGGGATTTGGCACTAGGTGGCACACTTTTTATTATTATTTTACAGCCGCTAAGACTTCATAAAACTTGTTGTATTGGCAGTCAAATCATGCCTTAATTAGAAGTTGGGGGACATTTTCCAGCAAACAAAAAAATATCTTTTAACATAGGCCACTGTCTTCACAGTCTATACCAGATGTGCTGTATCTGCCGAACTTAACCTATGCTCACATTACCAATGCAATGCTTCAGTGCAGCAGTGTTCGTGAATCCTCTTACGGAACTGAATTGTATTTAAATGCACATAACAAGTGCTGAAGGACTGGCCCCAGATTCCTATTATTGAGTGTGCATGCCACCATCCTTTTACCATACAGGAGACTGCGGCTTTGAACATTGTTGGAAATGGCCCTTTTTGCAGGGTTACCCCAACCTTTTGCCTTCCTCCTCCTCTTTTTGCTAAAGTCTTTTTTTGGCTTTAGGACTCTGAGCACTTTACCACTGCTAACCAGTTCCAAAGTGCTTGTGCTTCTCCCATAAACATGTTGACATTGGTATATTTGTTGTACTGGTAAGTCCCTTGTATAGTCGTATGCCATATGCCGAGGGCCTGTACTTCAAATGCTACTAGTGAGCTACAGCATTGATTGTGCCAGCCACAGAAGTATCCTTTCACACCTGTCTCAAACCTGCCCCTGAAGGACCTGCATGTTCAGTTTACTTACACTTCAGATCAGCACGCTGACGTGCTTTAGGGAGAGCCTGAAAACCTGGCTGTTTCCTAGGAGCAATAATTAGTTCCTCTCTCTGGCAGCTTTCTCCATTGCTATATTGGCTCTCTTCACTCTAAGCGGCAGGATACCCGTAGGTTGACCGTTTTTTTGGCGCTATATAAATATTCACTTCACTTCCATGTGGCATTTAAAACCCCCTGCCAAGCCTTAAACTCTTATTTTATTACACAGACACTCCCCTAAAAAGGCCCTAAGGGCAGGGTGCTGTGTAACTAAAAGGCAGGACATGTAATTTGAAGTTTTACTTGTCCTTGTAGTGACAAACCGCTAAATTAGCTTTTTCACTGCTGTGAGGCCTACTCCTCTCATAGGCTAGCATTGGGGATTCCTTAAAATACTTTTAAAGTTGTAATTCCTTATCATAAAGAAGTAGCTACATCATGTTTCATATCTTGGGAATGGTGGTAATAAATCCCCTTTGGTGGTAAAGTTGGATTTGACATTACCAATTTAGAATTGCCACTTTTAAAAAGTGGATATTTCTCTGCTAGAAACTTAATATTTTTTTTTTTTTGAGTTTTATATAGAGCGAACTCCACCTGAAGATATCCCGTACCAGAGCGCTTTACATGAGCACCAGTTTCGTTACAATTGGACACATTCATTTTTGTTAGGCACGAGTCGATTAAGTAATTTGCCCAGAATCACAGGTTGTTGAGTGTCGTTGCCGAGACTTGAACCCGGGTCCCCAGCTTCAAAGTCATCTGTTCTAACCGTAAGGCCACATCCTCTCCCCAACCTTTGCTGTATGTGCCTACAGCCGGCCTCCAATACGCATCTGGGCTTGGTGACCGCTACACTTTGTGCATTCTCTCTAGACTGCAACAAACACAGGAAGGACTGGGTGTGACAGAGGACTCATCTGCATTCTGATAGCCTTCCTGGGCAGGAAGGGGGAGAGGTGCCTCGCACTTACATATGAATAGCCTGTGTCCTGTCCTCACACAAAGAGCTTATTAACCCTCACATATAGTCTGGCAGACAGGGCTGAGTCGAAAGGGATCCTTGTGCACTTCAGGGAGTTCTTTGAAGTCACCCCCTACATCACAGGCACTTTTGGTTATAAGTACTAGGGCTCTGACCCTGCCAAATCAGTATACTACTTTACCTGGGAAGAATTTTGCTCAAGTAAAGATTGCTGTGCTGTGAGGATTGCACTTTTCTGTGACTGACTGTTCTGAGGAACTACTTCTCTGCTTTGTTAAGCTGCTGTGCTGTTTGCTGATCTCAGCTCGGCTGAAGACAGGACTGGACCCCTCTCACTTGAACCAAGAGTGACTCCAAGGGCTTTCTGGCTTGCCTCCTGTTTTCTGAAGTCTCAAGGACACAAAAGACTTCCTGCAATTCTGCCGGTGCTGCTGGACTCTGCCATCTGGGAGTCCTACCCTTGCCTGTGGTGCCCCCTCCAGTCCTGGGCCTCAGAAGTGGGTTCTGCAACTGATTTGTGCAAAAATGTATTGCCTCGACTGCGTGAGAATTCCGACTGCATCATCCTTGTACGCCGACGCAGAGGCTGCTCTACTATGAAGAATCCATGCTCTGTGTGGCTTGACGACAGGGGCATTACAGTCACCTTAACAGAGCTTGACGACGGCGCATGACTCCCACTTTGCCCGGCTCGATGACGACCTAGTAGACTCTTGAATCTCGAAAAAAGCTTAATTCAGGTAGTTCTTCAGCGGGACCTGTCTCGGTCCTGTATCCGTTATGGACGTCCTGAACTTTTAATTTGAACTGGTCCCTCGCAACCTCAAGTAACCTTTTATCCGCAAGTGACTTCTAAGCACTGTTTGCACATTTAATCGTTAAAAATTCATATCTCGCTTCTTGCATTTTTGTCATTTTGGTCTTGATTTACTCAGATGAATATTCTCTGTTTTTCTAAACCTGTGTGGAGTCTTTTTGTCATGTTTTCGTTAAGTTACTGTAATGTAAGAGGTGCACAAATACTTTGCCCTTTGCCTCCTAAGTTAAGCCTGACTGCTCAGTGCTAAGCTACCAGACGGTGATGGCAGGCTAATTTAGGCTGTGTATCAGAGTTACTGGTCGTTCCCACTTGGAAAGGGTGCAAACCTTTGCCAACTAGAGAGCCCATTTCTAACAACCATGTTTTGCTTTTGAATTAATACTAGTTCTGACAAAAGGTCTGTCTAATATCACTGCTGTATCATGGTTGCACAGAGAACTCATTAGAAATGGTTCTTGGTGGGTGAAAAGGAAATTGTGGGTCTCCATTGGTCATTCTCCCCAAATCTTTGGATAGCTGACATCTTCTGACAACTTGGTTGCAACAACTCAATTTAGAGTGGAGTGATGGTATTTCAGCAGCTACCCATCCTCAGATTTTGGTTGTGCCACCAGACACTGTCTTTCAGTGGCTACCATGTACCTCTCCTTGAGAGCTGTGACAAGTATTGGTACTCACAAAGGTTGGATTTTTGAATTCCATCTGCTATGTCTTGAGAGTGAGATCCACTGTTGAGTACTTCAGACTGCTCTCTTAACTTGCTCTATCAGTGCACATTTATAAATTACTTTGCCTTAATGGCCTATAATATTGACACCTGTCGCGCCAGTGCTTATGTACAATATGCATTACTCCATTTACCCAAATCATTCCACTGTAAACTCAGTTCTGCACAGGTGCCCCAGTGTCTTCCTTCTCACCTCTGGCTCCCTAAAGCTGCACCTCAGCTTCTGTCTCAAGTTCCTCCAAGCGTTGCAGGGGGTGACGATCTGGGAGCTTTGATACATTTATGGAGTTAACTGTTATGAAGGTGTTCTTTGTGGAGGTCATTGCTCTCAAGTCTCCTATGCAACCTAACCTGCTGAGCAGAAACGTTATCTCTCACTCCTGCAGGTGTTTGAGATTCTTTTGAATAAACCCCTATCTGGGTTTAAATATAATGCCTCTAGGCTTTGTGGGGTAGATGTTAATTCCTCCTTTCTCCTACTATGGAAGCACTCTCAGAGACCAGCAACAACAGCCACATAGACATGGATTGTCGAAGAAGACAGCCTTTCCATTCCTTGAAGGATGGTGCCATAATGTATTATGTTCTGAAATCAGTAGAGATTTTATGAATAATAGGTAAGAGCCCCTGTCCTTAGGCCAGACATTCTCTATTCTCATGAAAGTGAAGCCTATTTCTACCACAGTGATTGCCATATAGTCAGAGAAAAGAAGTCCCTGCAGATGAGGTAGTTGGTGTTTCTTCGCTCTTTTACACTATCTTGTGTGATCTAAATTGACTTTACCAGAGGGTGAAGAGATGTCTTCTTCGCACTTGTCTTATTCAAATAAGACTATAAGTTAACTTGACTCACAGAGTAGGAGGTTCAACCAGAATGCCTCCCTTTTTTTATGACTGGCTGTTGGGGAAAAATCCTGGCTGTCATGCACTTTTTTACAGGCATGGAAAAAATGGTAAATCGAAGAAGTGCTTGCTACTGATCTCAGGAGAATATGCTGGGAGATAAGAAAACGTCAACCAGATAGCCTTGAACATATTTGCTCGATCAGCAACATGCACTGCAAACCTACCAATTTAGCTGTTAGCCTACTGTTTTACAGCCTTCCCAACCACCTTCTGAATTAAGATTGTACAATTACTGATATTTTGCAATGCCTTTGCCTGAGGTGATTCGTGACACTTCTTGGAAATGTCTGCACGCCTTAGCCTTCAAAAAATATAAAAAGGTCACCATGTCCTGCCTAGGTCTAAAGGGACTTGCAAGGGGAGGTGTGCTAAGAACATTTACATCTCCGGCTGTTCTGGGAATGCAACACCAGCACTTCTGTGTCTGCACTCAGATGGAGAAGGAATGGAAGCAAGAGAAGAAGTGGGAAAGGGAGAAGTGAACAAGAGGAGAGTGAGAAGAGAAACAAAACTAAAAATCACTGTTACATTATTTTTAAATTGTGGAGCACCAGAGACCAATCAATGGAGCATTGCTTTCCCTTCTCCTCAAAAGTCTGGCTTTCAGCTTAGCAGGCTTCGCAGCAGGCAAGGGATAACACAAAGGAATCTCGGTACTTAGCTGGGAGATGAAGAGGCACACCGCTATCTGACCATGGGAAATTATGAAAAGTCTTCATAAATCCTCCTTCCTCCCAAAGTGTCGGTAGGCCACTCTCTTTTCCTTTCAAGCTTGCTGGGGATAGCACATGAGCCACCTCAAGTTAATTTAAGGTTTTTAGCTGAACAGACCACAGTTGATTCAGTGAGGAAGAATGGTACCACTGACTCCAGGGCCGTCAGCATCTATGTATTCCATGACATCATCTGATACAACAAAATGCCAAGAAACATGGCAGTTTGCAAGGGGAGGGAGTGCCACATGTGAGAATCTTGAGAGGAGAGGAATAAAGAGTCTGTGCAAGGGTGTGGTAACTGAGGAATGAGGGCCGTGCCATTACAGATCACTGCGGCCTGACGTACAGCACTGGTGGCACCACAATACCTTTCATCATTGCCCACACAGGGTTTATGGATGCAAGTACATGAAGTGCCATCGCCAGTTAGTTCTAAAGCATGCATTAGGGGATGGAACCCTCCGAGAGGAGATTCCGTATGAAACTTAAGACGCATCTCTTCCCTATAGATTAGTGGTCTGTGTCGTGTTAGAGATTCTACTGGTTTGGCTGGTCTGATGGTTTAATGATGGGGTTCTATAGCGCGGGGACACACTGTTCAGTGTAACCAGGCGCTCAATAAATGGTTTTATTATTATTATTATTATTATTATTCTAGCTCCCGCCTTTCCCTAGCATCTGAGATCCACTCGCACTACTCACCTGCATGATCTTTTTGTTTAGTGACCAGCTGTGCACTGAGCTCCTCTAAATGCCTCTAATTTCTGCGTGAGAATGTGTCTAAGGTCACGGTAAAGATTAAGTGATATGCCCAGGATCCCACTGTTTTTATTTGTGGGGAAACCAGAATGTGATGATGGGTTCCTTAGCTTTAAACCATTTCACTCCAATGCCAATTTCTGCCTTTCTATTCAACCTCCTATATTATATTTTGTGAGACAAAGCATTGCCAATAGGAGGGTTTTGAATGGTCAATCTGGCTTTGGTATGTTCAAGTCAGTTTCATGGGCATATGTTTTTAAGACAGAACATATTCAATTACTTTGTTTTTAACAAGTGCACATACGTTTTTTAAGAAGATTGAATCCCATTTTAAATTCTCCATACTCTCAATCTGCACAGTTATTGCCCTGCAAGTCTTGAATGACAACATGCTGAGTCAGGAAAAAATCGCAGATTTCCTATATTTTCCTATATTTAAAAATAAATACACACTGCAAAAAAAATATGCTCCGTTCTACTCAGTCTATGCATTTACACTGTATTATAAATTGAAACGCGATCTTCTTAACTGAATTACAAACACATTTGATACAGAAGTGTGACTCACACTCTGGATTATAGAAGGTTGTTTGCTCAAGAAAGCTACCTTCAATACTAGGAAATAACTTTGTACTTTGTGTTAGGAGTGAAAAGTGGTTAACTATAACGTGGTACACATTTGTTAGTATTGCATTGACGGGCATCATGTATTTACTAACAGTGATGTTAGCATACCATACAACAATTATTCTGTGCTCATATAATTCCAGAGGAGTTTACAAAAAATAGTTTATACCCCCACACAGGTAACTCCTTGTGGACTAACAAGTGCAATAGAGTTCGGAATCGTAAGGGATCACTTGTGAAAACAAGAAGATACTTCTGTGACTGAAAGATGTCTTCCGTCAACTTCCCAGAAGAACAGATGACAGAATTTCAACAAAAATCTATGTATCACACTAGGAAGCTGGCTCTGTATATCCTATACCAAAGTAGGTATCGTGTGCACAGAGTCCAGTGGATCCCCATAGGTATAGCAGAGGCTTAAGTAGATCATACCATACTCTATTTTTTTGGTAGTGTGGTTGAGCAGTCAGGCTTATCAGGAGGGTAGTGTTAAACATTTGTTTTACATACTCAGGCAAGAAATGATGTCACACACTCAGACTGAATCCAGATCAATTTTTTGTATAAAAAGTTATTTTGTTGTTTTATTTTCTAGAACCAAGATTTACTTAGTAGCAGGTAAGTTAGACTCTTCATACAATGTTAGTTTGAGAAATACAATGAACACTAGATTTGTGTGAACATTCAAGTTACTTTTTCAGTCGAGAAAACAGTTCAAAAGCACTTGAGATTACTGGTAGTTCACTTTTAGATTACTTAGAGATTACTTTCCTAGTTTAGCATGAAACACTCATCCAACACAGTTTGAGCAACACAGGACATTGGGAAGCAGGTTAACTCTGGTGAAAGCACTATGTTACTTAGAAAACATACCATTTAGTCCTATGGAGAAAAACGAAGTGCTAAGTTCACAGGTAAGTAAACGGTTTGGGGGGGGGGGGGGGGGGGTAGAACCAAGGTTCTGGTTGGCACTTAAGGGGCACCACCAGCAGCACTAAGGCGGCTGGGTGCAGAATGCAGGGTTCCAATGTTAGCCAATGGGGCTTGCGGGCACGTCGGTTGAGGATTGCATACGGGCAGCCACTCAGTCTTGGGAGCCAAGCTCCTAGGGTTAAGGTCAGGGCAAAGGGGGTCCCAGGTTGGTACCAAGTCCACACCACCCACGGTGCAGGGCGACCGGGTGCAGGGTGCTTTCAATGGAGGATGTCGGTCGCGGGAAAGGACTGCGGACTGCAGGCTGCAGCCTGAAGACTGGATGAAGGGAACCAACGACTGAAGGATGAAGTTGAAGAGTTGTTGGACATCAGGACACCGTCGGTTGGGTACCTCAGGACTCGGGGGCTGCGGGTGAAGGGGTGTCTTTTCGTGTCGGGTTCTTCTCACCGGTTTCCGTTGTGGTGGGGGGACCCTTCAGGGTGAAGGTCGGTGGAGGTCATCCAATGATAGATCACAGGTCAGGATCGCTTGGAGGACCTTGCTAGGGTGTTGGGCCTATCAGACTCTGGAAGTGGGAATCGGCTGCAGAGTGGTGAGGATTCACGGATCCGGCTGAATCTGGAGTCCTGGCTTGGGTTGGTGTTAGAGAAATTCGGTGTTCACAGGAGATCAGAGTTCTTTAGGAAGGCAGGGCAGGTCCCCGGGATTCTTGGAGGCTGATGGCTGCAGGACACGCCATGTTCAGCTTGCAGGGGATCAGAACAGGAGAGAGGCCTGTAGGGTTGGGGTCAAAGCAGTTGTTGTCCTTCTCTTCTGTAGCACAACTCTTCAGACCTCCTCCTTGTCACGTTGAATATGAAGAGGAAAGGTACAGGGGTGCCCCCAAATACTAGATTTAAGGGCTTTACAGGGGCATGAAGGTTTGTGACCAATGGGTCCCTTCACTGGGGTGTTTACACTCCCTAGTATGCCACCCTCCGGTTGGAGGGGGGCATACACGTCTTCCTAATTGGAGGGGTCCCTATCTCCAAATTGCGAGGACTGAAAGGTGGCCTTCATTTTTCCTCCCCCACCTGAGGGGTGGGGTTGGCAAAGGTGGCACACCTCCTTTCCTGGCTAGATTTTACAGCCAGTTCTTGCGCCGATATCTGCCTCCAAAACCAGCGGGAGCCAGTTGCTGATAGCAGCAAAAGGCTGGGAGTATCTGACAAATGTGGCAGACCTTTGAAGCTCCATCTTCGAGGACCCTGCCCATCCTGGGGGAGGATGCATTACACCTCTGCCCAGGATGTGCTTTGTTTCCAGACCCAGGGAGAGGAGACTCTCTACCCAGGGGTCCACAAACCTGTCTGGTGGTGGCAGATAGCTGGGAGCCAGTTAGGGACCACACCAGGGTTGGTTGTTTTCTTCAGGGGGCGTCTCCAAGATACCCTCTATGTGCATTTTTTATTGAATTCCACACTGGCATCAGTGCGGGTTTAATGTGCTGGGAAGTTTGATACCAAACTTCCCAGACTTCAGTAAAGCCATCATGGAGGTTTGGAGTTCGTGTTGACAAACTCCCAGCCCATGCATTCAAAATGGTTTCACTTCACTTACAATGTCTGTAAATGGCACTGACACTGAAGGGGCATATTGCTGTTGCAGCTATGCCATCTCCTGGGTATGGTGCACCCTGCCATTAAGTCTGTAAGGCCTGCTAGAGGGGTGTCTTACCCATGCCCAGGCAGTGTTGGTGGGCATGCAACTCTTAAGTTTGGTCTGCACCAAAACACCCAGTCCGCATTGACAGGGTGGGGGTGTTAAGGTGAGGGCACTCTGAGGGTGGCATAATAAATGCTGCAGCCCTCAGAAGCCCTCTCTAGTCATAAGGCCCTTGGTACCAGGGGTACCTTTTACAAGGAACTTACAGGTGGCCCAGAGGTGTGCCAATTTTGGGTACAAAGGTACAGTTTTAGGAAAGAACAACAGTGTTGGGGCCTGGTTAGCAGGGCCCCAGCGCACACTAGGTCAAAGTTGGCAGCAGGTATCTGGCAAAATGTTAGGGCGTAACCGTGCAAAATGGGCACTTTCCTACATTCACAGTTGCCTAACAAGGACACTTGACTACAAATAACTTATTTGCTATGCTTTCAAGATGGCTGCCACCATTGTAAAGTTTCACGACTGTCCTATGGCCTAATGGGACATGTTGTCCTGATTTTCTTGACTCCTGTTGTGTTGTACTTTCATTATCTTCTTATGTAATAAGGTTCTGTTTGTGAGGTAATGGAATGGTTATGGAATGTTATATTTCAAGTGGTACTAGAACGAGGTCAGTTGGAGCTAGTGAGGGAAGGAGGAAGATATCTGGATGCTGACAGTGGACCTGGGCTGAATAAAGAGGGTACTTGCATTCCTAATTCTGGATGAGACTGAGTTTGTACAGAGTGGTGACGAGATTCAGCCCTGGCAGGTGAACCCACGAGTAGGGTGCAGAAATCCAATGGTGACCGGTAAAGCATCAGCGATGGTGTGGCTGAATAGATTAGTTATCAGCTGGCTGCTTTATTGTGGAGGTTTGTGGCGGAGAATATGCAACCGTGTACCTGCGCCCAATTTGAGTGGTCTATTGGGCAGAACTATCGAAGAGACGCAAGCGATCAAGGGGCACTAGCATAGCTGATTGCGAGCCCATGCATGGGGGCAAGCGTTTGCTAGCCTAGCATGAAAGCTACTGTTTGTTAGCCCCAATTATAGTCCATCCCCTGGTGGTGTTGCTTGGCCATGTGTCACATCAGAGATTTCTTGATTAGCAACATACAGAACCTCCGAACATAACGTCTTATGTGACGGGGTCACGCGTGTACCTTGCCATCAGCCATTTTGATCAATTACTCTGTGTTTCGCAGATTTAGCTATATCGGACTTCAATTTCATTGGATTTATTTTCGCGGGCACGTTATTTAACATCTTTGATTTTTTAATTAGTAAGCTTTCTTTATTGTCTTTTTACTGCATGACAGTCTGGCAGTTAGTGGATATATTAGCATCTTTGCTGTCATCATATTTTGACGCTTGGGGGTATGTTGTTTCTGGTTCTTAAAAGAAGACAAAGATGTGTGCTTCACAAACAGTCATGTTAACACCCTTCAACCATTTTAGCAGTACCAGGGGGTCCACAATTGAAATGGCACGAATGGAAGGATTATTTTTTTTAATTATATCAATACTATTGAGGATCAAGACTTATGTCAAGAAAAGGAAAATAAGATACTGTTACATTTGCCAAACGTTGAACTATTTGCGACATGAGGCAAGCAAGGATGGCATAAAACCGAAGAGAGAGTTGGTGAGTGCCACATGGTATGCATCTGTATCAGCTAACAAGGGAGACTTGATGTCCTTCTTGGAACTAGTGGAATTTCATTCCAAGTTCGTAATAATTAAAAAAATCAGAGAAAACTCATGGGTTTAGACAAATGCTAAAGAAAAAGAGCAAATTTAACTGGTCAGAGAAAATGGAGGAATCGATTTGAATCGATATATAAATTCAGCAAATGCCTTAAATGTATTTGACCCCAGCAGTAGGGGCATAATCACCACTAACACAAGCTGTAAAGGGATTGGGGCAGTGTTGTCACAAAGACATAAATGTGGCAATGAAGTGACAGTGGCTTATGCGTCCAGTGCGTTGTCTTAAGCAGCGGCACAATATTCAGTGGTGGAAAGGGAGACATTACCTGTGGTGTGGGGCTTTGAGTATTTTCAGACTTTGTGTGGGGTTTTGATGTATTAATTAGATGCAGTCATAAACCTCTTGTAAAATGATTATCCACTGAAGGGTTGGTGAGCGCTACTCCGAGAATTGCCTGGTTATCCAGAAGACTTATGGATTATAATTACAAGTTGGAGCATGTACCTGGTGTAAAAAGAAAAATAGCTGACTGCTTGAGCAGGTTGCCCCTGTCTCTGTGTGAAGCACCACAGGATAATTAAGAGGATTTGATTGTGGCTTAGACAGATGGAAGGGAAAAGAGTGCAATAACTTAGGATGAATGGCGTGAGTTAATGGGCATGTATATTGCTTTAGGAACAGTAAAATTGTACGTGACAGAAGGTTGGCCAGAGAAGAAATTTGTTGAGGAAGTATGTCGCAAGTTCTGGGAGGTTTGTCACAATTTATCTGTGTTGGGAGATATATAATTAGATGAGGGGTGAGAGAATTGTACCACAGCATAGTGTGAGAAATAAAGTTATGTCATGAAAGACATCTGTGCATAATGAAAAGCAAGAAAGGCATCAAAGGGTGGTATTGGTGTCCAGGAATGGATGGGGGTGTAAAATCGGCGGTTAGAGAGTGTGAAGTTGCAGCTAAGTCTTAAGTTACTATGAGACTGCCTTTAGTGCCTGTGGATTGGTCTAGTATGACTTGGGAAAAGATTGGTTGGACTTTTGTGGAGAATGCCAGTGCGGAGAAAGTTTTCAAATGTTTGGGTGACTTGGGATGAAATGGGAGACTTTCCCACATGTTGGAAACGGGCTTCTATCTCTCCTTTTGCTTAAGAAGCCCTCATTGGACATCACTGACCCCAACAGTTATAGGCCTATCGCTAGACTGCCACTGCCTGCCAAACTTATTGAGAAGGCCATGAATTTCCGGCTCCGTGCATTTCTGCGCACTTCTCTGGGTCTGGACTCAGCCCAACATGGGTTCAGGGAAGGACATAGCACTGAGACCGCCCTGGTTAAATCTACGGAGGAGGTCAGGAAGGCACTGGACATAGGGGGTTAGGCGGTGCTAGTCCTCCTCGACCTGTCGGCGGCCTTCGATACGGTCCACCACAGTGTTTTGGTGGACCGGTTAGAGGACTGCGGGATCCAGGGGCGAGCACTGAGCATCCTGAAAGCCTTCCTTATGAACAGGGTCCAAGTGGTGGCGATGGGAGATTTCGACTCTAGACCTTTCGAACTCCCAGGGGGGGTTCCCTCAGGGATCCTCCCTAAGTCCCACTTTATTCAACATCTACGTATCCTCGCTTGCCCTGGTGATCCGATCCTTCGGGTTCGAGTTAACATCCTATGCAGACGACACCCAGATCGTGGTCTCGCTGCTCCCGGGGAGAGAACTAGGCGTGGCAGCCAGGTTTCAGGACTGTATGTCAGCAGTTAGCACATGAATGGCAAAGAATTGCCTAAAACTGAACTCCTCCAAAACAGAGGTGCTACTCTTCGGTTCCAATATAAATCTCTGGAGCCCTAAGTGGTGGCCGGAAGACATGGGATCTCCTCCCTCCCCTTCATCAAAGGTGAGGAACTTAGGAGTTATCATTGATGATCAACTCTCCTTTAAACCCCAAGTCAAGGCCCTCACATCTTCCATCCACTGGACCTTGAAAATCATCAGGAAGGTCCTCCCCTTCTTACCGGTTGGAAGTAGAAAAACTGTTGTATCTGCACTTGTGCTCTCCCGCCTCGATTACTGTAACAGCCTTCGTCTCGAGGCACAACAGGGGCTGCTTAATAAGCTACAGGTCCTGCTAAATGCGGCTGCCCGTCTTATTACCAGACTGCCCAAGTTTGCATTGGTCGCTCGTGAGCTGGAGAAGCTACATTGGCTCCCGGTGCAGAAACGGATCATGTTCAAATCCTTGTGCATAGTCCACAAGGCGCTCCATGGTCTGGGCCCAGCCTTTCTCCAGCAGCACTTCCAATGGTACATGCCAGGCAGACAACTAAGGTCGGCCAGCAGGGGGCTGATCAAGACAGCCCGCATCAGGAAGGTGCGCTGGGGGGGCAGAAGCTTCTTCATTGGGGCGGCGAAGGCATGGAATGCCCTTCCGCTGGCCCTTAAGCATAGTATGAACTTGCTGGCTTTTCGGAAAAATCTGAAACATGGCTTTTTACCATCTAGTTGGGAGGTTAGAAACTTTGGGAGCTACCACTTCAGTGCCAGGACACCGGTTGGTAACAGCGTGCTTTATAAGTGATAAAAATAAATAAATAAAACAAACTTGTTCCAGAGAGAGGGTCTACCTAGGAAAGTAATTACTGATAATGCTGATGAAGTTAAGGCAGCGTTGATTGAATCGTTTTTGCAGTGCAATGTTGTGGCACATAAATTCACTCTGTTTATTATCCTGGAGGTAATGCTGCAGTTGAATTGTTCAACTGTGTTATAAATGGGGCTTTGCAAATGGCCACTAGCAAAATTAAAAAGTGTATGTTGGAAGTGAAGGAGATGGTGTGGATGTATCGGGTTACACCAGTGGTTACGGGATACAGTCCTTTTACAGTCATGCGAGGTAGAGTTCTGTTCACTAAGGATTCTCAGGGGTGGATGGAGCAAACTGCTCAAGTTTATTGGTCACCTAATGTGGTTAAAGATTATAAAAAATAATCTCGAAGTATAAATTGTACTGTGATGGCAGTTCTGGAGTTAAGTTTGTGCAGCTCTGTGTGCAAGAGATGGTACGAGACAAAAAAAATGGGAAGGTGAAAGGAAGAAAGTAAATATTCTAAAATGGTGATGGTAGAAGAAGTGTATATGAATGCTGCAAAGTAAAGTGATGGTTGCATATGAGTAGATTAGTGAAATGCCTATGTGATATGAAGGTGGAAGAAGGTAATCTGATGAAAAAGCGTTATAAATGGTTGAATGAAGATGAGACTTGGATATCATAGATAGAGAAATAAGATGGAGGAGTGGAATATATGAATTGCTGTGATGAGAGGAGAGGCACTCTTGGGGGTGTAGGGATGTGGAATTCCTACAGCCCGACGCCCAGGACATATTGTTTTGTGTCAAGGGCAACAAGTTTACATGTGTATTTTGTCCTTGGGACAAATAGGCCCTGCAGCACAAACCCTTTGCCTGCCAGTTTACAGTACTAAATTATAAATCAGGAAAGGGCATTGTCTTCAATTAAGGTAATATTTGTTTCCATGTAGTGATGCTGTTCAAACTTGTATTCATGGTTCATTAATGCAAAGCCTTTATTATTGGGGCGAGTGCTCTAAGTAAATGTAGTAAGCTCGGACTGCACTACTGACAGGTATTCCAGTATAACATGTGTACACACGTTCTCAAAGTTTAGCAATATGAGGCTATGTATAATGCTCCCAGAATGCTCTCTGATTAGATGCAGAAACTTGAAAGCAAGATTGATGATTCTGTGCTTTTAAAGAAAATGTTTACAAAAAAATGCAAGTAAAAAAAAAAACATTTAGCGAAACTACTGTAAAATTTGAGATACCATTTCTTTGCAGCATCATTTAGTAAAATGTGTTGCTTTATGTATTATTTCTCAAATATTCATAATGAAAAGTAAGTGTAACTAGTTTCAATAAGATTATGGGAAACAAAAATAAACACGCAGTGTCAAAGTCAGTAGGTCTGAAATTGGTGGTCTGCCTTTTGATTTTGTAAATGTTAACTAGTTTTGGTATGGTTTTTGTAAAGTCTTTTTGGTTTGGCAGCTGCCTTATACTCGCCATTATAACAAACATTACCAAAAGCAAACAAAATTTGGGACTCAAAAAGCACACGTTGCCACAGTAGTTCCTGCCACTGAACAAAACTAATCAAAGAGACTACATCAGAACTTTAATCCCCTTCGCTGCGCGCGGCGGCCAACGGCCGTCGCGAGCAGTACCTCGGTAGTGCTGTGCACGTCCGTTTGCCGATGCGGCACTGCCCACTCCTTTAAACCGCCGCACCGGGGCGGAATTCGCGCCACGGTTAAGCAGCTAAATAAGGAGCTTGCTGCCAGAATTTGTCTCCGCAGTACATGGCACAAAAGGGAGAAGTGGATTTTGTTACAGGATAAGTAGATTTATGAAGCAACCTGCCCCATGGACAAGCAGATATTTTATTACATTCCACACCCCTGAGGTGACCAAGAAAGGTGTGAGCAAAGTAAATCTGGTTGCATCGTCAGGAGGCCCAGGCACCTAAAGTATTATATTACTTGATTGTATGTACTTGAAGGATTATATTACTTGATTACACTGTGCTTAGATTGATTCATGGGATATTATGTTAGTGTTTCAGTGGTTCTGTTTTTTATTTTATTTTGTTTAGGGGATGTGTTGTGTTGTACTTTTATTATCTTGTGTAATAAGGTTCTGCTTATGAGGTAATGGAATGGGATATGGAATGTTATATTTCAAAGGGTACTAGAACGAGATTAGTTGGATCTGGTGAGGAGATGAGGAGGACATCTTGGCTGAAAAAAGAGTGTTCTTACACTCCCAATTCTGATGAGACTGAGTTTGTGCACCACAACTCATGCGCTTCATGAAACATGCCCTTTTGAAATGTGAGAATTCTGTCCACGCAGTACCCACACTATGTGTACCCTTCCATCCTCTTCTGCTCCAGCAACAGGCACATTCAGCAGCCCTTTAGTAGCATGTGGCATTGGACCAAAGTGTAAGGATAACCATGTTTTCTGCATCCTGACAGCTGTCACTGAAGTAGAGCTGAGACGTGGTATTGATGCCCAGGTGAGGTTCTCATGCCTACCTAGCTGGGCTCTATTCTGGGGAGCAGGTTTTAATAAATATATATATATATATATATATATATATATATATATATATATATATATATATATATATATATATATATATATATATATATATATATATATATATATATATATATATATATATAATTTGTTTTCAGTTTGCAACAAAACCACACTAGCCAGTTTCCATTTATCGCAGTTGGTTACACAATTAGTCATCTTACTGTTTATGCATAATAGGATTTACATGACACATCACCAGCTAGGTTTTTATCTCATTCTGTGGGTGGAATCATTTTAAAGTGTTCCTTCTAGGGCCACCATAGCTCTTTATATTTGTTTATGGTGCCTCTTGCTTTGTACATAGTATCTTCCTCTGTAGCACAGTAGACCATGACTTTTAACCAGTATCCTAATGTGGGTGGCATCTTGCTTCTCCAGTGACGCACAATGTTAGCTACTATGAAACCTAGTGCTGTTAAGGTGCAGGATGTCCTGGATCCCTTCCATCCCTCCATTATGTTGGGATTTAGCTTGGCAGGTTCACCTACCACCCCCTCCAGTGTTCAGTGTATTCGTCTCCAATATTGAGCAGTAACTGGGCATTCCCATATTGTATGGAGAAATGTGTATGGGCTGTTTTTACAGCACACCAGTTTGGGTTTGGGGGTCCTATCAATCGCCTCAGCCATGCCTAGTTGTAGTATACTCTCTGAAAGTATTTGAATAGTGTTGGTCTGATGTGTGAGGAAATTGCCAGAGTGCATAGGGCTATATTTTCCCCTGTCCACTTTTATTCTTCTAGCTGCCCTAAATCATCCCACTTCCATCTGCTCCCAAAGCCTTTGATGGAGTACGGCATGTTTAGTGCTAAAGATCTGTGGATTCTGGAACTTCCCTTTTGACAGTTTCAGCTCTAAGGGGTTGCATTCTGCAACAGCCTCCAGTTCATTCTTAGAAGCTTCTAGTGCATGCGGACAGGTGTGGTGGTGATAGTTGGTTATGTGTGTTGATAGCTGCTCTGCGTAACATAGAGTAGTAGTTGGAATTCTGTATGTAATCAAATTCTATTCTTACTTTTGGGTTATCTCTATTGCAAAATACTCAGCCATTGATAGTGATTAACTAGGAAGCCCAATAGTACAGGCATATGTCTGTTATTCCCAGTCCTCAGTGGGTGCAGGGATGATTTCCCTGTGAGATCTGCATGACTGCACTCTCCATTGCAGTTTGCCATTCTTGGGTGCATTGTTAATGTGCCTGGCTGGTCCACCCATCTGCATCGCTGTGCATCTTTTCTTCCAGAAAAATTGATAACCATTTCAAACCCCTGTGCCCTGAGTCAATAATATCCCGATGCTGCTTTCCAATCTGCTCTCCTTGGATGGTGGTCAAGCCAACATTCAGTGGCTGTATCCAGCTTGATGTTGAACATCTGGCTCGAAGGTATAAAAGCATCTTGGGGGGAGGAGTCGAAGTTGCTGCAGGTCCAGCAAGTCAACCACAATACAATGCCTGCTGAAAGGTACTCCAAGCTCGACTTTTAGTGGTAGAGAACCGAGCAGTTCTGAAGTGAGAAGTTCTGAACGAGAGAAATAACCTCTTAGGACACAACACAATACGGTATTGATGCATGACATTTGTAATTGATATTAAGTTTGAGGTGAAAGAATGCTGAAGATTTGAAAAGGGTAAGGCCTAGATTTGAAAAGCCCATTCTGATCCAGACCTTCAGGTCTGTTTCTGCTAAACCAAAAAGTCCTCTGGATCCAAGCTGGGTCTAAAGCATTAATGTGCCAGGCGTGTGGTTTTGAAAGGGGAGATTGAATGTCAGTTAGGGCCAAACTCTAAACTCATAAATGTTCTCACAATTTTCACTCCCACTTTTATTACAGTCGGATGTTGGGCCCAAGGACCTTCCAGTTCCTCTCTAGGTCCAGGAGAAGATGGTAGCTAAGTAGTTCTATGGATACGGGTAAAGAAACCATATCCTGGACTTCTTTCACTGTTTCAGACTGAGCATTACACGTTGATTACCTTTGAAAGATTTTTATTGGAGCTCAGGGGCATCTGATCTTCTGTTTGTTCTTATGGATCGCCCTGCTAACACTGATCATGGTACAGCTCGTTGTTTCAGGTCATATCTGTTAGTGGAGGGCGTGTTGTTAAACTTTGGCATTTGTGGTCTGATGGTCTGAATTGTCTAGTGTAGTTTGTGGGGGCTCTCCGGATTCCCCACCATTACCCGGTCTTTCGAAAGGTTACATCAAACCCTAATCAGACATCCTCAAACAGCATAAGTTGTACTGATGACAGACGCAACATTTTGATATTTAATACAGTGTATTGATCATAAAGTGAAGGAAACTGGGTTTTTGTTGCTTTAGTGCCCCAACGTTTTTCCTGCTATTTGATGCAACTTTGACTAGAGTGCAATGGGTTCCTGCTAACCAGGTCCCCAGTTCCCTAAAACAAGGTAACTGGTCAATTGATCCCTAATTGGCCAGGCCCATGGCACCTCTCTAAGTCACTAGTAAGTGGTATCCCTGGTACCTAGTGCATGGGTACTAAAGAGGGTTCTTAAGAGCTGCAGTGTATCTTGTGCCACTCTAAAAGACTCAGAACCAAACTCAGGCAGACTGCCACTGCAGGCTTCGCGCCAAGCTGCTATAAAGAGTGAGAATACAACATGGCACACACACCCTGTGTGCCATGTCCACTAACACTGCGTGTGATATTTGTAAGTCATCCCTTCAGCTGGCCTTACGGCCCTCAGGCAGAGTACATTATGTTACATGTGAGGACATATCTGCCTGAGCAGGTATGCCCCTGTTCCGGCCAGTTCAATTGCTGACAGGACAAGTAAACCGGGAAACCATCTTAAGGTATCTACTAGGCACTGGTCAAAACAAGTTTCCCAGCTACGTAATGATCTCACTGAAACCTATAGTGTTTGGTATCAACCACCTCCTATTAATAAACCCACACGGATTCCAGTGATGGAATTATTCATACATGCACCCAGAGGGTATCTTAGAGGTACCCCCTTGAAGTCCTACTGACCTCTAGTCTGCTAGCTGACTGGTCCTGCCCAACCTGCCACCACAGACACATTTATGACGCTCCTGGAGGTGAGAAGCCATGCTCTCTGAGGTCGGGAACAATGCCTGCTCTGGCAGGATGTGGTATTACCTCCTCCAAGCAGGATGATTTGTATTCAGCATATCAAGGCAGGAGGCTTCAAAGGCCTCCACTGTCTTTAATATGCGACCAAGGCTTACCCCAGACAGGGGTAATGCCACTTCCTGCCCAGGGTCCATTTTGCACCAGGACAGGCGGCAAAATTAGCTAGTCATCAGGTGTGTTCACCCTCGGGCCAGGACCACACCTGAGGGCTACCTGAAGTGCACAGGAAAATTCCACCATCTTGGTTTTTGGTGGAATTAGGTCCTCTGGGTCAGGGCTATGCCTGCTTCTCACAGGAAGTGGTCATATAGAGGGTGTGGTCACCCTAAAGGTGGGTTGGCTGCTACCTAGCACTCCCTGTAATGCCCCTAAATACAGTATTTATTTATTTAGGTGGCATCCCTGATGCCTGGACCTTTGATTCAATGGACACAAAGTGTACAAAGAAGATTGCTGACACAAGAACAAAGGAGCAATTACTGACTTGGCGCCAACCCTGCCAGCCTGCCTGCTGCTTCCGACCCTCGTGGAGAGACCGACTCATCTCGCTGCTGCCCATACTCCAAGAAACCCAGAGGACTGCTGGTGCTTTGCAAATCGCAAGAGAACTCCCTTTGAGTATAGGAGCTACTCCCTTGCAGCCGCGGGCACTAAAGAAGCAAGGTCCAGTTCACCATCCTGCTGCTTACTGGGACTACCGATGATGCAGCCTCCCAGGAAGCGGTCACCATGCTCCCACAGGTCAGATCTGCCCTCCTCCAAATGTGGGGATGCCAGGACCGACCGGAGCCCCACAGTACCAATTCCTCGGGTTCCAGACCCCTTGCAACAACCAAGGCTTGTTGTGTCCAACACCAACACAGAGGCAGACCGACCTGTACGTTGAGGGACTTCAGGGACAGTGAGACCCACATCAAGAGTCGCCGAGCTGTCCTGTCTGTCCCTTTTCTGCAGAACCAAGACAAAGAGTGATTCTCTGGCCTCCGCCATCTGAAACCTCAAAGTACCTCTGCCCTCAGAGACCCCGAGTCCGAGGGGGATGTGTAAAAAAGTGGCTCTGTATATACTGCACCAAAGTAAGGTTCAGTGTGCGCAGAGTCCACAGTCCC
Source organism: Lissotriton helveticus (assembly GCF_964261635.1). Taxonomy (NCBI): domain Eukaryota; kingdom Metazoa; phylum Chordata; class Amphibia; order Caudata; family Salamandridae; genus Lissotriton; species Lissotriton helveticus. The sequence goes on along the minus strand of NC_136070.1, from coordinate 594,511,953 downwards.
CAGAGGTATGGCAGAGGTTAAAGTTAGATATACCCTTACTTTCTAAAGTGATAGCTTGGTCGAGCAGGAAGGCAGTATCAGAGGACAGTGTAAAAATGTGTTGTACACACTCAGTGAGCAAATGGTCTCACACACTCAAGAACTGAACTCTAGGCCAATTGATTTGTATATAAAAATATATTGTTGTTTTATTTTAGAACCACAAGTAAGTATAAAAATACTTTCTCAGAATGAGATGTTGCAATTGAATACTTTCCAATAGCAGTAGACTTTTCGATTCAATATACACAGTTGTTGCAATATGCAACACAAGTTAAATACAATTATAACATTGAGCTCAATGGGAAGTTTTAAGTAAATGCAATAAAATTACTTTACGAATGTTTTTCCTACTCAGGGTTGCATCCTGGATTCAGCCCTGGTGCATTTCCTGTAAACAGTTGAAAGAAATCGTTTTTGTTACAGAGGCGATTTTTAAGGAATGTTTGTATGTTTTGAAAATCGACACTTAGTAGAAATTTTGGTCAAAACCAAGCAATGTTGTCCTATAGGAGGAAATCAGGTTATCGGAAAATCACAGTTGTAATTACTTTTGAAGGTCAGTGCTGGGCACAAAGATCTAGCACTGGGATCTCTCCTGGTAACAGGTGAGTAATTTTGTTTTCGTTGATCGGATGAATTTTAAGGAATATTTCAAAGTTGCAAAACTTGACACAAGAATTTCCAAGTGAAACCTAGCCAATGTTACCTTGTGGAGAAATGCAAGTTATCAGTCTTTGGGTAAGTACTCGACTGGCAGAGTTAAGGTTCTGGGGGAAGACTCACGGGTCTCCCTGGGTCAGGTAGGTACAATCGTTACACCCTCAGTGGCACAGGGGCAGCCGGGTGTAAAGAGAGTAGGCCCAATGCTATCCTATGGAGGATAGGGGGCCCTTGGTTGGTGGCTGCTAGCAGGCAGACCACATGTCTGTGGGAGCTGAGCTCCTGGTCACTTACACAGGGCAAGTGGGGAAGAAGGATAGGACAGATGCTGCACTTCCAGTGGCACTCGGGCGGCTGGGTGCAGGGTGCTTTTGGGCCTTCAGGCGCCCATCGTATTTCAATGGGAAAGCTGCAAGACGAACAAAGGCTGCAAGCTCGGGGACGGAGATTCTTCAGATGCGACCACCACTTCGAGAGGTAAGTTGGGAAGCTGTAGGTTAGGTAGCCTCCCAGGAGTTGAGCACAGGGGGCTGTGGGGCACCGTGTGCAGGAGTGTCTTCTGGTGTAGGGAAATCTTACCTTCAGCTGGTCGCGGTTGGAGTGGTCCCTTGTTGTGAGGCAGCAGGTGTCGTCAGGAGCGTCGAGGAGGGTCCTTGCGTGCTGGATTCGTGGTCCCAGTCGCCGGGGGGGGGGGGATGTCCTCATGGTCTTTGTTCACTCAGGCACAGGCTGTGCTCGGCGGGTGCAGAGTGTGCTGGATTTGCGGTTCCTGGCTGGCACCAGGGGTTGTTGCTGTTTGAGCAGAACCACTGCTCGTGGGAGTCCCAGTCTTTAGATGAGCAAGGCAGTCAGGTCCTCCGGGATTTTCGAGGTTGCTGACCACAGGAGACGCTGGGTTTTAGCAGGAGCAGGTTCGAGGGTCGACAGGCCTGTAGGGCTGGGGCCAAGTCAGTTGGTGTCGTCCTCTTGTAAGCAGCTGCACAGCAGGTCTTCTTTCTTGTTTCAAAATCGGGATCTGAGGAAGGAAGGTTCAGGGTGCCCCTAAATACTAAATTTAGGGGTGTTACAGGTATGGGAAGGTCAGGGACCAATTGGTCTCTTCCCCGGGGTGAGTACACCCCCTATCCTGCCACTCTCCATTGGGAGGGGGGCAGGAGCTGGTCTCTGATTGGGTAGGGCTCTCCATCCTCAAGATGGCGAGAGCCCGGAGTTGTGTTTCATCTCGGCTCCCCCACCTGAGGGATGTGGTTGGCAGAGGCTGGCACACCCCCTTTCCTCACTTAGGTTTTCCCGCCTGTCTTCCCGCTAGAGTGGGGGTCAGAACCGGTGGGGGCCAGTTGCTGAGTACAGCAAGTGGCCTGGAGAAGCTCACAAAGGCGGCATGCCTTTGAAGCTTCCCCTGCCCATCCTGGGGGAGGAGGCCTAGCACCTCGCCCCAGGATGTGCATTGTTGCAGGCCAACGAGAGCGGATGGCTTTCTTCCCAGGGGCCCAGCAACATGTCTGCTGGGTGGCAGCCTAGGTAGCCTCTCAGTCAGGACGCTGGTTGTGGGTTAGTTTCAGGGGGCAACTCTAAGTTGCCCTTTGTAGTGCACTTTACATTAAATCCCACACTGGGATGTGTGGATTTAATGTGCTGAGAAGTTTGATACCAAACTTCCCAGTCTTCAGTGTAGCCATCATGGTGCTGTGAAGTTTGTGATGACGACCTCCCAGCACCATATACTCTTAATGGCAGCACTGCACTTACAGTGCCCAGGAATGGACGTGGGTACTGTAGGGGTACAGAGCTCATGCCCTTGTACCCACACCACAGGCATAGGGCACCCAGCTTGAGGGGTGACTGAGGTATGCCAGGGCAGTGTGTTGTGGGCATGGCACACAGGGATGTGTGCCATGTCGTCTCTGTGGTTTGTTCTGCACCATGACACTTAGCCTACAAAGGCAGTGTGTGTGCATCAGGGTACATGGCCTCTAAGGGTGGCACAATAAGTGCTGCAGCCCTTGGGGGTCTTCTCTGGTCACAGTGCCCTGGGTACCTATGATACCATTTACCAGGGGCTGACCTGTGGCCAGAGATGCCAATTGGCTTCGTTTTTGGGGAAAGAACACTGCCCCTGGGAACCTGATTGGCAGGGACCCAGGGCACACCAAGAAAACTTGCATCAGTTATCAGGCAAAAAGTGGGGGGGTTGCTACACAGAAACCCACTTTCCTACAGGGTTGACAGTGCCAATGGGGTCCTGGGTTCCTCAAAGGCTGAGCCCACCAATGGGTTTGCTCAGACTAGGCTCCCCGTCGCCACCTGCAGCCTCTTTGTATAGGCCCCCTCAACCACAAGTGTCTCCTGCTGCACCAACCTGAAGCCTAAAAGCACCACTGCACCTGAGCCCCACAGCCCAAGAAGAAGTGGACTTATGGTGTCCCTACAGGCTTAAGTTTCCCGGTGGGTTCACACAGACTGGACCCCTAGCTTGCAGGACCAGATTCCTAACTCGAAAAGTACTTACCCAATTCCAATGATCTTGGTATCTAAATTCATTAAAAAATATGTGGTAGTTTTATAAATTGGTGTTGGGTTTCTTTATTGCGTGTGTATCTCGCTACTGCCTTTGTGCGTGCAATAAATGCTTAGCACTACCCTCTGATAAGCCCAACTACTCACCCACACTACCACAAAAGAGAGCATTTGAGTTATCATTTGTGCCTCTGTAAGCCAATTGGGATTTGCCTGGACTCTTTACACAGTGTACCTCGTTTTGGTCTGCTATATAAAGAGCCAGCTTCCTACATTAAGGTATCTCAGTTTATGTTCAACCTTTATTTTTGCCAGTTAACCTATATTTACCAACATTGTTTCTTCCTCCGCACTTACAGGTCCATTGTGGCCATTTCATCAAATAAGACTCTGATTTCGTTGTGGTCCTTCTTCTGAAGCATTTCTTACTCCAAGTAGTATGAAAGCCCTTTTGTAAAGTGCCCATTACGCATATTTGAATCCTATCTTATTGTTTCAGTGCCGAATGCTTGAGGGAATTACCTCATTGCAAAACACTTGCTGTAAACACTTGCTGTAATCCTACAAAAACGAAGACTGAAAATGAACTGAGATGTGTGTATCATCAATACATTTTAATTAATGGTACCTCTTTTGAGTTTATCTTTGTAGTATTAAGGACTCCAGAGGGGAGCTATAGATTTTGTGGGTTGCACCCTCAGTGGCATCTTCTGATTCCCTGACTTTAATTGTAAATATCTTTTGGGAATTGTTTATCCAGAAGGATTTGCGTAAGCTGACGAGATACATGAGCAATCTAGGGACCCCACTAAAAAGGAGCTAATTACAACTTACTGAGGAAAATCATTGTCTTATTTGTTTTATGTAGCAGTCTTGTTAAGCATTGCCACAGGGCGGACCAAATTATTTGGAAAGAAAAGGCACATTATGCAGCATAATGCAGCGCATTTTGTGATGATATTAGTTAATTATTTTGCTAATTTTGCACATGTTGACTCTGGGCAAATATTTCAGCTCTTTAGTACCAGTTTAATAACCAAATACAGCTATAGGCAGCTGAAAGGTAACCAATCAAACATTTTTTTTGCATATTATGCAGTAGATCATGTGGCAAATCCATAGCTATGCGGGAAAACGGTGCGGCTGCAAAATCTCATAATTCCAATGGCTCTGACTGTATTTAAATGCAGGTATGGACTTGCTCTCCCTTATGTTTAGGTCAAATGGACCAGTTCAAATGAAAACAGACTTGACTTGTAAGCTTTTCTAACCGATAGTAAATTCAGCTTGGCCTCTGTTGGTGGTCTGAGATTTGGAGCTAGGGAACTAGGCTGTAGAACTCCCTCTTTCTTGATATCAAGATAAAGCAATACCGCCCTACTTTAAAAGTAGCTAATGATGTTCCTCTTCTAAATGTTCTTCCAGGAGGATATCAGCCGAGTAGTTGTGCGCTACATACATGTCCTTATCGTTTTTGGCGAAGCTGTATGTACATGTTAGCAGAGTATTGTATAAATGATGTTTGTTTGAACACAGCAAGTAATTAGTTTATTTAAGCTCTAGAATAATTTACTTAAAAGCTCTTCCTACCATAGAGCCTTTTCTTGATACTATCTGCACAGTTTTCGTCGTAGTAGTTTTGAGTTTTTCTGCGTCCTTCCCCATGTGAACCAGTAATTTGTACTGATGATGCAGGAGTTTTCTGTTTGTGTTCTTTGCTATGGAATTATATTTCATTCTTTGTGGTCTCTTCCATTGGTACACTATTAAGATACACAGCGGATGCAGAAGTATCTCTCTCTGTAGTTCTTATCTGTTTGGAGTGAGGTTAGTTTTCTTATTTCCTTGCCCTCTTCTACAGTTGGATGAGCAGGTTTCATAGCTCATGCCAATGCTTTCTTGTTGCTCTGCTGGTGAAATGATGTTTCCTTTTTCCTCTCTGTCCCACAGGTGGACCAGCAGGCTGCGCAATTGGTACGGATGTTCGAGCTCTCACAGAGTGAGCAGAAAGTTCGTGAATTATTGGTCACATTGTTGAAGGAGGTCTTCTCGGAGTTCTTTCCTGGTATACCTTTAACTATGTCACTTTTGAAGTTCTGTGTCTGTTAGCAGTTAGCTCTCCCATCTGAGTTTGTAACCTTTTAGTTTGTAGTGTGTGTGTGTGTATTACTGACTGACAGGCTATTTTTATGACATACAGTACCTAATAGGCAGGGTTACTGGAATTATGCGATTTCACAGCCACAGCTTTTACTGCATAATTATGGATTTGGCACACTTGTCACATCAGACGGGATCTCTTTTTGCCTAAAGATTGAGCCTCCTGAGAAGAAAGCAAAGGATTCTGCTGCAGTAGGTTGCACCTTTTTAAATTAAAAGGGCGTGGGCTGGGTTCAGAGTTGGCCAATCTCTACCTTTCTGTCTTCAAAGGAAGCTTACACTGCCATAGTCTGTAGTGTACGGGGGTTCTATGCCAGGGAAGTTACAAAGATGACTAGAGTCCACACAAGGATGTAGGCCAAACAGTATTTACTCTTGCAAGTATTGTCCGATACAGGTTAAAGTATAAGGTACTGCATCCCACCAGGCAATATATTGTTTCCCTTTCAGTCAACTCTCCACTGAAGTTCCCTATGGTCTCTGGTAGAGTTCTTTCACTTGCATTCTTGTAACATCATACATGACTATGGACCCTTACAACATGACTTAGCATTTAACCACTTTAAAGACAAAACGTATTACATTTAAAAAAATTTATACGAAGAAACCCCAAGAAAATCCATACATTCAATCCATTTCACTTCGACACATGCAGTTGTTAAACGAACACATAACAACTATACTAATTCACCACTAACACTGTATAGGTTCCAGAGTAGTGTGCCGAAAAGGCGCTTCAACTTCCCATCAAGGGTAACAAGCACTATATAAACGCAAACCTTTTTCCCTCTTCTATACCTCCACTATCCTTCTCAATCCAAATAACTGACTAACATATCCACCACTCAAAAGACTTAAATATTTTCACTATACTAATTCACCACTAATACTTTGTGTTCCAGAGTAGCAAGCTACTCGGCGAAAAAGTGCTTCAATGACGTCAGGGGTAGTAAGCGCTATATAATTGCAATTACAAAAGCCAGTGGAGAAGTGTGGCTCAATGGTTAGAGCGGCAGACCCTGATGCAGAGGTCTGGCCCGGGACCAGGGTTCAACTCCTGCCTTGGCGGGTCTTGGGCTCAATTTCCTCGGACCTGATAATTCTCGCCTCGGTGCCTATTCTAATCATGGGTCCCACTCTGCAACTCTGGGCAATAGTTTGCTTAATCTCCACAACGGCCACAACAGTGCTGGGATGCCTGGCTTCACCTTGGGGGTGCCCAGGAGTGGGCATTTCACAGGGAAAAGTCAGGAAGGGTTCCACAGCGGTATAAGGGTATAAGTGTGCTATACAAGTACAAATTCATTTAATTTCATTACATTTCAGTGTCTGCTTCATAATCTCTAGATTTTATGCAAACATTTTTTATGGATCACACAGAATAAAAGTTATAAAAAGCTCAGTGACATGTTCCAGCACAGTGAAAAACCCTTTCCAAATGTTAGCTGGTCACCTTTTTCATATACTTATTTTTGTATTTTGGTGTTAAACCGATGCTAATGAGAAGAAACGTTAGCTCAGACTGTGTTAACGTGTAAAAGTGGCTAAATAATGAAGTAGTACTATCATAAAATGTATTGCATTATGCTGCATAATTTGATTTGTCTTGCCGCATAATTTAGTCAACCCAACCATATGAGTTGATCCACATCTGCTTCATAATTCTAGTGGCCCTATGTAAAAGGTCTGTTGTCATTTTTGTGAGAACTGTTTATCTGCTAGGTGTCCACCTGTCTGTTGGTTGTATCTGTCTTCTAATGTTGGTTTATTGATTTATCTCCAAGAAATCTGTCTGAGTCCTGTGTTTCTAACACCCTAGAGCGTGTGCTCATTAACAATTAACAATTAACAACCTATCCCTGGAAATTTAAATATAGGCCTTCTGTTTTAACAAGCATTCCCCAACTTGGGCCAGACCGGTATTAAAATATGCCCTATATTTATAAGCTGGATTAAATTTGTAAGCGCAGATACATTGAATGGCCAGGCACCAGTTGAAAGCTTCCCTTCCAGTAGATTACAGGATTTTTATTTTTGATAATCTTTTTTAATTAAATACGAAGCAACAAAGTATACAACTTTAACTGTTCCGCACACCAGATGTGTTTTCAATATTGTTTTCAATATTGGGAGACATCCATCACTCTGGCCTTCATCCTCCCGCATTGGACCTTCAGCATCATTAGTCCATTTCAAAATGGCTGAACACAAGCTCCTGTGTCATCTGGTGTGCACCCTATCTGTGCCAACTTTTCTCCCCTTTCTTGGGGCAACCTGTGCTTTTGTAAACCACTTTTGTGGCTAACATACACCAATCCATATCCCATTGCTACACTTATAGTATTGTTCATGTTTTCTGATACTTCGGAGCCTCTACTTTCCTTCCCATATATTTAGCACATACCGTTTTGATGTTTTATTCAAGCCTGCCCCCCCCCCCATTGCTAATTTATGCACTCTGTAAGTTTTTCCCAGGGCATTTGTATCACCGGGCAGGCCTATTGTGTATGGAAGAATGTGCCTTCTTGTCCACACTCCTCAGGCATAGGTTGGACATTCTTCTTCCCTTTTTTGCTGAAGTCGTTCTTGAGTAGTAGGAGAGATGCAATATCTTAAGTTGAACCATTTGCATCCCTGAATTTTATCACTACCTCGCTTGGGGCCCTATGTGCCTCCTCCCACTCCATCATCAAGATCCCCATTTACTTCTCCATTTCTTTGTTATTTGTGTACGGTATTGGGCAAGTGATTTTGGATCTTTCAGCGACGTTTTTGTTTTGTGCATAGGCTACCCTAGCAATCTATACTCTAAGGGGGAAAACTCCTCCAGCTCCTCTCTTTGTGTAATTGCTTGCAAGACATGTGTGAGTTGATAACAGGAATGAGTGGTTCTTATATTGAACCACTGTTGAAATGTTTGATTACTAACGGTGAGTTCCTTTCATAACTTGAGAATGGAACACACAGCTTAGCAGGTCTTGAGGGGGTAGAAACTCCCAGGGAACCTCTCTAGTACTGTCAGAGATTAGTGTGTGGTGATGGTTTAGGACTGTGCTCAATGGAAGTTGGTGATCGCTTCTCCAGATGCTGCTTCTTAGTACCATGTAGACAACAAAGCTTTCCCTTAATTCAAGATTCTGATTTGAGAGCACTTGTTTTGGACCACTCCTCTAAGCACAAAAAGAGCAGACATCAGTTAAATGAAGAGTAAAGACAGAGCCCTGGATTCTGTAGTAATTCTGTAATATTAGCCTAGCCTCCTATGATGAAGCAGATGTGGTCTGAGCACAAGCAAGACATAGGCACATTCCTGGATTTCCATATGCACTCTTTTTCCAGATTCATCAATTGATGTGATGTCTGTTTATTACACAAATATGAATATAGCAACCTTGCAGACCCATAAGGAAGTCTGATGCCTGCTATCGTTATAGCCATGAACTGAGCTTAAACATCAGTGTCACAGATGTTTTAGGGAGCCTGTGAGCTCACCAACCTCTAGGCGTTTGTTGTTATGCAAGATGTGTGATTGACAATCTGCTAACTGTGTCTGAGGGCACTTGCAAATTGTTTGTTCCTCTCTCCCTGTGTACTTGTATACATCAGTATTGTGTGTGCCATTATTGACTGCTGCAATACCGCTCTTTCCTAGTGTCACACTATTTCTGTTATCAATGTCCTGCTTTTGATTTTTCCATTTGTATCCTTGTTCTAGGTTGTTCTGTGCTTCCCTTTGGCTCTTCTGTGAATGGGTTTGATGTGCATGGCTGTGATTTAGACCTCTTCCTGGACCTGGAGAAAACTAAAACCTTTCAGCCATCAGCCCTTAAACCCCCTGAGCAACCAGAGGTGAGTGACTAGCCTCATGGAATCCATACTTTGCTTCTGTTGTTAAGGTCTAAATCTGTGAGGTTAACTGCACCGCCAAGTTCACAAGTACTCTGGGTGCAGATGCAAGTGCTATTAGCAAACACAAAGCCCCATAATTTGGTATTTCTTCCTTGGTGGTGGTAAAAGATGTGAAGCTTGTTTTTTTTTTATCTGCAGGCAATCAACTTACTTTGTAGTATCATTGGTGGTTACTGTAGCTTATCACGAGTGTCCATGGGCCACCAGTACTGCTGTGTTTCAGTTGGAAAGTCAAATTAATCTTTGTTGGCACGTGGCTTTTTGGGGGATAGCAAAGTCAAGAGGGATAGCAAAGTCAAGAGGTCATGGTTATGCTAGGAGATCACAAGTGCTGAAACTGATCTAGAACATAAGACCACAAACGAGCTGACTTGAACAATCTCTGGTTAACAACGGAACCACTTAGAGCACCCATCATTCCCCATGGTTGAGGCTGCTTCCGGGTGATTGGGGGACGTTCCAAAATGGTGGCTGTGTAACACCAGCGTCTCGCTGCTCCCGAAGCCAGTCGTATACCGCAAAGCTGGACTCCCGTTCTTCGCCACTTGCCAATCTGAATCTGAATGAGGCTACCCTCAGGAAGCGGTAAGCCTGTACGTCTATACTCTGCTCTCACAGAGATTTGAGAATTGGAGCTACACACTTCAACAGCGTGCCACAGTCAGATCCACTGATGCATAAAAACATTTTGTTATACCCTCCCAATCCCGCTTTTTCCGCTTTGACAGCACCCACAAGCACCAAAACATGCAGCCTGCAAAGGCAGAGTGTGGGTGTTAAGGTGAGGGGTCTCCGAGGGTGGCATAATACATGCTGCAGCCCTCAGGGGCCCTCTCTGGTCACAAGGCCCTTGGTACCAGGGGTACCTTTTACAAGGGATTTGCTTGTGGCCCAGAGGTGTGCCATTTGTTCAAGCAAAGGTTCAGTTTTGGGAAAGAACACAGGCCCTGGAAACCTGATTGGCAGGGACCCAGGGCACACTCAGTCAAGTTATCAACAGTTTTCTGGCAAAAAGTTAGGGGGTAACCATGGAAAAAGGGGCACTTTCCTACACATGTTCCTCTGTTGCAGGGATTCTGCACATATACAGAACTATGCACAGGAAAACAACCTTAGTGGATAGGGGTGTACCACCCTACCACATTTGTACCCAAAATCCCAAACCGACTAGTGATGGTGTCTCATTCGTTCTCCGTCTTCAACGAATATACCAATGATTAGACAACCCAGAACAAGTCACACTATCTTGGGAATCGCGGGAGCCAGGCACTCTTTCGCTCACTCACTCGTACTTGTACACAATGAGAGTAATCTGAGATGCCGTATAGTTTAAAATGTTTATTTCAACTAACGCGCTCTATGGCGCACTACACGTGCCAATACTAGCAGCAAAATGCATAAACACAATATAGTCAGCATTGTTACAATACTTTAGAATACAAACGGGGATATAATTTTATAAAAATCAGTGGAAAAGGACTAAACAACCTAATCACCCTCCCCGTGTTAAGAGATAGTTTATAATAAAAAAGAAGACCTCTGGGCTTTGTCAGCAGACCCCCATACCAATATAATGCAGTGGCAAGCTCCAGCGATAACTGTGAAAGGTACATCAACTAATTCTTCTGCAACACGCCATTAGACATATGTGTGTTAAAGTTTGTAACCATTCAAACACATCTGGTTCTATCCCCATAGTTCCTTAACTAGTATGTAAAAGAAATACTACTCTGTAGAGATTGTTTGTATCATACATGTGACTTGCGGTGTGTTCCTTTTTAGGTCTAGGCCTCGCAAAAGCATCGCATGCGCTGCTCTGCCATGCAGAGATCTTTTGGAATAGGGTGCATGCGGGGAGACCAACGAGACAAAAGATGTGCATGCAGGGATTGGATGCTTTACTGGCGGCGTGATACACTGGGGACTTTTTTTTTTGCCACCAGTAAAGGCAGTCCCCGCGTGCATAACTTCTGTCCGTCCCATGACCTGAGTGGATCCTCAGGCATTGTTTAACGTCCCCCCTTACACAAACGCTCACAAGTCGGGCTCCTACATAAGACCGTGCTTGTCTTTAATATTGCACGAGAGAGCCTTCAAATACGTCCATTCTGGACGTCTGCTATTCAAAGACCTCTCCTGTTTGGTTTAATTTATTATAGTGTTGCATATACGTGTGATTGAAATAAATGAATGTTCTTCGGTAGCTCCTTTTTCTGTTCGCTTCTTCTTCAAATGTACCATTTGATTTTTTTTCTTCTTTGTATGATATTTATATGCTGAACATATCCTGTTTATATTTAAAATGTAAAAAAAAAAAAATCCGGTCCACATATCCAGTCAGCCTAACAACTGACTTCTTAGTTCATTGATGTCACTGTCGCCCGGAGAGAGGTCATGGGTGTCGCGAACTTCATGTCTAAAATTTAATTGATGTTTCTCACAGCTTGTGATATAATATAACGTGATGCGCTTCTACATGTAAACGGGATACAAGTTTTTTTAATTTTGAAGAGACTTTAACAGATTTTTAAATGGTGTTCATTGCACAATTTATCTGCCGGACATTTTCATGCCTCGATTCATCTACGGGCTGTAGATATTGGCGTGATTTGATGTGGCGTAAGGGCCAGTGCTGCCGTTAAAAATATACAACGGGCTCATGATAAACACATTTACAGCGTGGTTCCCGCGCTAACGTGCGGCCTCTTTTATGACGAGCGCTCCCTGCTGACCTGCTTATAACAAGCGCTCATGGAGGCTTCTGGGTGGTAACCGAAGCGCTCACGGTGCGGACGGGAACACGGCCCGCGATAGAACGAGATAAATAGACTTGGTTTTCACGTCCTACTTTGTGCTTTTCTCGCTCTAATCCGAGCCAATTGCCACTAGACCAGCTCTTCCCTCTGATACATCTGCAACTCCACTTTTCACTCGCTTACATTTCCTGTAGCCCCACATCTGGGCGGCACAGATGTTTTCATTTATGGTACGACGGGGTATTTATTCATTAGGCAACAGGCGCATTGAAAATAAATTCACTCCCGTCGACACCCAGGGATTTCTTTCTAGGTTCCAGGCATCCGCAAAATGCACGAATGCAGACAGTGAGACATGTCATATCATTTCACATGTATAAATCTGCAACCTTTTTAAAAAAAAAAAAATTATCTGCGCTTTTAAGGTATGAATACATAACGGGTAGAATTCTCAGCAACTTTCAGCAGACATAATACCGTGGTACAAAAAAGGATAGCTTCAGCTCCACACAGGTACATATATGGCACAAAACCTAATTGAGTGTAGTATAGGTACATTGTAACAGATGGGTGCAAAGATGGCACTACTCAGGTGTAGAGCAGGTGTTTGTCATGCGTAGAAAAATTCATTACTCCTGGCAAGACGTAAACATATTCGGTGCTGTCATCGCTCATCGTAGGTCAACATTGGCCATTATAATGTATAAGTAAAGCCATCCGCATCTCTCACTGGGTTCAGTACAATAATCAGACATTTATAGAATGGCGAAGGTAACAGCTATATCTGAAAATACCATACTGTCTTTCATTACTGCAGTGTCGATGGCTTATCCACTTGAGTCTGAGGAGCCTGTTAGAAGGTAGCTCTGCAACGGACTCCAAATGTCCCTTGGTCTTGAGGCACGGGGCAGTGTTTCTGCATACAGCGTCAGTTGATCTTGGCAGTATACTAGATCAGTTAGCCATTCTATAATTCTGCGACCTTGTCACTTCAGTCGCATGCGTCATAAGCTCGAAATATGCTATCATTTTTTAACATGTTACACTTCTTCCTGTTCCCTTGGAGTGTCCTCATTTTAGTTTACAACCTTTTTGTTGATCAACAAAAGGAGAACACCACGATCTCCTGTTAAAGTACACAAAAGTGCACAGTCTTATAACCAACAATCCCAACTCTCTCTAATGTGATAATTTCTATATTATTTTTCTCTCTTTATCCAATCCGTAATTCCCTTAGACGTAACTCAGGGAGAAATGGTAGAGGAGGAGTATAAATGCATGTAAAAGTGTGCTACTCGCCGAAAAGCGCTTCAACTCCTCATCAGGGGTAACAAGCGCTTTATAAATGCAAACCCTTCTCTCTTCTATCCCTCCACTAGCCTTTTCAATCTAAAAAAACGACTACCATGTCCACCGCTCAAATAAAATTCCATATTTCACTATACTGTTTCACTACTAATCGTTTTTGGGTTCTGGAGTAGCGTGCTACCCACTGAACCCCCGATGCCTCGTCTGGGGTAGTTAGCGCTAACAAAATGCAAATACAATCTCAATCTTGTGTAGAAATCTTACAACATTGAACCTCCAGGGCCTAGACTATTGCAGCCAAACATCACCGAATACAAGTACTCAGTTTATTCTGCTTCCCCTACTTCTTGATGATTAGAAGTTGTTTTTAAAGACAACTCAAAGCTGGTAATTTGAAACCAGAGCTTTGGAAGATAAATCTTGTATTTTTCCTAGAAAAAGAGGGATAATGGTATGTGTAATGCGCACCAACGACCTCCAATGCCCTGATTTTCCAGGCACTCAAGGCATGAGCCAATGAAATATATAAATCTTCATTTCTCTTGAAAGGAAATCGCTCCACTATGGCTCAAAATGTAATGACCTTGTGATGGAGGTAATGTGTTAATCCTTCATAAGCAAGCGCATTAATGAACCTCTAACTACCACCTGGGTGGCTTTTATTTTATCATATTGAGTGTTACTACAATGCTACCACAAATTTGGGGGCTTAACATTGTCTTCGGAGGGATACCTCCAAAACACATTTTTTTTTTAAGTGTGAGGTTAGCTGAGACATTTTAATTTTACAAAAATTATATATATATATATATATATATATATATATATATATATATATATATATATATATACAGTGCTTGTTTTGAATGTATTTTTGTTAGACACCTTATTCTATTTCTAAACTAATGAACTCGTACAGTTAACTTCTTTATATTGATTACCTTTAACGATGTAATGTTCCAGATTAGTAGCGTTGGTGACGTAGTATCCCACGATGCAGTAGGGAAAACTAATCTGAAGCTGCTAGATGGACGGAAGAAGTGTAGGGTTTAGGAGGTATAATTCTCTCTTCACTCCATGCCAGTGATTTATTCTTATGTTTGATCACTTTCCCAGGAACTAGGATACGCCCTATCCCATTGGTGACAGATGCTCCCCAAGAGGTTTTTCTTCTTAGTTCAGCAGGTGGTAAATAGGTGGGTTTGAGGTCTGGCGGGACTTCCTTTTATGATTACCTCTGCACCAGAAAAACTCCATACTTTGTCCGTTTTCCATAGTAGGACACCGGGATACGCCCTGGGAAGTTGTGTGCGTGTGATGCTGCTTCTGCAGCGGATGGCAAACCTCAGCAGGCAAGGAGCTAGTTTTGTTACTTTCTACTCACTTATTACGTGATCAGCAGGGAACTGTGAAGGTCCATTCAAAATGCAGATGAACTACTTTGACTTGATTTCCGTAAGTAACAAGCAACAGACCTAGTTCTAGCCATGAACTTAGCTCTCTTTAACCAAGTTCAAGGTGAAGGCTAACAGCGCTATGGTGAGTGAGGTCTTCCATCTTGAGATGCTCCATCTGTGGGTATCAAAGATATGACATTTAGTGGCATTTACTTTACTTCCCAGAAAACTCATGAACATTTTATTTTAAAAGGTCTCTGACTTTTTACAGTTGTGATACATCTCTCCAGAACTACCCTTCTGCCAGATCTGGCTCCTGTTTATGTAAATAATGAATAATGGAAATGGCACTGATTAAACTGTTAAAATACTTTTATTTAATGTCCTGGTTACTGGCAGACGATGCATGGGACTTTTCTGAGGACAAACAGGATATTGACTGTCGAATCTCCCACTCTTGTTAATAATTGTGCAGAATCAGCAAAGCATACATTGGGTTACCAGACCTGTTAGTTACACAGAGTCCTGTGTTATTTTCCGAAGACTGCAGATACTAAGAGTTAATGACTCGTAGCATAGCATACTTGTGCCGTCTTGATTGATGGCTCTAAGAAAAGCAGTGAATGACTTTTTTTGCTGTCCATCATTAGTGTTAATAATGAAGATATTAATGAAGGTAAATCCACAATAATCCCATTGTTCATCTCCCTCTTTAAGTAAGAATACAACTTCATTCTTTTTTTTGTGATATGCTTTTGTCAAATCTCAGATCAGGAGATTAACACATCGCAGAAGAGCTTTTAGAAAGGTGTGCTTTCTCCCCAGTGGTGTTCCTTAAGTTCACGCTCCTGAATGCTACCCTTTTGGTCGCAGGATCCCAGACCCTCGTAAAAAGGAACAAGTATTAAAAATGCAACAGGTCTCGCCTTTCATTAAGTTAAAGCCATTTGCATTGCTATACAATACCATTAGCAAAGCAAATAGCTTTAACTTAATCAAAGGCGAGACCTATTGCATTTTCAATGCTTGTTATTTTTTAATATTGATTCCAATGGATCAAATCATTCAGCCTGATCTCGCTGCTACCTTGCTTATGTACCCATCTCTGTTCTCTTTGAAATAGGAGGCTGGTGTAATCTCTAGTTGTAGTGGGGATGTATGCCTTGTCTACAACCACCCATCTCCGGTCCTTTTCTGAGTGCTGCATGTCAAAGAAGTATGTCGAACGTTTTGTGGTTGCCTTTTTGTACCTAACGTTGCTCATATGTTCTAGGATCCTGACTTTTATCCGTCTTGTTGTCATTCCTACATATTGGTAACCACAGGGGCATTTGATAAGATAGATTACGTTTTCCGACTTGCAGGCAGTATGGTTCCTTAGTTCTCAAGGGTAATTTTAGCCCCAGGTCCACTGACTTACTGCTTATGGTTAAGAGACATACCTTACAACTTCCACAGGCATAATGTCCAGTTGTGGGTGGTAGACCCAACAATGTCACATCTCTCCTCCCTGCTGGCTTTATTTCTCGAGGTCTTGTGTGTACCAGGATATTCTTAATACTCGCACTTTTCTTAAAGAGTTATTAAGTTTAATCCATTTGAGTTGAGAATACGTCAGTTCCGCATGATGATATTTTTGTATACTGTTCGAGGGTGTGTTTAACTTTGTTATACAGATGTTTCGATCCTTTTTCTATTTTTCATGTTTCTCCAAAAGTGAATCCCTGTTATTATTTTACGCTCATTTTCAAGCAAGTTTCACCACATGCTGTGGATACTGTCTTCTTTGAAGTTTTTCACTGAGTTTACTTGCTTCTTTCTCAGAGTCGCTCACGTCCGAGCAGTCCACTGGTTGTTTGTTGGGTTAGTGTCTCTATCAAAGGAAAACTCTTTTTACATTTAGATGTATATAGATAAACGTTATCAAGGAAGTAAAGGTTTGGAAGTAATGAGAAGCAATTTAATAAAGGGAAAAGGTTATTATGTTTTTTGTTTCCCCGTAGGTATGCAGCAAAATTGTTTCTATATAGAGTCAAGTAAAGCCTCTTTTCCATCCTGAGTTCCCTTTTTAAAAATAAATAAATAGAGGAACTAGGGATCAGTACCCTGAGGAAGGCCAGTGACCTATTTGAGCATTAAGAAATGACTGAAACATTTCGGTACAGGAGGATAGGGTAATGGAGATGGAACTCCTTCTATTTAGCCATTCTTTAACTTTTTTATCCTCTCAAGAGGGGCCAATTATAAATATTGATCTAGGCACCCGCTTAGACAGTCTTAAATTACATTTTTCTGCAATGGGGATCCCTTACAAGAGAAAGAATATTTGTTTTTTTCTTTTTGAACAACATGTCAAAAAAGAGATGCTCCCCGCCCTGAGTGTTGGTGTGCACCAGGACGTGGTGACAACTGCCCTATGATGAAGCATGCTACTGCATAGTGGGTGAGGGCAGTTATAAAAAAAATTCTTATATTTTCCAAGAAGTGTTTTTCCTAATAGTTTCTTTCATATCTTGCATTCCCCACTTTTTTGAATGTTGGCGTAACTCTTATATTCAAGAGTATGTTGTTGTCCATACTCTCCAGTCCCGCCCCTTTGTGTGTGAATATACAGTCTTGCAGAACTACATATGGCTGCGAAAGAGGGTTACAGTTGCTCCAAATGAGATTGATGGTATTGATCCATAAACATTGTGAATTTAATGCTATGCAAAAATCTAAATACTTTTGCACCTTGTCTCATTTATTTCTAATAGAAGGCTCACTTGCTCTTGAATCCCTTACTTATTGTTTGGTTGCACAGCAGTGGATACACTTGAGTTCCACATTCCAAAAGGCAATGGTTTATTGATTTGCTGACTTGTGGAATATGTCCCTATAGGCAGGGCTTAAGGCACTAGTCTTAAGTCATTACTTTGTTCCAGTGTGAATATTTACTCTGCAGCTATGTCATGCATGGACCGTTCAGTGCAACACTGCTGTCTGTCTGATCTTTTGATTTTGAGAGAGATGTGTGCTTTGTAGTGTAGGAGTACTGGGTGGTCATTTCCATATCTGTTAATTTTTCTATTGCATCTATAAACGTCTGATCTGTGTTTGTTAGAAAGCACATGGTCATTGCCAGACGTTAAGTAGACAGCTTTTTTAGTACCTCAGGCATAATTTAAGGTACTGGGAAGTGTTATCAAATCAATGAAATTAGGCCCGAAGTAGAGTTGCATGGTAACAGTGATTCTTTCTCTCAGTTTGTGATGAAAATGGTAAATCTCTGTCGGAGGATTCCTGAACCGTAGAGAATACTCTGGTGTAGTGACCTCCAAATAGGAGCCTGTGGCAAAGGTAATTCCAAAGAAGGAGCCTGCCATGGTGGAAAATCCTCAGACAGAGCATTTACAAATTCAGTCACAAATCAGGTGTTATTTGGTTACCATCCAACATTCCACTCAGAACATTAACTCTGAGTGAAATTCCATCACTCGCAATTCTGTATAGGCAGGTGATGATTGGGTCTGGTAATCCCTGGTCTGCAAACTCCCAACGCAGGAATGTTACTCCTGGTGTCATTGAATTGGGCAGGATCAGGCTTGTGGGCAAGAATGCAGCCAGGTCTCACAGGTTCTCTGCACTAACAAATGGGGAAAATCCAATGCTTCCCCAAGTCACAACCCCAGCCCACCTCCCCGTCCCACCCGAGAAGCAAGGCCAGGTGAGAGCAGGTGCAGTAACACACCTGATCATGCGCAGAGGCCAAGAGCAGAAAGGACTCCCCACTCCCCTCCTGCATGACAGTTACAGCCTCTTACCGAAAGAAGGGCCTGAGGCTGCATATGACCCTGCCTGAGGCTGTTTGAAACCCTTCCCAAAGCACACACCACGGAAGCATATGCTGCTCCTTCTAGTCTGGTCCCAAACCCTCTCAACCACCTGTCAAATGCAAGACATATCAAGCCATTGTCAGTCATAGAGCCTGGACCATCACCAAATTTAAGGTAACTTTTAATGAGGGCCTAAGTGTTTTAAAGATCTGTCTATACTCTGCTCAGAGTTGTGCAAATTATAGCATTTAGTAGTCTGTATAGGCTGTGGCATAAGTACTTATCTAAAATGATCATGGATTCATTTTAAGCTATGCTAATAGGTTTTGTTGGTGAGTGACATAAGGAGCCCCTTCCTCCAGTTTGTTGTTGGCTCTCAAGTTCAGTGCTCATAGTGGAAATGTTTTCAGCAAGGTGTCCCTCACAGCCGCTATAAAGTTGTATTATCTAAGAATGTGAAATTGTAGCTCACTTCAATCAGCTAAACTTTTTCAGAGTTCCGGTTATCACGCCAATCTATTTGGGCTATCAAAAGAAATAGCCTGAGAGCTCAAAGAAAGCAAAACTAAATTGCTGCTGCACTAGATTCGATGGGAATTTCACCAGATAGAGTTTGATCAAAATTTAGAAAGCAAAGAGTGTTAGATTGGGTGAAAGTTAATTCTGAAATTAATGCGTCAAAGCAAGGATGACATGTGTATTGCTAAGCTATGGCTCAAGATTAAGTGTACCCATTCAGGGAGCTCTTGCATGCACTCATATTTAATCTATATTCCCAATCTAGCTTTTCCTTTTTCATCCCTTCCACTTTTTTCTGCTGTACCCCTTTTAACTCTTTTTCCCCTAATCTTATCCATTTGGTCTCTGTTGCAGGAGGATGCAGATGGCCAAGAGAAGGACACTCAGTCGGAAGACTCTATTCTGAGCGACATTGACCTTGAGACCGCCTCAGTGCCTGAGATCCTCGAGCTTGTGGCCACTGTATTGCGCAAGTGTGTGCCAGGCGTATATGGGGTGCAGGCTATCACAACTGCCCGCCGTCCTGTCGTAAAGTTCTCGCACAAGGAGTCAGGGCTACACGGGGACATCTCCATCAATAACAGGTGACATCTGAAAGCAATGTGATTGAAGTGCTGAATGCAGCGCAGGGAAATTCTAAGCATGACTCAAGTGCTGTTCAACATGATCTCTTAGTGATGGGTGAGTGTGCAGGTTGGGGCTTTGAGTTCATTGGTATGCCGGGTGTACCTCTGTGGGTGATCAGGATGTTTCTCAGCAAGAACCCAAGATATAGCTCTGGAAGTGCATGGGAATGGATGATTGGATAGCTGCTGCTCATGGTGCATCTCAGAGGCATCTTACTGTAGCTTAGTGCAAACTTGTGCAATGTGGTGAGAGTTCAAAATACATATTGGTGGGCTGCCCAGGAGAAAGTGGTTGGTGTACAGCTCAAGTGACATACTTGTTGCAGCTCCGTTCAAGCATGAACTGTGGCACTTTAGAAACTCCAGATAGAACCTATTGGTAGCTTTCCGTGTGGCTAGGAGGAGCTTCAACTGTGTTAGTTTCATGCGCATGGTTTACACTTTTTTTGGCGGGAACTCCTGTTTGTTGGCAGGTGCTCATGTTGTGGCTTGGTTGGTGATTAACTGCATCTTAGCATTAATTAAAATTTCAGCATCCCTGACTTTTGGTGTGCTGATCTGTCTTTTTTTTTATCATGCTAGATGCTCAGCATGCGGCTCAGAGGGAGAATGGGAGAGAGCTCAATTGGAGCTTGTAGAATCATGGCTCAAAATCAGAGAAGAATGTGACTTAGAGGCAACCCATTATAAGATCATGGTTGAGACTATGGGTGGGCGGAGCATGAGAGGAGGTCCAGGCACTGTGAGAGCACAGGGTGTTCCTCTGTGGACCTTATGTGAGACTCTGCATGATATCAGTGAGCAGCCTAACAGGAGCTTAGAACGTGCATCTGTTGAGAGCTGTATGTGCAATATTGTCGTTGTTCCCTCTCAGCTTAGTCGAAGTTCAAGATGAGCTTTTTTGGAAACTTAGTGCAGATCAGCTGACCGTCTGCATAGGCAAATATTCCTTATGCGCACTTGCAAGTGAGTTATTGTGAGTCTCGGGACTCTCGTGCACATCTGAGAAGTTGCTCTAATTGCAGCCAGTGGGAACTTAAACTATGGTCACAAATGGATCACAGGTATGACTAGGCATGCACTCAGCATGCTGCTCAACGGGAGGTCTAACTTTGACCTAACTGAAGCTTAGAGGTGTGTCTTTATCAGAGTGAGATGGAGCTTTGGATGTATATAATTGGTAGCGGGTGGATCTCAACAGGAGATCAGGGTTTAGCATGTCGAGAGCTTGGGAGATCAGTAGGAGTTCAGACTGCCAATCCGCAGAATCGTTGGAGCTCATCAGGGGCACATCTGAGGGACTGCGGCATAGCTGGAGCTTTAGATGCAGCTTGTTGGAGGTTCTGTGTGCAGCTCAACATGGGGTTCTGACTGTTGCTTACGAGACCTGGGGTCCCAAAGTTCAGCTCAGATAAAGGTGGGATTTTGTGATAACATTGGGGACTGGCCTGCAGCTCAATAACTGCTTTGAGAGAAGCTGCATAGAAAACTATACATAGATCATTATGAATCCAGACTACAGCTCTAAACTGGCTTGTGGTGCTAACATACTAAAAAATAGGGCGTTTAAAAGTTCAAGGCTCAAGAGTGAAACCGATACTAGGCAAGTGGATTAATTAAATGTTCGCATAAGCACATCTTTCCTTTTATTATATCGATCACATGATGTGTGTGTGTGAACAAGAAAAAATATAGTACAGTGAGTGAAAGCATACAACAGTACAACTTGGCCATTAGTATAATATTATCCTAAAGTAAACATCAGGAGATTGATGCCGAATTAATTATATGAACTAAAAATAACTATCACTCTAGTTTACTATTTAACCTTGGTAACAGCTTCGCATCATCAGATGCACAATGATAAAATAAAATACATATGTATAATGTTCTATTGCTATTTGTAAAGCTGGGATGTGCAATTTACATACTGTTTGGTTTGTAAATCAGAATGCATTTTGTGATGCATACTATGTAGTAACAGGTCTCATTGCAAGTTGTACATTAGCAAAATGACCTAATTTATGAATATTAATTAGGCAGGTTGCAATTTGTGATCCCCCTGCTATTGGCTGAGTATGTGTGAATGGAACACCCACCAGCTCATCCCATGGCAACTGACATGGGACAGCTTCCTCTTTCCGAATTGGTTACCACCGCAGCTCAGAGTTCTGGAACTAATCAATGGTTTATGACTGCAATTTCGGTCACAAACTATTGATACATACTATTGCAAAACCCAGTTGGGAGGGGGAACGAGCCTTTTGTACCCCCTACTATTTGTGATTAGTAAAGGATCTCAAAAACTATTTTAATTAGTGGGCAAAACCTTTCTGGCTCGTAAAAGGGCTGTGGAGCAATTTTTAAAGGTGTTCTGCAGTTGCAAACAATGTGTTTTTACCTATTACAGGCTTTGAGGCCCTCAAAACACATTTCTGTGTGAGACCTAAGGTCTCTAGTGATGAGAAGATTCTGTTGTGTAAATCCAAGACTAAAATCAAGAACAATTAACAATGAAACGATGTACAGCCTTTATGTATACATATTGCACGATTTCCTCTCTGACATTAAAACCACCTTCTCATTCTTTGGGGAGATGGATTCAGAGGATCTGTCACCAGACAAAGAAGCAACTAGGTTTTGGCTAAGGCCTTAACCTACCTAGGGCACACAAAGTGATGCGGTTAGTTTTGGAAGAACCAGCTACACAGTTAGAAATAGATTAAGGATTTGTGAATATAAAAAACAAAAACAAAAAAGGCATCTGGACTGGATGACTTTCTGGAAATTGTTAAATAGTCCTAAAACAATATTAGATCCTATTCTAAACTTATTTCATTCCATTCTAAATGGTACCATTACCCCCATATAGTTTAAAGGAAGTAATGAAAATACAAATCTTAAGTTCCAGTGAAGAACCTATATATAATATTGTGTTAATTACTGCCCAATTTTAATCACTAACACAGAGCAAGCTCTTTTTTAACGTTTTAATGACCAGATTCAAATGCAATCCTTTCAACTATGTTAAAACACAACAAAAAGAGGTTTATTAGGAAATATAGTGATTACAATACCAGCTGCCTGTGAAGAAGTGAGTGACCTGGTTATTCACTGTGTGAAATGCCACATGCTTGCTGCTGTAAAAACGTCTTCTGTGGATACAGTGAAGAAGCATTGCTGTTAGTTTTTTGTTTTTACTTCCAGTGACCACATAATTTCTTTTGAAGACTGAAGACCGTGGCTTCTTTGCATTTACCTTTTCTTACGCTTTTGACTACCCTGTTTACTTTTTGTTCCAGAAAAATGTAAACTACTGTTAAAAAACCCTTCTAGGGAAAAAACGGTTCTTGCTAGAACCACCCTCTGGTCAAACAAAAAGCTACTCTTTGATTTAATGTGTCAGTGAACATATCGGTGTGAGAGTGGGTGTGTATGTGTGTGCATCAATATATGCCTGAGGGTATTATTGGATGCATTAGTGTCTGGCTGGGTGTGTCAGTGTGTGCTTTGATGTATGGCTAGCTGTGTCACTGTCTGCAATGATGTATGCCTGGGTTTGTAAGTGTATGAATTGGTATGTTCCTGCCTCTGTCAGTGTATGCATCAGGGTGTTCCTGGGTGTGTTATTGCATGCATTAGTGTATGGCTGGGTGTGTCAGTTTCTGCTTTGCTGCATGCGTGGGTGTGTCAGTGTCTGCATCAGTGTATGCGCCGGTGTGTCAGTGTAGCCATGAGTAGGTGCCTGGGTATGTCAGTGTATGCATGAGTGTGTGCCTGGGTGTGTCAGTGTATGCATTGTTGTATGCCTGGTTGTGTCAGTGTCTGCACTGGTGTGTCCCTGGGTGTGTCAGTTTATACGTCCGTGTGTGCCTGGGTGTGTCGGTGTATGCAGGAGTGTGTGCCTGGGTGTGTTGGTGTATGCATTAGTGTGTACCTGGCTGTGGCAGTGTATGCATCAGTATCTGCCTGGGTGTATGAACCTATGCATTAGTCTGTGACTGGGTGTGTTAGTGTATGGATGAGCGTGTACCTGGCTGTTTCAGTGTGTGCATTAGTGTGTTCCTGGGTGTGTTAGTGTATTCTTGAGTGTCTACTTGGGTGTGTTATTGCATGCATTAGTGCTTGGCTGGGTGTGTCATTGTCTACATTGCTGTATGCCTAGGTGTGTCAGTGTCTGCATTGGTGAATGCCAGCTGTATCGGTGTATGCATCAGTGTGTGCTTAAGTGTGTTATTGGATGCATTCGTGTTTAGCTGGGTGTGCCAGTGTTTGTATAGCTGCATGCCACAGAGTGTCAGTTTATGCATCAATATAGGCCTGGGTATGTCAGTGTGTGCCTCGGTGTATCAGTGTCTGCATGGTCATATGACAGGCTGTGCCAGTGTATGCCTGGGTGTGTTACTGGATGCATTAGTGTTTGGCTGTGTGTGTCAGTGTCTGCTTTGGTATATGCCTGGGTGTATCACTGTCTGCAGTATGCCTTGATGTGTCGGTCTATGCATGTGTAAATGGGTGTATGACTTACTATGGTACTTTGAGTGGCTGTATGAGTGTATGTATGTGTGGGTGTGTCAGTACCTGTGTAAATGATTCTATAGGTGTGCGAGTTCATATATGAGTACCTGTATGAGTGTTTGTGAATGATAACTAAAATTACTAATATACATTTTTAGGTCTCGACCTAAAGCATTGCTTTTAGCAATGCTTGTTGTCGAGATTTCTAGTAAGCAGTCCAAAAAGTCTGCCAACGGCGGGGTTAGCCACAGTTCATGTGATCTATGCGCGTGCACAAACCAGCCACGTCACAAACCACCATTTGTCTGTGCCTCGCATCAGACTTCAAAGCTGCCGCTCCCCCCCATCAGACTTCAAAGGAATGCGCTCCCGCCCGCCCCGCCCCAGCAATGCCAAGAGCTTGTTTGCCATCCTTTTACCAAGCTGACTTTTCTCCTACTGCTGCTTACATTCAGGAAATTGTTAACACTGTGGGTTTGCAGTTTTTTTCTTTCTCCCAGCGCACCCATGCCTCTTACCACCCACTCTCTCCATGTTGCTCTCACCCCACCTAGCTAGTCTGTTTATTCCTCTACCAATTCCCACCCTGCTTGGCTTTTTTTTAAATTTAAAACCAACCCACTCTTGTTCCCCCCCCATCCCTATGTGCCAACCCTTGCTACACTGCCCTTCTAATTTTTTTTAATTCAAACTTTTTATTAACTTCTTTGGAGTGCTCGTCGGTTTCATTTTGCTACCATGATACTTTTTTTCTGTATGTGCCCTTTCACATACCTTTTATCTATATTTTTTAATTACCACTCCAAGCGCATACACCATCTTGGTAACCCATTCACACCTATAGGTCACCATGCTGGGGCCACCATAGTAAGTGAGCTGACTGCCCGCTCACTCCGGTGCACTTTGCTGCACCACGGAACAGCACTCTCGAGTTCCCCCTATGCTCGGGACCAAGTTGTAATTTCGGGCTAGTATCGCCTTGCCTGTATTCTTAACTTCCACAGCTTTCATTAGTTCCAGAATGGCCTCAATGGGTATGAGCCAGCATGCCCTTGCTTAAGACGTTTGAACACCAGGCCTCACACCCCCCCTCACCCTCACACCACCCCTCACCCTCCCTCACCCTCTCACCCACCCTTTCACCCTCACCCACCCTTTCACCCTCACCCACCCTTTCACCCTCACCCACCCTTTCACCCTCACACACCCTCTCACCCTCACACACCCTCTCACACCCTTTCACCCTCACCCACCCACTCACCCTCACCCACTTACACCCCCACACCCCCTCACCCTCACACACCCCCTCACGCACCCCCTCACCCTCACACCCCCCTCACACACCCCCTCACACACACCCTCCCCCTCACACCCCCTCCCCCTCACGCACCCTCTCACCCACCCTCTCCCCCTCACACACCCTTTCACCCTCACACCCCCCTCACCCTCACACACACTCACCCACCCTCACCCTCACCCACCCCCTCACCCTCTCACACCCCCACACACCCTCAGACCCCCACACCCCCTCACCCCCTCACCCCCTCACCCCCTCACCCTCACACCCTCCCTCACCCTCACACCCCCTCACCCTCACATCCCCTCACCCTCACACACCCTCACTCACCCTCAGACCCCTCACCCCCCTCACCCCCTCTCACCCTCACGCACCCTCACCCTCACGCACCCTCACCCTCACACACCCTCTCACCCTCACACACCCTCTCACACCCCCTCACCCCCACACCTCCTCACACCCCTCACCCCCACACCCTCACACACCCTCACTCACCCTCACACACACTCACACCCTCACACACCCTCACCCTCACACCCCCTCACCCTCACACCCCCTCACCTCACTGCTGCACGCCACACACTGCTGCACACCTCACACTGCTGCACGCTGCTGCATTAAATGTAAATGTAAATGTAGGTGTACTTATATAGCGCAAACCTGTCACCCAAAGGGCATCCTGGCGCTTGCTTAGGGAACCCGTCCTGGTATTCCCCTGTGAGAAACCCCGGCAGGGTGTCCACAAGGTGAAAGCCAGGCATCCCGCCGCGAGGGGCCGTAGTGGAGATTAAGCAAGCTATTGCCCAGAGTTGCAGAGTGTGACCCCGTGATTCGAGTAGGCACCGGAGCGAGAATTGTCGAGTCCGTGGAATTTTTGAGCCCGAGACCCACCGAGGCGGGGAATCGAACCCTGGTCCACGGTCGATCTCAGCTTCCGGGTCTGCCGCCTCTAACCACTGAGCCACGCATTACTCATACTACTGCATGCCTCACACTGCTGCCTGCCTCACACGGCTGCCCACCTCACACTGCTGCATGCCTCACACTGCTGCACACTGCTGCATTACTCACACTGCTGCATGCCACACACTGCTGCATGCCACACACTGCTGCATGCCACACACTGCTGCACGCCTCACACTGCTGCACGCCTCACACTGCTGCACGCCTCACACTGCTGCACGCCACACACTGCTGCACGCCACACACTGCTGCACGCCACACACTGCTGCACGCCACACACTGCTGCACGCCTCACACTGCTGCACGCCTCACACTGCTGCACGCCTCACACTTCTGCACGCCTCACACTGCTGCACGCCTCACACTGCTGCACGCCTCATACACCTGCACGCATCATACATTTGCACGGTGCACACTGTTGCATTACTCACTCTGCTGCACGACATACTGCTGCACGCCTCACACTGCTGCACGCCTCACACTACTGCACGCCTCACACTGCTGCACGCCTCCCACTGCTGCACGTCTCGCACTGCTGCAAGCCACACACTTCTGCACGCCACACACTGCTGCACGCCACACACTGCTGCACGCCACACACTGCTGCACGCCACACACTGCTGCACGCCACACACTGCTGCTGGCCACACACTGCTGCATGCCACACACTGCTGCATGCCACACACTGCGGCACGCCGCTGCACGCCTTCCACTGCTGCACGCCTCACACTGCTGCATTACTCACACTGCTGTATGCTGCACACTGCTGTATGCTGCACACTGCCGCATGCCTCACACTGCCGCACGCCTCACACTGCCGCACGCCTCACACTGCCGCACGCCTCACACTGCCGCACGCCTCACACTGCCGCACGCCTCACACTGCTGCATGCTGCACACTGCTGCGTACTCACACTGCTGCACGCCACACACTGCTACACGTCACACACTGCTGCACGTCACACACTGCTGCACGTCACACACTGCTGCACGCCTCACACTGCTGCACGCCTCACACTGCTGCACGCCTCACACTGCTGCACGCCTCACACTGCTGCACGCCTCACACTGCTGCACGCCTCACAACACCACCACATCACTCAGGGACACCACCATATCACTCAGGGACACCACCATATCACTCAGGGGCACCACCATATCACTCAGGGACACCACCATATCACTCAGGGACACCACCATATCACTCAGGGACACCACCATATCACTCAGGGACACCACCATATCACTCAGGGACACCACCATATCACTCAGGGACACCACCATATCACTCAGGGACACCACCATATCACTCAGGGACACCACCATATCACTCAGGGACACCACCATGTCACTCAGGGACACCACCATGTCACTCAGGGACACCACCATGTCACTCAGGGACACCACCATGTCACTCAGGGACACCACCATGTCACTCAGGGACACCACCATATCACTCAGGGACACCACCATATCACTCAAGGACACCGCCATATCACTCAGGGACACCGCCATATCACTCAGGGACACCACCATATCACTCAGGGACACCACCATATCACTCAGGGACACCACCATATCACTCAGGGACACCACCATATCACTCAGGGACACCACTATATCACTATAGGACACCACCACATCACTATAGGACACCACCACATCACTATAGGACACCACCACATCACTATAGGACACCACCACATCACTATAGGACACCACCACATCACTATAGGACACCACCACATCACTATAGGACACCACCACATCACTATAGGACACCACCACATCACTATAGGACACCACCACATCACTATAGGACACCACCACATCACTATAGGACACCACCACATCACTATAGGACACCACCACATCACTCGGGGGCACCACCACATCACTCGGGGGCACCACCACATCACTATAGGACACCACCACATCACTATAGGACACCACCACATCACTCAGGGGCACCACCACATCACTCAGGGGCATCACTCAAGGGCACCACCACATCACTCAGGGGCATCACTCAAGGGCACCACCACATCACTCAGGGGCATCACTCAAGGGCACCACCACATCACTCAGGGGCATCACTCAAGGGCACCACCACATCACTCAGGGGCATTACTCTGGGACACCACCACATCACTAATACACCACCACATCACTCAACCCAGCCACATCATCACTCAGCACCACAACAGCATCACTCAGCACCACAACAGCACTGTCCTTGCTTGCTAACCAACAAGCATTGCCATAGCCAATAGGACTCGCAATAGTGTAAGCTATTGGCTTTGTGAATAACAATGCTATTAATTTATGTTCGAGGCATGTGGGCTGCTGAATTTATATCTGTGCATAGATCGCCGCCTAGTGTTGGGTCCGGATGATTGCACATTGTTGTCCTGGAAGAGTCTTCGAAGTATCACGAGATAGGTGGCTCCTCCCTTGGACTACAGCGCGCATGGGCATCCTCTCCATCCTCAGATCGTTTTTTTCCGCCATTGGGTTCGGATGTACTTTCTTGACTCAAGTTCAGAATATACTTAAAACACTTTTCGCGAGGCCAAAAGGCCTTCGGGGCGTCGATATTGTCTCTCGTTCGGTGCCCAGTACTTCATCCAGTTCTTCGAACAGGACGTCGAAGGCCGTATTGCCTTTTCGACATCTAGGCCCCAACGAGCGTCGACGATGGAACGGAGCCCGTTCAAGAGATGCCCCGTCTGCAACTCCAAATACACTCACATCGATGTGCACCCGGTGTGCAATAAGTGCCTATCCCCGGACCACGACGAGGCCAGCTGCATGGCCTGTTCCAAGTTCCGGTCAAAGAAAACACTTCGGCTTCGGCGCGTCGCACGGCAGTCGGCCCAGCAAACGGCGCCAGAACCAGAAGATATCTTCTACGCAGACGACGTCCAGGGCGCCGATCAGGAGGATCCTGGCCAGCAGTCGGACCCTGCATCGGAGCATGAATCACATTATAGTGTGGACGAAGAACAACACTACGTCCATGAGGAAGACATCGTCGAGGTAGGAGACGACGCAGAAGCCATCGGAGCCGTCGATGACGACTCAAGCGATGAGCAAGGCCCATCCGCAATCGCGGGGCCCAATAATGACACTATACTCTCTAAGGCTCAGGTCGAGGCATCGCCGGAAGGCCTTAGCCAAGATCTTTACCCGCATTCTATAGCCCCGCGTCCAGGCCCGGCTAAGAATACTTCTACAGAGCCATCGGTCAATCAGCCACTTTCAACGGCAAAACCGAAACCGACAGCAACTGTATCGAAACCGAAACTGCTGAAGCCAGTCCTCGGATCGACAGCCTCTGATTCGTCGGCTCCAACCCAATCTAAAAGTGTCATCAACCCTTCGGGGTCACAAGGGGGCGTCGACCCGAAACACGGGACGCCGAAGCCTGTCTCTGCCGTCAGGCACGTCGCGCTGACGCTGTCGACGTCCACGCCAAAAGATGGCGAGACTGTCAAAGGACTCAAGGCTAGGAAGACGGTCGATCCAAAACTTCCAGCCTCGGCGCCGATATCCAGCAAAGCCTTCGAGTCGAAAAGTGCACCCGACCCGAAAGAGCACGTCGCGTCCAAGCAGAAAGGCGTACCTGTTGCGCACCGACAGCTCGAATCGACGCAGGGCCGCAAGCAGCCCAGTGATCCTACAAAGTTGGTCGGATCGAAGACTGCAACACCCTCGAAAACGGTCGGTTCGTCTCAACTGCTTACACAACCTATTAAATATGGACTGCCCCCGACCGCTCGACCAAAAACGTTTGAGCCGCACAAGGGCGCCGACACTACCAAGAAAGTGTCGGTAGTTTCAAGGACTCCGTCCGCTGCGGAAGATATGATGTTCCAAGCACCCTCCTATGACACTCAGTCAAAACTGTTCATTGACTCGGATTCTGGTAGACTCACCATTTACAAACGGAAACTAGTTCCAGAAACTCCTTTGGAGTCATACAAAATCCCTCTAAAAAGGAAAAGAGACTCGGCAACCTCACCTGTTCTTTCTGAGCCTGTGGAGTCATATGAACAAGACTATTCCTATTCGCCCACACGCACCTATGAGGATATAGGGGAGGGATACAACGAAGATGAGTTCAATTATCCTTCTGACACAGATCAGGATTAACAGCAAGCCTGGACTGACCCTGTTGACCCTGGTGAGCCACACACCACGCCTGACACTCCGTCCTATACCATCAAACCCTCGCCTACTGAAGATACTGCTGCGTTTAACGCTTTGATTGAAAGGGCAGCCAAAAACCATGATGTGGACATGCATGCTGACCCTGTAGAGGAGGACTTTTTGTTTGCTACTTTCTTGACTTCAAAAAGATCAGTAAAAACATTGCCTATGCTAAAGGGTGTCCTTAAACACGCTACTGACATCTTCAAAGAGACCACAGGGGCACAGGTTGTAAACCCGAGGATTGAAAAAAAGTACCGTCCCGCACCTGTGGACCCTACGTACATCAAAGGCCAGCTCCCGTTGGACTCCCTCGTGGTGGCTAATGCTCGTAAAAGGGCAAACTCTCAAACCAGTGGTGATGCTCCCCCTCTGGACAAAGAATCCAAAATCTTTGAAATATCTGGCAAGCGAGTAGCGGCTCAAGCAGCAAATATTTGGAGGATCTCCAATACACAGGCCCTATTAGCCAGATATGATAGGCCACACTACGACACGTTAGAGCAGCTACTACAACACCTGCCTGAAGCTTATAAGGAGGGAGCAGAAATGCTGATACAGGAGGGGAAATTAATTTCAAATGCGTCCATCAAGTGTGCGCTAGATGCAGCAGACACGGCAGCTAGGGCCATAAACACAAGTGTGATGCTTAGAAGGCATGCCTGGCTACGAATCTCTGGATTTAAGCTGGAGATACAAACTACTTTACTCAACCAGCCGGTTAACCCTGATTTTCTCTTTGGTCCTGATGTAGACACAACCCTTGAGAAAATTAAAAAAGACACTGAGACAGCAAAATCCATGGGGTCTCTGCAGTCACAACAGTTCAGGGGCGGTTCCTTTCGTCGCTCCGGTAACAGGGTAGCGTCCAGAGGTCAAGCATCACAGCAAGCCCAATACAACAAAGGGGGCACGCAGACCACCTATAACAAGAACAAATAGGGGTGGCTATCGTGGGAACAGCACCAAAGGCAGAGGACGCGGAAATAATAATGCCAGATCCTCCGCCGCCAATAAACAGTGACGTCTTGTCACTGCCCCCCGACCATAGCCCGAAACAAACACAAATTCCTGTACTAATAATTACTTTTTATATGTAGTCATTCCTATTTTATATTTTTACACACTAATTGTATTTAACTAATGGTTTTATTTGCTAACAATTGCAATGGTTTTAATTAACTGAGCAATAAAGATGATTACTTACTTACTTGTCACTGCCCCCCGACCATATGACACCAGTCGGGGGAAGACTTCAGCAGTTCCTGCCAGTCTGGGAAGGCATAACCACAGACAGGTGGGTGAGAGATCTTATCCAATACGGCTATTGTCTAGAACTAACCTCCACTCCACCCAACATACCCCCAAGGCACCGTCCTATGTCCGCAGAGCACATGCACTTATTGCAGCAAGAAGTACTCTGCATGCTGCAAAAAGGGGCCATAGAACTCGTGCCTTTAAATCAGCAGGGTACAGGGGTGTACTCGCTGTACTTCTTAATCCCAAAGAAGAACGGGTCTCTCAGGCCCATTCTAGACCTCAGACCCCTGAACCAGTGCATCTTGTCAGAACATTTTCACATGCTGACTCTACATCAAGTTCTACCATTGCTCAGTCAGGGGGACTTCCTAGCAACCCTAGATCTAAAAGACGCATATTTCCACATTCCCATTCACCCGGGACACAGGAAATATCTCAGGTTCACCATAAACAACCAGCATTACCAGTTCAAGGTCCTGCCTTTCGGGGTCACTACTGCCCCCAGGGTGTTCACCAAGTGCTTAGCCACAGTGGCGGCGCACCTTCGGAGACAACACATCCATGTCTGTCCTTATCTGGACGACTGGCTTGTTTAGGCAAAGTCAGCCCAGCAATGTGCCAGCCACATGTCCCGCACAATTCACCTCCTACACAGTCTAGGATTTTCACTAAATTACCCAAAATCACGCCTTCAACCCGCACATGTACAACAGTACCTGGGTGCGACTATCAACACTCTGACGGCGACAGCGCACCCAAACTCTGCCAGAGTCAACAGCATGCAATTGCTCATTCACAAATTCAGGCCCCAACACTCGCTCCCAGCGCAAGTATTCATGCAGCTGATAGGTATGATGGCCTCCTGCATCTTTATTGTCCCTCATGCAAGGCTACACATGCGTCCGCTTCAGGAGTGCTTGGCACAACAGTGGAACCAGGCTCAAGGACATCTCAAAGACCTAGTGTTGGTGACCGGTCATGCATACAACTGTCTGCATTGGTGGAACACACAAAACCTTTGCAGGGGACGACCATTCCAAGAGCCTGTACCACAGATAGTGCTAACAACGGACGCATCTCTCCAGGGTTGGGGAGCGCACGTCCTCCATTATACAGTGCAGGGACTATGGACAGCGCAGCAGCAAAAGATGCATATCAACCTGTTGGAGCTCATGGCGATTTTCATGGCAATGAAGGCCTTCAGACTGCATCTGTGCAACAAAGTCGTGCTCATCCGGACGGACAACATGACTGCCATGTATTACATCCAGAAGCAGTGAGGCACGCACTCTCCACAATTGTCTCATCTAGCCCAGAGCATGTGGAAGTGGGTCATTCAAAGGAACATGTTCCTCATGGCGGAACATCTCCCAGGCAAAGACAACCAGATGGCGGACATGCTCAGCAGGCACAGCCACCAGATGCACGAGTGGGAGATACACCCCTCAGTGCTCCAACCATATTTCCAGCAGTGGGGTCATCCAGAGATAGACCTATTCGCCATAAAGGAAAACGCAAAATGCCAAACCTTCGCCGCCAGGTTCCCACACCCGCAGTCTCAGGGCAATGCGATATGGATGAACTGGTCAGGCAGATTTGCGTACGCTTTTCCTCCAGCACCGCTCATACCGCTAGTGGCACGCAAACTGCGCCAGCACTCCATGACGCTCATCCCATTTGCTCCAACGTGGGCACGGCAAGCGTGGTACACCACGTTCCTAGAACTTTCAGTGGTGCCTCACCAACGGCTGCGACTCAAACCCAGTCTCCTCACTCAGAACCGTGGAGACATTCAGCACCCAGTTCCGCAACAGTTGAGCCTTGCAATATGGCTCCTGAGGTCATAGAGTTTGGCTACCTCAACCTGCCCCCTGACTGTATGAACATCATCAAGGAGGCAAGAAGACCTACAACCAGGGCATGCTATGCGGCCAAATGGAAGCAATTTGTCATTTACTGTTCTAATAATGACATAAATCCGCTAGATGCATCCACGCAAAACATTATATGTTATTTGTTGCACCTATACAGATGCAATCTGGCATATAGTTCCATTAGGATACATTTGGCCGCGATGGCAGCTTATCTTCAAAACAGACAGCATCTTTCTCTTTTTAGAGTGCCAGCCATTAAAGCTTTTATGGAAGGACTCAGAAGAGTGATTCCTCCCAGACACCCTCCTTCACCTGTCTGGAATCTGAACATAGTTCTCACCAGACTAATGGGACCACCCTTTGAACCTCTTTACTCTTGTGAGGTTCAGTTTCTGACATGGAAAGTGGCCTTTCTAGTGGCAATCACTTCGCTAAGGAGAGTTAGTGAGCTTCAAGCCCCAACTATTCAAGAGCCATTCATACAGATTCATGCTAATCGGGTGGTGCTGCGTACCAACCCAAAATTCATGCAACGTTCGGAAAATTCTTCGTAGCACGCCGGCGTGGACGACGTCATAGGAACACGGCATCGCGTGCGACTCCGTCCGACGTCACCGACTCCTTATTAGGCCTACGTCGGCGTGATGACATCAGTTCCCTTTTTTCCGCGTCGTCGACGCTAACGGTTTCAGGGACCTTCTTTGGTTACAGATAGAGACTTTTTTGCTTTTTGTCTGTTACTGTTTCTGTTCTTCGTCGAGGATGTCGTCGAAGAAGACGGGTTTCAAGCAGTGTGGCTCGTGTGCCCGGATGATGTCGATTACCGATCCACATGGTGATTGCTTGTGGTGTTTAGGTTCGGATCATGATGTCAAGGGCTGTCGATCCTGCTCTAAGATGAATCCGAAGGCTCTACGAGAGCGGGAGGCTAAACTTCTGATAGCCAAGATTAAAGGTAAAGAGGCCAATAGATCTTCGAGATCAAGACGCTCCAGATCGAGGCCGAAGTCAGGTCGAAGTCGCGATCGAGGTCGAGGGCCAGATCGGAGTCGGTGTCGAAGTCAGCTTCTGGGCATGCTTCGGGTTCCTCGAAGAGAAAACATAAGAGGAAGAAGCATAGTTCTCGCCATCATTCTGGGTCATCGGACTCGAAGAAGAGGTCTTCTCGGAAACATCACAAGGACTTTGTATCTCCGTCTCGACAGCATACACCGGTACCGGAGTTGGATCCGAATCCGGCTTCGGGCCAGTCTTCGGAGCATGAGGAGGTCGTGGAGGTTCCACAGTCACCGACTCCGGAGGATGACCTGGAAGGTCAAAAGGGTCAGGAGGAGCCGAATCCGGAGCTGCCTCCTACGGACCCGTTAATGGGGTCATACCCTTCCTTTCCTGGTCCTGGTCAGGACCCTTCGCATTTTCTAAATGCTATGTTTGGAGTATATGCGAGGGCAATGTACCCCACTGGAGCACCTGCGGGTCCCATGGGTCCTTTGTCTTTTAACTTGGGTGTCCCCCAAGCTTATGCACCAGCGCACTTTCTGCCTTTCATGCCGACTCCATATCCTTCTTGGCTCGGTACGGCGCCTCCGAGGTCATCGACACCACACACGGCTTCGCCGGCTCCGGAGCGACCTCGTAGTTTGGATCGGGGCACGACGCCGGTTCCTGTTCCAGCTCCTCGTTCGACGCCGGCTCCGACTCCATCGGAGTCGTTACCGGATCCGTCGACTTCGATCCGTCTGGAGTGGTCGAGGCGTAGAGCCCAGCGTCTCTTGGAGGAGAAGGAGTATGGGGAACCTGAAGTGGAGGAAGGCGAGCTTCAGGAGCATGAGGATTGCTTTGAGGATCTGCAGAGTGCTAGTAGTCTTGAACTTTCTCCAGAATGGGGGTTGCCTGTGGTTTCGGATGCGCCCTCTAGGGATGTGGTGCCATACCATATGGTAATCAGAAAGGCTGCTGAGTTGCTGAACTTGACTTTGCCAACAGTGGAGTTCAAATCTAATATCCTTACGGAAGTCTTACATTCGCCTTCTTCAGTCATTGAGCCGGCTCTGCCATTCACTGAGGCTCTGACCGAACCAATTTTAGAGGTCTGAAAAAGCCTTTGTCTGCACCTGCGGTGTCTAGATCGGTGGCGAGGCATTATAGGGTGGCTCCTGGAGACCCTGAGTTCTTGTCATCTCACCCATCGCCGGAGAGTCTGGTGGTGCAGGCCGCTTGTGCGAACAGATCAGCAGGTTCTTTTCCCCAGGTTCCTGGAGATCAAGACTCAAAGAAGTTGGATCAAGCTGCTAAATAGGTTTTCTCCTCAGGTAGCATGGCTTTAAAAATCAACGAATGCTACTTGCTTACTAGGAAGGTATGTGCATGCCTTAATGGACTCGGTCAAGCAATTGTCAGCTAAGCTTCCAGAGGAAGACAGGAAAAACTTTAATGAGGTTATTTTGGACACTCAGGCTGCAGCCCGCCAGGTTATTCAGAGTGGCATGGACACGGCGGACTCTGTGGCTAGAGTGATGGGTTCTTCAGTGGCTACCAGAAGAGCTGCATGGCTAAAGTCCTCAGAGTTTTCCGCTGACGTACAGGCTACTCTTTTGGATTTGCCTTTTGACGGAGTTGGCCTCTTTGGGAAGAAAGCGGATGCAGCTTTAGAGAGGTTCAAAGATAGCCGGGCGACGGCTAGGTCTTTGGGCCTGCAGGCGAAAGGCACAGCCACCAGGAAGTTCAGGGGCTTTGGCAGGTCCTCCTTTCGTCCCTTCAGACAAGGCCAGCAGCAGCAGCAGCAACAGAACCCTCTGTACAAGTCTTACAGAGGTAAACAGAGGAGTCGTGGACGTGGACGTCAGGTCTCTTCCTCCTCTACTTCCTCCTCTAATACCCACCCCCACCTACAACAGCAAAGCAGCCCTAGATCCGCCATTCCGGATCATGCGGGTCCGGTAGGGGGTCGGCTTACTCATTTTCTACGGGATTGGGAATCGGTTACTTCAGATCTTTGGGTTCTCAATCTCGTAGAAAATGGGTATGCACTTTCTTTCCAGGAGTTCCCTCCCAATTACCCTCCTTGCCAAGGTTATTGTTCGGAGGACCACCTGCTTCTCCTACAGGAAGAAGTCCTGGCACTGTTCAGAAAGGGTGCGATAGAGGTGGTTCCGGAGCAGGAGAGGGGTCAGGGGTGCTACTCCCGGTATTTCCTGATCCACAAAAAGGATGGCAGACTTTGTCCAATCCTGGATCTCAGGATCTTGAACTTGTATCTGAAACAGGAAAAGTTCAAAATGCTCACTCTTGCGCAGGTTCTTCATGCGCTGTTGGAAGAAGACTGGATGGTGTCGATCGACTTGCATGATGCTTATTTCCATATACCCATTCTGAAGTCGCACAGAAAGTATCTCCGTTTTACGGTGGGATCGCAACACTACCAGTTTGCGGTCCTTCCGTTTGGACTTACTACTGCGCCTCGAGTTTTCACCAAGGTGATGGCAGTGGTGGCGGCACATCTCAGGAGGTCGGTAATACCTGTATTTCCGTATCTGGACGACTGGCTGATCAAAGCAGATTCGCCAGAGAAGGTGCTCCTTCATCTGCAAGAGACAACTCAGTTGTTGCACAGGTTGGGTTTTTCGATAAATGTACCCAAGTCTCACCTGGTGCCCTCCCAGCGCAACCTGTTCATCGGTGCGGTACTGGACACTTCCGTATGCCGTGCATTCCCTCCTCCTCAAAGGATTCGCGACATACAGGAAATGATTCCTTTATTCTACAATGGAGCGGTCGTTCCAGTCCTGAAGGTCCTTCGTCTGCTCGGTCTGATGGCTTCTTGCATTCTGTTGGTCAACCATGCACGCTGGCACATGAGGGCACTCCAGTGGTGCCTCCGCAGGCAGTGGTATCAGCACAATGGGGATCTTAGGGAGTCAGTGTGGATCTCCAGGGAAACTGCAGCGGATCTGTCTTGGTGGGGCGTGGAAGGCAATCTGTCTCAAGGAAAGCCTTTCCAATTGCCTCCATCGTTGCCACAGTGATAACGGATGCATCCACTCTCGGGTGGGGTGCTCATCTGGGTGATCTGGAGGTCAAGGGTCTTTGGTCTCCAGAGGAAAGGTTGCTTCACATCAACCTTCTAGAGATGCGGGCGATTCGTCTGGCGCTCAAGGCCTTCCTCCCTTCCCTTCGCGGTCAGTCGGTTCAAGTCCTGACGGACAACACGACCGCGGTGTGGTATATCAACAAGCAGGGAGGAGTAGGGTCGCGGTGTCTCTGTAGAGAGGCTCTGCGTCTCTGGTCCAGGGTTCAGGACCATCGGATTTGTCTGATGGCAAATCATTTGGCCGGAGTTCTGAACGTACGTGCAGACGTTCTCAGTCGGCAGTTCTCTGCCGACCACTAGTGGAGGCTCCATCCGGAGGTTGTTCACGACATCTTTCAGATGTGGGGGACTCCTCGGGTGGACCTGTTCTCCACTCGCGAGAATGCTCACTGCCTGTCATTCTGCAGTCTCCATTATCCGATGCAAGGAGCACTGGGGGACGCGTTTCAGTTGAGTTGGGAAAGTCAACTCCTTTACGCGTTTCCTCCCATACCCTTGATTCCTCGGGTTCTGAGGAAGATTCGCCCGGACCGGGCCCAAGTCATATTGGTCGCCCCGGATTGGCCAAGAAGGGTGTGGTACACGGACCTACTCCACCTCTCCTCTCACCCGCCGCTCTGTCTCCCTCTCAGGGTAGATCTCCTCTCTCAGATGGAGGGGCAGGTTCTACACCCCGACCTCCAGACATTACACCTTCATGCCTGGAGATTGAACGGGGCAACCTGAACTCTTTTTCTCTCCCTCACGATGTGGTGGATGTCATTCTTTCGGCCAGGCGTGACTCCAACAAGTCCATCTATTCGTATAGATGGTTTAAATGTGTTGTTTGGTGTAGGGAGAAGGATGTTGACCCTTTGAGGGCTCATCTCTCTGATATTTTGCAGTTTGCTCTCTCTTTGGCGCAGCAGGGATTGGCTGTTGCCACAGTCAAAGGTTACCTTTCGGCGTTATCGGCATTTCTCTGCTTGCCGGACCAGCCGTCTCTTTTTAAATCTCCAGTGGTTTTGAGGTTTCTGAAGGGTCTCACAAATAAGTTCCCCCCTTCTCCTTTTATTGTGCCTCAGTGGGACTTAAATCTTGTCTTAACTTTCTTGATGGGTTCTCCCTTCGAACCCTTACACAAGTGTCCCATGAGGCTTTTGTCTTTCAAGACGGTCTTCTTAGTTGCGATCACCTCGGCAAGGAGGGTGAGTGAGCTTCAAGCTCTTAGTTCTAAGCCCCCATTCCTGACCATTCATGTTGATCGAATGGTACTCAGGACCAGGGCTGCTTTTCTGCCTAAGGTGGTAACTCCCTTCCATCTAGGGCAATCCATTACCCTTCCTACCTTCTATCCTCCCCCTCACCCTTCCGCGGTGGATACGACGCCACGAAGCCAGCTGTCAGACTGAATACAATATGTTGGACTTATAAAAAGCCAGCGCACTACAGATCATTCACCATCGAAAGATTAAGAGATATATATCAGGAGAGACTTTACTCTAAAATTTACAAGCACAGTAGTGACATAGGATCGCATCAAATGCACTAAGGAATTGACTTATGCAAATAGTTACCATAAGAAAAACCAGTAAAATCCTCGTTCAAACATACCGAGAAATCGAGACAGCTATTTATTCGCCCTGAAGAAGTCCTTGTTGGACGAAACGCGTAGGCACCGGCTACAGTTTGTTTTTATGAAGAAAGAATCCCTTTTTTTGAATCAAATAAAGAATTTATTACTCTTCCACTGAAGACTCATCATTTACCAGGACTCAATGAATGGAATACCGTGATACAACATTGTTTTTTATAAACTGTTATGATTGTGTTGTATAGTAATAGATCACTTTTACTTTGTTAAAGAGTGCTGGACATTTTTTGAATTACAAGGAGGAAGAGAGACTGCACCGTCTGGACCCTAAGAGGGCGGTGTCTTTTTATCTGGACAGAACTAAAGACTTCCGGATGGACAACCAGCTGTTTATTGGTTTTGCTGGCTGTCGGAAGGGCAGGGCGGTGCACAAGCGCACACTTTCCAGGTGGATAATCCTGTGCATCAAGATTTGCTACTCCCTGGCGGGTAAGGACCCTCCTGAGGGTATAAGAGCTCATTCTACCAGGGCAAGGTCTGCTACTTCTGCATTGTCTAGAGGTGTACCTGTTGAGGATATTTTCAGAGCCGCGACTTTGGCCTCCCTCCACCCATTCGCGAAGCATTACTGCTTGGATACCGAGGTGAGGAGGGACGGCCACTTCGCGCGTTCTGTCCTCCAAGATTTCCTGGTGTAGCAGAGTGGACACCCTCCTCCGGGAGTGGGGACTGCTGTGGGACTCTATTCACAAGGTGAGGAATCCACAAGGCAGATGTATCTATCAGAAGAACAAGTTACTTACCTTCGGTAACGCTTTTTCTGGTAGATACAGTATCTGCCTGTGGATTCCTCACTGACCCACCCGCCTCCCCGTTGTCCGCTCTGCTATACCTGGTTTTATTTGTATATATATTGGGTTTTTGATACCTTCGCATTATTTGTGCTGTTCTGATTTGTATGTACTATGTACGCTGTATATATATATATATTTGCTGTCATTGGTCCGTCCGGGTGCCTCGAAGGCACGGAAAAAAGGGCGGAACTGATGTCATCACGCCGACGTAGGCCTAATAAGGAGTCGGTGACGTCAGACGGAGTCGCGCGCGATGCCGCGTTCCTATGACGTCGTCCACGCCGGCGTGCTACGAATAATTTTCCGAACGTTGCTGACGCAAGGGGGATATTCACAAGGTGAGGAATCCACAGGCAGATACTGTATCTACCAGAAAAAGCGTTACCGAAGGTAAGTAACTTGTTCTTTAGAAGCATATTACAATACCATTAAGGGAAAAAAGGTTACAGATAAATATTTCTACAGCAATAGTTGCAGCAAGCTGTTATCCAGGGGCTCTAGGAAAAAGTATTTACATGGGGCAACTTCTGTGTGGAAGCAATTAAAAACAATTCCGGAAGTAGACCACAACAAAATCATGCGGGACAAAGTAGGTGCAGCTGGACAGTCCACCTGTACAGCACCCTTGGGAGAACCACCATCAGCTTCATTCATTATAATAGCACCTGCCTTAAAAATGATTGTGAGAATGTCAGTTCACGGTGTGAAATGCCATATGCTTGTCACTGTACAAGTATCTTTGTGGATGCATTTTACCTTTTTTACTGTTCTCAGGTTCTTTACTCCAACATCAAAAGTGTTGTGCTGTTAAAAGAATTATCAATGAACAGTGGGGAAAACAGTCAAAGATTATACAACAAAAAAAACATGATTTCTAACTCTGAGCTGTGCAGAATATCCATGGGATGACATACATGACCTTTTCACAAAAACAACCTGTGTAACATCAAAGACATCAAATTCAAGACACCAAGAGAATTTTGCTGTTTGCATCGGTCAATTGTTTGCATGTACCTTTAGCACAGACTGGAAACTATCCTTTCCTTCATCTGCAACAACAAACATCCACTTCTTGGAGAACTGATTTCTTTTCACAACAAAAAGTACCAAGCAAGAGGTGCTCCTCATATTCCTATACTGTTGTGGGAAAAGATGCACCTACTTTTGGAACAGACACAGATGAGTCGGTACTTGTTTTCATAAAACAGCATATTACATGTAGCATTCCAAAAGACAGTGAAGGAAAAACCATAATGCAGCAAGTACTGCATTTCCATTGATGTGCAAAGTATTGTCAGCAGAAATAATACATTTGTTTCTTAGCTCCCTGTTGAACCTTCATGTTTTTTACAATCTGAAGCCAGTTCCTTCTTCTTTGTTCTCTTTGAGAAAAAAGGAAACATATATAAAACTGTTCGAAAAATCTTCTTAAAAAACAACAGTACTTTTTACAAACATTTCAAAAGTACCCCACAAAATCCTCCCAGGACTGATGAGACACTTTCTGGCTGTCCCTGTATTTCAACCTGCACTCCTCTGGGGTGAATTTATTTTTACTGATAATGGCCCTCTTCATGATGGGTAACCTCTTCTCCCTTCTCTAGGGCCAGTAGTGAGTCCCTTCCATCACCAGGAATATCACTCCAAAGGCCAGTTCTGCAATCTTCCTCAGAGATCCTCTGTACCTCTAGAGCTAATTCATATGCCTCAAACAACCTATCTCTATCCCCCCCCTCCTTACAGTCAGGCACCAAGTCTGAGTGTATGTACTCTCTCTTCTGCACTGGACACAATAGTTTTGCTCCTACCATTTTTGCTAGACTCTAACCCCTATTTGGCCTTAAAGTCCACTTCCTTAACAGTCACTTTGTGAGCCAACAAGACCCTTTTCTCCTCCAAGGCTCTCTCGGCCTCAGCTTTTCTCTCCTCTACAGCCACCTGGGCCAGCTGCAGCCTGAGGTCCCTTTCAGCCCCCTGTTTTTTCGTCACCCGCTGGATGTATTGCCCATATATATTCCATCAAGGTGCTTTTTTATGTACATACATCACCATGAACTCCAGTGTCCACAATGCATTGCACTGGTGTTTTCAAAACCAGTGGTCCTCAGTTCTCAAAATGTATATTGTATCATAAAGTCTTGTTACCTCAGTGCAGCGAAAGGTTTAAGACCTTTCAGAAGCAATAATTGTAATGAGCACAAAGAACAGAAGTGTTGTTCTACATACTTCGTTGGATGCGCACAGGCCTCAGTCCGATAGGAAATTGTATTCTTTGAGACATTATGAGGTCATGTGCGCCAATAATGAAGTAAGGGAACAAGACTTTATGATACAATTTTGAGAACTGAAGGAACATTGATTTTGAAAACACCAGTGCAGTGCATTGTGGACATTCGAGTCTGTGGTGATGGATGTACATACCGGAATACAATAATGAAAAGTAGCGAACATGAATGGGAATAATCGTGATTAATATGATTCTTAAATGAAATGAAAACCTACGTGGAGTACTATGGCAAGGTTTCACAAGTCTTCGAAAACATCACAGGGTTGCTTTAATTGCCAATGAAACTGAAGTCTCTCTACAGTATTGATACATGGGGACCCTAAAAGGACGAACACCTGAGTGCGTGACATTGTGCATATTATTAAGACCCAAGGTAGGTTGAAACACGTTACGCTACATAACCCTGAAAATAAAATATGTTGTTTATTATTGACCGGTTTGTTGGGCTCGTATTTGCACTGTGGAAGCTGCGGTGTGGGTTATTATATTTATTTATATATATATATATATATATATATATATATATATATATAAAAAAAATATTTCCTCCGTCCGTTACGGTTATGCCGGCGTGCTTCCAAAACACTGGTGGTGCACGTAAAAGAGCTAGCGCTTGTTAAATGCCAAAAAAGTCTTTCCATATTTGTGAAAGAAACAGCAGTCTGGGGCAGAAGTCATCCACGTTAGTTTATTTAATCAAGCCATTCCGGACAGGACGCGTTTCAGCCACACAGTAGCCATGATCACCTGATCCCAGTGTCAGATTTATTCCCTGCACTCAGGGGTCCCTTCTAAAGGGGACCCCTGAACCAAACCAACCTCTGGTGGGTTTCTGACTGGTGGCCACCAGCCTGCCACCACGGAACAAGTTTCTGGACCCCTGGGGTGGGAAGCTTCGCTCCCTGGGCCCAGGAAACTAAGCCTTTCCTGGGCGGTGGTAGTCACACCTCCCCCAGGTCAGTAAGAGCCATCTGTGGCAGGGGAGCTTCAAAGCCCTTGCTGTCTTTGCAAAGCGACCCCCAGCCTCTCCTGCTATCAAGAGCAGGCTACCTTCCCATCTTCCCCCTTTTTGGTGGGAAGACAGGCAAAAAAAAAAGTAGAGCAGCCCAGAAGGTGTGCCCACTCCTGCCAACCCAACCCTTGAGATAGGGGAGGTGAGGTGAAGCCCATTCTTCAGTGCCTGCCATCTTGCAGATGACAGGCACCCTCCAATTAGGGATAGGGATAGTGCCCACAAACTTGTGAGGTGAGTATCCTAAGGGTCTAGTAACCCTAAGGACAGTAGAGGCTACTACCTCAAGACCCCTAAAATGCCCACTAAATACAGTATTTAGGGGGCAGCCCTGAACTTAGACTTCAGATTCGACTCAAGAAGAAGGACTGAAGAGCAGTGCTGCAGAAGAAGAGGGCAACGACAACTGCTTTGGCCCCAGTCCTACCGGCCTGTCTCCTGCTTCATAACCCCTGCAAGCTGAAACCAGCGTGTCCTACAGCCAGCAGCCTCCAAGAACCCCGGGGGCCTGCCCTGATTTCCCAAAGGACTCTGATCACTCGTGGACACCGGATTTGTCCAGGATTTGACTCTAGATTCAGCTGGAATCTCGGGTTCTCACCACTCTGCACCCGATCTGATGGTCCAAAACCCCAGTGGATCCTCCTTGCGATCCTGATCTGGAATCCACCATTGGACTACCTCCTCAACCTTTCCTGGCGCCTGCAGTCTCACCCTGAAGAGTCCCCTGACCGGAACTGGTGAGAAGAAACCATCACGAAAAGACCCCCCTGCAACTGCCGGCTCCTGAGTCGTGGGGTGCCTGACCAACAGTGTTCTGGTGTCCAGCAACTCTTCAACTTCATTCTCCAGTTGTTGGTTCCCTTCATCCAGTCTTCTGGCTCCAGCCTGCTGTACTTTTCCTCGACTGACAACCTCC
Organism: Lissotriton helveticus; assembly: GCF_964261635.1. Lineage (NCBI taxonomy): Eukaryota > Metazoa > Chordata > Amphibia > Caudata > Salamandridae > Lissotriton > Lissotriton helveticus. The sequence continues at coordinate 594,467,385 of NC_136070.1, read as the reverse complement.
ATAGGAAAGTATTGGGCTCCCGACACCTCTTAAGTACCATTCACCTAGCGACCACTGGTGGTGTGGACTTGGTGCTCACCTGGGACCCCTTTGTTCTTACCTTAACCCCAGGAGCTTGCCTCTCACGACAAAGTGGCCTTCCCATGAGAAGCCCCTAAACGAGGTACCCCTAGCTCCATTGGCTAACAGCGGTGTGCTGCAATCTGCTCCCAGATGCACTTGTGCCGCTGGTGGTGCACCTTGAGTGCTAACCTGAACCTTGGGGAACCTTGATTTCACCCCCCAAAACTCAGTTACCAAAACCGTTTACTTACCTGCAAACCTAATACTTCGTTTGTTAGGTGTCGCTGAGCCAGCGCATGCGCTGCTCTGCGAGAGATTTAGTAAACGGGGCATTCAAAAGTGCTACCACAGCTTTTGCGGGCCTAGCGTTTGCAGTCACAAGCGGGTGCTCGCGCGCAGCCGCCAGCTTTCAGCGCCCGATCGTTGCGTGCCTCTCTGTCTTGCTCGCCTCTCCCCTCCGCACAGCGCGTCTTGCGGCCGCGTGTCTTGTTTCATGTAAGTTTATTTGTGAGCATTCATTTGACAGAGCAATGTAGAACTGCGCGCGCCAATGCTTGTTTTTAATGGTACGTGTTTGCGGCTGCTTTGATGTCTTCCCACAGCAGAACAAGCTTAGATCCGTAATTACGAATGCGACCCTCCATACACTTAATCCAGCAACACCTTTCGCGTGGCCAATGCTTGTTTCACCTCTTCTGTGACTTAGATCCCCCTTTGTGTCTTCAAACACATGGTTCCTTTGAGCTGGACGGTGCCATTTTCTGAGCAGTGCCTCTGACGCTCGGCGGGTTGCTGCCTCTTGAGGGTGCCAGGGCTTGGCTGCTTCAGACACGTGGAAGGAGTGAGCGGTCAAGCCGCCAAGTTACACGTGCCGTTTGAGGCAGGTTTAAACAAACCCGCAGCAGCAGACACTGCTGCAACTTTGATTTAAAAAAAGAATGTTCACACCAGGTACACAGGAAGTCTACCTTTAACGCAGTGAAAGGTGGCAGACAAAAGTGGGCACAACTCATTAGTTACCAAGTTAGACCTTTTCAAAATCCTTGTAATGTTCAAAATACCGATTAGTGCTGCTTTATGAACGAAATATGTTTAAATTGGCTACAATCTACAGTCTCGCAATTGTTTAAGAGGTTCATATTGTCTGATGTCTAGTTTTTGTTCTGCTGTGTCATGTTGGCAGCGCCCTCGTGCAATGCCTGTTTGTTGTGAGGGACCCTACTGCTTATGATGCAGGTATCACCTTTGCCCTCAAGAGAGACTTCGCAGCAGTCAGTGCATCTGCTGGGATGATGCCTGCAAATGTGTTATGTGCGTCTGTCATTTCAAAACAATTTACATGTATGTTTTCAGACAATTCGTGAAGTTTTTCTCCCTCAGCTCTTAATTAATCCAGATGTTCGTGTAAGGTTTGGTCACATCGTTTTGAAGCGAAGAGACGGAGATTGTGCAAACTTAAGAAAGCACGAAGGTTCCACTCCCCTGCCTTGCCTTCTGAGGAAAGCGTTCCGGGACAATTATGCTCTTAGGTTTTTTCAGTTTTTTTATTGTTGTTTAATCTAAAGGTGAATAAAAACATAAAGGCTACTTGCTTTGGAAAAATAAATTTGATTTTGTATTTGATTAATGTATATTTCAAACATCTTAATACTACTGCCCCACTATATGTACTAAAATACAATAACAGTTCATTTCATTATACAGTTTTGCGAGTTTTCATTTGTTCCAACCAGTTGGAATATCACCCTCATCATTTCTTAACTAAAAAGTGCATTATTATTTTTCCATTTTCACCCCCGTATACTTTTTAAAGCATTGATGGCGCAGACATTCTCCCGTGGATATGATTGATATAAAGTCACACATGCACAATATTTGTCTTCTGTGTTCATGCATTGCTTTAACATGCAAGTAGCCTGAAAAGCTGTCCCTCCCAAGCCAAAGGGAAAGCATTGCCCTGGCACCATCACATTCAGTACAATATACCCAAGTGATTTCCGTGCCCTTAATTCTCAGCGAGTTAGCAGCAAGACATTTGTTTTTCTTCATTTTACTTACATAAAAGAGGCAGTTGTGATATCCTCAGCTTTGGTAGATCCGATAACTGCTGAAGTTGTGGGTCTAGTAACAGATTTTCGTTTTTCCCATTATTTTCTCGACCACTGCTACATGCGTGCAGCTGGCCTCGTGGTGTGCCATCAACATTTCCCTTCCTGGGAGGAGGAGCCAAGTCGCGGACCAAGATGGCCGCTCGGACTCTCGGCTCCGTCGGCCGCTGTCCCCCGCCACCACAATCAGCTTCCTAACCGGCGCCCTTGCAGTCCTCCCGCACGGCTGAGATGGAGCGGCGCGGATCCATGCGCGCCCGGGAGCTCTGACGGCTTCCCAGCTAGAGATACGTCGTCTCGATGTTTGCGGCCCCCCCCTCCCTGAATGCCGGGGTCTAGAGTGATGACGCGCCCGGCCCTGAATGCAACAACAACGGCAAGTAGTGCACCGGAAGTGCCGGTCTGGGGAGATGGAGTATCGGATTTTCTCGATCTTTGCTGGCTACTCCCGCACGTTGCCGCAGCAATGGTGATGCTTGCTCTGCTGCCTCTTGCGGTCGTGTGACGACAACCCCCCTCCCAGCCTGTGATTCTGTGCCGCTGTGCCCTGCGCAAACCGTACTGAACGGATATATCCTGTGTTATCCTGCGGGGGCCACGAAAATGGTGCGCTCAGACGCCTGCTTTGGGTTGACCTGGCGTGTCGGAACTTTGCTGGAGGGCGCGACTGCTGCTACCGGGGGCGAGACGAAGGAACTGCGACTGGGGGATGTTATGGCGGCCATATCGGACTTGCATTTTGCCTTGCAACATCAGATGCAGACCGTGGGGAGCGCTCTGGATGCTATTGTGCGGGAGGATCGTTCCGGTGGTGTTGCTTTTGGCCTGATTGACGGATCACTAGATGCTGTGAGACAACTGCCGCCATTTCAGCTGTGGATTGATGGGATGCCTCTCCCTCTTCTCCCGGACTTGGTGTTATTTATTTATATTTTTTTTTTTTGAAGACCTTTATTTGCATCATTAGGATAAACATGTGCGGGCCTACAACCAATCTGGCCGGCCACAAGGCAAAGACGATCATAAAATTCAAAATAAGCGACACTAGGCCAGTTGGCAGGCAAGCAAACATAATTAAACAATGCTAGAAATGGGATAAGCGGCAATAACGGCCCAATCTCAGGATCAATGAGGTCCATTTTATGATAAGGGGAGAAGGCTCATGACTGACTCACAAACAAGGGATAACCTGGAAACAGGAATACACCCATGCTGAAACGAAAGGAGGGGGGGGGGTTTGGGGGGGGAGGAGGATGTAAGGGCACGAGTCGATCGCAGCACAAAACAAACGTAAAATATAGTGGAGAAGCATACAAGTGCTACCAAGATCTCATGTCCCCCACCCAATAACACGTTAACAGAGGCAGGGGGAACGGATAAACTGTACGAACCGAACCCACTTCTAACAATACGAGCCTGGGAAAAAGGGGGAGGGGGGGAAAAAAAGGGGGGGGGGGAAAGGGATAGGGAAAGGGAAGGGGGGAAAAATAGGGGGGGAAACAAAGGGGAAGAAACCAAAAAGGGGGGACAGAAAGGGGGAGGAAAGGAAAGAGAAAGAGCAAAACAAAGAAATATAAAAGGAAAAACACAATCGTGCAAGATGGGCGCCACCCCGGGCCAGGCAACCCGCGGCTAATAGTACAGAAGAAAGTGGAGAGCTGGCGAAAAGAAGGGCATGGCAGTAGCGACGAAGCATCGAAACCGATAAAAGTGGCATAGCAACAGACCCCAACCCACTCATGCCTGAGAAGCGAGGACAGAAGCGGCACCGCTATAAAGGAATAGAAAGGGCCATAGAACCAAAAGAAAACATCTGAAAGACCCCACCCACCCGTCCCACCCCGCACCCCTGCAGAAGGCTACGGCCTACCCTCCAAACAGCGTGCCTGTCGCCCTAATCCGAAACCCGAAATATAGTGAAAAAAGAAAGTAGAGGAAGAAGACAAAAAGAGAAGGAGAAGAAATACAAAACAAAAACAAATGTGAGGGAGGAGCCAGAGGATATGAGCAAACACAGTCGGTCGCGACCCTCTCCCGACCAACGAATTAATAAGCATCAAGTCAATACTACATCTTCACATACAGCAAAAATCACAGGGAGGGGGAGGAGGAAGAGATTGCAACGATTCACCGTATCAGGGAATACATACATCAGTGCAACGGGCAGGTAAACCAGCAAACTATCATGTCGTACAACTCACCCCCAACCCCTCCTGACCACGAAACCAACCCAATAAAGGAGAATGAGGAGTGGACCACCCAGCACAAAATAATCGTAATATTGTCCAGAGTCACAGCAGTAACATAAATCAGGGAGAGCCTTCGTACGGAGGGAATACAAAAAGTCAATAAAGCAAGTCAATTGTAGTAGCAACGACAGGGCAAGCAAAGGCGAGCCGGAGTCCAGATGCGCAATTCGACAATTCAAAGGTACCCCTCCAGGACAAAAGTTCGAATCCAACGAAGCGGGATCAAACAGCGGCCCACCATAAGTCCCAGATACCCGGGAAGGAGTAGATCTCCGCGGCGTGTGAAAGTCCTCGAAATCCAGACGGTGAGGAGGCAGAGGGTCAAAAGTCACCGGCCCATCAGTCGGCCGAAGAATAACAACAGCAACTCCTGGCGCAGCCGAAGGGGGCGAAGCAATGGCGGCATCAAGACGATGGGGGTGCATGGAAGAGCGGCGGCCCAAAATGGCGGCGAGCCGCATGGAGTCGGCAGAGGCACCGGGGGCCAAGACAGCGTACAATGACATCAAGGCGTCCAGGACATCTCCGGGCGTGGGCGCTCGAGGACACACCCAGGCCTCCACACAATCCGGCCGGTAAGGAGCGCCGATGCAGAGCGGAGCATCCCCCACGTTGTCGGTAGCCATCTTGTGAGTTTCGCCGCCCCACACTCCACCGTGGGCCCCCAAACAGTTCCCAAATGGAGGACTTTACAGACCTCCGGAGGCTCCCAACAACGGCCTCACCGGCACAGGATGGGCGAGCGCCCGATGGGGGGGGGGGCCCCTCCGAACAGTGGCAGGCCCCACAGGCGAGAGCCAGTCGCGGGGTCCAGGGCCGCCGGACAGGACAAAGGCGAAGGGACCCCTTCACACGGTCAGCCCCCAACACATCACGTCCCCCTCCAGCCGCACGGCCCAGTCGTCGGGGCCGGTTCAGGATCTCCGGGGCACACGCATAATGGTTCCCACCAGTGGCTCACTTTCGCGGCCGGAGCCGGCAATCTCTTCTCCGCCGGTCGGGTCCCGCAGGCGAGGTCCCGGTCTCGGGTGCCCGGAGGCCCCAATCTCACCGAGGGCACAGCTGCGGACCCACAGCACACAGGAACCTCCGGACCAGACGGTGAGTAAGAGTGGATCTTTAAATTTCAAATTCTGTATTGAAGTATCGTAGCAGTGCAGGATATATTGCAGGATAGTCGAGGTCAGCCGGAGGGCCGACGGAGCCGAGCTAAAAGGCGGCCATTCCGTCCTCGAGCTAGGCTCCTCCTCCGGACTTGGTGTTATTGAACCAGATATCACGCATTGGGGACTTACAGTCGTGCAGGGTGCATTTACACATTGACTTTGCCTTCACATTGTTGTTCCCGCCCGGCTGTCGTGGGCGGTCCAACAGATTATCCTGGTCGCCCTGGTCTCCTGAAATACCCAAAATGGCGGATGGCCAGCTGGACTTTGTCTCTTCCCTTGATCGTGCGGGCCAGGGCTGAGTGCTTTGGTGCTTTCTAGTGCTTGTCTGGCCGGTGAAAATGTGGGAAACGCTTATAATGGTATTAAGTCTGGCGTCCTGTGGCACTGTATGACTTGAATTATTGTATGTCGATTGTTTATTATTCCCCAGTTTGCTCCGTGTGGACATTGCGACAACTCATTAGTACTTGAAGGGGTTTCCGTGATGGACCGTGCGGGTTGGAGTTGAATTTGATTGGACATTGAAGCAATATTTCCTTTGTCTTTGATGGGTTACATCTATGGGAGCGAGAGCCAGGCGTGGTTCTGAGTGTTTGACTTCCTTGTCTGCTGTATGCGGGACGGATTTGATGCTTCTGTGGTGCCGGGGATCGGGCGGGATGTTCTCCCTTTTGCTTACCATTCCCCTACGAAATGTCTCTCGATTTGCTATAATTTGCTTAATGTTCTGGTGCGGGGTGTTTGCTCTTTGCCGGGGGATGGGAGTCAGGGGGCTCTTATTGATTTGTTACGTTCTCCTCCTCCATCTTTTTTCCCTTCCTTGGGGTGTAGGTTAAGGGGCGACAGGCACGCTGCTAGTGGGGTTAGGTCGTAGCCATCGGCAGGGGTGTAGGGTGGGTTTTTTTTTTTTCTTTGTTATTTTCTATGACCTTCTATTTCCCCTTTTCCTTCTTCACAAGAGATGTGTGCGTATTCTCTTGTTTTTTCCCTACAGAGCATTCGGGTGTCCCATGTTTGCTCCGTATATCCTGTACTTCTGGTGGGCGGGTGTTGTTGATTGGTGATGGCTGTCGGTGCTGTCCAATGCTTGCTTTTGGTTCACGCTGCATTTGATTTTCTGTTGCTTATGACTGTAAACTATTTCGTACCTTAATTTGCCCGTCCACGACTGTGCTGTACTTCATTCATTGACACCCGTTATGTCTATGTTTATTTTCCTCTTGTGTCATAATAATAAAAAGATTTACAAAAAAAAACATTTCCCTTCCTTGTGGTTGAAAGTCAGAGACTTCTATAAACGCCACTACCGGTGGCAGATCCACTACACGCCGCAGCTGATACTCCACCTACACTCGAAGGGAAGTGAAAATTCTGTCTTTCTGCTGGCTTTTTTTCTCTGCTTCAAACATTAAGAACAGCCTACCTCACTAACTTAAAGTTTTTTTGTGGTCTTTAAAAAAAATGGAATGCACAGAATTATAGATAATTACTTGAACCTCAAAGCATTTCTTAACGTTCCTGTGGTAACAACCAGTAATAGGTACTGACAACGCCAGTAGATTGGGAAACCTTTTAAAAAAGTTAAGTGATTTTTTTTATAGATTGGCGAGTTTGGTTGGTGTGAAGTCTTGTGAGTAGTTGAATGTGCAGATGAGTCAGTGTTTGGATGAACAGATGTGTGAGTGAGAGGATAGATGAGTAATGAATTGGTGCATAACTGCATGTTCATATGGATGTATGAGTCATTGCATAGATGGGCGAGTGCAGGGGTGGTTAGGTGAGTGTATGCATGGTTGAATGAGTCATGGAGACCTTGCGTTGATGGCTGAATGGGATAGTGCATGAATGCTTTAATAGCAAGTGAGTACAAAGAGGGCCACACCTATGCATTCATCACCCAGTTTATCTAATCATCCACGTTCGAGGCATGTGGGCTGCTGAATTCATATCTGTGCATAGATCGCCGCCTAGTGTTGGGTCCGGATGATTGCACATTGTTGTCCTGGAAGCGTCTTCGAAGTATCACGAGATAGGTGGCTCCTCCCTCGGACTACAGTGCGCATGGGCATCCTCTCCATCCTCAGATTGTTTTTTTCCGCCATTGGGTTCGGATGCATTTTCCTCTACTCAAGGTTCGAAATCGAAATAAACTTTTCTAAAAGGCCAAAAGGCCTTCGGATTCGTCGGTATTGTTTTCGATCGGTACCGAAAAGCTTTCTTCACAATCTACTTGCACTCCGGTCGTCGAATCGGGCCGCTAGGCCTTCTCGACGCCACGTGAACCGACGGTCGATGGAACGAAGTCCATTCAAATATTGCCCGCAGTACAACTAAAGTTCCTGCATACAAACATACACCCTGTATGCAACAAATGTCTATCACCAGATCATAATGAAGTTGATTGCCTAGCTTGTGGCCAGTTCCTGTCCAAAAAGGCAATCCGGAATCGGCGGGCGGCGAGGCAAGAGATTCAGAGGTCGGCACCGGAGCCCAAGAATATCATCGACGACGAGGAAGAACTAGTTGACGTCGACGACTCGGATCAAGAAGAGGATCAAGACTCCGAGCACGACTCTGAATATTATGTCGACGAGGATGAACAACTCGTCGAGGTCGAGGAATACGACCAAGACATCGTAGCGGTCGAAGATGACTCCGATGACAACGAGGGGCGAACCGTGAGTACACCGCCCCACACAGACACTACACCAATATCAGAGACTCGGGTTGAGGCATCGCCAACAGGCCGTAGCCAAGATCTAAACACTGATTCTATAGCCCCGCAATACTGCCCGGCTAAGAATATAAAAAAAGAGCCTTCTGAGACACGTAATCCAAGACCGGTTCAATCGAAACTGAAAGTCATCGACACGACAGTCTTCGGACCGAACGTCGTCGAACCGAAGGTGATAAACACAAAGGGCGCCGAGCCGAAGGCCAGCGTTCCATATAAACCTTTGAAGCCAAAGGCCGTCGGCTCGAAAAAATCCAGTTCGACAGCCGAAAAGGGACAAAAGGTTGTCGACGAAAGCAAGAGGGCTACGCCCAAGGCAGTCGTCGAACCAAAAGCGAAACCGAAAGTACACCAACCAAAAACGGTCGAGCCGAAGCCCATCGATCCGAAAAAGGGCATCGAGCCGAAGCCACAGGCTCCGAGGACACCTCTACAGCCAAACAAGCCAGGACACCCGAAAAAGGTTATCGAACCAACAAAACAGATCGATCCCAAAAAAATGGTGCACCCTGTGAAAAACGTCGGACCGACAAAACCTGTCGGACAGTCACTGCCCATAAAACCTCAAAAGCAGATCCAGGCACCCAAACCGGTCGAACCGAAAAAAGGCATTGAACCGAAGAAGGTCAAACCTAAAACATCGGCGCCAAGGCAAAAGACTGTGGAAGAGGAGATCATCCACCCAGACCCCTCTACAGAAGATCAGTCTAAACTATATATTGACCCAAATACTGGGAAGGTGACTGTTTACAAAAGGAAGAAAAGACCAGTGCCTGCTGAAGACTTTTCTACTATTCCACTCAAAGAGAAAAGAGACTGTGCAACCTCTCCTATTCTTTTCGAGCCTATCTCTCCAACTATGCCTACTACTCCATATGCACCATACTCGCCTACACACTCTGACTACAACCCAGATGTAGATCATGACATAGATGTGGATTTTGGATATCCACAAAACCCAGATGTAGACCCCAACTCACAGCCATGGGGGGATGACCCAGACCCTGATGAGGCTCAACCCATTACAGACACACCTGCATACCCAGCTAGGCCATCACCTACAGAAGACACGGTGGCATTCAACTCATTAATAGACAGAGCAGCGCTCTACCATAATGTAGAAATCCATGCAGATCCTATAGAGGAAGATTTTCTGTTTGATACGCTTGCAACATCAGAAAAAAGTGTCAGAACACTTCCCATGTTGAAAGGGGTCCTAAGGCACGCAAATGACATATTCAAAGACACTGCTAGGGCCCGTGTCATCAACCCTAGAATTGAGAAAAAGTATAGGGCTGCACCATTAGACCCTACTTACATCAGGGGACAACTACCTCTAGACTCATTGGTGGTCTCCAACGCACGAAAGCGTGCTAATTCTCAAACTACTGGAGAGGCTCCTCCTCCTGATAAGGAGTCGAAAAGTTTAGAAGCATCAGGCAAGAGAGTAGCTGCTCAAGCAGCAAACTCTTGGAGAATTGCCAACACTCAAGCCCTGTTGGCTAGATATGACAGGGCGCACTATGACGTTACAACGCAGGCTATTACAACGCCTGCCTTTACAACGCGGTTTTTACATCGCATACCATTACAACGCATAGCTCTTTTGGGTGTTGGATAGTGAATAGTTTAATTTACTATTCCAACTCCAGTCCCCGTGGACACTAGGGAAGGTTATTGGATAGTAAATCAACCTATTCCCTATCCTAGAGCGCCCCCCAGCGCAATGCGTTGTAATAGTTTGCGTTGTAATGGTAGTGCGTTGTAAAAGTTTCGTTGTAAGTGATGTTTACCACTATGACAGTTTAGAAACGCTTCTCCAACACTTACCTGAACCTTTCAAACAGCAGGCAGATGAACTTGTACAGGAGGGAAAGTTCATTACCAATGCCTCCATTAAGTGTGCTCTAGATGCGGCAGACACAGCTGCCAGATCTATCAACACAAGCGTACTGCTTAGGAGACATGCATGGCTTCGCATATCTGGATTTAAAAGTGAGGTCCAAACCACAATTCTTAACCAGCCAATCAATCCAGATTTTTTGTTTGGTCCAGCAGTTGACTCAATTCTGGACAAAATGAAAAAGGACACAGAGACTGCGAAGTCAATGGGGGCTCTTCAGTCCCAACAACACAGAGGCTCCTTTCGTCGCTCCAACTACAGAGGAGGAGCGCGAGTTAACACATCGCAGCAATCCTCTACATACAAAATTAATACGCAATCCACATACAATAAAAACACAAATCGTGGTGGATACCGAGGAAATAATAACAAGGGCAGAGGTCATGGAGGCAATGCCAATAGATCCTCCACTAATACCAAACAGTGACTTCTTGGCACTACCCCCAGACCATACAACACCGGTCGGGGGAAGAGTACAACAGTTCCTACCAGTCTGGCTAAACATCACTACGGACAAGTGGGGCAGGCAAATTATCCAACATGGCTATTGCCTAGAACTCACATCAACACTACCCAACATACCACCCGTACACCGTCCAATGTCAAAGGAACATATAACATTGTTGCAGCAAGAGGTCATCACTATGCTGCAAAAGGGGGCCATAGAACCAGTCCCATTAAAACATCAAGGAACAGGAGTATACTCACTATACTTCCTCATTCCCAAAAAGGACGGGTCTCTCAGACCAATATTGGACCTCAGGCCCCTCAACCAGTACATTTTATCAGAGCATTTTCACATGATCACTCTGCAACAAGTCTTACCACTGCTGCGGCAGGGAGACTTCCTAGCAACTCTAGACCTCAAAGACGCATACTTTCATATACCAATACACCCTGCTCACAGAAAGTATCTCAGGTTTACAATTCAAGGACAACACTACCAGTTCAAAGTCCTACCATTCGGTGTAACAACAGCTCCACGGGTGTTCACGAAATGCCTAGCGACAGTGGCGGTGCATCTCAGGAGACAACACATTCATGTGTACCCATATCTGGACGATTGGCTAATACAAGCGCCATCGGCCCAGCAATGTGCCAGCCACACCATTCATCTCCTGCACAGTCTAGGTTTCTCGCTGAACTACCCAAAGTCACACCTACAACCCTCCCACGTACAACAGTACCTGGGAGCCACAGTAGATACACTAGCAGCAAATGCATATCCAAACACAGCACGGATCAACGGAATGCAAACGTTAATCCAAAGGTTCAAACCACAACACTCATTGCCAGCACGAGTGTTTATGCAATTAATAGCCATGATGGCCTTGTGCATATTCATAGTCCCTCATGCTAGACTACACATGCGTCCGCTACAGGAGTGCCTAGCAAGGCAGTGGAACCAGGCTCAGGGACAATTAAAAGACGTAGTGTTGGTGACCAGTCGGGCATACAACTCTCTGCATTGGTGGAATCCACAAAACCTTTGCAAAGGACGACTGTTCCAGGAGCCTGTCCCACAAATAGTGATGACGGCAGACGCATCCCTGCTAGGCTGGGGAGCCCATGTCCTGCATTACACAGTCCAGGGACTATGGGCTATACAACAGAAAAAGATGCACATCAACCTACTAGAGTTGATGGCGGTCTTTCTAGCCCTAAAAGCGTTCAAGAAACACTTATGCAACAAGACTGTGTTGATCCGGACGGACAACATGACAGCTATGTATTATATTCAAAAACAGGGAGGAACACATTCCCCACAGCTATCGCACCTGGCTCAGAGTGTGTGGAAATGGGCCATTCAGAGGAACAGGTTTCTCATGGCAGAACACCTCCCAGGCAAGGACAATCAAATAGCCGACCTGCTCAGCAGGCACAGTCAACAGATGCACGAATGGGAGATTCACCCCAATGTGCTCCAACCATTCTTCCGGCAGTGGGGACAACCGGAGATAGATCGGTTTGCCACAAGCGAAAACGCAAAATGCCAGTACTTTGCCGCCAGGTTCCCACATCCGCAGTCGCAGGGCAATGCGATATGGATGAACTGGTCAGGCAAATGTGTGTACCCTTTTCCCCCAGCTCCATTAATACCGCTAGTGGCACGCAAAATGCGCCAACATTCGCTGACGCTAATCCTAGTTGCTCCCACGTGGGCGAGGCAACCATGGTACACAACGTTCCTAGAACTGTCAGTGGTGCCTCATCAAAGACTGCGACTCACACCCACACTTCTAACTCAGAGCCATGGCGAAATCCAACACCCAGATCCGCAACAGCTGAACCTGGCGATCTGGCTCCTGAAATCCTAGAGTTTGAATACCTGAACTTGCCTCCAGACTGCATGAATATTATCAAAGAGGCAAGAAGACCCATTACCAGGGCATGTTATGCAGCTACGTTTCGTCATTTACTGAAGTAACAACGATATAAACCCATTAGATGCTTCTACACAAAACGTCATTTGCTATCTTTTGCACCTACAACGTTGCAATTTAGCCTACTCATCCATCAGGATACATTTAGCTGCGTTAGCATCATATCTCCAAAACAGGCAACACCTTTCACTGTTCAGAGTGCCAGCAATTATAGCATTTATGGAGGGACTTAAACGAGTAATTCCCCCAAAACACCCACCTTCACCAGTCTGGAATCTAAACATCGTTTTAACCAGACTTATGGGACCACCTTTTGAACCACTACACTCATGCGAACTACAATTTCTTACTTGGAATGTGGCTTTCCTTATTGCCATTACTTCACTTAGGAGAGTTAGTGAGCTGCAAGCCCTAACTATTCAAGAGCCATTCATTCAAGTACATGCAAATAGAGTAGTTCTCAGAACAAACCCTAAATTCATGCCAAAAGTGGTATCCCATTTTCATATAAATCAAACAATAGAACTGCCAGTGTTCTTTCAAAATCCACAGACAGTAGCTGAAAGGGCCTTGCATACTCTAGATGTCAAGAGAGCTCTGCTATACTATATAGATAGAACTAAGGCATTTCGAAAGACAAAACAGTTGTTTGTTGCTTTCTCACCGCAACAAAAAGGCAACCCTATTTCAAAATCAGGTATAGCCAGATGGATCGTTAAGTGCTTTCAGATATGTTATTTAAAGGCAAAACGCACCTTAACAGTTCCCCCTAGGGCGCATTCTACACGCAAACTAGGGGCATCCATGGCTTTCCTAGGAAATATTCCTTTACACGAATTTTGTAGAGCAGCCACATGGTCAACCATACATACATTTACCAAACACTATTGTGTAGATGTACATTCCAAACAACAAGCTGCTGTAGGACAGGCTGTTCTCAAAACTCTTTTTCAGACTGCTGCAGCTGGCACAGGCAGCCACCGCTAGGGGAGATACTGCTATACATTCTATGCACAGATATGAATTCAGCAGCCCACATGCCTCGAACGGAATATGCTACTTACCAGTATGCATCTGTTCTTGGCATGTAGGGCTGCTGACATTCATATCGCCCACCCGCCTCCCCGGCGCCTGTCGCAGCTGTAGCATTCACTCTTTGCATGGACATCTCTTACTGTACGATACTCCATCTCTGCCACAATGGCGAAAAACAATCTGAGGATGGAGAGGATGCCCATGCGCACTGTAGTCCGAGGGAGGAGCCACCTATCTTGTGATACTTCGAAGACCCAACACTAGGCGGCGATCTATGCACAGATATGAATGTCAGCAGCCCTACATGCCAAGAACAGATGCATACTGGTAAGTAGCATATTCCTTACACTCATCCTTTCATCTACCCATACATTCTTCTATTCATCCGTGTGTCCCACTGTACCATTCATTTAAGCATCTATTTATCCAGCTGCAGTTACATTCATCTAGCCATCCTTGCATTTATGCATTCATTGATCATTCACCTATTCATGCATTACCTGCCTTCCTGTGTGAGCAAGTAACCCTTGTACACACTGTATATGTGTCTGCAAGTGTGTGTTCTGTTTGCATGGGTGTCTGTATGTCTATTAGTAGTAGTGTACTTGACACTTGTTGCAGGGTAACCTAATCAGCATTGGCATAGCCAATAGGTCTCGCCTTTGGGACCTTATAAGTGTTTAGTTATCCAGCGCAATATCCTTGGTGCAATAACATCAACTGTTGCGTGGCTAAACACTTATAAGGTCCCAAAGGCGAGACCTATTGGCTATGCCAATGCTTGTCTCCATAGGATTGTGTAGTGGGTCTTTCTCTGAAAAATGTATTAAGTGTTGAACCTGTTTTTTGTACCACAACAAAGTAACTTAGTTTCTGCCAAAGGTATTAACCTGCTTGTTAGTGTCCTACACTACTCAAACTTTGAATAGTTAGTTTTGTGCAAAAGCTGAATAGTTACTGAAAAGTAACTAAAAAGTAAACTTAAAGTAATTATCATCATTCTGAAGAGCTTACAACCCATTTTCTTGACTGCAAAGCAATTTGTATGCTCCTACAAAACCAGTACATTCTGTAGCTTGAAATAAATCACTGTATGTAACGTATCCCTTACCTTCTACTGAGTAAATCGTGGTTCTACTAATAAATATCACAACATATCAACTTTTTATATATACAATTAGTCTGGATTCAGTCTTTGAGTGTTTGACATAATTTCTTGCCTGAGTGTGTTCAACAAATGCTTAACACAACCCTCTGATAAGCCTGACTGCTCAACCACAATGCCATAAAAGAGAGTAAGGTATTATCTACTTTAGCCTCTGCTATACCTCAGGTAATCCACTGAACTCTGTGCACGCTATACTTTACTTTGGTATAGTATATGCAGAGCCAGCTTCCTACAATACTGCTTTACCATGATACATTTGATGTTCAAGGCTTTCATAATAGACAAATAACATATCCCCCCCTCCCCCAGGTGGTAAATACAATGTTGCACCCTGCTAACACGCCTTTTTTCATCTATTAGGCAAGGAGCATGCCAGCCCTTTGGAAATCTGGCGCAGGTGCCCCTTTATGGGGGAGGTATGGAGGAGGAGATGGAAGGGGGTGGACATCCTTTTGTAATGCTGTTATTTTTTTCACCATTTTTGTGGTCAATTACTGTGGTACAAGCACAACTATCTACTCCTTGGAAAGTTTTGGCTGCACAGATTTGTTTAATTAAAGCATTGAGCTCTCCGATATCTGTGATCAACATAGTAACCTTAGACCTCAGATCCCCCACCTCTGTTTGGAGACCTCACAGAGTATGAGCAAGTTCATGAGGGCTCAGATTCCAACCTGCTTTATCAACAAGAGCAGCTGATTGCAAAGGAGGTGCATGCACGGCGGGCAGAAGAAGAGCCTCAGCTGTCCTTGGTGGGCCTTATAATGAATCCAAAGCCCGCATAGGGCTCACCAGGGGTAACATCTGTTTACATAGATTATTGAGGGACAAAGAGGAACAGGCACAGTTACAATATCTCCAGATACAGCTTGGTGCAGGATAGGCGTTGAATCAACGTTGTCCCCAGCAGCCTCTACTGCAACCATGCGCAGAACAGAATTTGAAGTTAAAGGAACCTATGGTGACTGTTTTGCATTCGATTTTCATGTTTAGAAAGCTAGAAGGCACTTTCTTCAGCAGTTGGGATGATTGGCACTACAGTCCTCGACACCTCCCAGGAAATGTTCTACTACTTCTATTAGATTATCAATGTCCTTAAGAGTTAAGCTATCCAGTGGATTACCAAGGGACGGGCTCGTGTTTGACTTGCGGTTTTTTACCCTTTTCCCCTGATGGGTCTCTTTCGCTGTATGCTTCGCCCATGGAGAGACCCACTTAAAACTCAAGCAACTAATAGTAAGGTACAAAGTATGGGAGGCGTAGCAGGTAAGTTTAGTTTTTTAAGGGAGGACCGCAGGTAGTCAGGCCAGAGAAATCAGCTTATGTAGTATTGCATCATCCTACCAGCCCGCAGCTCAGAGGTCAGTAGCCAACAATACTGCAACACTTTATGCGATGACGCGAGGGCACAGAAAGGCAAATTGTCTTACCCCTGGCTGGTGGTTTATCCTTGCAAAGGGGCCAAGGGGGTGTACCTGCCCTCCCTCTTCCTGGCGCTGACAGGCGCAGGACGAGCCCCCCCTTGGAACAGGCGCGGCCCACGCTGCAGGACCTCCTTAGGCACTTAAAAGTGCAGTGATGATGCTGTGTAGCTGCAGTGACTAAGATCCCACCTCCAGGCCCTTAGGTTTTGGGGACTTGGATTCCCTACTGCTTGCGTCCTCATACAACACATCACCTCATTCATGTAGGACAGAATGTTTTAAATCAACATCAAATGAAACGCTCAGTAAGGCCCAGGCTCCATAGCCTTCCATGATGCTTCATATAATACGGGGGATGGAGAGGGTCAATTAAAAATATATTCTTTTTCAGCGTGTTCATCTCACAGACGTTGGTGCATTTCTTTTGGTTGTTAGCAAGTGTGGAAAACAGACCCTGCATGTTTCTTTTTAGTACCAGATTTGGGGAATGTAAATAATTCCCCTTTTACAGACCAACTTTCATATTTCCAGTCAGTTCGTAAAAAACTCGCACAACAGTTTACCCAGTCCCAGTTTTATTCTATGATATCTGATGCTTGTAGTTTTGTTATTACAGCTATAAATCCAGGATTACTAGTCTCAAAATGCAAAGACAACCAGATTGGATTAACTACCTGCATGTGACTTGGTACAACTTGACATTTCCATTAGCTCGTTTTTTTTTGTTTTTTTTCTGGCTTGTCTGAACTTCCTGGCATATAACAAAGACAAAGTATCCAACTTCTGAAACGGTGATCTGCTTAGTCTGTCTGCGATATCCTATGCCACTGTGTTCTGTCAATGTAGTGATTTTGGTTCCATGGTTCATCACAACATTTAGTTCTACATCTATTCCTGTGGACAGTTCCAGTTTTCTGGTTTGCAAATCTCGTTTTTCTCCAGGTGTATCTCAGCTGATCTTCATTTTGTAACTCAGAAGAAGCATTGATATAAATCAGCAAGCACTCATGATGCATCTCAGCCGAAGTTTAGTCGGCCGTCAACATGATATCCTAAACAGTTTGTTGGGGGCACCCTGGTATTTTAAAGACCTTGCTAACAGTAAACATTCCATCTGTAGACGAGGAATTAGAAGAAAAACAGTACTTCCGATGACCTCATGAAACTGTAGTCATTCTGCTCATCCGACAGACAGCTCCACACATCAGACAAAGCAAAGTACTATACCAACACCAATAATGAAGTCACCAGCATAAACAGAACACTTTAAAAGACAATCAAACAATGCATCACCCAGTCTGACCCTATTATCCTACACTCCACAGACATGTGCAGTGCCATAAATCTCTTCTTCAATGAAAAAGTAACGAAGATCGACAACAGCAAACTGCTTCTCTTCTTACGCCCACCTCTTCTCTTAGAATTGCCACAGTGGTCATCCTTCAGAGCCCTGTCTCTCACAGATCTCGCTGATGCACCCAAATCCCTCAAAGCAAATTCCAGTGAAGATAAAGTCTTACCCTTGTCCTTCACCAAAGCTGTCTCCAGGGAAGCTCTGTCATTCCTGCTCACCATTGACAATGCCCCCCTCGCTGAAGGCATTAGAAAATGCATGTACTCTCAGAGAGTGCTTAAACAGAATAAAAAAGTTGAGCCTAAAAAAGCCAGCTGTGGAAGGGCATGATAATGTGCCCATGCTCTAGGGGTGGAACAAACACAAGAAGAGTAAGGAAAGTGCACACAGCTAACAAATAAGAAGCAAGCAAATGACAATGAAACCAACCAATGGGTAAGCAATGGGCCCACTGTAAAATAACAACATGTCTCACAACAGACGGAATATTAGCTGTCTCAGACTAGACCTAACCAGCTACCTCTCCTATCTCACATTGACTGTATTGCCCTTGGACACTGTAAATCGCTGCTCTGTCTTTTCAGCTAGGTTCACTTTATACAAATACCACATGCATACATACAGGGTCTTGGGGGGAGAGGCGAACAATTTACATAACTAGCTGTGGTGCTTTTCAACTTGACCTTAGTATGTTGCTGTGATCTAAGGCACAGTTCAGCAGAGCATGATGTTACTTTCAGCATGAGCTGTGGGGTCAGTGCAGCTCACCAGGCTCTTGGGCTACAAATTAGTAAAGATCTTGTGGGTGCAGTAAAGTGCAGCAAATGAGCTGTGGCTCAGCACTCATCATGGAGCACAACTGAAAGGGAGTTTGGGGTGCTGCATTTAAAGAGCCTGAGATGATTATGCGAGGGAGATTATGGTGTGGCTCAGGTTGTGAGTTCGGGGTACCCCTCATTGATGACTGTGGAGTGCGGATTCAGTGCTCAGTTCACATTGTCAGGTGTATGGGTTAGCATGGCTGGTAGAAGTGAAGAAAGAGCATGTAGAGTGATGGTAGAGATATATGAAATTAACCCTTTTTTTGGCTACAGTGTCTAACTGCACTTTGGTGGTCTATGTCTGGTAACTAGATTAAAGACTATGTCTCACTGTGGACAGCATGCACTCTGAATCTAATTGCTGGTTCGGGTCTAATGGAGGTAGAACTGTGTTATTATATGGAGCCACCTCCCTAAGCTCTGACCTACAATGCCCTTTCTTCTACAGGCTGGCGCTGTGCAACACTAGATTCCTGCAGCTGTGTACAGAGACAGAAGAGCGGTTGCGGCCACTGGTCTACACTCTACGCTACTGGGCCAAACAGAAGTTGCTCGCAGGTAAGAGGCATTTTGTACTTGTCTTTACTCTACCAGAGAGGGAAGGAAATAGAGGGAATAGAGAGGATGGGAGACATCTAGACCACAGGCCAGGAAATAAAGTGGGCTTTCTATACTTGGGAGTTTGTAAAGATATTTGCTATAGCACCAAAAGGTTTTTTTTTAATTACGTGATATGGAGACTGTAATCAAGTATGCAAAAAATAGATTTTTCAGCCAGTTTGATGGGGATCGTCAGAGAATAGTTAGTAACAGTATAGTGTCTGACTGGTGTAAGGGAGTTTCACACATGGGATGATCGAGAGAACAAAACCCAGCATCTTGTTTGTACAGAGCAAACAATCTAAACACTTATGCAATGTGCCATACTGCAGTTTACAAAGCAGTAGGTCTAATCGAGCTTTAAAGGTTGCATGTAAAGTTGAACATAAGAAGTAATTTTACCCTCATAAAGTCCCCATTTAAGCCTTATTTAGAATATTAGCCTCGGATTTGGACAGTCAATTAAAAAAAGTATACACATGAATTTCAAAATGCCTATAAAGAGGACACACAACTCTTTGACTTGAATAACAAAATGTATAATTTAGTTTATTATTTCAGAGTAAATTGGCACGGGTTTTAGTGTTTTTTTTAACTTGCGACTCAAAACCAAGTTAAGTGCTGATTCCCAACGATTGGAAGAAAGTTGACAGTAGCCTGATTGGCAGGATCCTGTGAGAGACCGGCAGTAGCTACTTTTCCTGTGGTGCATTGCTTATAAACACATTGGAGCATGAGGCCATTCTAAAAGGACAAACCAAAGTCACTCGTAAAAATTCAACCTGACCCCCCACGCAAGAAAGTAACAATTCCACAAACGAGTCTTAGTGGGTCAAAAATGGCTGGCAGATCCATTAAAATAATCCACATTTCAAGAAGGTGAAATAATAATAATATTAATAATATACAGAATTGTAAATGGGTAACAATGAATTATGGGGGATGTTTTTCTCCAAGGGGCTCTGAGTGACATCAAATAGAGAACGATAACAAAGCTCGAGTTGCCTGTTATCACTCAGAAATAAGCCCAAAATGAAAAACATCCCTGTAATTCACTTTTAATCAATCTGTAATTTTAAGCTCTACATGCCCCGCCCCTTCCAAAAAATCATCCGCCCCTGCTTCCAACATATATGCAGGGGTAGAGTAATGGGGCATATAAAAAAGGTTTAAAAAAAATTGCCTCCACCTCAACCACCCTTGTCATATCACCACTCCTTTCCTCAAAGTAAAAAAAAGGAATACCTCATCTTTTGCCCCCCCAAACCTCCTCCACCCTCTGAAACACTCCAGCCATCTCTAAATATAAAAGGAAAGAGCTGGCCTCTTGTCACCCACACCACTCTCTGCATATACCGCTGACATTCCCTCTTCAAACATATTGTATCCAGAGTATACCAGCCCTCCTACCACCCGCTGCAAACTTTACTCCCTCTTCCATCTCATGACTCAAACTGGAGAAAAAAAATTAACAGCCCACCTTCACCACCCTCTGCATAAATTCACCCGCTCTTAGCCTAAAGCTGTACAGCCAGCTCTTACATTGAGAGTAGAGGGCTGGCCCACATTGAGTGCGGCTCAGTCAAAGACACTTGGAAGTGCAGCTGTTTTTCTCCTCTTAGCATGGTTCTGCAAACTTGAGCTGACAAGGGAGACGGTAGGTGGCACAAGCTTAGTACTGCCACCATTCTCTTGTTTCTCTTGAGTCTGTGAAGACTCAGGAGTGGCAGGAGAAGGAGGGTGGGATCCCCAACCGCCACCATTTTACCACTGCACTCCTATGTCTGGAGATGTGGTTGAAGCAGTAAAACAAAGGCTTCCCTAGGGAAATGTCACAACTTTCGTGAACTAGTGTGGTTAACCACTGTTCTGACGCCACTGCAGTAACTAACTGGTTTCCGTTTGAGTTATTCATGGGTTCATTGTGTTATTCATGCTAAAGGCTTCCAGTGGAAGCCATACGCAACACTAACAATTACGTTTACACCTAGTAGTGGAACACTGAGAGATAGACAGTGTGCAAATCTGAGTGACTTACTAGTTTTTTCAGAGCACAAACCATGAAATTATTTGTGTTACGATTTGAAACTAGGTTGTCAGCAGTTTGTGTTTTATAAAAACAACAGCGTAAGCAGTCGTCTGTATTGATCCAAGGCCTATTTACAGAGGTTGTGAACCAGCCGATGCAAATTGTTATTGTCTCTAATTTGCACTCCGTTTAACACGTGTGCCTTAATTCTACATAATGGCTATGAGTGCTCATTCATAAAATACGTTTAACAATTGTAAAGCAACCTAAAGGGAATTTTGTTCAGTGTTAATGTATACATCTAGGACTCAGTAGTAATATTCTTTATTTAGTTTTGAATAGAAACCATCAAAAAGTACAATCTTCTTTTAAAAAACTTAAAATCCATAAAAACATTTAAAAACATACAATTTACTGCAGGCTACTTGAAACAACAATCAGATGGTCCTAAAAGTGCTTATGTGCAAATAATTTTGCAAGGAAGGATCTTGTAGACTACCACACTAACATTTAACACATTTTCTCTGCACCGTACTTCGCTCACAGGGAGTCATATCGAGCGGGTACTTGCTAATGTATGAAAGTTTACAGTGAGATGGATTATCTGTTTAGTAAATTAACGTTATCATAGGTAAAACTAATTAATAATTTAAAAGGACCCACATTTATATCACTTTGGCTCCATAAAGTTCATATGGAAAAAGTAACAAGCATATGCCAATAATGACACCTAAACATAAAGAGCCCCCTACAAATAGAAATGGCAAACTGAATTATAATTTATCCAATCAAGGGATCAAATTTATATCCCTTGGGTCAGGGGATTGATTTTGTGTCTTAACCACCCTGCTTACAAGTATCTAGACACAGCATACACTAACTACTGTGTGTTATCAGTCTTTAAAATTCTGACAGCCTCTTTTTGATGCCTCCGGGATAGGGTGCGACATATCACTTCTGCCAAGTTTTCCTAATGGCAATGTATTTAGGTGTCAGTAATAATTTAACAAATTAAAGACTCATAAGCCAGTGGCACCTCTTTTCTGCATCTAAAGATTGTTGCGTGAGGGCAGAAAATGCAAAATGTGCGTGAAAAGTAATAGTGTTGGCAGATGGGATGAAGAGAGAAAGATTTTAGAAACATTCCAATAACAATATTTTCATAATGAATAGTAACAGCTCAACTAATTTTTGAAGATAGTAGATGTCAGAGGTAAAGCAAGATACAAGTTGGTTCTACGTTCTTCTTACTTAAGAGTGGTGTCTTAATATGCAAAGTAGAGCCCCTGTTTTCCATGTAGCATTCTATGTGGTCACTGTCATTCACCATTGGTTTCGCACTGCAAAAAGTATGTTTGCACTCTAGACTGAACTCCATTTAGGTACTCTTTCTTCGGGTCTTAGTGTAGTCAGCAATTACTGGGCTTTAGCTTTTAGGGGGTAGTGTCTACCTGCCACAGGATGTAGAAACTTAGAAAGCAGTATAACATAGTAACAAGCACTTTATAAACACTTTAATGTCTTTAATGAGTTTAATAACAGGGTAGTAAAATGGCATACTTGAAGTGGGATATACAAAGACAACCCAAAGGTCCTAGCATCTTATGGGCCATCCCCAGATATTTTTATGACTGCCTTGCATTAGGCATTTAGATTTTTTTTTAAAATGAACCCTATAGTCAAAGTTAACCAGGGAGGGATTCTTTGGGACAGATCACCAAAGTTCGGAAGCTTTCGTGTCAATTTTCTGAAAATTGGAGTTTCATTAACCAGATACAGACAGGAATACTGGTCTCCAGGCTCTACGTTCTTTGAGGAGTTGGCATACCCAAAGATGTTTCTAAATAACCAGAATCCCTTCTAAAACGAGTCAAAACATATAGGCCCTCAATAGGATGGCGGGCGGACTTTGCCCGCCCGCCATCCTCGCGGTACTTGGGACCGCCCGCCATAGGGGTGGGGGTATTAGGATGCTAATCAACAACGAGAGAGTGACACAACATAAGGGCACCTCAGAATATCCTGTAAAAGACAATCTGGGATATCAAAAAAACAAGTGAAGAGAACAAACACAGTATCTTTTTAAGAACCCTCACTCACCAACCTAGTGGTGACATGCTTCATCATCGGGTTCCCACTGGAAGGACCTGGTTACCAGGCGTTGTAGCACACTGGAAGGACGCTAGGTCCTTCCAGTGGGAACCCGATGATGAAGCATGTCACCACTAGGTTGGTGAGTGAGGGTTCTTAAAAAGATACTGTGTCTTTTACAGGATATTCTGAGGTGCCCTTATGTTGTCACTCTCTCGTTGTTGATTAGTACTATTTTTAGGGGTAAGAGAGGGAATACTATTACCCTTACTCTCCTGTTGTTTGCTCGGGTATTAGGATGCACCCGCCACAGTGGCGGGCACATCCTGCATTTTTAACATTGTGGCAGGCGGTGCTCTCAGCACCGCCCGCCACAATGCTAAAAATGCATGTATGCATTTGTATACACAAAGCGGCAGGCACCGCGTGGTGCCTGCCGCATTGTGTGTGCAAATGCTGGGGGTACCACAGGTACCCCCCATGTGCACCCCCCACCTCGCCTTCACTTCGGGGGCCCGCAGCGGGCCCCCTAAGTGAAGACCGCCTGCCTTTGGAAAGGCATCTGTTTCAGCCCATCCAAATATGTCTGGCGGTGTCTGATAGACACCGCCACCATATTAAACCTTTTCCGCCTGACCGGGGCGGAAAAGCGGCAGACGGTCTTTCCGTCCGCCGCGGTCCCCCCCGCCATGGTAATATGGCAGGGGGGAAATGGGTGGCGGGCGGACCAGGATGTCGGGCGGATTGCCACCGCCCGGATGGCGGTGGCGATCCGCCCGACATCCTAATGGGCCCCATAGTCTTCAAACCCACCAATCAAACATGGGGTGATTCCCACCCTCACAAATCCTTGCCACTTCTTTGCTGTAGCCAGAAGGCAGGCTACAAGTGGGCACGAGGGATCACAGTCCAGGTCACTGAAAACATGGAACTGGGTAAAGGCTGAACTGGCCCCTTAAATTATAGCTGAGGACAAATGAAAGAATAGAAGAATAGTGGATCAGTCCTACTATTTGTCTCAAAACGTATATTTTTGAAGCAGTGGCCTATGTCCAGTAATCTACAAGTTGTAGAGGTTGTTTCCATGGTTGGGTAACCACTGCAAGTCATATTGCCACCAGTAGCCTCTACTCTAGTTAAAAGAAAGGGAGAGCATGGCTTCAACTGCCGATATCTCTGAACCTGTAAGGGCTAGACTGATGGTTCAATCAGTACTACCTGTTATAGCTGATGGATGCCAGGGGATGAAGACCAACTGTTTTCTGGCTCCATTAGAGAGAGGATATAGGTGTATGCATTGATGTTTGTGCATTAATGGAAACCTGAGAAACCATATTGGAGGAAACCAAATTATGGGAAAACGATTTTAATGTAAGACTATTTTAAGGAGATAAAAAAAAAATCGAAATTTAAAGGAAAGATAATTTTCTGGAAAAATCTAAAATGACATTAAGTTTAGGACTAATGAGGGATTTGGAGGTTCAGAGATGTGTAAGGTTTAGTAATGGAAAGGGGTTTTAGAGGTTCAGGAATGGGTGGAGTTCACACGTAGAAAGAGGGTTTTAGGGTTCAGCAATAGGTGACATTTAGGGGTGGTGACTTTTTTTAGGTATTCGGAGTGGGTGGAGTTAAGAAATGTTGAGGGTTTTTTAGGGTTCATGGATGAAAAGGAGTTTAGGGATGTGAGGCGTTTTTAGTATTTAGGGATGGGAGAGTGAAGGGGTGTTTGGGTTTTAGCTTTTATGGATGGCCGGAGTTTAGGGCTGGTGAGGGTTCTTAAGGTCTTAAGGTTCAGTTGTAGGTAGAGAATAGAAGTGGTGAGGAGTTTTTAGTTTTCACAATTGGGTGGAGCTTAGGGTTGTGAGGGCTTTTAAGGATTTAGTGATCAGTGGCGTTTAGATGTAAAAAGGGGGTTTTAGGATTCAGAGACAGGTCGAGCTTTAGGGGAGTTGAGGGGTTATAAGGGGTCAAGGATAGGTGGTTTTGAAGGGCAGTGGGTATATTCAAGGTTCAGTGATGGGTGGTCTGCGTGCGGTGAGGGGTTTTAAGGGGTCAGGGATGGGTGGGGTTTAGGCGTAGAAAGGAGTTAATAAGGTTCAGGAATGGGTAGAGTTTAGCGGTAGTGAGAGTTTTTAAGGTTCAGCGATAGGTGGACTGTAGGATTAAAAAAAGGCTTTTAAGGTTCAGGGATAGGGGTAGTTTAGGTGTGGTAAGAAGTTTTTAGGGGGCAGGGATTGGTGGCGTTTAGAGGTGGTGAGGGGTCATCAAATTAAAAACATTTGAAGTGATTGTTTAATAATGTAAATGACACAAATCTGAAATAATGTCCCCTGAAGTAAAGCAATGAAATTAATTCCTCAGACAAAACTTTCTGAAAGTAAGGTCTGCAGTCATTGCATTCACAAATTAAAAATAAGCAAGCAAATGCCAATTTCGATTGAAAAGACATCCTATGAATTGCTTTTTTTAAAAATGGTAAATGCCATTATTCAGAAAATTTTCATTAAACCGTTTAGATGAAATGATTTCTCAGTAATGGTATTCTATGAAATCGTTTTTGTATGAAATCACATATAACTGTATGTATTGAAATGGGCACAGGAAGGATTAAAATTAAGCTGGCCACATCATCCTTCTTGACCCATGAGGGTGATGGAGCAGCTCCCTGATCCAAATGTCTGTGTTGCATTTTCTGGGCAGCTGGGCTAGGTTGACCTTGTGACTCCTTTGTTTTAGTTCATCGATTCGTTAGGCCTTTGAATGTTATTTCTTTGATCAATTCACTGTCCTGGCATGTGCAGTCCTTCTCCTTGTGCAGTTCAGTAGGCCCTCCATTTCCTAAAGTCAAGCAGCACAGTCCTATCATAATCAGCTTTATTCGATTATCTTGAAAGAAACCATAAAAGCAAGAACATATCAATTAAAAACATATTTCATAGTCTTAAAACAGGAAACGTAAAAACATATCAAATAAACAGATAAACATCATTACTGCACAGTCTAATTTTCTGTAGCCATAACACAAACCATAAGAAACTAGAAATATTGAAACAAATCAGCAAGGAATTCAGTTGCAAGAACAGTAGTGCTGGACAACATTGTTTTAAATGATGGTAACGTAAAATAGGTCAAATTAAACGTTTCCAAGGCACAGCATAAAAAGAAGAGAAAAACAAAGTGCAAGGTGCTTTGCCTAGAGATACCATCACAAGGGCAATTGTTTAGAACCACTGACCAATTGTTACAAACGGTGAAAGTGACTACGTGATAAAAAAATATTGAATTAAAATGTATTAAAACAAACCTATGCTGACAATTCTGTATAGCGATAAGATATGGCTGAACACCATCTGTGACCAAAGTCAACAGTTTTTTAATAACACTGGATATAGCCATTTCCCTAGAGAATCTTCGGTCGTTGGAGAAGGACAGACATTGATTTTCAAGTCACTTCTGCTGACATTGTATAAAACATAGTGTGAATCGAAATAGTCAGCTTGGCCCAAATGCATACAAAATTGTTTAACAGATTTGAACCAGGAAAATGCTCCAGAACTATTCAACTTTAGACAGTCTCTAAGGATCAAATGGCTTAAGATGGTGAAATCACTGGTCCAAATTAAATGCAAAATTAGAATGTGCTTAATATTTATCAGAGCAGAAAAAAACGGGACACCTACTTTTGCATGTCAAAAGGAAATGGAGCAACACGTTGGGATGGACAAAAGGTTCCTGAAGAAGGCATTCTCCAGCATCTGGAGCTGAATGGTGTTATTTAAGCCCAGATTCCCACCTCCTATAGGGCCACAGATACACATTTTGAATTGGAAATAGTTAACATTTCTCTAATCAGATTGTTGCCTAACTTGGTAGCAAAATTGAGCAGTGCAGAGATATATTTGTTAAAATGCTGCCTTCTAATATCCATGAACCACGATGGTCGATTAAATTTACAGATTACAAAAGGTCAGGGTAAAACTTAGTTGAACATTGCTTATTCTGAAATCACAGCTCTTCCAAATTTGCTTCCTGCACTTCATTACAAAAGTTTTGCTTATATTAACCATCAGGCCAAGATCAGACATAAGGCCGACAAAGCCATTCAGTAGCGGTTTGGTGTGGGCCATAAGCACAGCATTATCAGCATAGAGCAGACAGGGTATAGGTCTGTAGCCAATCTGGGGGAAGATTGCTACAGGTACAGCTTAAAGCAGAGCCTAAACCTGTTAGTATACCGGGTGAATCAAAAGGGAGCGGGTACGCAGCCCTGTCTAACCCCTTTTCTAAGATCAAAAGTGCTAGTGCATTTACCCCGAGGACAAAGCGTACTCTGGCCTTGTCACCGGAGTAAATATCTCAAAGAAGGGCTATAATCAGTGGATTCACCTCCAACTCTGATAAAATTGCCCACAATTTACTGTGGAGAACACAATCGAAAGCACTTGTTAATCGATGAATTCTAAAAACAAATGTCCCTTCTTCATAACAGTATATTTACCATTAAGTAAATTAAGATTTAACCCCTGCCTGATAGTCCCCAAACCTTCTTGGAAGCTAAACTGAAAGTCAGAGAGAATATTATTGATCTCTGCCCACTCTTCAAAATTTTTCAGCAAAATTCTCCCTGTCACTTTAACCAGGGAATCAAGGTGGTATAGGGTGGTAACAGGTGGGATCAGCACTATCATTATCACCTATCGCCTTTCTTGAAAATTGGTGCGATGATAGCCTCCAACCAGGTTTTAAAGGTGCCAGAATGGCAACAAGCCTGCAATACACTGGTTAGAATTGGACCCCACAAAGCGACAATAGCCATAAACAAGTCAATAGAGATGTCATCCGGCCCTGGGTTTTACCAGCCACCCGTACTACCTGCTATAGCCATGTTGATTTTGTCCAAAGAAAAATACAAATTACTGAAGTTGAAAGACAAAACTTCAGTAAAAGAGTGGTCAAGCCCCATGGACAGCTGGCGGAGGTTCTAACAAATCTTTGAGTAATGAGCGACTCACTCGGTATCATTGATTGCTGCCACCAAACTAGGGGCGGGGTCATCCTTTATTAGGGGGCCATCGATGACTCGCCAAAAAGCATAAGTATCTTTAGATGTGCTGGCATTGATCAGCAATTCCCATGCAATATTTTGTAAGCCCTTCTTCCTTTTTGTTACTGCTAAAGTATACTCTATACAACAGCCTAGCTTATGGAGAGCGATCAAAAGATGTTTATGGGGTTTAGAAAAGCGTAGAACCACCAGGGCTTTAGGTAATTTGACTGGGACTGTGTTCTAGTTAAATCGTCTTTAATATAGCTGGAAATCGAAAGAAAAGCAGCCTTAGTGTTGGTGTCACAAGAAGACATGTCCAATCAAGTGTTGAAGGCAGCCCGATTAGCAGTGACCAATTTTCCGAGGAAATATCCCCAGTTCACCCAGGACCAACGGAGGGAGGTACCGTTGCGAGTGGTTAACGCCAAATAATCAATGGTATGTTCAACATGAATAGTTCTACAGCTGTACTCCAGTCTGACGCTAATACTGAGGGACATGATCGCACTTGCAAATGGAATGGATCTCAAAATCATCTAAGACACTGGGACAGTTAACAGAACATAAAATAATCAATAACTGAATTATGTACATTACCAAAAAAGGTAGGATTAAAGGGAAAAAAGGGGAAACGCAATTCATTAGAAAAATCAAGGTTCTGTTTCGACATTAAACCATTCAATTTCGACCCATAACCATTGTGCAGAAAGTGAGATTGATCATCATTATTGGAATCTACTATACCACAATCCATTTTAGCTTGAAAAGGGCATAAGCGAATATTAAAATCACCATCCCACAATATAAAAGATTCCTTCCTTTTATGACAACTCATATTGTCCAGTGCCTGCTCGAGCTGAAAGAAAACCATATTAATTTTATGATGAAAAGCATTATTATAAAAGTTCACAATAAAAATGTTTGTTGCACTGGAAAAGGCAGCAAATTAGAGACATAGGTAGACAGTCCCCCCTTTGATCTAATGGCGTGAGGTTGCGCTGCGGGCTGATGGAAGGTTTTATATCTGTTGATAATTATGGGTTCCGAAGCCCAGGTCTCCTGGAAGCAAAGAAGCGAAAACTTTAAAACAAAGTCCACCCAGGAAGTACCTTGGAACAAAGTCCCACCACATTCCAGAAAAGGAGGTTGTAAAAATGAGGCAGCTCAGTGGCCTTACTAGTAGGCTTGGAAGCTGGCGTGATAAGTGTAAGAAAGTGGCTCTGTATATACTGGACCAAAGTAAGGTACAGTGTGCACAGAGTCCCCAGTCCCCAGAGGTTTGGCAGAGGTTAAAGTTAGATATAACCTTACTCTCTAAAGTGGTAGCTTGGTCGAGCAGTAAGGCAGTATCAAAGGACAGTGTAAATTATTTGTTGTACACACTCAGTCAGAAAATGGCCTCACACACTCAAGAACTAAACTCTAGGCCAATTGTTTTGTATATAAAAATATATGTTTTTATTTTAGAATCACAAGTAGGTATAAAAATACTTTCTCCGAATGAGATGCTACAGTTGAATACTTTCAAATAGCAATAGACTTTTCAATGCAATAGATACAGTCCCAGACGTGGGTCCCGTGCTCACTAAGGCATTGGAGTCAAGCTATCCTGGCTGAAGACGGCTGATAGCCAGAAACCGGTCCTAGGATGCTTGATTCCAGTCCAGGGAAGACATGGCTTGGCAGTTCGGGCTAAACTGTTCCCAATCATAAAAGGCTGGTAAGATCCCTTAGTCAACTAAGAGCGCTACGTCCGATCACTAACATTAGGTGTACAACGCTCGAACTCCACAAAACAGGAGTCACCTCCTGCCTAAATTGCAACCTTACTATTACCACTCGCCAACCTTATCCTGACTCTGCGAGGAGGCACAGGAAACGCAAACAACCCTGCAACGTTGAAGCGAAAGAATACTTGTTCTATAGTACTAACTGCCGCTCACTACCGAAACACAAATTAGATATCTTTAATCTCCTATTGGAAGATAAACCTAGCGTCCTTTTCCTGACAGAAACGTGGCTACACGAGAGTGCTGGCCCGGACATTGCTACTGCCCTCCCCGCCAACTATGCAATTACCAGGATAGATAGAAATAAACAACTAGGTGGTGGAATTGCAATCATCTTTGATAGAGATTTGAAATGTACGTTAGAACCAGTCGACATCCCTGACTGCGAAGCCGGCTTTTTTAAAATATCTTTGAACCCGAACTTCACGATGTCTGGCCTATTGATATACCGGCCCCCCAGCAATTCATCCAAATGGGCGTCAAATCTAGCCAATCATATCACTCCGTACTACATAGCCTCCAAAAACTTCTCACTTATTGGTGATCTCAACTTACATCTTGACGACCCTTCTACCCCCTTCTGCTCTAATTTGTTAGATGATCTGACGGCCCTTAACCTGACCTTAGCCAACTCGGTACCTACACATAAAGCGGGCCATCTACTCGATCCCATTATTTCTAATATCAACGAGCTAAAATGGCATGACACCACACCCATTTGTTGGTCTGACCACCATTTAGTAAAATTCAGTATCAATCTCCCACCTACCACCACTATGCAATCTGTTTTGCTAACTACGTCCAGGAAAAACTGGAAATTACTGGACATGGCAAAACTTAACTCAGCACTCCATGAAAACCCTCCTAGAATTGGTCACAACATGGACAGCTTAGCAGCAGCTACTCAACAATGGCTCAGTGACGCCGCTGAATACTGTTTACCCACCCCTCATATCAAAGGAAACAGACACCGTCACCCTGCCCCATGGTTTAATAACCTTTTGAAAATTGAAAAATCGAAATGTAAGGCACTTGAGCGGCAATGGCGTAAAGATTACGCCCCTGACGTAAAAAAGACCTACCATGAACCAGAAATTTATACCACACTGCTTGCGCGAAAGCGCGAGCCTTGTTTGTTTCAAACACCATCATGAAAGCAACAAATAAGCCGAAAACTTTGTTTAATAAGGTTAAAGAACTTGCGGGTGCACAAACCACAGCCACGGCTCCCCCTCTAAATGATCAACAATGCCAAGATCTAGCCTGTTTCTTTACCGAAAAAATCGAGAAAATCATCAGGGACATTAAAACCAACAATAATGAACCATCCCCTTTTTCTGACCCAGAACATGCTCCCTCCAGTGAAAATACCTTGGAATTCTGGCCTCCCATCACGGTTAACATACTGAAGACCATTTTTAAGACCATCAAATCCGGATCCCCCAGGGACCCGATTCTGATCAAAGTAATTAAACAACTGGACGATCGCTCTCTGGAAATCATCGTGGATACGCTTAATTCCTCGTTAGAACTTTCCACAGTCCCGGTCCTCTGGAAACACGCCATGATAACGCCATTGCTAAAAAAGCCCACAGCAGATCCGGAAACCCCAGCAAACTATAGACCCATATCTCTGCTCCCTGCTTTTTCCAAATGCTTAGAGAGACATGCCCACTCGGTCTTATCCACCTTTGCCGAAAACAACTCGCTCTTGCACCCTTCGCAATCGGGTTTTCGGGCTGGTTTCTCGACAGAAACCACCCTTCTAGGAGTTACAGAACACATCCGGTATCTCCTTGACAATGGTCAAACGGTTGCGCTCGTGCTTTTAGATCTGAGCGCGGCCTTTGACACCATATCCCACGAAACACTCATTAAGGCGTTATACAGAAACGGTGTCCGTGGGAAAGCGCTCAAATGGATTCGGTCTTTCTTGGCTCAACGGACATTCCAAATAACTTCCTCCTTGGCCTGCTCCGACACCTTTAAAGCCCCTCACGGAGTGCCACAGGGATCTATTTTGAGCCCCCTGTTTTTTAACCTTTACCTCAGACCCCTGGCCGACCTAGCGGAAAGATCTGGACTTACCTCATGACCTACGCCGACGATTCCCAAATTATTTTCTCCCTATCTGAATCTTGCCCATCATCTCCGTCTCTCCTTAAATTAGGGCTTCAAAGCATCCTTAATTGGATGACAAGAAATCAATTAAAGCTTAACGGAGACAAAACAGAGATTCTTCTTCTAGGGAAACGACGAGATCTTTGGAACCCTTCACACTGGCCAAACCAGATGGGTAACTTTCCCACCCCAGTTACTCAAGTACGTAATCTGGGAGTCATCATGGATAGCTCCCTCTCCATGAATCAACAGGCCAATAAAGTTGTCGGCCTATGCCTTACCATTATCAAATGGCTGAGGAAAATCCTTTGGTTGCTGCCCTCCTCCACTCAAAAAACTGTAGTCAATGCCCTCATAACATCACGGCTTGACTACGGCAACATCCTGTACCTTGGTTCCAACAAAGCGGTAGTCAGTCGATTGCAACTTGTCCAGAACGCAGCTGTTCGACTGCTGTGCAGAATCCCCAAAAATTCTGGAGTCTCGAGCTACCGTCGTGAACTCCACTGGCTCAGGGTAGAAAGCAGAATCCGTTTCAAAGCCCTGAACTATATGTTCAGAATCAAAGCAGGTACTGCACCCAAATACCTTTTAGCTTTGGCACATCCTTACACTCCCAAGCGAAACCTTCGCTCGCAATCAGCTGCCAACTTCTGCGTACCAAGATTCAAACTGGCAAGAATGGGAGGCAGATCTTTCGCCCACCTTGGACCATTCCTCTGGAACGCACTCCCTCCCTACATTCGAAAGGAGGAAAACCATGCTAGGTTTAGAAGGCACGTTAAGACTTGGCTTTTCGAACAATAACCAGATTAGCCAGTAATTTCCGGCCTTCTTTATGCTGTGTCTCGGCGCCGGGAAACCCTTTTTGGGTAGCTGTCGTGCCTTACAAATTTAAAAAATAAAAATAATAAATGAGGCACAGGGTCAAGACTGATTGCATATGGCCATGTCTGAACTGGGGTGGCTTGGTGAGAAAAATAACGATGGATTTAACCCAGATCTGTGACTGGGGGTGAATGTTTTGCCATTGTGCAACATTCCGTCCATCATCTTGTGTGTTTTGCTGTTCTCCCTATGTGGGAAGGGTATGCCCAGACGTGGGTCCCGTGCTCACTAAGCCACTGGAGTCAAGCTATCCTGGCTGAAGACGGCTGATAGCCAGAAACCGGTCCTAGGATGCTTGATTACGGTCCAGGGAAGACATGGCTTGGCAGTTCGGGCTGGACTGATCCCATGAGGCACAGGGTCAAGACTGATTTGCATATGGCCATGTCTGAACTGGGGTGGCTTGGTGAGCAAAATAACGATGGATTAAACCCAGATCTGTGACTGGGGGTGAATGTTTTGCCATTGTGCAACATTCCGTCCATCATCTTGTGTGTTTTGCTGTTCACCCTATGTGGGAAGGGTATGCCCAGACGTGGGTCCCGTGCTCACTAAGCCACTGGAGTCAAGCTATCCTGGCTGATGACGGCTGATAGCCAGAAACCGGTCCTAGGATGCTTGATCCGGTCCAGGGAAGACATGGCTTGGCAGTTCGGGCTGGACTGTTCCCATGAGGCACAGGGTCAAGACTGATTTGCATATGGCCATGTCTGAACTGGGTGGCTTGGTGAGCAAAATAACAATGGATTTAACCCAGATCTGTGACTGGGGGTGAATGTTTTGCCATTGTGCAACATTCCGTCCATCATCTTGTGTGTTTTGCTGTTCACCCTATGTGGGAAGGGTATGCCCAGACGTGGGTCCCGTGCTCACTAAGCCACTGGAGTCAAGCTATCCTGGCTGATGACGGCTGATAGCCAGAAACCGGTCCTAGGATGCTTGATCCAGTCCAGGGAAGACATGGCTTGGCAGTTCGGGCTGGACTGTTCCCATGAGGCACAGGGTCAAGGCTGATTTGCATATGGCCATGTCTGAACTGGGGTGGCTTGGTGAGCAAAATAACGATGGATTAAACCCAGATCTGTGACTGGGGGTGAATGTTTTGCCATTGTGCAACATTCCGTCCATCATCTTGTGTGTTTTGCTGTTCACCCTATGTTGGAAGCGTATGCCCAGACGTGGGTCCCGTGCTCACTAAGCCACTGGAGAAGCTATCCTGGCTAAAGACGGCTGATAGCCAGAAACCGGTCCTAGGATGCTTGATTCCGGTCCAGGGAAGACATGGCTTGGCAGTTCGGGCTGGACTGTTCCCATGAGGCACAGGGTCAAGACTGATTTGCATATGGCCATGTCTGAATTGGGGTGGCTTGGTGAGCAAAATAACGATGGATTAACCCCAGATCTGTGACTGGGGGTGAATGTTATGCCATTGTACAACATTCCGTCCATCATCTTGTGTATTTTGCTGTTTCAAAAAATAGACACTTAGAAGAATTTCTGGCAAAAACAGGCAATGTTATCCTATGGAGGAAAATCAGGTAATTGGAAAATCACAGTTGTAATTATTTTTCAAGGTCAGTGCTGGGCACAAAGATCCAGCATTGGGATCTCTCCTGATAACAGGTGAGTAATTTCGTTTTCGACGATCGGGTGATTTTTTGTGAATATTTCAAAGTTTCAAAACTCGACACTTAAGAATTTCCAAGTGAAAACCAGTCAATGTTACCATATGGAGAAAATGTAGGTTATCGGTTTTCAGGTAAGTACTCGACCGGCAGAGTTAAGGTTATGGTGTTAGACTCAGGGGTCTCCCAGGTTCAGGTAGGTACAGTAGTTATTCCCTCAGCGGCACAGGGGCAGCCGGGAGCAGAGAGAGTAGGCCCAATGTTAGCCTATTGCGGGTAGGGGGCCTTTAGTTGGTGGCTGCTAGCAGGCAGACCACGTGGCTGTGGGAGTTGAGCTCTGGATCATTTACATAGGGCAAATGCAGAAGTAGGATAGGACAGTTGCTGCACTTCCAGTGGCACTCGGGCGGCTGGGTGCAGGGTGCTTTTGGGTCTTTGGGCGCTCAATGTATTTCAATGGGAAAGCTGCAAGATGAACAAAGACTGCAGGCTCGGGGAAGAAGAATCTTCAGGTGCGACCACCACTTTGAGAAGTAAGTTGGGAAGCTGTAGGATAGGTAGACACCCAGGAGTTGGGCACAGGGGGCTGTGGTGTGCCTGGTGCAGGGGTGTCTTTTGGTGTCTGGAAATCTTACCCTTTGCCTGTCGCAGTTGGAGTGGTCCCTTGTTGTGAGGCTGCAGGCGTCGTCCGGAGCGACGAGGAAGGTCCATGGGTGCTGGATTCTGGGTCACAGTCGCTGGGGGGACGTCCTCGTGGTCTTTGTCCACTAAGGCGCGGGCCGGGCTCGGCGGGTGCAGAGTGTGCTGGATTCACCGTTCCTGGCTGGCACCAGGGGTTGTAGATCATTGAGCAGAACCACTGCTCGTGGGAGTCCCAGTCTTTGGATGAGCAAGGCAGTCAGGTCCTCCGGGGTTTTCGAGTTTGCTGACCACAGGAGACGCCGGGATTTAGCAGGAGCAGGTTCGAGGGTCGACAGGCCGGTAGAGCTGGGGCCAAGTCAGTTGGTGTCGTCCTCTTGTTAGCAGCTGCACGGCAGGTCTTCTTTCTTCTTGTTCTTCTTATTAGTTTCGCAATCGGGATCTGAGGAAGGAAGGTTCAGGGTGCCCCAAATTACTAAATGTAGAGGCGTTACAGGTAGGGAAAGGACAGGGATCAATGGGTTCCTCTCCTGGGGTGAGTACAGCCCCTATCCTGCCACTCTCCAGTGGGAGGGAGGCAGGAGCCTAGCCCTGATTGGGTAAGTCTCCCCATCCTCAAGATGGCGAGAGCCCGGAGTTGTGCTTCACCTCGTCTCCCCCACCTGAGGGGTGGGGTTGGCAGAGGCTGGCACACCCCCTTTCCTCACTTTGGTTTTCCCGCCTGTCTTCCCGCCAGAGTGGGGGTCAGAATCGTTGGGGGCCGGTTGCTGAGTACAGCAAGTGACCTGGAGAAGCTCACAAAGGCGGCATGCCTTTGAAGCTTCCCCTGCCCATCCTGGGGGAGGAGGCCTAGCACCTCGCCCCAGGATGTGCATTGTTGCAGGACACCAAGAGTGGATGGCTCTCTACCCAGGGGTCCAGCAACATGTCTGCTGGGTGGCAGCCTAAGCAGCCTCTGTCAGGACACGGGTTGTGGCTTAGTTTCAGGGGGCAACTCTAAGTTGCGCTCTGGCGTGCATTGTTCAATAAATCCCACACTGGCATCAGTGTGGATTTAATATGCTGAGAAGTTTGATACCAAACTTCTCAGTATTCAGTGTAGCCATCATGGTGCTGTGGAATTCGTGATGACGACCTCCCAGCACCATATACTCTTAATGGCAGCACTGCACTTACAGTGCCCAGGAATGGACCAGGGCACTGGAAGGGGACAGGGCTCATGCACCTGTACCCACACCACTGGCATAGGGCACCCAGCTAGAGGGGTGACTGAGGTATGCCAAGGCAGTGCTTTGTGGGCATGGCACACAGGGATGTCGACTCTTAGTTTTGTTCTGCACCAAGACACTCAGCCTGCAAAGGCAGTGTGTGTGTGTCAGGGCAAGGGCCTCTAAGGGTGGCACAATAAGTGCTGCAGCCCTTAGAGGTCTTCCCTGGTCACAGAGCCCTGGGTACCTCTGATATCATTTACCAGGGACTGACCTATGGCCAAAGATGCCAATTTGGTTTTGGTTTTGGGGACACTCATCTACTAGGAGTACAGAGGGATTTACAGGACCAGGTCGCCCTCCACTCAATCAATCGAAAAGACAACAAGACCTAGTCCGCAGGGCAATCGTTTAGTGTATATCTGTGGGTATAAGTGGATATGTCTACAGATCTTTCCACCACACCTTTGAGTTTACCAATAGGTGTATTACTCCAGATGCTTGCCAATAAGTCATAAAAGTAGCCAATCTCTGATACATCTAACTTTAGACAACACAGGACATACATTCACAAGAGAGACGACACATGAAAAAATGTGTGAATAGCTAGAAGACACCTCACGGGCGCACCACCATTGGGGCCCCTGGTTGGTACTCACCAGGGTGGCCCTGTTCTCATCATTGGTATCAACTAGCTTAACAGAAACGTGACCGACTCCCAAAGGAAAAAGACAGTGAATGGTGCAGTGGACACAAACTTATATGTGACAAGGACTAACAACGTTCAACATATAACAAAACAAATACTGAGCGCACAAGAATATGAACCTCTTTATTTGTATTCTCCTGTCCGCTAACAGTAGACACATATATAAAACAAAGAGAGAAGCGAATACTCCCTATCGATTCGCTTACAACTCGCTGCCGACATGTTTCATTGCCATGGTCAACATTCAGGCAATTTCTTCAGGGCACAGATGTTTTTTTAAAAAAAGCCACTGCCAGCAAGGTACTGTGGTTTGGGTGCTGGCTATAGCATCGACTTTCATACCGATATATTCATTAGTTTTGAAAAGTCGGGGACTCACTCCCACTCGGTAAGTGCAGTCTGTCCTCCCGTGAAAATATATCACTGGCAAAGGACTCCTCGGCGTCTCCTCAGCACCGGATCGCCGAGTGTTTGGGGCGTGTGATATTTATTTTCAGGTACTAGTTTCTCATTGGCTGATACCAAACTTCTCAGTATTCAGTGTAGCCATCATGGTGCTGTGGAATTCGTGATGACGACCTCCCAGCACCATATACTCTTAATGGCAGCACTGCACTTACAGTGCCCAGGAATGGACCAGGGCACTGGAAGGGGACAGGGCTCATGCACCTGTACCCACACCACTGGCATAGGGCACCCAGCTAGAGGGGTGACTGAGGTATGCCAAGGCAGTGCTTTGTGGGCATGGCACACAGGGATGTCGACTCTTAGTTTTGTTCTGCACCAAGACACTCAGCCTGCAAAGGCAGTGTGTGTGTGTCAGGGCAAGGGCCTCTAAGGGTGGCACAATAAGTGCTGCAGCCCTTAGAGGTCTTCCCTGGTCACAGAGCCCTGGGTACCTCTGATATCATTTACCAGGGACTGACCTATGGCCAAAGATGCCAATTTGGTTTTGGTTTTGGGGAAACAACACAGGCCCTGGGAGCCTGATTGGCAGGGGCCCAGGGCACATCAAGTCAAAGTGCATCAGATATCCAGCAAAAAAAAGGGGGGGCACTGCAACAGAAACCCACTTTCTCACAATATGGCAAACCACTCTTGTCAAAGTTAGAGCTGCAAATAACACAGGGGGCTCAGAGTTTGTGGACTATTGAGCTGCGTGTTGGGAGGTCTTCTCGAGTCCCGATGAAAGTCAATCTTTGCCATCAAGCTCAGATATCAAGGAGAAATGATTCTGCATTATAATTGAGGTGTGGTAAGCAGAGAGGTTAACATGATCTGGCCCCTGGGGTAAATAGGGTCCTGCTACCAAATTCAGGGGCTGATTAAAAAAATAATAACCTGAGCAGGAGGGTAATCACGTGTTGTGAGGAGGGTGAGGAATGAACTCTGGTTCTGTTCAGGATGGACTGTACCAAAAGAGGGGATTTGAAGTACATTACTATACAGACACCAGATAAAGATTAACTCCTCTGCCGATCCAACTGACCTTTCTGACCATTTTTAAGTACTCCAAGAGATCTGCAGTAATTCCCGTTTTCTTACCCACCCAGTTTGTTGACTTGTTTTTCTGGCTCTTCCAGGATTCGGAATCTGGGTCGGTAAGGGTTGGTACGTTCCTGAGAATGACCACAAAGGGTGTAGCTTCTGGTTGAAGATACAGAACTTGCGAAGGTCCTCAGATGTCAATGTTATTTGTGGTAACCTTTGATTTCGCAGGTTGGTTGTTAAAACACAGGGTCTGCTGAACGTGATTCCTGATAGGTACAGTACCAGTGCACGTTTTTGAGGTATTCTGAACTGGAGGGTTATTGCTGCAAGGAATTGAACTGGAGTAGGAGTAGGACACCGGAAAAGACACGGTGGGCGGGTTCTGAATTGATAGAGAACAGCACTTAGCATTAGCTTGCAACATTTCAAGGCAACTAGTTGTGGATTTCTTAACTAGAGTTAATCTGGAAGACAGTAAGTCCAAAGAAGGTTCAACAGAAATTTCTCATGTTTGCAAAAGAGTAAATCGACAGTTGAAGTCCTCTACATTGGAATCTGGAATTGTATCCAGATTGCACTTTTTAGTACCATGCCTGTGTGACTTGGCAACCGTGTTAGTGGC
The DNA here is from genome assembly GCF_964261635.1 of Lissotriton helveticus. Taxonomy (NCBI): domain Eukaryota; kingdom Metazoa; phylum Chordata; class Amphibia; order Caudata; family Salamandridae; genus Lissotriton; species Lissotriton helveticus. Next base: position 594,428,113 of record NC_136070.1, on the reverse strand, counting down.
TAGGGAGGATCCTTCCCCAGCTAAGCTGGTTAGTATAGCCGAGGGGGCATCAGAAATTTTATTACTTATACTTAACGGTTCTGAGAAAGGTTCAGAGGGGGGAAGGGAATTGACTGCATGTGAGGTATACTGGATACAGCCATTAGCTACATTTGCCTCGCAACCAGAGATGTCTCCAGGGCTCGTGGGGGCCAAGGTGGCTAAATAGAGTGCATGTTCAATGTCCCTCAGCAGCACTGTTACAGGAACTTAATCTCTGTTTAACAGACGTTATTTATTTGTTAAGGGTGCCCATAGTGTTTATTAGATGATTGGAGATAGAAGAACTGCGCTTACCTTGCACTTTAGATGTCTGTGGTTGTGTAGTTGTGTCTCCATTGTAAGTACTGAAGGAGAAGCAAGGGTCTAAGAGGTGGGGCCCCGCCCAGACTTGTCTGGCCGCGTGCAGACAGGTCTAGACTTGGCCCGTCTCCGCCCAGGCTTGCGCTTGGGTGCATCCTGCAGGAGCCCGGCACTCTAAAATGTGCTTGCCATCGTTGGAGCCCTCCTCCTGGGCTCATGCTGGGGGCTGTGGTCCCTGACACTGCTCCTGATGTCATATGAGTTTGGTGTCTCGCACCTGCGTGAGCCCAGTTTTCTAAATTGCACTTGCCGTCATTGGATCTCTCCTCCTGGGCTCATGATGGATGCTGGAGGCTGTTGTCCCTGATGCGCCCCCTGGTGTCAAGTGAGTTTAGCATGCCTGTGGAAGCCCAGCGCTCTAAAATGAGCTTGCCAGCGTTGAAGCACTTCTCCTGGGCTCATGCTGAGGCCTGCGGTCCCTGATGCAGCCCCTGGTGTCAGGTGAGTTTGGCAAAGTCATTGCACAGGTTTCCCAGACTTGAGCCCAGGTGGAGGGAGAATGGCAATCACGCTGAAGTCCCTTGCACCGGCTATTTAGATCTTCTCTCCACTGCTGTTGTGCATCCTTTGTTGCTCTCGAGTTGATAAGTTGAAGAAAGTACTGGCTGAATTGACCAGTTATGTTGATTTGTATAGTGCACTAATCACCCATGAGGGTATTTAGATGCTTTACCAGTACTTATACTCCTGAGCAACAGGCAGACTGCCAGAATCATTTAGAGGGGCTGCACTTTTTAATCCTGAGAGAGCAAATTTTAGAAGAGCCTTTTCCTGCTTTTGTAAATCTGCATTTGTAGCATGTGTTGGCTGCAGATACACATGCTATGCACGCGCCTGCCATCTAGCATTGGGCTGGGACTTTACTAGTTGTTTTTCTTGAGAGTGTCTCTTTATTGCTGGTGTGACGTCGTCTCCACCTTCTCAAGGGAAAGCGCATGTCCAACTGGTCCTTTGTTAGATTGTGGCAGAGCACAGTGCAGCTTCGACGCCTTAGCAGCCTACGAACACCTAGCGGTTTGTAAATGGTATCTACTCATCAGATGCAAGTTCGACGAATTACGAGTGACTAGCGGAGCAGAGTACTTCAGACAAAACAAGATTTTTACAGCAGACTTCACAAAAACTGCTTTCAAAGATCCGTCGAGAGTGTTTGCTTCCGTGTGATGGATGGTAAAAAAGACCGTCTCTTCCGTAGAATGTGGGGCTAAATATGCTCATTCTGACACACGTGACATCTGCAATCTCTGCCTGTCGCTGGAACACAAGGAACAGGACTGAGTAGCCTGCAGTCTGTGAAAAGCTAAAAGACACTCCGGACCAGGCGAGACAGATGGTTAGCCCATAATATAAAGATGGCGGAAAAGACATACGTTGTGTCGGAGAGTAGGGTCTGCTATCCTATGGTCACCCCAATTTTTGCATTTTGCTTCACTGGTTTTCGACTTAATGTTGCTGTGGGCCTGCTAATCAGACCCACAGCCTGCTGTTCTCTCTCTAAATTCACAGACATGTACTATAGGTACATAACCAATTTGGTACTGGACACCTTGTCAGCCCCTGTACCATGCACTATAGGTGCTCAGGGCATAGGTGCATCCAAGGCCTACCAGGGGCTGCAGCATATCTTTTGCCACCCCTGGCTGGTACTTAAATCGACACAACTGGCTGTTCACACAGCTGGGGCAAGGTGGTGTAATCACCCCTTGCTTAGATATAGTATACCTATGTCTAAACCTATATCTGGACACATATATACCTATAAGTCACTCCTATGGCAGGCCTTTACAATCCTGGAGGCAGAGTGCTTGGTTTTATGTGAGATGGTGCTCTAGCATGAGCTGAGCCTGTCTGCAGTGTTCGGAACCATTTCCTTACTTCTGTTCCAGTGATACTGCCTTACCATATACTCTTAAGTGCATTATAATCCTCGCGGTAATGCTAACTTTGGTTTGGCTTTATCAAAACATGTCGTGTTTGGTGTCATACACTTTGGAATACTACCCCCTCGCCAGTTCTGGCAACGGGGGTAGCATTCCACCCTTCTAGAGGGAGAAGACATGTTACTTTTTTTTTGGGAAATATTTTTTATTGTGAAGACATGTTACTTTACTGAAAACGCGGTTAATCCTAACCAGAGCCCCAGCATCACAAAATGGATGCTGCTGCCACAGACACATGTCTGACCTCCTGCTGCTGACCGAAACTTGGCAGAGGACGCCTGGACAAAGAGTTTCCTGTCACAGGGAGGTGTCACACCACCCCAGGCAGGAGATAGTGGATTGTAGCAGGGAAGGTTGAATGAAACTAGACACTGCCTGGGGCGCACAAGGTGTACCTGGGCAGATTCCAGTCAAACCGGTTCTGGGGCCATCCAGCCCCAGTCCTGGCGGCAAACTGGACAAAGGAAAGGGGTGTAACCACCCCCTCCCTAGGTCCCACCCATAGGAGAGACCTAGCAGGTAATCCAGCCCCCAGATTTGGAATATAGGTGGGAGCAGTGCCAATGCACATCAGATTATCCTGACTGAAACTTATGAAACGAAACTCTGGACCCTTCGACATCCCACTCGACGTGGAAGACTGAAGAATCTCCCTTGTGGTCAAGGAGTGACCACCCTGTGCAAACAGGCACCATCCAGCACCTCGACGTTTGCTTTGTTGCAGTTCCCGCCCGAACTCGAGCGACAGAGATCGACAAGAGCCAGCTTTCCTGCCTTCCAACAGCCCGATCCACAGTCTATGCAGAGCTGAGACCCGTGGAGGCGACCTGCAGCGTGGGAGCGGCCATCTTGGATAAACCACGAAGCGCTGACCGTGCAGCAACCGAGGCTCCCTCGAAGCTGTGCATTGGAGTGTGAGAAGGTCCAGCCCCGAGCAACTTGTGCACCGAAGCTCACCCCTCCACACTCGACGAGTGCTGCGTGGGGCCCTTTTGCATTTTCCTGCTCGACGCGTTGGTCCGGTCGCTTGCCTGTTGGCTAGTGGCCCCTGTACCGACGAAACCTTGAATTTACACAGCTGGTCTGGTTGCTCCAGACTGGCCCTCGCTCCCCTGAAAAGGAGCACCCGCTCTGACCTTGCTGGTCCGAGTGTAAAGCCTTCTTTGAATCCTGCGTGGGTTGCCTTTGCCAAGGCTTATTGACTCCGATCCGGAAGCCGACAGCGAGAGCCTTCGTGGGACAGCTCGTGATTCACTCCAGGACATCCTCGGTGCCCCAGAGTCCACGTGGCCGTGGAGACAAGGCACCCGTCATCAACCTGATTGCGCCCGACATCGCCTGGTTCCTTCCTGGTTCCTTCCTGGTCACTGGCTAGTGACCCAGACTCTGTCCCCTCTGCTTTCAGGTACCCTTCAACTTCGATCCACCCTTGGATCGCACCGGACACTTCTCTTCTGGACGCCTGCAGCATCTTCATCCTCAGGCACCATCGAACTGCGTGACGAAACCCGACACAGGTTGGCACCTGTGCACCCGCGTCCTGTGGGTGAGGTAACTTACTAGCGCCAGTGTTCCCACACTGGTACACACCTCTAGTGCCTAAGTCTATAGTTTGGTAGTCCTAGTCCAGTCGGAAGACTCCTTTTGCAATAACATTGTAACTTTTACGCACCATTGACTTTACATAGGTGCAAGCCGTGCTTCCCGCACTGCACCCGAATCCCGCGGGCTACTCCCGTCCTAACTGCTGTTAGTCCAGTGTAGTCCCAGCGATTCACAAGGCCCTAGGCCTTACCCCCCATCGATTAGTGATTGTTATACCACTTTTTTGATATATGGTTTGAGTGGCCACCGGCCTCATCCAAAACGTGCAACTTGTTTATGTTATAATGTGCTTTTATTTAAACGCTTGTGCTTCATTGCTCATAAAGAGTAGTGGGGATTATTCTAAGAATAAATACATATATTTTGATAATATATAACTTGTGTTGTGTCCTTTCATTTGATATTACAGGATTGCATATGGTAAAACAGCTGGCTTCACATGTCCTTTGGAGTTAAGCCTTTAAGGCTGCTTAGTCCATGCTACCCCTAGGATAGCTTGTCTATAAGGTTGACTTACAACCACCACCATAAGGGATTGTTTGGACTGATACAAGGAGCCCACAGAACTGTGGACATCATATACCAGGCCAACTTCCCACACGTTTCACAAGAAGAAGAGAAACAACAACTTCAAACTTTAGGAGATGAAGGAGAAGGCGATACGACAGAAGGTGCCATAGCCGCCAGTCCGCACTACGTTGAATCCAAAGACTCCAGCCAGCAAGATGAAGAAGACTCTGCCTTGCTGGTCATGGGGACGACACAAGAACAGAGACCAACGGGTTCAGAACCCAAGACAATGACAGCGCCAAAGTCCGTGAGTACTCAAAAACCCACCCCACATGCATGAAGTAAGCGCCCAGCCCTTCCAACATCGCCATAGTGGGCCACAACCTTCAGGTTCTGGTCAACATTGTGAGTGTGCCTCGGAACCGAGACCGGTTGAGACACTACTCGATCCCAATCAGGTCACTGGCTCTTGGGACAGGCTTTGGAGACGACAAGCAACAGCACTTGGTGCTGAAAAAAATCATCAGCTCTTGCACACAAGACGGCACCTACACCTCACCATCCGCTGGCACTGACGAAACCATCTGAGCTGAGCAGACACATGGGGTCAACACACACCTCATCGGAGCCGAAGTACACATCGGAGCCGAAGAAGGCATTGTAGCACAGCCACAGTTCGGCTCCAAAGAAGGCTACAGAATCGACCACCTCGACACAAAGCAGCACACCTCCTCTGAGGCAAAGAACAAGTTGAAAAGAACATTCCAGCTAAAACATCTGCAGCATCAGACACTGAAGGGAAAGTTTTCGAGAGTCTTCCAGAGATGAGAAAGAAACAACAAACTTGAAAGGAACTTTTGCCAGAAAAAAAACGCAAAAGAGGAAAAGGCAAGACATTGATATACTTCAGCCAATTCCAAAGAAGCCAAGCCAACCACAGAGTAGAAGGCTACAAGCTCTATACCACTGTACTTGAATACATCTCCGCAGCCTCTATCACTTTCTCCCATACACTCAGAGGAAGAAGTAGGGAGTCAAACGTACTATACTCATGATGATTCAGACTCACAAGGAGATCCCCCACATAGCCCAGACCCATGAGATGACTATGACATAGTGCTACCAGATTCTGACATAGAACCCCCGATACCAACTAAAGCATCTCCCCCAGATGATACATCATCATTTCATGGTGTTATTCAAATAGCAGCTGAATATCACAAGGTCTTAATGCACACTACAGAGGAGGAAACAGACTTCTTAATGGAAACACCATAAAAACCAGAATGTTCCCCTTAATTGCCTTTTGTGTCTTCCTTTGTTAGATTGGACCCACAGACCCCTACTTCTCCTATTGAAATCCACACTCCTAACTTATTGGCGAGAAGTTCGTGGTAGACGTCAGTTTCCGTCCTATCTTTTTCCTCTTACCCCTCTAGCTCGCAACCCAGACTTTCCCCCAGGCACGGTCCATCCCGGTTCCTATAGTTGGGATCGCGGTAGATCTGCCAAGCTGAGAGACTTCTACGAGGGTGGGGACCTGAGAAACAAGGGGACCTAGTTATGAAATACACTTTGACTAGGCGGGACACTTATAAGATTGGGAAGCACTGTACACTGGGCTGGACGATCCCCCGGCTCCTTAGCCATGCAAATGGAAGAGACACCCATAGAATCCTTACACCTTTCTAAGGTTCAGCATGTGGAAGCAGCCGCAAGCACCCTCGCTAAATATGTGGTGGGGGGGTGCGGAACATCTATGCCACGGAAAAGCTCACAGCCATCATTAGGGACAGGGGGCCTAATGTGATGCAATGTGGTGTCCATTTACCACTTACATACAACAACAACAACATAGAACTGGGGGATTGTACCTAAAAATGCCCAAAACACCTAGGGCTTCAGAATCATGTGTGGTGTTCTCCTCCGATAGAGGGTGACCCACTTTGAACCAAACACTTCTCTTCCATAGGATCCTCATCAATAGTCATAAGCACACGAATATGCCCGCCCATGCGCTGGGACCCCGGAAAAACATATACACATATATGTGAAAACATACATGAAGAGATATATATATATATATGTGTGTATATATATATATATATATATATATATATATATATATCTCGAAGCAAGAAGAAGCAAAACTGCCGTCCCGGATCCCCAGGAAAGCAGGCAACTCCACGAATCCAATATTCAGGCAAGAGTTTTTATTAAGCAACGCTTAACAGAGACAAGAAAACTGACGCGTTTCGGGCGGAATGCCCTTGATCACAGTCCATATATATATATATTATAACAAAAAGCTACAAATGCAGCCTTCTGTAAACCAAGAGCTGAGTAATACTGTAAGAATTCGTTTTCCACATATGCACAAACCAAAGAAAAAGATAGGTGGAAAATAAAGCACATTTGAAACTGCTTTAATGCACAGTAGAAACCATAATCCTGCAAAGAGGAATGAAAGCATTGCCAGCTCACAGGCTGCATTATAGAAAAGCTGAAAAGCTAACCTATAGAACTACACAGAAAAAAACTGGCACCATGCCTTTAAGGCAGCCATGACCCCTAGCTTCCTATCAGGCCTCAGGGGGTGACAGTTAGGTCAGTTGTTCTTTCTGGCTTCTTCAGTCAGGACTCTGCTTAATCAGCTATCTTTTTATGGCTTTTTTTGTCAGAAATGAACTCTTGTTTTTTTACTAAATTCTTTTTACTTCGACGTCTTTTACTTGTTGGAGTTGTATTTTGCAATTTTTTAGAGAGTTGAGCTTTTTTTCCCACTCAAAAATGCCCTCTTTCTGACTCTTGTCCTTCTTATGGTAAAAAGAAGGCGAAATCAGACTCTAATCCTGTCTGTATTCTATGCCTTCCTGAAGATCATGTTCCAAAGACTTGCCAACATTGTCAGTCCTTGTCCAAGCGTACTTTGAAAGACAGAGAAAGAATTTGTCTTTATGGACTGGCTGAAAAAGGAAAATCTTCCAGAGGCAGGTCTCCGGTGAGGCAGAGGAAAGAGAGAGCCAGATCTTCCTCCAGAAGTAAGATTCCAATCTGCTCTCCATCGGCGTCGGGATCGGTGCCAGAAATGCCCCCACGGGCACCAAAAACGCAGACGAGAAGACCTTCGACGGCGGGCTCACCGTCGAGAGATTACCGGTCGTTGTCCAAGAACAAAGGTACGTCACACCCTCCGCTGTCGCCAACCTGGCGGGGATCGGCATCGAGGAGTCGTTCTCCGCTGGCACTGCGTTTGACGTCAAGACATGCTTCGCCGTCGCCAGAGGTACAGCTAACGAAGTCGAAGCGTACATCCCCGTTGACGTCATGCAGGCGGCGGTCAACGTCGAGAGCCAGATCTGCATCGGCGCCGAAGAACTCGTCGTCGAGACCGAAGGTAAAATATTCGAGGAGGCGTTCGACATTGAGGCAGCGATCTCTGTTGACATCGAGAAGACCTCCCATTGAGTTCTGCTGGACGCTTAACGTCGAAAACGAGATCAGAGAGATCGAAGGACCCGACGTCGAGAAGGTTCTCTCAGTCGATACACACTCCTCCGTTGAGGCCTACCGGGTGATCAACGTCGAGATCGGGATCAGTGAGGTCGAAGGGTTCGACGACGGGAGGAGTTTCCCCATCGGCAGAGCATCACTCGACGTCGAGAAGGTCACCGAAGCTAACATCTCTCCCAAAAAGCTCTCCAGTACTGGTGACGCATAGCCGTTCAACGTTGAGGCAGTCACCGTCGATGTCACACCGTTCCTCACACCGTTCCACCTCCAAAGATCACGCAGAGCCTTCTTAATCACCCAGAGGCTCTACTCCTGTGAACTCGACATCGAGAAGCTCATCTTCTCCATCTCCAGAGCGACAAGCACGGAAATCTCCTACACAAGGGCATAGATTGCCTTCTGTTCATCTTTCTCCAAGATGGCTTCTTGCCGTAGGTAGTAAGGATCTGCAGGAACAGCACAACGGCCTGAGGATTATTCCAGTCCGCTGCATAGGTCGCCACTAGCACGGTTGGTGCAAGCTGTGGACAGGTCACCTGCTACTCTGCCCAGACATCGCCGTGACATGTCTCCAGTGCACAGATCTTCTCATACCCACTGTAAAAGATTAAGATCCCCTTCTTTGTCATCCTCCTCGACTAGATCCTCTCAGAGGGATTATTCACCTACCCACTCGGACAGTCCTCCATCAACAGCATCGCATATTGATGACGCATATTGATGACATCAATACCTTCTACTATGTGCTTCCCAGAGGAGCACAGAAACTGAATTTACAGATGTCCGCACCTCAAGCATCGGCGTCAGTTATATTCACCAACGGTCTGTGTCTAGGCCCTTGCTCCCACTGGTTCCTGGTCTCCTTCAGACTGTGATGGACACTTTCCTCACTCCATCATCGATCAGATCTGCTCCTGCGTGAATCCAGAAGAAGTACAAGCCTGCTGATCAGGATCCCCTACTTCTAAAATCGGATCCGCCACCGGACTCGGTGATCATCGCAGCAGCGAAGAAAACGCATGTGGTCTCCTCTTCTTCCTCAGTTGCTCCAGAAAAGGAGAGAGAAAGGCATGTGGTTCAGCGGAGGCCTCTTTAAAAGGGTCTAGTGCTGCAGCCCTGTTGGACCGTTATGACAGATCTTTATGGTATTCCCTGGAGCACTTTAAAGACAAACTGCCGAAAGAGAAGTGCCAAGATTTTGCTGAGATTCTCCAGGAAGGGGCGCTAGTAGCCAATCAAGTAATCAGTACAGCAGCAGTTGGGGCTTCTCTGGCTGCACATTCATATGCGCTTGGAATATGTGCAAGGAGGTCTTCCTGGTTACGTTTAACGGCTTTGAAACCTGAAGCCCAACAACACATCTTAAATCTACCTTTCTCTGGCAGCTCTCTTTTTGGCACCCACACCGACGAGGAGATGGCTAGGATGAAGGCCGAGCTGGACACGCTGAAGGCCGTAGACTTGGAAAAGAATTCAAGCGCCAATACAGGTCTTACAACTGTAAAAACTACCATCTGAGGGTTCCAACCCCTCAATAGTTGCAGAGGCAATTCCAACAGTCCAAATCTCATTTCCAAAGCTGTAGATCCTCCAGAGACAGAGGACGACAGCAACAGCAATCCTCCACTGCAGCCAAAGCCTCAGGGAAGCAATGATTTTCTACTTCCTCTAGCGCCGTTGCCCACTCCAGTGGGAGGAAGTATCTCAAGTCATGTAGCAAAGTGTTGCAACATAACCAAAGATCAGTGGGTGCTAAATATACTGAGCAGTGGATATGCGCTACGTTTCCTCGAACCACCAATGAACGTTCCTCCAGTAAGATCACACCCTCACCAACTAAAACTACAACGTCAGGAGGTTTCGATCCTTCTACAAAAATTGGCATTAGAAGAGGTTCCTCCTACTCAGCAAGGAAAAGGAGTCTATTCCAGGTATTTCCTTGTGCCAAAAAAAGACCAAGCAGATACATTTCAGACCTATCCTGGATCTTCGATCTCTGAACAAGGTCATTCAGAAGTAGAAGTTTCGTATGTTGGAGTAACATCAAATATATCCGCACCTGCAGAAAGGGGATTGGATGTGTTCGATAGACCTCCAAGATGCGTACTTCCACATACCGATTGCTCCACATCATCGCAAATTCCTGAGATTTATGGTAGGCGCCAAACATTACCAGTTCAGAGTCTTACCGTTCGCCCTCAAATCTGCGCCGAGGGTATTCACGAAATGCATGGCAGTTGTGGCCGCAGCTTTACATCGTCTCGGCCTGTTCGTGTATCCGTATGTGGACGATTGGCTGTTGAAGGGTTCATCCCCCAAATGCTGAGGAACGACTATCGAATCTGCCTAAATCTGCTACACCGTTTGGGCCTTCATGTGAACATGGAAAAATCAGCTCACTCAAACTCTCCATTATCTGGGCGCCATCATAGACTTCAGCGTAGGAAAAGTGTTTCCTTCGGAGGAGCGACTTTTATCAATGCACAAGTGCAATACCCTTCTTCAAGCGCATCAGCATGACAAGTGGCATCCCTGCTGGGGTCGATGGCCTCTTGCATCTTTCTCATCCCCAACTCCAGATTGAGAATGAGACCGCTACAGCAAGATCTGGAACACAAATGGGATCAATCCTCAGGGCATTGGGAGGATTCTCCTTTCCCACTCAGCAAAAACGTCCATTTCCTGGTGGAGTCAGCCGAAAAATCTCCTACTGGGAGTCCCTTTCCATCATCCTCTTTCAAAACAATCCCTGATCACAGGTGCATCTCTTCAGGGATGGGGGGGGGCTTACTTGGGTCGCCTACAGACTCAGGGCAGATGGTCGAGCAAAGAGCAAACCTATCATATCAACATGTTAGAACTGCAGGCAGTTCATCATCCCCCTCAAAGCATTCCATCCATCGATTCAGTGCGAGTCGATACTGATACAAACGGACATTACAACCACCATGTATTACTTAAACAAACAAGGTGGAACATATTCTCGCTAACCCTGGGCGTAGTTCGCGTAGCCGCACTCCGCGAAGCTACGCGAACACGCACTTGCACTCCGCAAGCTACGCGTAGCTCCGCGGACATGCGTAGTTGCTTGCTAGACCCGTTCGCGCGCCGTTTTTCGTCTTCGGGAGCGCGGTGCGCGTGTTCGGGGCGCTGCCTGCATGCTCGAGATAGCTAGCGCGCTAAGTTACTCAAGAGGTTTGTCCCGCCCGCTTGCGTTCCCTTATTTCCTGTTCCGGGTCACAAGTAACGTGTTCGCGTTGTGTTAGACATGTTCGGGAACTCATCTTCTCGTTCGCACTGCCAAAGTGCGTGATCGCGTCAAATATCGCGCGAACTTACCCCGGCGGCAGGAAAAAACGAACGCAGAACGAAGGTAAGCCATTGCCGCGCACGCGATAATGTTATTCAGCGCGCGAGAACTACGCTACGCACTGGATCGCGGAGTAATCGACAGCTTCGCGTTCTCCGTAGAACGCGGAGTTGCCGAAACTCCGCAAGCTCCGCGAGCGGAGCGTAGTTCTTCGCCCAGGGTTAATTCTCGCCCACTTTCACTGGAATCCCAAGCGATTTGGCACTGGCTCTTGGCCAGGAATCTCTTGATTATAGCGGTGCATCTGCCAGGAGAACAGAACGTGCAGGCTGACGCTCTCAGTCGACACTTCGGAGAACAAGAAGACTGGGTGCTCAACGACGTGGTGGCAGACATCTTTCATCAATGGGGTCGTCCATCCATCGACCTCTTTGCAGACGATCTAAACAGAAAATGCCACGCATTCGCGTCAAGATTTTACCAGCCAGAATGAGAGGGAATGCTCTTTTGATAGTCTGGTCCTGGATGTTTGCATACGCCTTTCCACCCCTTCCTCTCATCCCGAAGGTGGTGACCAAGCTCATCCGATCCAGGATGAAGATGATCCTGATAGCACCGGACTGGCCTCGCCAATGTTGGTATCTGGACCTATTGCAGCTCTCGATCTGTCCGTACAGGAAGCTTCCGTGCAAACCGGACCTTCTAACCAAAATGGGCGGGAAGATTCTGCACCCCAGCCTGCCCTCACTGAGCTTGACAGCATGGCTCCTGAGGTCCTGCAAAACAGACACTTGAATCTGCCTCAGGACTGTATGAACATATTGAGGGAGCCAAAGAGACCATCCACAAGAAGTTCTTACTCTTTTAAATGGAAGAGATTTTTCTTGTGGGTATGCGTAATGGTTGTAATCCTACTAGCGGGCAAGAGGAGGTAATCTTGCCATAACTTCTTTATTTAACCAAATCAGGTTTGAAGTACACCTCTATAAAAGTTAATTTGGCGGCCATTACAGCCTACAGAAAGTCACCTAAACAACCTTCTTTCTTTCAGCTTCAGGTGGTGAAAGATTTCCTTCAGGGGTTGAAGAAGGATTTTCCCCCGTCTGACCTCCTTCTCCGACTTGAGAGTTGAACCTAGTTTTGTCCAAATTTATGGGTCCTCCTTTTGAACCCAATCATGAGGCCACTTTACAGCACCTAACATGGAAAGTGTTTTTTCTAGTCGCTATTACGTCAGCACGCAGAGTGAGTGAAATTCAGGCACTGTTTGAAGGAACCATATACGATCTTCCATTACAATTGGGTGGTTTTGAGGTCTCATCTTTCTTTCCTACCAAAAGTGGTGTCTGACTTCCATGTCAACCAGACAATTTCTCTTCCCTCTTTTTTTCACAATCCAGCTACACCAGCAGAGGTCTCTTCACTCACTAGATCACAAGAGGGTTCTTAAATTCTTTTTGGAGGTAACACAATCCATTAGAAGGTCCGACCAATTGTTTATTCACTATGGTACCGTTAGGACAGGTTTTCCAGCCTCCAAACGATCCATTTCGAGGTGGATAGTATCCTGCATTAAACTGGCTTATCAATTGGCGAAAAAGCCTCTATTGGATCCCCATAAAGCTCACTCCACTAGGGGAAAAGCAGCTACAATAGCCTTCTTACATAATGTACCGATGGCCAAGATTTGCAAGGCAGCAACTTGGAAGTCGGTACACACGTTTACTAGACACTACTGTCTTGATTCTGACTCCAGAGCAGTAACCCAAGTAGGCCACGCCTCCTTGAGGAGTCTAGCTTGATTGGAGTTATGATGTTTTTATTAATGTCTGCTTGTTTTTATGTTTATCGATTTCCCGCAGGAAGAGGGGATGGGCTTGCTACTCTATTCATGTGCTTATGACTATTGATGAGGATCCCCTGGAAGAGAAGGATAAGTTACTTACTTGTAATCCTAGTTCTCTTCCAGGGGTATCCTCATCAAAATCATAAGCAACCCTCCCATCTCCCCTGGCAAAGGATCAAGGTAAATGTAATCTCTATGTGCCCTGGCCTTTGGGTCTCCGCAAAGAACAACTGACCTAACTGTCACCCCGGAGGCATGATGGGAAGCTAGGGGTCATGGCTGCCTTAAAGGCACGGTGGCAGTTTTTTCTGTGTAGGTCTATGAGTTAGCTTTTCAGCTTTTCTACAGTAAGTTTTCTACAATGCAGCCTGTGAGCTGGCTGGCAATGCTTTCATTCCTCTTTGCAGGATTGTGGTTTTTACTGTGCATTAAAGCAGTTACAAATGTGCTTTATTTTTCTCCTGCTTTTTCTTCGGTTTGTGTATATGTGCAAAGAGAATTCTTATAGCATTACTCAGCTTTTGGTTTATGGAAGGCTGCGTTTGTTGTTTTTGTTAATATATATATATATATATATATATATATCTTCATATATCTTCATATATGTTTTCACATATATGTGTATATGTTTTTCTGGGGTCCCAGCGCAAGGGCGGGAATATTCATGTGCTTATAACTTTGATGAGGATACCCCTGGAAGGAACTAGGATTACAGGTAAGTAACTTATCCTTACAAAGCTTATCACCAACAAGATACTTTCTTGTTCCACTGGTACTGTCTATTGACATACATTTTTGCATAGTATGCAATTTTCAATTCTGTATGAGAGGGAAGCCATGGCAGCTATCTTGGGTCGTGGAATAATGCTGGACTTTGCTTGATCAATCCTTTTGTCCATGTCAGAGGCATGGATGTGCTCAAAATTCCTCCGGATAATTGTCTTCATTGATACATTTGATGACTTTGAAATGTGTGTCATGTTTCTTTCTAACAAAATGCTAAATAAAGTTGTTAAAACAAAAACAAAACAAAAAACAGAACCTACAGTGCAATATCTCGCAATGATTGGGTCCATGCTTAAAGTCTGAACAGAAATTTTTAAAAACCATGTCAAGACAAGCGTCCTTACTCCACGAATAGAGAGAAAGTACAAATCCTCATCCAATGACCGTCTTTACATCAGGGGACTTCCAACAGCTGATTCCTTAGTAGTTCCAATAACTAGAAAGAGAGATGCTGCTCAAGTCACTGGAGACACCCCACATCCTGATATGGAGAGTAAGTATAATGATGAAGCAGGAAAGAGAGTGGGTAGCAACTGGCGGGGAGAAGAGTTGGCCTAATGGCTAAGGCAGTCGACCTCGAATCTGGGGAACCGGGTTCAAGTCCCGGCAATGATGCTTAACATCCTGTGATTCTGGGCAAATAACCTAATCTCCTCGTGCCTTACAAAAATGAATGGGTCCTCATGTAATGCAACTGGTGCTATGTAAAGTGCCCTTATACCCGATACCTTCGGGTCAAGTTTGTGCTATATAAAACTTTGTTTTAAAAAAAACGTTTTAAAAACTGGACACGCCAACCACTGGCGCATTGCTTACTCAGTGATACTCCTGTCCAGATACAACAGGACAACATGGTATGAGATGGAAGATCTTCTTCAACACCTCCCTGAACAGTATACAAAGAGAGGAGAAGACAGAGGGTAGAAAAGTGTCTAATGCAAGTATACGTTGTGCCCTACACAGTGCAGACACAGCTACAAGAGGAGTAAATTCCTCTCTTCTACTATGCAGAATTGTATGGCATTGCATATCGGTTTTATGCCGAAGGTGCAGCAACATTTACTTATCATGTCATTTGATTGAAAACACCTATTCAAGCGCCCAACATGAAAAAATTAAAAAACACACTGAGACTGCTAAAACTATTGGAGTCCTGCTGGCTGCAACACCTAAGAACATTCCTTTTGGAGGTATCAGGGAAGAGGCGCTTCTTAAACCACCACTCCTTACACCCAAACGTATCCAAAACAGCAGCACCATCAATAAGCTGGGAAAAGCTATTATAGAGGAGGATTCAATCCACAAGGAAAAGATAGAGGAACGCATGCAAGGGGAACCCCTTCCTCTAAGCAGTGACTTACCTTCCATTCCCCCGATCATATAACACCTGTCGGGGGAAGGCCACAACAGTTCCACAAGTTGTGGCACGAATGTAACATCAGACTGGTGGGTGCTGGTCATAATCCACTAGGGGTATTGCATAGAACTAAAAAGCCGCCCACAAAACATTCCTCCTTGCAGACAAATCCTAAATCCTCAGCGTATACACCTTCTCAAAGAAGAGGTGAAAGCTCGGCTGCAAAAGGGGGCCATAGAGCCTGTACCACACAGACACGAAGGCAAGGGAGTATAATCCTATAGTTTTTAACCGCATGCGTGCGGGCGGAATTCCGCCCGTACGCTGGGTTTTTAAAAAGCGCACTTTACGTGACGAGCTGGGCTCGTCATGAGCGTGCGAGGAGGCTACGCCATGACGAGCCCAGCTCGTCATGAGCGTCGAAGGGGTTAACACCCCAAAAAGATGGGACATTAAGACCAATACTGAATCTATGACTGCTCAACCTACACATCTTATCAGAACACTTCCACATTGACACTACAAGATGTGATACCACCACGACAAAAAGGCGACTTCATGATACCTTCGGGTCTAGCTAGCGCTATACAAAACTTAGATAAATAAATAAATAAATAAATGACAGCACTAGATCTGAAGGACACTTATTTTCATATACTAATTCATCCTGCACATTGCTGGTATGTCCAGTTTGTGGTAAGTCGTCATTACCAGTTCAAAATATTACCATTCGGGGTAACAAATTGTTTAGCTGTGGCAGCAGCCCATGTAAGAAGATAGGACATACATGTATTCCCATACCTAGACAATTGGTTGATCAAGAGTTCAAGCATACAGACGAGACTGCAAAGCCATCATCAATCTGCCACACAAACTGAGATTCACAATAAATGCCACAAATCCCCGCTTACAACCTCTTCAGATTCAGCAATATATGGGTGCCATACTGAATTCGATCTCAGCCAAAGCTTACCCCAATTCTCAAAGGGCTTAGGGGAGAGCAGTTGGCCCAACGGGTAGGGCGGTCGACCTCGAATCTGGGGAGATGGGTTCAAGTCTCGGCAATGACGCTGAACTTCCTGTGATTCTGGGCAAATCACGTAATCTCCCCGTGCCTAACAAAAATGAATGTGTCCTCATGTAACGCAACTGGTGCTATTTAAAGCGCTCTGATACCCGATACCTTCGGGTCAGGTTCGTGCTATATAAAACTCCGTAATAAATAAATCTCCAGAACCAACTGGCTCTTTTTCAGCCACATTGTCACCTAACAGTCAAGACAGTGGAGGTCTTCATGGCATGATGGCCTCTTGTGTAGCAACAGTTCCACATGTCAGACTACACATGCGCCTATTACAGGAATGTCTGCCATATCCGTGGTCACAAGCGGAGAGCAATTTGGAGGCTCTAGTATTGGTTTTTCCCAGGGTCCATCAGTTTTTAAAGTGGTGGAACACACACAACACTCTGAAGGGCAGATCTATCTTGGGCCCAATTCTGCAAGTGACTATAACAGATGCATCACTCATGGGTTGGGGAGCACACATGGAGAGCATCACAGTACAGGGGACTCTTCACCCAAAAACATTCCACATCAATTTCCAGGTGCTCATAGCCATACAGATGGCTCTTAAAGCTCCCCCCCCAATATAGCAGGGAAGAATGTTCT
This sequence comes from Lissotriton helveticus, assembly GCF_964261635.1. Lineage (NCBI taxonomy): Eukaryota > Metazoa > Chordata > Amphibia > Caudata > Salamandridae > Lissotriton > Lissotriton helveticus. The sequence continues at coordinate 594,411,175 of NC_136070.1, read as the reverse complement.
TCTACGGTCAGACAATATTACTGCAATGTATTCCATTCAGAAACAAGGAGGGACACATTCACTTCAGTTGTCTCAAATGGCATAGGCCATATGGCATTGGGCCTCACCACATTTACCTCCTAGCAGAATATCTTCCAGGGGTGGACAGTTTAATAGCAGACTTACTAAGCAGGGCGCAGCAAGTCCACGAATGGGAACTCCAACCACAAATCCTACACAAGTACTTCCAACGTTGGGGCACAATAGACTTATTTGCCACAAAGACAACTCAAAATGCCTAAGCTTGCCTCCAGGCACCCACATCCACCGTCCAATTGCAATACTCTATGGATGAACTGGTCAGGGATATTTGCATAGGCTTTTCCACCTCTCCCACTCATTCCATATCTGATCAGGAAAATCAGACAAACATCACTCAAGATGATTCTTGAATCTCCAACCGGAGCATGAAATTATTGGAACTGCCCTAGTACTTCACAAGAAGCTTCACAACACACCAGATCTTCCCAGCACGGCAAGGGGAGGGCCAGGCACCCAGATCCCAAACCACTCAACCGAGCAGTTTGGCTCCTGAAGTCATAGAGTTTGAATATTTACAATTGCCTCCATAATGAATGTACATTCTTAAGGAGGCATGGCGGCCTACAACAAAAGCATGTTATGCAGACAAATGGAAACGTTTCGCACATTATTGTATTGCTCAAAATGTAGACCTTTGCACACCTGCAGTGCAACAGCTTGTATGCTACGTGCTACACCTCCAAAAGTCACATTTGGCATACACTTCCATAAGACTACTTCTAGCAGCCATTGTTGCTTATTTGCAAAATCACAAACATCAATCACTTTTTTAAAATACCAGTAATTAAAGCTTTTATTGAAGGTTAAAAAAGGGCAATTCCACTACGAACACCACCAGTCCCATCATGGAACTTAAATGTGGAGCTAACATGACTAATGTCCACACCTTTTGGACCAATCCATTCATGTCCGTTCCAGTTTCTGACTTGGAAGGTAGCTTTCCTTGTAGCTATGCCTTCCTTAAAAAAAATCAGTGAAATGCATGCATGAACTATTGAGGAACCTTATTTTCGAGTTTTCCAAGATACGGTTCAACTACATACAAATTCAAAATTCCTACCAAGGGTCATCTCTCCTTTTCACCTAAATCAAACACTGGATCTGCCAGGCTTTCCAGAACTAGAAATAGTGGCAGAAAGGGCCCTTCATACACTTGATATTAAACAGGCCCTCATGTACTGCATTGAGAGAACTACAATTTAGAAAGGCACAACAGCTATTTGTAGCTTTCTCGAATCCTAGAAAAGGTAACCCCATGTCAAAAGCAGGAATTGCAAGGTGGATTGTCATGTGCAGCAAAATGTGCTAAATAAAAGCAAAAACAAATCTGCCAACATTTCCAAGAGCACATTCTAAAAGAATGTAAAGTGCAACAATTACTTTTAACATACCACTATTCTATATCTGCTAAGCAGATACATGGACAAACCCACACACATTTACAACACACTACTGTGTGGATGTTGATGCCAGACAACAATCTCTGGTAGGGCAAACAGTTTTATGTACATTATTTCAAACAACTGCACCATCTAATGCCTAAAGCCATCGCCAGCGGAGTAATGCTTTACAGTCGATGTTTAGCTTGTGAATGTGCAGCTAATACGTGCAACGAATGGGGTATGTTACTTACCCTGTAAGCATCTATTTGTAGTATGTAGTACTACAGATTCACATGCACCCTCCTGCCTGCCTGGCAGGTAAAAGATGGTGTCAGATGTACACATATATGTATTATTGCACGCATGTTCAACAGCATCTACTATCTTATAACACTACATCCTCATTCGCCAACATGGCGGGAGAAAAAATTAACAATCTAGTCTAAAGAGCCGTTGGACTTGTGCTTTCCCTCAAGGAGGTGGAGATTCGATGTCATACTACCATTAAAAAAGACTCTTGAGAAAAACTACTTGTAAATTTCGATCCCAACACCAGATGGCAGAAATGTGCATAGCATGTGAACCTGACACACTACAGGCTACGAATGGATGCTTGCAGGTTAAGTAACGCAAGTAACGTAGTCCTTTTGGGGCTTCTTACCCTTCAGTCCAGACCAAAACCATTTTAAACTGCCTCAGGTGAGGATGAAGCTTTGCTCTATTTCAAGATCCGTTTTCTATTGAAGATGGTCACATGTAGGAAATTGGAAAGGACAGGGTTTACCTTGTCTGAGGTAATGAGAGCTAAGAAAAAGAATCTTGAAAGGCTACCTCCTACTCCCAGCCGGTTTCCGAAGGGAGTCTATGGGCAGATTGAAATGTCTGAGAAAGACAATGCCCATCTAATACTAAGGATATAATCCCCCATCCTCCCCCATTGTGTGCTGCACACAAGGAATCCAGCATTTACCAGTCCAGTTGCACACGTGCAAACCCCACACTCCATACGTTACTAGCATCTTTCATACATGTCCCACACATTATTATGAAATGACACTGCAAACAGAACAGCAGAGGAGCTATAGATTCAAGAGGACTGATGACAAGCATTCAGGTACCTTTTGATAATCAGCGGTGAAGGGACTGGTATCACCTATAGACATCACTGCTCCATGCTAGACGCTGATGTTTCACAGAATGGTGTTTAGATGGGACTCCTGCTTGATGATGATGACGAAAATAAAAACTGTGTGGATTCTTCAAGAAACTGATGGAGCATCATTCAGATAAGTCGTTGAAAGATCTAGTAGTTTTGTCTGAGAAGTGGGATCCTCAGGAAGCGTAGGAAAGAGTACAAAAGGAGATGTGAAGATACAAAGGAGACCCAGAAGTTTTAACTTAAAGAGCTGAACATCGGTGAAGAGCAGTGAGTCTGTAGAAAAATCGTTGTCCTGAGCATAGAACCAAGACTTACAAGGAAACTGAGGCTATTTCAACTGAAGGAAAACACGTTTGAGACCTCAGGGGTCTCTTGGCGGTTCCAGCCTTTGAACTGAAAGGTGTAGGAGAACTGCTTGTGGCCCACTTACTCGTGAAACGTCCAGAAGCCTTGCTTTGCCCTCTCAGTACTGAAATACCAATACTCATTGAAGTAATACAAATGTAAAATTTCTGTTGATGGCTTATTTGTTAAGTTTACGCTGATAGAATATTTCTTCCGGACAGACAGTTGCGGGTTCAGGACCTCTTTCAAATCCTTCAAGCCCCCCACTCAAATTATTTGTATCCTGGCTGTGTGTCAAGTAATACAACCTTGTTTCTTTTCACCACAGGAAACCCTTTTGGAGGTGGGCCACTACTGAACAATTATGCCCTGACTCTGCTGGTCATTTTCTTTCTGCAGACACGAACCCCCGCTGCACTTCCTACTGTTAAAAGGATGAAGGAACTGGCAGGTAACAGCCCTAAAGAAAGCATGAGATTGAAGATAATGCGAATGGAAGAAAGAAACACAAATTATTTCATAACCCAATTCAATCTTCTCCATGTTAGCTGTACTCTATTTTCACACCCCTTTTATACTCTCTCTCTCCTTATCTTGTGCATTTCCCTCTCTCCTCTTGATTAATCCATCCCGTCTGCTTCAGTCCACCTTCTTATGTTTAACAGTAATCATGTTCCACACTTGGCTGGTGAATCCTGAACTCTTGGTTGTAAATATTTGTTTTCTCTCCAGCAAGGCTGGACCATAATGAATTTGGTGTATTTCAAGACCATATTGATTAAAAAAATTCTGCTAGGCTTAGAGTATTTCTCTGCCGGAAGGAGGGCCTTTTAGACAAATTTCAGTGGTTCTTCATTAGATATTTCAGAAATTGACATGCTTGAATATTCCCTGGCCCCAATCTTTAGCACCATACAATAACATACTCAACAACATTGAACAGCCATAGAAAATATGTTGTCTGTCCCTCCTATTTTATGACTTGACCTCTTTGCAATCAGGTTAAGATACATAGAGCAGTCCTCACCCCAAATGTTTCAACTGCCAGATTTTGTACCAGATGTCTGTGTAAGGGAATCCTCAAGAGCTCTGCTCAAGAATTACAACAACTTTCTACAATTATCTGGGCTCTTTATTACATCTTAAGAGGAAAGACCATTCAGCAGCGTTTGATTTCAGTACGCAATTGTAGAATACCTAAAAGTTGGCGAAAGTAGTCATTGTTCCAAAAATGTACTGCTTATGGCAATAGAATGATTTTTTGTACTGAAGAGAAGCATTAACTGTGTGTTTCTTATGTTCATCTGCACTATGATCCTGTGTCTTGTATTCGAAGAAGGCCCTGGAAGACAGAAAAGAATTATCATCAGTGGTTCTGGAAGAAGAAAACTATGCTTCTGTAGTAGGGGATCTCTGTGTATAGTCATAATCTAGTGAATAGTCCCGCCCATGTGCGTGGACCCCAGAGCAATCAAAAATAATCTCTTTAAGTTGTCAAAAAATGCAAACCTGCACAGACACTCAAGAGAGAATTTAAAGACAGATAATGCAGCCTATATCCACAGGCTACACTGTCCCTTTTACTTTCAGTTCTTTTTCCGGCTCCTGCTAGCAGGACCCTGAAGCATTGAGCTCTCCCTTTTTAAGGGTTTATTTAGTGATTTTTCACTTTTTCAAGTGTTTGAGTGCTTTCATTCGAAGTACTTTGGTGCTTTCTTCCTGTGTGTGTTTCTGAGCACTCTTTTATTTGTCAAAATGCCTGCTTTGTTTGACAAATGCCCAGTGTTCTAGGAAGACGGCCAAGTCTGACCCACATGAGGTGTGCATTATCTGCCTTCCCTCATCCCATGTCCCAGAGGAGTGTGACATTTGCCAGGGCTTCTCTTCCAGGATCCTGAGAGAGAGGTTGAAGATCAGGCTCCAAGGCCTGGAAGATAGAAGACTAAAGGCACAAGGTGGGTCTGGGCAAGCTTCATCTGCCCATGCTGAGGCCTCTGGGGGGCTCCCCAGGGGCAGGAAGACCAGCAAGCGTTCCCATCCTCCGCCGGCGTCGACAGGGATGAAAGCAGTCTGTTCCCCGTCTCCCCAGGGCTCTGGGTCGAAGCGGCGTCGACGTTCGACGTCGAGGGGACGGACCAGGCCGCCGTCGAGGTCGACTGAGTCCTCGACGTCATCGGCGCCGTCGAGTCATCGACGTGGAGAGAGTTCGGCCCGGCGTCGGCGCTCGCCGTCGAGGCGACACCGCCGGTCGCCGTCGGCGAAGAGGATGAAGTCGGCGTCGAGGGTATCCTCGACGTCGAGGAAGACGGCGAAGACTCGCAGGCGCTCGAGGAGGAGACGGTCGACGTCGAGAAGATGACGGTCGCCGTTGCAGAGGAGCCGTTCGACGTCCAGGCGAGGCTCAAGGTCGAGACGACGACGCTGGTCGACGTCGAGGCGGCGTTCCTTGACGTCGAGACGGCGTTCTTCGACGCCAAGGAAGCGCAGAAGGTGTTCTGGCGCCAGGGATTCCTCTGGGTCCGCTGGGGCGCACCGGCGACGTTTGCCGATAGGAGACACAGCCTCTCCTTCGCCTCCACCTAAAAAGAAGAGGGAGTCACAGGGATCTGTGTACTCTGAGGTATATACACCTCCTAAGCCGAGGTCGGCTACCCCTCCTCCTCCTCCCTTGCCCAAGGATCCTCCGCCGCGGACTCCCACTCCGCCTCCACTTCCACCATTGCCTCCTCCTCATTCCCAGCCTCTGCACCCTCCTTCAAAACCGCCTGTGGTTCCGCCGAGGACGGCTTCACTACCACGGTACCCGACGCCGCCTAAGGGTACTCCTCACCCAAGGCGCCCAGTCAGGCCGCAGTCTCCTGCTCCTGTGAAACCTGTGGAGCGCCCGAAGCCGAGGAGATCGTGCTCTCGCTCCGGCCGGAGGGAGAGGTTGCGTAGTCGTCATAGGTCGTTGACGAGATCCAGACGACGCCACAGGAGGCGCAGGTCCAGATCCCATACGGACTCTTCTAGGACCAGGGAATACTCGCCGACTTTTTCGGAATCCCCAGGGACGAGGGTGTCGCCGGTGGACGATATCGTTTCATTTCAAGATGTTCTACTGAGGGGGGGCGGCTAAACTGGGCATCATGGTGACGGTGCCCACGCCCACGACATCCATGATTTTCGAGACGCTACATAAAAAGCACCTGTTTTGACCGTTGCTGCCTCTAGTACCAGGATTGGTAGAGCCCGCCAAGGAGTTGTTCCTTACTCCGGCGGTGACGAAGGCGGCTCCCCCCAGGCTCCTTAAGAAGTACCGGGCTCCAGATTCTGACCCGGCTTTTCTCAGGATGGATCCGGCACCGGACTCAGTCATAGTGATGGCGGCTAGGAAGCAGCATGCCACCACCCCGTCGTCTACGGTACCTCCTGATAAGGAGAGCCGCTGGTTAGACTCGGCGGGCAGGAAGGTCTGTGGGACGGCGTCTACTGCGATGAAAGCTGCAAGTGCCGCAGCTTTACTCCAACAATTCGCTGAGCTCCTTCCTCGAGAGAAGAAAGAGGACTTTCAGGAGATCCTGAATGAGGGGATGTTGGTGTCAAATCAACTCATCAGCGTGGATGCTGATGTATCTCTTCTGGCGGCGCATGGGTACTGCCATGGTGTCAACCAACGGCGCCACGCCTGGCTTCGCCTGACGTCTCTCAAGCCAGAGGCTCAACAGCGGGTGGCCAACCTGCCTTTCTCGGGGGAGACCCTGTTTGGCAAGCATGCGGACGATGAGATGGCCCGCATGAAAGCGGAAGCCGAGACCCTGACGGCCGTCGGGTTAGAAAAGCCCAAGGAAAAGAAGACCTACCGCCCCCTCCAGAGACAGTTCGGGGCACAAGGCAGAGGGCGAGGGCAGGCTTCGGGACAGCAGCAACAACAGCAGCAGCAGTTCCGGAGGCCCTTCCAGAAGCGCCAGAAGGGCAGAGGCAGCCAGCAGTCCGCAGCGGCGAACAAAGGCCCGGCTGGGTCTAGGCCATGAGCGGTTACTTCCCCAGCATCCGTTACCCACTCCGGTGGGGGGAAGCGTTCAATTTTTTCTGGCAGAGTGGAGAAAAATTACTCAGGACAAGTGGGTGCTGAATATTGTTTGCAATGGATACAGTCTTCGTTTCACCAGCCCTCCTCCAGCAATTCCACCGGTCAGTTTGCAGTCTCAGCTGCACGAACTCCAGGCGGAGGCCGATACCCTGTTAAGGAAAAGGGCGATAGAAGACGTACCTCTGTCTCAAAGGGGAAGAGGTCTGTACTCACCGTTCTTTCTGGTTCGCAAGAAGGACAAGAACGAGTTCAGTCCCATTCTGGATTTGCGACAAGCAAACAAGTGGATTCGCAGAGTGAAATTTCGCATGCTGTCGTTGCATGAGATTTATCCTCAGCTGCAGCAGGGAGGCTGGCTATGTGCTATAGACCTACAGGATGCGTACTTCCATGTGCCCATTGCACACAAACACAGGAAGTTTCTGCGATTCCAAGTCGGCGCCAATCATTATCAGTACACAGTACTGCCATTCGGGCTGAAGTCTGCGCCCAGGACATTCTCAAAGTGCATGGCAGTGGTAGCGGCACACCTGAGGAAGAACAAGGTGTTTGTCTTCCCGTACCTGGACGATTGGTTGATCAAGCCCTCATCCTTCTCGGAAGCTCAAGCGCACTTCCAGAAGGCGTGCGTTCTCTTGAACAGGCTGGGGTTGCACATCAACATGTCCAAGTCTGTCCCGACTCCGGTCCAGTGCATACAGTACTTGGGAGCCTCCATCAATACGCTGTCAGCAAGCGTGTGTCCTTCGGAGGAGAGACGATTATCACTCCTTCTGAAAGCTCAGGCTCTTATGACCACTCCATCTACAACAGTGAGGACGGTGTCTTCTCTACTGGGGTCGATGGCCTCTTGTTTCTTCCTCACGCCACACGCACGGCTGCACATGAGACCATTGCAGGAGTGCTTGGAGGATCAGTGGGATCAGAGGAAGGGGTCTTGGGACGACAAGATACGACTGTCTCTGCATGCTTTTCAGTCTCTGAAGTGGTGGTGTTCAGCGGAGAATCTCCTCAGAGGGGTTCCCTTCCACAAGGACATTCCCACACAGACTATCGTGACGGATGTGTCTCTCCACGGCTGGGGGGCGCACTCCGGAGACTTACAGATACAAGGAACGTGGTCCCCAACGGAGTCCACGTATCACATCAATTTCCTGGAACTCAGAGCTGTTCACTTGGCACTGAAGGCCTTCCATCCGTCCTTCCAGACCAACTCTCTGCTTGTTCAGATGGACATTACGACCACGATGTATTACTTCAACAAGCGGGGGGCTCGGGATCACGCACTCTGTCACAGGAGGCGCAGGCGATCTGGCGCTGGCTTCTAGCCAGAGGACTGACGATAACGACTACCCATCTGCCAGGTGTGCAGAATGTTCAGGCGGATGCACTGAGCAGACTGATTCAGGAAAACCACGAATGGGTCATAAACGACGAAGTACTAGGAAACGTCTTTGCAAGGTGGGGGACTCCAGACGTAGATCTGTTCGCCACCGCCGAAAACAGCAAATGCCGAGACTTCGCCTCCAGGTACTACCAGCAGGGGACGCTGGGGAATGCGCTATGGATCAACTGGTCAAACAGATTTCTGTACGCTTTTCCACCCATTCCCCTGATTCCGGCGGTGCTCATCAAGCTGTCCCAGTCCAGGGCGCGGATGATACTGATTGCCCCGGAATGGCCCAGACAGTGGTGGTTCACGGACCTGCTTCACCGGTCTCTCCTTCCTCACATACGGCTGCCGTGCCGGCCGGACCTTCTCACGAAGTTCGGGGGGGCAGATGGTGCACCCCAACCTCTCGTCTTTGAGTTTGGCGGCATGGCTCCTGAGTATGGCCATTTTAATCTACCAGAGGATTGTATGAAGCGTGGCTCAGTGGTTAGAGGCGGCAGACCTGGAAGCTGAGATCAGCCGTGGACCAGGGTTCGATTCCCCGCCTAGGCGGGTCTCGGGCACAAAAATTCCACGGACATGACAATTCTCGCTCCGGTGCCTACTCGACTCACGGGGTCACACTCTGCGACTCTGGGCAATAGCTTGCTTAATCTCCACTACGGCCCCTCGCGGCGGGATGCCTGGCTTTCGCCTTGTGAATACCCTGCCGGGGTATCTCACAGGGGAATACCAGGACGGGTTCCCTAAGCAAGCGCCTTGAGACCCCTGGGTGATTCGTGCGCTATATAAATCGAAATACATTTACATTTACATTTACATACTGAAGGAGGCTAAGCGACCTTCCACTAGGACTTCCTATGCTTACCAGTGGAAGAGATTCTGCATCTGGTACAAGTCCAAGAACTATGATCCAACGACGTGTAAGGAAGATGTCATCCTTCCGTATCTTCTACAATTGGTGCAGTCTGGCCTTAATGTCCATTCCATTGTTCATCTTGCTGCGCTGACTGCCTACAGGAAATGCCCTTCACAGACTTCCTTTTTCCAGATCCCTGTGTTCAAGGATTTTTTGGAAGGCTTGAAGAAAGTGTTCCCTTCTGTCTGGCTTCCTTCGCCTTCCTGGGAATTGAATGTGGTGCTGCCCAGATTGATGAAGGAGCCTTTTGAACCTATTCATAAGGCTTCGTTGCAGCACCTGTCCTGGAAGGCGGCGTTCCTCGTGGCCATTACATCGGCCCGCAGGGTGAGTGAAATTCAGGCGTTGTGTTGCCAAGAACCTTATACTGTATTTCATGCTGCTAAGGTTGTTATGCGTACTCACCCTAAATTTCTTGCAAAGGTTATCTCGGATTTCCATGTTAACCAGACCATAACGTTACCTACGTTTTTTCAAAATCCTTCATCTCCAGTGGAAAGGTCTCTGCATTCCCTGGATGTTAGGAGGGTGTTGAAATTTTATCTGGATAAAACCAAAGATATTCGTAGGTCAGACTAATTGTTCATCAATTATGGATCTGTCAGGACCGGTCATGCTACCTCGAAGCAGTCTATCTCGAGGTGGATTGTGTCCTGTATACAGTTGTGTTACTAGAAGGCTAATAAGACCTTAGGGGGTAAACCTAAGGCTCATTCCACCAGGGGCAAAGCTGCCACGACTGCTTTGCTTCGTAATGTTCCCATTGCGGAAATCTGCAAGGTGGCCACTTGGAAGTCAGTCCATAACTTTGCTAAGCATTACTGTCTGGACACTGATGCCAGGACAGACGCTCAGGTTGGGCAGGCTTCGCTGCGAAATCTGTTCGCACAGTAGTAGTGTTATTTCTTTTCTCTCCACCGCCGCTTTGGTGTGGGGATGGGCTTGCACAGAGATCCCCTACTACAGAAGGAGTAGTTTCTGTCCTGTAACTCCAGTTCTGTAGTAGGGGTAGCTCTGTTATAGTCGTAAGCGCCCACCCTCCTCCCCGGTGGAGAAAGATATTCATGTAAGGAATGCTACAGGTCTGGCGTGTTACGCCTTCAAAAAAGAACTGAAAGTAAAAGGGACCTGCTGTGCATTCTGGGATACTGAGAACGTTCTGGATGGTTCTCTTAAAGGCACAGTATCCTATTTTGAGCCACATAATGGCAGCCTATGGGGGTTGTCTGTCCACTCCTTCCTCTCTATCATTCCAGAGGCTTTTGCTGAAAAAAGGAAAGCTTTCTCTGTGGAATAAGCTGGAGAGGCTATGCTGTTTGTGGGTTTTTTGGTGGAATTTCTAGTTGAAGTACTGGACCGTGTAGCCTGTGGATATAGGCTGCATTATCTGTCTTTAAATTCTCTCTTCGGTGTCTGTGCATGTTTGCATTTTTTGACAACTTAAGAGATTATATTTGATTGCTCCGGGGTCCACGCACATGGGCGGGACTATGACTATAACAGAGATACCCCTACTACAGAACTGGAGTTACAGGACAGAAACTACTCCTTCTTCAAAGCCAGTTCCTGAAAAGAAGAAAATTATGTTTGACCAGTAAACTCAAAAACTGGTTCTCTCCCTCGACTTTTGAGGTGGCCAAACGACTCACTGATACTGCCGCTAAGGTGCTGTCATCCAGCCTTCCACAATTGCCTGCAGCCAAGCAAAAAATGTAATTCTCAACTGCTGAGAAATCAACAGCAAAATGTCAGTCTGTCTGAATTTATCGCAAATACCAACCAGAAATCTTTAACATATAACTCACTGTCAGCTGCCTTTCTAATCTCTGTTGCTTTCTTGTCAACTGTATATTCTACATGTAGAACATTGTACTGCCATGTGAAAAGAGGCTTCTGTGAAGGTTGCCCCCTTGCTGATGACAAAGAATTTTCCATTGATTCATGCTTCTCTTAAATGGACTGATCCTTCATCTGTTCCAGCGAACAAAAGGCTACAACTTCTTCAGAGAATACCTCGTTGATCATTGCATTTCAGCTGTCATCCCATTTGTTCCAACACCATCATTTCTCCCACTACCTGCACCAGTTTTATGGGTTGCAAGGGACAATTTATCAGCGCTCCTTTGTCTGCTAACATGCTGTTGAATTTAAATCAGCCTGTGACACTGCTGCCTGCACCAGAATCCTTGGTTCCTGAACCATCAGTTACAGAGCCTTATAAATGCCAGCAGCAAATGCATCATTTTCACATCAATTACAGGAACTTCTCAGATGCCAGCAGATCCTTAATCGGTTAGGCAATTAGGTTTCATATCTTATTGTATCCAGCTGTAAAAAGATTGAAGACTGCAATTGAGTCCAGTTCAAGAAAATTGAAGAAATAGTGGCACGAGGGAGGTGGAAGGAGATTGGGATGACTAACTGTCAGTTGCCTTTCAAATCAAAGCAGCTCTTCAAAGGCTTTAGATTTGACCAAATGCATTTGCAGAAATGACAGTTATTGCCCAGGTAGCAACTATTCCGTATTACAGATCCCTTTTGGGAAGGTTGCAGAATTTATTTGTTAGTCATATATGGTCCCTGAGGAAAACTTCACTGCATACTTGTTAGACGTAAGGTCTGTCAGGCTATGTATGTTTTAAAGATTTCCCGCTTTGAGTGATAAACACCCAGTTGATCCACCAAGACAATACAACTAAGATCTTGTACTTCAGTTAGTTGGACAGGTTAAGGTCACGCCGATTGTCTTCATGAGCCCAGAGTCTTTAGCATTAGTCGATGAGTCACAAGGAGGACTCTTCGGCAGAGCATGTGTCTGGAACAGACAATGCATGCGCAGTTGCACTGAGTCACAGTTTACTTGCAGCAAACCACAAACGGTAACTGGACAGTAGGTGGGTGTTGATCCTCCAGCGATATGGATTCACTTTAGGTCCTTTTCTAACCTGACCAGAACATGGAATGCTTGATGTAGAAAACTTTTTTAATGGATTGGACTGACAAATATCTGTATGCATTTCATCTGATTCCTCCAATACCCAGGGTGCTTTGCAAGATGTGGTCAGAACATTGCCTGATCATCATGATCGCACCAGAGTTGGCATAGGCAGCGCTGGTTCTCCCATTTGTGGTAGATGTCAGCCAAAACTCCGACTCAATTTGCAAAAGACATTCATTTTCTGTCAAGTGATGAAGGTAAATTACTTCCATAGTCATGGTTCTTAAACTTACCAACCTAACTGCTTAAGACTTAGTATTTGGTGCATTAAGAGTGCAGACAAATGTAGTAAGTGACCAGATCACACTCTACTCTAGATTCACGAACTGAAATCGGCCCAATTTGTGATGTTTTGTCATGGAGATGGGCTTTGCCTTTACACTGTGTTAAGTTAGCATGAGCTTATTAGAAGTTTAAACGCCATTTTTCCTCTCTGCTACTTCTGCACACGGCACACAATATTATAAATGTTTAGAGTCTAGCAGAATATTTTGCTTCACACAAGAATAATATGTTTTCCTATAGTATCAGCCCTGCTTGGTAAGCTATGTCTGAACAGTGAGTTGTTGTTCGGTCTGATCAGCGCACCTCCTAGACATAACACATCTGCAGCTGTGGCCACCTCTGATTTTGGCGCGTTTAATAATGCACTGCGCAGAGCATGCACACACAGTTTGGAGAACATTCGCATGCAGAGTCTCTATGCGCAGTTCTGTGTAGGAGCAGAATCTCTGCGACAGTTCTAATCATTTGAATCTATTTTCTCAACATCCATTCTTGCTCGGCCTGCTCCACTTGGCTTGACCTTAAAACACTGTTCTAAGATTCCACTTTTGAGCAGTATCTAGAAAAAATTTAAAGATAAGTTCAGCAAATTGTTATTTGCATTGAGGGTTATCAAATGGTTTATGAAAACAGTTTTCTGCACTCTTCCCCAGTGTGAAAATCGGCACCATCAGCACAGCCTAACATAGCTCTGGCAGCATTAATGAAAGCCTCATTTGAATTAATTAACAGTTATGATTCAGCAATGTGGAAATTACATCAACTAGAAGAGACCGTGCCTTGGTTTCCACATGGAAAAAGTTATCCTCAAAACCAACCAAAGGTTCATATCTAAAGAGCTTCTGTCATTTCCCTTGATTGAAAATATTCCCATACTAATATTTTTCATCAACCAGATTCAGCAGCACAGAAATAATTCTTCTCCTTTGTTAGTAAAAGAAGTGTAAAGTTCTGTTACATCAAAATAAGCACCTCCCAGCAATCATACCACCTCTTAGTGGCTTTTTGTTAACATAACAAAAGTAAAGCACTTTTTAAAAAGGAGTTTCACTGTGGATTGTCTGGTATTATGAAGGCTTCTGGCCTCATTAGAAATATTTTTTTTTAAAACTATCTGGCAACACAGAGCTCATTCCACAAGGGGCACAGCAGCGATTTCATTTCTTTGCTGAGGTTCCTCTAAAGTACAGTTGCAGAGCAGTGACTTGGAAGACAGTGTACTTCTTCTCCAAGGACTACTGCCTTGACGTGCAGTCCACAGCACTTACAATGAGCCTTACTACAACTGATAGTCTTTATTAATCTTTGTTCAATCATGTGAAGCTGTGAAAGATCCAGTGCAAATGATGAAAATATTACATATCCTTCTCAGGATTCCCAGCCGCCTGACAATTGGGAATTTTAGTGTCTGTGAGAATCTATGAAAGCTATCAGTGCTGGATAACTTCAGGTAAGGGCAGGTGACATTCTATTATTTTTTTCCTCATGACTCTCAAATCAAGTTTCTCTGGGTGCCATGCAAAAGGTTTATGTGAGAAATTGAATTTTTTGGTTGAGTGGGGTGTTAACCCTGCTCAAGCAACAACCACAATCTGTCAGGGTGAACCAAAAAAATCACTAAATTAACCAGTGCTTATCCTCTGGTAACTTGGCACAAAGGCAGTCAGGCTTAACTTAGAGGCAGTGTGTACAGTATTTAGGCAGCATACAGACCGTAATAAAGTGAAAACACATCACAAGAAACATCCCACACTAATTGGAAAAATGGGAGTACATTTTAATAAGTTATGTAACATCAAAATGGCAAAACTCTAATTAGTAGAACCAGAGTTATGAATTGTTTGAAGTTTAAAGTAAAAAGTAGCTCATAAAAGATCAAAGCACCAACCGCAGACATCTAGCCGCGCAAGACCGTGTCTAAGCCCAAAAATATGTCCGACTGCAATGGCGCACGAGTTGGATACAAGAAGTGGATTGTACCCGGTCAGCGCTTACTTTTGGACGTGAAAGAAATTTTTAAGAAAGTGTTTTGACAAAAGTTCAGCTGGGCAAGGCTGCAGACAGTGTCCTGCTGAGGGTGCGTTGTCTTCGGGGAACTGATCGATGAAGGCGCAGTAAAGATTTTTACGAACAGACGTAATCTCTTTTTTGGCATGGGGCTTCAGCCGACGAGAGTTCCACAAGGCCGAATACCCCTTTGGCGAAGGACCGCTGAATAGGATTTTTTGTTGCAAAGAAGATTGTAGTGGAAGCCACTAAGTCAGGCCAACTGACGATTCACCTTGGGCGCATAGACAAGCAGGTTAGTCCCGGTCTACTCTCAGTTCTGAGAGCAGTATCTGGCCCAAAAACTCCTTAATGCTGAGTTTTGGATTTGGATATCTGGGCACCTTTGACACCACAGCAAAGGGTCCAGGACTGGAGGGGCACCACTTGCGGGTTTAGGACTCTTCTCAGGCTGGGTCCAGGTGTGGTTTTGATATGGTTGGGGCCTTTTCTGTTCGTGAGGCTTTGATCAGGAGGCCAGCCAACATTGCCTTTGGAGTCACTTTAGCAGTTGGGCGTTTGAGTCATAAAACAGCGCTGAAGCAGCAGGGCATGCCTCTGAGCGTTCAGGGCAGGCTCCAGACAGCAAAGCAGCCCACCTAGGTGCAGCAACGCAGTCTTGTGGAGTACAGAGCAGGCCACAGCAGCAGGCAGTCCTCAGAGTCCTTCTGCAGGTTCTGAAAGGGAACTGATGAGTTGGTCTGAGGACCCTATTTTTATACCTCGTGCCTTCTTTAAAGATTCTCGAATATTCCCTTTGAAGTGCTTGAAGTTTCCTGTTTCCCCTGCCCAGGCTCCAAATTGGCTACACGAACAATGCAGGGGTGACCAGTCCTTTGTGTGAAGGCAGAGCACAGTCTATTCAGTTGCAAGTGGGGCTGTGCCCCCATCCTGGCAGTTGCTGGCCTATCCAAGTGCACCTAATATCTCTATTGTGTGGTTGTCTGGGAGGAATATACAGCATCCAACTGCCAATTAGACCCAGTCATGTGACCTAGGACAGGTTGCATGCACCGAATAACTAGGGTTTTACTGTTAAGAGGAGTTTAAATTGTAATCCCTCAGACTCCCAAAAAAGTAAAATTTCTTTACCTGATCCCGAACAAAAGTTAGCACTTATTAAATGTAATAAGGCAACATATTTTTTGTTATATGGGAGAGGTAGGCCCCACAGTAGAGAAAAACACTACCAGGACATGTAAATCTTAAAAGTACATGTCCAACCTTTCAATTGCAATGCATCCTGCCCTATGGTCGACCTAGGGCCTACCTACCTAGAGTTCTGCCAGCTCCTGAGGCGAAAAGCTGGGAGATTTTACTTGAGTTTTAAACTTTGGTGTGTAATTACTGTGTGATTTTAAAAACTTACTGCTGCTTTCACGTGCATTTTCCCGGCGAGCGGATCTCAGCGCTCACGAGGGATCTTGACACACCTGCGCCGGCTGAGGGGAAGACTGCGGCCACGCCCACCACCCTCAGGCCACGCCCCCTCACCTCTTCGCTTTTAAAAAGCTTGCTGAACTACAAGCGCGAACAGAGTCCTGCCAGCTCCTGAGGCGAAAAGCCGGGAGATTTTACTTGAGTTTTAAACTTTGGTGTGTAATTACTGTGTGATTTAAAAAACTTACTGCTGCTTTCACGTGCATTTTCCCGGCGAGCGGATCTCAGCGCTCACGAGGGATCTTGACACACCTGCGCCGGCTGAGGGGAAGACTGCGGCCACGCCCACCACCCTCAGGCCACGCCCCCTCACCGCTTAGCTTTTAAAAAGCGCGCTGAACTACAAGCGCGAACAGAGTCCTGCCAGCTCCTGAGGCGAAAAGCCGGGAGATTTTACTTGAGTTTTAAACTTTGGTGTGTAATTACTGTGTGATTTTAAAAACTTACTGCTGCTTTCACGTGTATTTTCCCGGCGAGCGGATCTCAGCGCTCACGAGGGATCTTGACACACCTGCGCCGGCTGAGGGGAAGACTGCGGCCACGCCCACCACCCTCAGGCCACGCCCCATACACAGTATAAAAAACATGTGCTTCCCCCGGAAGCGCAGCGGACGGGCGCAGCGGGCGCGCCTAAGGCAAGCCCGTCTGCGCCCGTCCGCGACCGATTCGCGCCCAGCGCCAGCCATGCTGCCTGTGCACGGTCACACAAACAAAGGTTAGTTTGGACCAGCGCGGAGCTATTGTCGCTGAACGCCGCCACTCCCTGTCAGGCGCCTGAGCTCAATTTAACAAATCTCGATCTACCCCCTTTTTGCTTACTCTGCCAAAAATCACTTGGCGATGTGGCACCCCAAAGAATCGCACTCTCCAAATCAGAAAGCCGACTGGCATCCAACATCTCCACAACTTACTTTAGGGCCGGGCTACTCAATTGTAGATCCCTCCCCAAGCATGCTGATGATCTATGTCTGTTGATAGGACTCTGAATGGGACGCCTTATTTCTTACAGAGACTTGGCTTAACGAAGATAACATGGCATCCATTTCTCTAGCAGTCCCGCCTGGTTTTAAACTTAGCTTCTCTAATAGAAAGGAAGACAGAAGGGGCGGCGGCGTGGCTATTATCTATAATGATAAATACACATTGGCGTCCTCTACTCCTACCACCTTTCCGGGTATAGAGGGGCTGCACTTCTGCCTTCAAATCACCCCCCAACTGTCTCTTACAGGTCTAATCATCTATAGACCCCCGGACTGTCCGGCGTCATCCTTGTGTGAACTTATGGACTTCATAGTCCTAAGCTCTCTAGCCCACCCGCACTATATCGTAGCTGGTGATTTTAACATTCATGCCGACAATCCAGACTGTCCACAGGCTACTCACCTTATCACAACACTGCAAGCTGCTAACCTAACTCAAGTTATTTCCGGTCCCACGCACCGGGCGGGTCACATGCTGGACCTCTTTTTCTCCAACATATTGAATACTAAAGCAAAACCTCCGATACCATTGTTATGGACGGATCATTTTTTAATTACTCTTTCTATCTCATTCTCTTCTCAATCTCAGATTATAGGAAACGCTCTTATGTGCGGAGAAAATGGGACAACATATCAGCAGACACCCTATGCCATGCTCTTACAGCAAATCCCCTACCACTAACCTCTGATGTAAACTCTGATGCAGTGTCGATGAATTGCTGGATTGGCAACCTAGTGGATTACATACATGGAGTGAAATAACCATACTGGCCAGGAGCACATCTGTGCCACACATTTACACTACAAACACTTGACAGGGCTCGACAAATCCACTCGCCCGCTCGCAAATGCGAGGGAGAATTGCTGAGGACGAGCTATTTTTGGGTCCTACTCGCCCTTTCTGGCGAGTAGGAAGATAAACTAACTTTTGTCCTCCGTCTTTGAAAACAGAGCAAAAGTGACAAGATAACAAGATTTAAAGGCATTTTTATTGCTCACAAAGGGAATGAGCAATAAAAATGCCTTTAAATCATGTTATCTTGTCACTTTTACTCCGTTTTCATAGACGG
The DNA here is from genome assembly GCF_964261635.1 of Lissotriton helveticus. Lineage (NCBI taxonomy): Eukaryota > Metazoa > Chordata > Amphibia > Caudata > Salamandridae > Lissotriton > Lissotriton helveticus. Next base: position 594,393,005 of record NC_136070.1, on the reverse strand, counting down.
AGGTCAAGTGGGTTGCAGTCAGGTCGAGGGGATGTTCCAAGGTACTAGACCTGCAGGACTAGTACAATTTTTCAGATTTTTCGAGCCCTGACTTGAGTAAAATGTATTACTTACTTGAGACCGAGTTTGGCCTGTGCCCTTTAGGAGGACCTGACAGCATAGAGGCCTGGAGATATAAAATGATATATAGCTAAACGTAGTGCCCTCTTCTTTAGTAGTCCCTGCGATTTGCACAGTGACTCATACAGGCGCTGCCTGAAGAAGAGAGCTGTCTTGTAGGGATAGAGATAATGTTTTTTAAGCAGGCACCATCTCAGACAAAGCAAGAAAAGGACCATAATATCAAATTTCTTCAGAGTGGAGGCATCTTATGGCAAACTCCTCTTTCACCAGCTTTGTCTACCTATATGCTTCTAGTCTATGCTTTCATCGTCATACCACCGTTTACCATTTCTCCCACCCCTTGTTTTTCATCCTTCCCTCATTAGACCCATTCACCTCATAATTCTCCTTCCTTTACCTTTCCACCTACTTTTTCTACTTCTGTTTATATGTAACCTCCCCTCTCTTCCGTCCCCCCTTCTTACTCCAATTTGAACTTGCACTTAGTTTAGTGTAATTTGCTTGATTGGTTTCCTGGTGTACACCTTTCAAATGAATTTGTTTAAGGTGTTTTTTGTACCTTCAGAAGCACAAAGAGTTGCATTTGTCTGCAAGATGTGAGTTTCTAGGAGGAGTCCTGTGGTGGGGTATATGTTACAAGGTTTAGATATCGCCTTTGTCCGCAGGGAGAGTGTAGTAGAATTCTTGGTTGTGTATGTATTGTGGGGTCAGGGAATTCCTTGTTTCACATGTTGTGGGGTTGACAAGGTGTTTATATGAGGCTGTTTTTCCTTCCTGCAGAGAAGTCTGAGCAGTTGGTCGTTGACAGCTGGGATTGCACCCTCCCGAAGGACTCTTCCAAGTTAGAGCAGAGTGCCAACACAGAAACCCTGCGTAAGTTACTAGAATGAAAGACTGAGTGGAAATTTCTTTTTGTGCTTGACAGAGAGACCAAAGAGGTCTTGGAAGAATATATGAGGGCTTTCGCAAAAGAACGTATGAGAGTACAGACAGGGGGAAAGTTATGTAAGTTGGAGACATGTGGGACACGGAGAAGATAAACTAGAAGCCTGTGACAAATGCTTTGATAGCAGCTGATACAAATGTCCACTGAGCCTTGATTGGTCTTGTGTAAACCACCTCTCACTCCAAGAATCCATCCATGAAGGCAGATCAAACTTCTTTTCTGCTGTAAAGGAACATTATGGCCAAGACACCTTATCTGGCCCCTCAAAAAATGCACATAATTTTACTGCACTCGCAATCCCAGGAAAAACTGTCTGTAGTAACAATGGCACAGTCCTGTTCTCTGACTTGTGAAGCAGACATTAAAGAGAATGAGTTTGGCTAGGGTTATAGTCTATGGGAGCCATCTTTCCTCCAGAAAACCCACCTGCAAAATAAATCCTGGACCCCCACCACATTGGAAGCATTTTAGTTTACTCGATACGACCCAGAAGTTGATGGGCCGGATTCTACTGGAGAGATTACTGGGCTGGATGGAGGAAAATAAAACTTTGACCACCCTTCAAGCGGATTTAGATCAGGGGTCTCGACTTTGGACCAGATCTTTCGCCTGCAGGTCCTATATTGGAAAACTGCAAGAGTAGAGGGTGGCAGCCTCTACCTTGTTTTTGTGGACCTGCGGGCCGCATTCGATCTGGTTCCTAGGGAGAGGCTCTGGACGGTGTTGGAGGAACTTGGTCTCCCTCCTTACTTATTAGATGCCCTAATCCGACTTCATACCGGGAATTATGCCCAGGTGAGGTGCGGGAAAAACGGGGAACTATCTGGCCGCTTCCCTGTTACCCGGGGCGTACGCCAGGGTTGCGTACTGGCACCTACACTCTTCAGTTTGTATGTTAATGGCCTGATAGATAGACTTAATTGTGTCAGGGACAACGACGCCCCACGCCTGGCCACTGGCAGGGTGCCCGCTCTGATGTTCGCGGACGACACTTTGTTGTTGTCGCGGACATCATCGGGCATCCAGCGGGTTTTGGGCGGTTTTGTCTCCTTTTGTGCCTCGCGGGGATTGGAGATCAACTTGGAAAAAACCAAGTTCATGATCTTCAATCCCCCGAGGCACACCCGCCCAAACCCAACACTGAATGGAACCCCACTTGAACGAGTCAAGACCTTTATATACCTGGGGGTGACTCTGACTGAGCATTTTACATGGGACCATCAAGCCTCCAAATACTCTCTGAGACTTGCACAGATCACGGGTGGTGTAGGTAGACTCCATAACGCCTCAACCTTTAAATCGGCTACCCCTGCCCTAGAGATATACAGAACACAGGTTAGGTCTGCTGCTTTGTATGCTGCCGAACTCTGGGGACATATCAATGCATGTAACTTAATGAAAGTAGAGCAGTCCTTTATGCGACATCTGTTTGGTCTCCCACAAAGCACACCCCTCCTACCATTACGTTTGGACCTGGGTCTGGAACCTATCTCTGACTTGGTGGCTGCACGTCCCCTGCTCTATTGGAGAAGGCTCTGGTCTGTCCCGGAGCTTGAACCCTTTAGAACAGAATTTAACACTATTTGGGGACAGCTAAAGAGCAAGAATATACCATGGCTGGTGCATGTGAAGACTCTCTTTTATCAAATTGGCCTTCCCCAACTGTGGGATACACCGGAGGACAGCTGTATGAGGATGCAAAGGACTGTACTGGTGGCAGCTGTAAAATCGTACAATCTTAAATTGTTACATTGCTCTACTTCCCTGGGCAGACTGTCAACTGAGTTCCTTGCAATAAAAGTCGAATATAGGACGGAGGTGTTTCTGGATTTGGTGCAGCCTCCACTAGCAAGAAAACTGTACATCCAATTGAGGCACGGCTCCTTACCAGTAGGGGCACTGACATCCAGATGGGCAAAAACGACAAATGCCAACTGCCCTGCCTGTAATTATGCCAGAGAAGACATTGTACATATCCTTTTCTTCTGTCCAGCATATAGTGAAATTCGAAAATGCTGGATCATCCCATTATGCAAAAATCTTGGTTTTCGACACTGTGCGCACGCTTGTAGAGTGCTAACTTATGACACTGCCCCTCCCATTGTTTTTGCCGTCTCCCGGTTTCTGCTAGGCATGTGGCGGAGAAGAACAATTTTTATCTACAAGAAATAACGGATTGTTGTTTTTATCCTTTATTATTCCCTTGATAACCAAAGTTTAATAACTTTTTAATTTTAATGTATCTATGTTTTATTATTGTGCTTGTATATATTTTATTGCACTTTTATGGTCTCAGACCGAAATAAAGTTATCAAAGAAGGAGGAAACATTTTAGACAACAGCAGAATTTGTGGATGGAGTTTGGTTTTTGTTGGTAAAACTGTTCCAGCATAAGATCTCTGTTTACCAGGTTTAGCACTCCTGGGTCTAGAATGGAATATTAATGTACTGAAAAATCCCCCGGCATCTTACAAATACATATTCATAATATATCATTAAGGGCCAAGCAAGCATGAATATATGACAATGGAAGCTTATTTATATAACAATTGATACAATAGCATAAATTACATTGCTTGAATTGTATTGTTTTTAGGGTTTAAAATTATCAAGCTCATTATAAATTTTAAATCTACATACAAAACCATAGTCTTACCTACACACAACCAGTCAAGCAAGCTACATTTGCATGCATCAAAACAAGGGTGTTTAGACTTAAACACCCAACATGACTGATACATAAAAATGATCTCAAAACAGCTCATTAATGAGACCAGTACAAATATCTTGTGAAAAAGATAGTAGCTTGTATTGTTCAGTTTCACATCCAAAGGTACATTCTTCAAGGTACGTTCTTCTAGAGTGGGATATGCCTAATGCAGTTCCTGCCCAACTTCCATCTTGTGCCCCACTCTCTGTTTCTGTGGGGGTAGAAGGGAGCATGTCTATCCCCCCTCTATTTCCTCCCTCCTTCATCTCTTTTGGAGATTCTCAATGAATTCTAGGTGTCCCAGGATGCATGGGCTGTGATGTCCTTTTTTACAGAGTCCCCTTACACCCCAGTCCATAGAGAAGATTTGACCCCCTTAAGTCACTCCTAATCATCAGACATCCCTAAACCATTCTGTTACCACAAGTGGACACCATTTAAAAGAGGGGGGATAGTGCAGCTTAGGTGGAAGGGAGCCTCAGCAAAGAGCAAACATGTTTAGTCATTTACCAGTGTAAATGTTTCTGTGCCAATGACTCCTTTATTCTCCCAAGCAGGGAATATGTAGTGTAGAAGCCCATGCAGTGTGTGCTTTACTTCTCTGGTCGTGTCACTATTGAAGATTCTGGCACTTGGAGTCTTTTCTGTAGCTGTTGTCAAAGTATAACTGCAAGCTGCTTGATTCCAACGTCTATTTGGAAATATTTACAGAGCTACCTTCACTTCTTGCATCATAGGTTCAGTGTTAAGCATCAAGGCACATGGTAGGCAGCCGCATTTTAGTGTGACAATTGTTCTTGCTTCTTTGCAACGTGGGTTAACTCCCTGTAGAGATTTGTAGAAACACAGTAAAGAAGGATGTATCTTTTCATAAAGTGAAGCAGGGAAGGAAATAGGATCACCTGAACTTAGGGCTGCAGATGCTCCACTCCCACAGGATCGAAGAGTATAAGACAGTGGTTTTCATGTGCTGGACCAAGAGAAGGAATGAGGGGTCCTAAGAATCCAGGGGTGTAGGAGGTCCAAGGGGAGGAATGAGCAATCTTTCTTTGTGGTGCTAGAACTGTGAGGGGAAATGTGTGCTGTGCCGGCTATGGTTGTGTACTTGGATGGCCATTTAACTTAAAGTGATAATCTTGGTGAACTGGTAAACTCGTCTGTTAGGGGGGATAGAGTTTTATCAGGTGGAATAATGGTGGTATGTTGAGTTCCTCTAGTAGAGATGCAAATCCTCACATTGCTAGGAAAGTTCAGCCCTTAGCATATGTTTTTCTTTTCTAGCATACTCCTCTGATTTTACTAGTGAGCTTGACATATGCCGCTTCACTTACTTACTTATGCCTACTACCCCTCCTGGGGTAGAAGCTATCAACCAGGACTCTACCGCCAACTCTGACTTTTCTTTCAACCTGACTCCAGGTATAACCCATCTCCTTGTGGTCAGCCTCGGTGCCAGGTGTTTCTTGGACTTCCTCTTTTCCTTTTCCCTTCACGGTGCCAGGTCCGGTCTTGCCTGCTGGTGTTCGAGGTGGGTTGGGGAGGGTGCGACCTATCCATCCCCAGCTTTTTTTCATGATCATGAGCAGGGAGTTGGAAAGTCTGCTGCCATAGATTGTTTTTGCTGCTGATGGTGTTTGGACTGTGAATTTGGAGGATTTTCCTCAGACAGGGGTTGATGAAGGTCTGGACTTCGTTGTCCTCCATGTTTCTGCTCCATACAGAAGGACCGATTTAACGTTTGTGTTAAAAAGTCTGATCTTGGTTTGCAGCGTTTGGTCTTTGGAGCTCCATATCTTCTTTAGCTGAGTGACGGCAGCCCTTGCTGTGCCGATTCTTGCCTTGACATCAGTGTCTGTGCCGCCCTGCTTGTCTGTGACACTGCCCAGGTGTAATAATCCAGGAAAAGCTAGATTTTCAAGAAGTTTATTTAACAGCACAGCATCATATCCTAGTACAGCAGTATCCAGGTTAAAACTGACAAACAGTGCAGAATGCTGCATGAGCAAAGCTCTGTTCAGAATATGGAATGTATACAGAAACATAACATGTCACATGCAGTTAAATAGACAGGATTAAAGGTTACATAATAATACAACTATTACAGAATACAACACATCTCCCTCATTAAATAAATAAACAAAATATATATATTATATGAAATCCTGTAAAGCAGTGGGTCTTCTTCTTAAACGCATATCATCTTTGACTCTTGATGCTACTGAGTCAGAATAAGAACTAGATCCAGTCTCACCATTGGAAGTAACACCTTGACTTAAATTACCTTGAAACTGGAACTGTACATCATATTGTGTTGGACATTTAGCAACCTTGCTCACATTCCAGACTTTGCCATCTTGAGTGATAGCAGAATTACTGAACACTCTTTTGATTTGAATTGGTCTACCAAACTTACTCATTCCCTTGCTAACTATGTAAGGTTTCAAAATCCTGACCCAATCACCAACAGCCAAACCATGTTCTTTTGTTTTCCACTTCTTATTGTACCACACTGCTGACTTACTTTGTTTACAACTAACTTTGTTCTCAACCTTTTGAATGTCAACTTCATCCTCTCCCAAATTTTTACACTTCTCCTTAAACCACCAAGGAGATATAACTGATGCAGGATCTCTACCTTTAAGTAGTTTGAAAGGACTAACCTCCGTGGTGGTATGAGGAGTTATACGATATGTCCAAAGCTTTTCCCTGAGCACATTTAACCAATTACTTCTCTCCTTAATAGCATCAGCAACAAAACTCTTTAATACTCGGTTAAAGCGCTCAACCTGTCCGTTCTCATGTGGTTCATAAAGAGCTGTCCGAATTTGTTTAAAATTCCAGGTCTGTAAAAATGATTTCATCTCAGATGAAACTAACTGCACACCATTGTCAGACACTAACACAGAAGGGCATCCTTCTCTTGCAAAAACTTCCTTGAAAAAGGAAATAACAACCTCAGAAGTTACTTTAGCCACAAATTTCACTTCTGGCCATTTAGAATGATAGTCTATCATGACTAATGCAAAGCGTGAGTCCTCTGGTAAAATATGGAAAGGGCCTGAAATGTCAAAAGCTATTTTGTTCCAAGGAAACTCTGGCCATTCACCGTTTTAAGGGGTGGAACCTACAATTTTAGCATCTTATCATTACTACAACACTCGCTACACTCTCTAACAGTACGGTCAACAAACCTATCCATCCCTGGCCACCAAAAATTTAACCTTATCAGACCACTCATGGCTGAGATGCCAGGATGAGTTTTGTGTGCTAACTTAAGTATCAACTCTTGTACACCACCTGGCGGAATACATTTACCAGATTTGAAAATCAATTCACCTTCACAACACAACTCATCTGCTACATTATAAAATGGAAGTAAATCATCCCTGACATTAGCTTTATTGGGCCAACCCTCTAAAAGATATTTCTTTAACATTACCAATTTCTTATCCTCATCTTGACATTTCATCCAAAACTGTTCAGTGATATCCTGATACTGAGGAGAAACAAAATCAGAAAGACTTAAAACAAAATCGATCTCCCTAAGTCCATTAACATTATCCCCCTTACTTTCACAAGGAAGACGTGACAGACAGTCAGCAGTAACATTTTTTTTTCCAGGAATGTATTCTACTGTAAAATTGTATTCCTGTAACTTTGATGCCAAGCGTGCAATTCTTGCCGCGGAGTTCCAAACTCTACCAACCGATAAGATATGTACAAGCGGCTTATGGTCGGTTCTCAGGATAAACTTGCTGCCCCATATATAAATTCTGTAATGTTCAATGGCCCACACACAAGAAAGCAGCTCTCGTTCAATAACCGCATACCTGCGCTCCGTCTCACTCAACGTCCTAGAAGAAAAAGCCACATTCCATTCAATGACACCATCCGTTTGAGATAGCACACACCCCAAACCATACAAACTTGCGTCAGTGGTGATGATACATTTCCTACCCATCCTAAAAGGTTTCAAAGTTGGTGAATAGACAATATCGTTTTTTATATCAGTGAATGCTTTTTCTTGTTCAGCTTCCCAAACAATCGTATTACTTTGCCTTAATAATCTTCTTAATGGCTCCATTTTGGTAGCAAAATTAACTACAAATTTGCTGTAATATTCACACATGCCCGCAAAAGAAAGCAGTTGTTCCTTATTGTTTGGGGCTGGAGCACTGAGAATGGCTTCCACATTTGATTTTTTAGGAATTAAACCTTCCCCCGATAATGTATGGCCCAAGTACTCAACAGATTTCCTAAAACGTTTGCATTTGTGTGCCTTAAGGGTAAGACCATACCTCTCCAGTCTACTACACACTTCATCTAAGTGTGAAGCATGCTCAACCTCATCTTTCGAAAAAATTAAGATGTCATCCTGAAAGCACTTAACAAACACATTAAGGTCTCTAAAATTTTGGAACATAACCCATTGAAAAACAGAGGCAGCAGATGCCAACCCAAAAGGCATCCTTTTGTATTGGAAAAGTCCCATAGGAGCGATGAAGGCTGTATACTTTTTAGATTCTTCAGTAAGCTCAATTTGATGGTACGCCGACCTAAGATCAAATGTGGAGAAGATCTGCGCACCATCAAAAAGGGAAACAAGCTCATTAATGTTGGGAAGGGGATGACAATCGATTATAATATTGGAATTGAGTGCCCTCAAATCAATGCAGACTCTCAATTTTTGGTCGGGCTTCCGCACCAGAACTATGGGCGAAACCCATTCTGACGACTCAATGAGCTCTATAATGTTGTCCTTCAGCAAATCATTTAACATTTCCTTTAGTTCATCATTAAGAGGAACCCCTCTTAGCTTTTGTTTAACCGGATGTGCCCCTTCCTTCAACACAATTTTATGTGCAAAGTTTTTCAATTTCCCTAACTGATCACAGAAAACTTTTCCAAATTTGTTGCTCCAAAATGAGATATCATTTTTCTCTTCCCCACTAGAACAAATAGAATTGATCATTTCTTGCTCACTACAAAGAGAGACAGGATCCTTGGCACGTGGATTTTATTTGATGCCAAGTTCCCATTGGAAATGCCAACCAAGCACATTGACTCCTTTTACAGCAATGTATAATTTGATGTGAGCTAACCTTCCCCTAAAACTTAACTGAACTTTTAAAAATCCTTCAATATCAATCTTGTTCCCATTGAAGCCTTCTGCTATTATATCCGATGGTTGTATGCTAGAAATATCACACACATCTTGTAATTTTTCATTAAAGTATTCCTTAGTAATTATAGTCCACGGGGACCCAGAATCCACCATAAGCTCAATGGCAATAGTAAAGATATGAAAAATACATTTGGGAGATTTCTTACTGGTTAACACTACACACCCACTTTGAACAATAGAAACAACATAACCTCTGTCAAGGTCCTGTTTTACATCCTCAACATTGCTAATGGAAAATACCTTTGTAGGAGTAATAGTGTTAGTGGGTGGACGTGATTGTCCTGCTCGCCATTGGACATTATAACGTTTTTCTCTACAAACATTTACTAAAGTGTCCCAACCTACCACAAACGTTACATGTTTTGTTCGTAGCAGGACAGCCCTAGAAAGAAGCAATGTGTGATCTGCTACCACACCTAAAACATGACACAGAGCTATTAGTAAAATCTGTTCTTCTGTTATTGATACTATAAGCATTTTTTGTTCTCACTTGTGTAGGCATAACATTTTTTCCATCCACTTTGGGCTTTACAATGCATTTTTCTTCTTCCGTATTGGTTTTTACTAGAATTAGAACTTTGTTTAACTACTATATCCATCCATTTTTCTGACATTTCAGTGGATTTAGCGATGGCAATAGTTTCTTCCAAATTAGGGTAACCTATACACACCATAATTTATCCTGAACCTTTTTGTTCTTAACATGAACAATGATCTGGTCACGGATCATTTCATCGGACATGGCGCCAAAATTACAATGCAAGGTTAAAGCTCTTAAAGCAGTGAGAAAATCATCAAAAGATTCTTCCTGCTTTTGTGCTCTAGTGTAAAATTGGAAGCGATTTAAAGCGATATTAGCCGTGGGTTTGAATCTTTTCTCTAATCTACCAAGGGCTTCAGTATAAACATTCATAGTATCACCACTACCAGTAGGAACTGAAAACTGGGGTAAAGTTCTAAAAATCTCTTGGCCCTCAGACCCTAAACAGTGCAGTAGAATACTCATTTTCCTCTCTGCCCCCATACGTTCTCCATCAATAGCTCTCATATAATTGAAAAATTCCTCCTTCCACCTTGACCAAGGCATGGGAGGATCACCCTTGATCTGTAAAAACTTAGCAGGAGAATCAAACTGCATTGTAACAATGGACAAGCAATTCAAAGTAGACTCCAAATTAAAATAGAAATAAACACAATGAAATAAGCTCAAGGTACTTGCCCAAATGAAAATAAGCTCAATCAAAGAATTGAATAAATGCAAGTTAGCAATAGTTAACACACAAAAACAAAAAAATATATATATAAAACAAATTGTCAATGTAGTTGTAGATGTTGGAATAGAAGAAAGAAATCCATCGATGTCTTCCAATAAATCTGGCTGGTAGGCACTATTGATAGAACTCGACAATGAATTGAAAAGAAAACACAAAAGGTAATGCCAAAATGTACAAACGAAAAAAAAAAAATAGTAACAAACTGCAAGCGCTAATATTTAACAATAAAATATGGAAGCCCTAAATAATGATGAAGATGTTCGCGTTTGCCTAAAATGAAAATCGTATAGCGGTTGCCAAGTAACTCGACAACAAACAAAAAAAAATAAAAAATGGAGGCACGTTGCACGTTGCGTGACTCGCGTCACGTGATGACTTCACACGCTGCGCGAAGACGTTTTCTTCGTCCTGCTCACGCTGCGCGATGACGTTTCCTTCGTCCTGTTTACCCGCTTCACGTGATGGTCTTACATGCTCCGTGGTGACGTTTCCTCAACGTACCAAAACGCTTGCTGTGCGTGAAGATGCCAGTGGTTACCAAGTAGCAGGAGCAATCATTCCAACGCTGAAGAGATTGTAAGCATACACAACCAGTTGCTAAGAAACCGGTGAACCGCTATGACGTAGCATGGAGAATCAGCATCAATCGAGTAGCAGGTAACAGAACAGTTAAATGATGCACACGATGTAAAAACAAATCCAAAGTACCTTCCAAACTTTGAATAACAGGAACTCCTCGTGAAAACAATGTTCCTTGCAGTAGAATAAAATATAAGGTTCCTTCAACAATTAAACAACCAGTAAAAGTCCGAAAACGTTCCAAATTGCTCCAAAATTGCAGTAATGGGTCCAAACTCCGCTCCTGTGCTGAAGATGGCTGCAGTAAGGTTGTCCTCATCTCCAAAATTTGTAATAATCCAGGAAAAGCTAGATTTTCAAGAAGTTTATTTAACAGCACAGCATCATATCCTAGTACAGCAGTGGTAGGTTAAAACTGACAAACAGTGCAGAATGCTGCATGAGCAAAGCTCTGTTCAGAATATGGGATGTATACAGAAACATAACATGTCACATGCAGTTAAAGAGACAGGATTAAAGGTTACATAATAATACAACTATTACAGAATACAACACCAGGTAAGTGAAGGCCTCAACCTCTTCGAGTGCAACACCTGCAGTTGTGCTGTCTGTGTTAGCCTTCAGGATCTTGTTTTTTCCCTTTGGATGTTGAGACCAAGTTGTGCTGATGTGGCGGCCACATTGTCTGTTTTCTCTTGCATCTGCAGATGGGTATGGGAGAGTAAGGCCAGGTCGTTAAGGTGTGTCCATTGGATTCCCCTGTCTCCCCCTTGCTGTGGATGTCTTCATGATCCATTTTATGGCCAGCACAAAGAGAAAAGGCGAGAGCAAACAACTCTGGCAGACTCTAGTCCTCACTCGGAAGACTTTTATGAGTTGTCCTCTGTGGACTATCTTGCAGTTCATTACCTCGTAAGAGTTCCTGATGATTCTTACGAGTTTATCTGCCACACTGTTGTGGCGAAGAAGGTTCCATAGGGTCTCTCTGTCCATGCTGTGAAATTCCTTCTCATAGTCGATGTCGTTAACATAGAGGGGGGAGGTCTTTTCCATCCACTGCTCAATGATAATGTGCAGTGTTGAAATCTGGTCTGTGCGGCTCTATCTTTACGGAAGCCAGCTTGCTGGTCTCTCAACTGAGCTTCGACTTGTTCCTTCATTCGATTCAGGATTCTATTGAACACTTTGCCTGGTGTTGATAGAAGGGTTATCCCTGTAATTTGCGCAGTTACTCAGGTCACCTTTCTTGGGGATCTTGATGAGATATCCCTCCTTCCAGTCCGATGACACCCTTTCCTCTTTCCAGATCTTTCCAAACATGGGGTAGAGCATGTCTATTGATATTTCAATGTCTGCCTTCAGTGCCTCTGTAGTAAAATTGTCGGGTCCTGCTGCCTTCTCATTTCTCAGATGTTTGATGGCTTGCTGTATTTCTTCCTTGGTTGGTCTGCTGCAATAAATTGGCAAGTCCTTGTCAGCTGGCTGTATGTCTAGAGGAGACTGCGTCGTGGGCTGGTTCAGCAGTTTTTCAATGTGCTCCTCCCATCTTCGTTGTCAAGCTCACTAGAGTGTCATGCCTAGAGGTCCGCAGACGGGCGGTCCCTTTAAGAAACTCCTACATAAGCAGTTAGAGCCCTTGGAGCGACGCTTTACGTCCTTGCGTCAAGCTCCCGTTTCTGCGTTTCCTGTCCTGTTTCCTGATTTCCGGTTATTCTTGTTGTGAACTGGCTCGCCTCGGTTCCTTTGCATTGAGGCGTTCTCCTTGTTCCTGCTGTGGTTCCGTATTCTGGAACTTATTCCTTGAGCCTCGTTTGTTTACAGACTGCTCCGCCCGACGGCCGGGTTTTCCTCCGTCGTCTGGCCGGGCAGAGTGTCAGTGTCCCCCTTGGTCTTGCTGGCTCCGCCCGACGGCCGGGTCTTGCTCCGTCGTCTGGCCGGGCAGTGTGCTGACCTCTCCTCTTTTCCCTTGGCTCCGCCCGACGGCCGGGTTTATACTCCGCCGTCTGGCCGGGCTGCTGCTTCCCCTTCATTTCCATTACCTGCTCCGCATTACAGCCGGGCTTGTTTTCCCCGCTGCCTTGCAGTGGATGCTTTAGGTATTTAGCCGTATTAATTCATCCCTCCACCCGGCGGCCGGGCTTAGTCTCCGCCATCCGGTGGTTCCCTTTACCCGCCATTTGTTTTCTTCTTGGTCCTATCATCTTCCCTTACCTCCTGAGTTCCTGGCCATACTCTGTGTGTGGGTACTGCACTTGCGTGGACTCGCTAAAGATACATCTCCACATCTCTCAGAAGCACGGTAACAGCGCAGTGCGCTATTCTTATGTTATTATCTCTAAGGCCATTCTTGAACTTAATGTATGTTTGTTTTGCATCTCAAACAGTTAGTTTCTACGTGAATGTTCTGATTCTGGGGTGCTCTACTGCGATACAGATGTTGGTTTAAGAGTCTTCTACATGTCATCAAGTAAGACTAACATAATCTTGAACAGTGTTATACAATTGCACAGTACACCTTGAGTAATCACTATTGTGTTTCTTGTTTGTACCTCCACCTTAGCTCAACCAAACCCCTGTCAAGTATCCACAGTTATATGCCAGCACAGTATAATTACTCTTGGTATGTAGTACACATAGCTTGTAGAGGTTACTGTTGTTATTTTGTGTATGATATTGAAGTTTAGTAATTCCTGTTTTGGTTTTAGCCCCTACACCCATCAGAGGTCCAGGCCAGGTGCATGTCCATCCACTCAGAAGTCTACAACCAAGAAGAATATTTTTTCCCCGCCTTTCCTTGTTTTGTCTCCCTGTTTTCCCCTGGCGAGCCTCTCGGTACTCTAGTGCTTGATAGTCGGAAGGCCGTAGGGGAAGGCTGTGGAATATTCATCGGATCCTTGGCGCTCCTGTGGAACCTGCCTGAGAACCATTACATAGAGTTGCTCAATATTTGATTTTGCTTCCATGGCAGAATAGACACCTCTGCTTCACTGAGGTTTAGCCCAAAAACTTCCCTCGCCCTACTGGAGGGCAGATTCTGCCCTTTACAAACTGTAGGGACACTGACAGGTTGTGTTGCTGAATATGTAATTGCATGAATAAAGATCAATTTACCTGTTCTTTTGAGAGAGGGTCTGCTGACACTTCTGGCAAAATGAGCTTAGTCCACCATAACTGGAACTATACTCTTCCTTTGAATTGTATTTTTGGGGTTTGACATGTTTTGTGCATGATGTGTATGGGTGTTACATGCTTGAACATTCAAGTGCTAGCTCAATGATTTCCTGTGGGAAAACATATGGATTGTAGCACAAGACAGGTCTTTCTCTTCAGGTTGTCTTTGTAAACCTTACAACCTGCCTTTATCTCTCCCCTTGAAAGGACTGTAGTTCAATTGGAGGGTTTCTGAATACCACATTCATGTTCAGTCATGCTAGTACTCTGTTACAAAAAAGACAAGATTGAGAAAGTCTTCTTTGACTACTATCATAGCTCTCTTCCCAGAACTACCCTGTGACAACTTACCTATTCTCAAGATATCAGATCTGTATGTTTCCTAATACACGTCTTTGCAACCATCTATGGCTCCCCCCTTTGTGATGTGCTGAGGACTATTTGAAGACAGTTGATGCCCCACTTAGCACATCTGCATTGTATTTCTAATCCACGTTCTCTTTTCTTATTATTTGCAGCCACCACCCCACCCCCCAGACTTCCACCACACTTGCTTTGTCAGTAACAGAGTGCCTGGAAATATAATTTTGTAGCAGGTGTAGTTGTAGTTCTCCAGTATTGGGGTGTCTTTCATAGATTCACATGCCTGAATCATTCCCCGTCGTCGGAGTGGGAGTCCCACAGTACATAAAAAAGCAATAATATGCCATAATTACATAGAAAAAACCTGGTAAAACCAACCAGGAAGTAAAGTAGCCCAAGCTACAGGAGGAGAAACAACCTCCACAACCATGACTATCCTAGTCATTGTGTATAGTCCAAACTGCAGCCAATCAGGCTACAGCACCCACCAGAAGGTTCTCCCCAGAGGCTCAGGCTCTCAGATTTTCCATCGCACGTCGTGTGAAGGGAGTCTCTCTTAGCTCTGCTCAGTACTTCTCTAATTTCCTTCATGAATCTACTTTTGAAGATGTCATCATCCAAGAAATCTTTATTCAGGCCCTGTGACTCTTGTGGAAAGCTCAGGCTTTTTAAGGAAGACCCCCACAAGAAGTGCATCTACTGCCTGTACCCTGACCACCAGGTGAAGGACTGCAAGATTTGTAGGACCTTCCCTCAGAAGAAAGAAAGAAAGTCCACATTTGTAAAGCGCACAATCACCCGTAAGGGTCTCTAGGCGCTGGGGGGCCGTCGGGAAGATTAAGCGAGCTATTGCCCAGAGTCACATGGTGCTGGGCTGACCTGCCGCCGGAGCCGGGGATCGAACCGTGGTCCCCAGATTCCAGCGTCAGTCGCCCTGGCCGCGGCGCCACACCTCTTCCACCAGAAGACCCTCAGGGACTGGGAGGGCCGCCTGCGTTTGTGGCTACAAAAGCTAAAGGATCAGGATCATCCTGTTTTAGAGGTAGGCAGTATTGCCTCTGGGTCTACCTCAGCCTCTAGGAAGAGGGCTGCTGAGGAGGTACTTTCTTCTCCTGGGGCTAAAGTTGCTAGGAAGCAGCAACCTACTAAGGGGTCTGAGAGGCCTTTCACATCTAAGGCTACTCCCCCACTAAGGAAAAAGTTGGGTCATCCACGCCCCCGAGAAGAGCAACTCAAAAGTTACCTCAAACATCTTCTGAGAAGACTATACCTTAGAAAGCGACCCTGCCGTCGACGGTGCCTCAGTCAACTTCTTCGTCGACCAGGATTCCAGTCAGCGCTACTTCAACGTCTATGGTAACTTTTACCTCTCCTAAGCCTGACATGATTATGTCAACAGCGTCTTCACCGTCGACGATGGTCTATGTATCTGTCCGACCTATCTCGTTGACGACAGAGTCTTCATCTGCCGTCGTCAGCGCCTCGTTGACGAGCAAGCTGAAGAAAATTCCGTCGACATTAGCTTTGTCTACGTCACCGTCAACGGTTGCCTTACCGTCGACGAACAAAGCATCGTCGACGGGCTCGTCGACGATTGCTTCGCTGTCGACGGAGAAACCACCGTAGACGAAGCCATCATCGTCGACGAGGACATCCTCGTCGACAAAGCGACTGCCGTCGACGAAGACACCATCGTCGACAAAGCCAACGACGAAGACACCGCCGTCGACGGAGCCACCTTTATCGACAAAAAACGCTTTTTCGTCGACGAGCCCTGTGATGGGGCCTCCGTCAACGCCGAAACTATCCTCATGTACCACCTTACAGGTCTGGTCACTGTCTACGGTGTTTACATCCGCACCAAAGCCTTCATTGCTTCAAAGGCGAGGTTCAAGCTTGGAACCTTTATCTCCTCTACGCTTGTCGCCTCGAGTTCCAGACAAGTTACTGGATTCTGATGAAAGCGAAGAGGATTTCGTAATTGAGGAAAGGTTTGGGACAGCAACAAGTCCTTCGGAATTAAATATTAAATATCACGAGGATGAACAGGAAGATCTGCATTCATCTGAGCACGTGTCGTCGCCTGTGGCTAATGTTTCTTCAGCTCAATTGCCCATAGCATTGCTTACAAATTTGCAGAGCATGCTGGATGATTATTACAGGCGTTTTCCTCCATCGGAGGCAGCAACCTCTGTACCTCTACTCCAGTAGTTCAGACGCCTATGCCGGATTTCAGACCTCCAAAATCTCCTCCACTTACAACGTCCAATCAAGCGGACGAGCAGCATTCTTCTGATGAAGAAGAAAGGGAAGAAGGAGAGGTGGACGATAGATCCTTGATGTCGGAGTGGGATGATTATCCGGTGCAAACTCCTTCTCCTCCACCACCGGCTACCGCTGATTCACCTCCAGTGGATGTAGGTGGTTTTCATCTGTTAATCAGACCCACCAGGATATAGCGGCATTGATTAGCAAATTTAGCGGCACAAAAATGGAAATTTAGCGGCACAAATATGGAAATTTAGCGGCATTTTATTTAGCGTTTTTTTCTACAAAAAAACACAGATATCTTAGTTTTTTTAGTTGTTTAACAACATGAAACTATGTATATTTGGTTTATTTACAATGTAGGCACTTTGTTTGGCTTCAAGGCTGCATATAGGACATAAAAATGTTAATGAATAAATGCCCCAAAAGCAATCCCCCCCCAAGGCCCGCCGCACACTGGGCATGCGACAGAATTACTTAGAGTGCTGTGCGGTGGATTGGATTGGGTGGGATGAACTGGATTAGGGTAGGGTGGTTTGGATTTAGGTAGATTGGGATGGAGTGAGCAACGGTTAATTTGCACACAAAAAAGTGCCAGGACTCTTGTCAGGAGGCAGCTTGCACCAGCCCTTTTCTCCTGTTAGTGTCACCTAAAACAGACTACTTACCGTGAAAGTGGGGAAGAGGATGTGGCACAATGGCCAAAGCTGCTGACTTCGGAGCTGGGGAATCAGGTTTGAGTCTCAGCATCAACTCCACATCCTGTGATTCTAGGCAAATCATTTAATCTCCCCATGCCTACCATAAATTAATGTGTCCTTAACTGGTGCTCATGAAAAGCGCCGGTGTTGATGATTAAGTGCCAGATTTGAGCACTGGAAACCACCAGCTCAAATTAGGCACTGAGGTGGGATAGATTGGATTTGGGTGGGGTGGTTTGGATTGGGGTGATTTGGATTGGGGTGAGGTGGGGTGGATTGGATTGTAGTGGCGCAGACTGTTTTGGATTGGAGTGGGTCAGATTGTTTTGGAGTCCGGCAGGTTGGAGTGGGCAGAATCATTTGGATTGGAGATGGACAGATTGGTGTCAGGCGATAGGAGAGGGCGGAAAGAGTTCAGCAAGTGAAAAGCTTACCCTGGAAATCTGCGGGTGGCGAGATTCTTTAACGGACAAGGCTGCCGGTGTTTAGTCCATTTCACATCCATCTCTGCAGCCTACTGCTTAAGGATGAGTGACTCTTCCTTTTCTGCCTTCGGCTCTCCGTTGAAGACTCGCTGCTGGGGTAAGAATGTGCTGCCCGGGATGAAGTATGGCTGCACACGATTTCAGTTTTTTGTCTTCACTTGTGCCATCGTGGAGGCGCCTTCATGATTGGTTCACATACAGCAGGCCCTCATTGGCTGCACCTATTACAGACTCGAGCAATAGAAGACAGCTCCGCTGGCCCACAGATTGAGACTTTTCACAAAAGGAGCTCACATGGAAAGGGAGGAGGGTGTGGGACGGCTCATGCAGCAAAGTGGGAGCGTTTGGGTACGGGGGAAGACCTCTCACTTTGAAGTCAGAGAAAGAAAATTAGCTTAGGTTCTTGAAAGCAGTAGTGTGACGACGGATGGACCACGGCAAATGTGCGCAGTGAGCATTCAACTCACTCTAGTTTTCTGTGCACAGTTACACACTATACTAATATACGAGATGAGTGGTTTCAAATTAAACTAAACGGACATTAGTAGTGCTAAAAGAAACAAATAATAACTCATAGTATGAATTTGTAATGTAAGTTCATATTGGGGAATATAAAAAATGAGGTAACTTGATTTATTGAAAAAGCCCAATAACAGGTCAGTTTACATAGAAGCATTACATTTGTATGTTCCATCGGAGTTTTATTCAAACGATCCTACTTCTGTCTAAAGCATACTTTATTAATTAAAGATATCTATAAGTGGCAAAAACTAGCTGGTAAAAGTGCAATAAGCTGACGGACGGCGCGGCGCCCCTGTCCTTCATTCAGTGTAAGCTCATTCGAGATAACGCTTTGCCGTTGTCGAAGATGCTACTGATATGATTGCACATATCTTACCACGCACATTTCCTGCTTTTATGGAAGTCTGCGCCAAAGAAAACAATATAATTCTGGGTAATATGGATGATAGATTTCCTGAAAGTCAAGCAATCTAATTATTTATTGTGGGATCAGCAGAGAGCACCCCTGGGGGGTCCCACAGAGCTGCCCCTCCCAGGCTTCCCACGGAGCGGGGCTGTTACTGCCTCCACAGGCCTGAGATCGACCAGATGGCTCTTTCCAACATCCCCCGCCCCCACCCCTCCGCAGACCTGCCCTGCCCCCTTTTAAAGGGGTCTAGATGTCTAGATTTCACGGGCACTTTTGTAAAAATCCCGCCATTTTTACAAAAGTGCCGATTTCGCAGGCACTTTTGTAAAAATCGTGGCATTTTTACAAAAGTGCCGATTTCGCGGCAAACCGCGAAATCCTGGAGGGTCTGGTTAATGGAGCGGGCTACAAAACGCTTTCATATGGAAATGGAACATACAGAGCAGGAATGCTTTTTGTATGATTTTAAAGACCAGCCGAGGAAGCAGTCAGTCTATTCCAATCGTAGATTTTACCTGGAAGGAAGGCATTAAAGTTATGTCTACTCCGGCTTCCATGCCTCCGATCCAGCCAAGAATTGATAAGAAATATAAGGCTCCTGAAAAGTCCCCAGCTTGCCTTGTGGGGCACCCGAAGTTGGATTCAGTGATTGTTCAGGCTGCGCAGAAAAGATCAAGGAACCCTTCTTCTCCAATCGCAGCCCCTCCAGATAGGGATGGCAGGCGTTTGGATGCTATTGGAAAGCGAGTTTCAACTATGGCAGCTACCACAGTCTGAGCCGCCAACTCATTGGCCATCCTGGGCAGATATGACCGGCAAATGTGGTCAGATATCGCGCCATATATTGATCTACTGCCAGAGTCTTCCAAGTCCGAAGCTCTAAAAGTTTTACAGGAAGGAGAAAGAATATCAGCAGAGATAATTGATTCTGCAGTTGACGTAGCCTCAACTGGCTTCAGGCAATTAGCAGGGGCTGCCGTCTTACGCAGGCAAGGTTGGCTGAAGTCCACTTCGTTCCGCCAAGAGGTTCAGACCAAGTGTGAGAAGTTGGCCTGATGTGCAGTGTTCACTATTCTAGTGATCACTATATATCAGTCCAAACAACCCTTATTGATGATTGGTTGTAAGTCAACCTTATAGACCAGCTATCCTAGTAGCATGGATACGAGCAGTCTAAGGCTAAGACTCTAGAGGGCGTGTTAAGCCAGCTGTTTTACCATCACATTACCCCTTGAACACCCAGGGAAAGGACACCACACAAGTGTTATGAAAATAAACAGTGTATTTATTAGAATCACAACAACCCTGTACTCTTTATGAGGACAGGGTGCTAAGCACACAACAAAACTCTTATGAAAATACTTAAGTTAGCACGTTATACACAAATGCCCGAGGGGCACGAAAAACCATATACTTTAAAAGTGGAATGCGAAATTACTAGCAGGTAAGTACAGTACTAATAGGCTTTGGACTCGCTAGGACTTGACTATAGAATCGTTAGATTACTTCTAGGAGACCTAGGGGACTCGGGTGCAGAGTGTGCACTCTCACGCGGGATGCGGGACAAAGTCTATGGGAGCTAGTAAAGGCAAAGTTAGTGTTCACGGGCGAACCCGACCTGGTAGGAAGAAAACGACAGTGGATCCTGACCCTAGGATAGTGAGGCTATGCTGGGACACCGAAGTGCCGAAGTTACCTAGCCCAGGGGCTGCAGCTGCATAGGTCTGAAAAGACGTCGGGGATCTCGTTGCCGGACCAGGAGCCTGGAAGAAGGAAGTTGCTGGCAGGCGACCAGTGAAGGAAAGTTCGATGGATCCAAGCCTGGATCAAGGAAGAAGAAAACCTGAAAGCAGAGGGGACCAAGTTCTTGAATCACTAGCCAGTGATTAAGTGGGCACCAGGATGGCACCGGGCGAAGTCACCTCGACTAGGTGAGTGGGCGACGCTGGCTCTGCAGATCTCACGGACCAGGAGGCGTTGTCGGCGACCAGGATGGAGAGGCGAGCTGTCCCACGATGGATGAAGCTGTCGGCGTCGAAGTTACCCAGGATTGGGCAACAAGCCTTGGCTAATTCAAGCCCACGCGGTGGACTCAAAATGGCGTCTTGAGTGGACCAGGAGGGTCCGGGGTGCTCCTCTTTTGGAAGGGAGCAAGGGCCAGCCTGGAGCAACCAGACCAGCAGCAGAAATGTCGTCGGGCGTCGTTCAGAAGGCCACAAGCCAGCGGGCTAGTAGCCAAACAACGCGGTGAGCAGCAAAAAGCAGAAGGGCCCCACGCAGATCGTGGAGATGCTGGGAGGCTGCACTTCGGTGCTGGTGCTGGAGCTGCTCAGGGTCGGGGCTTCTCGGACCCCAAAGCACTCACCAGGAAATTACTCGGCGGGCTTGCTGGAAAGAAGTCGTGCAGTCTTGAAGATGGCCGGTCCCTCGAGGTCTCGTCACACCCACGAATCTCAGCGTGACTGATGATGCAGGTAGAGGTCAGAGGTGCCAGGGAAGCCGGTTCTCGTCGAGCTGGGCAGTCTTGATCCGGAGGAGAGACTTGCAGCAGACCGCAGTGTTCTTAAGATGGTGCCTGCGGATGCAGGGTGACTACTCCTTAGTCACAAGGGAGAAATCTTAGGAAGAAGTCTTGAGTTCCTTTCGTGGAAAGTAGTTTCAGGATTCAAAGATGATCTGATTTGGAAGGGGGCCAGTTCCTACCTTTATCCTGTAAAAAGGGGCTGGCACGCGACTAAGTCCTGCCCTAGGGGTGGGACTAGGAGGGGGGTGGTTACACCCACTTCCTTGGCGGGCTTTTCCCCAGCACAGGGTCTGGAGTGACCCTGGAACTGGTTCCAGCCAGCCTATGCACAGTGAGCACCGGGGTGCCACGTGCAGTCACCTTCCTCTAAAGCCCTGCCTACCTACAATACACAAAACCCTGTCTGGGACGGTGCTGGCACCGCCCCTGGCAGGAAACCCTTTGTCCTTATCTCCTGCTCTGGGAGGACTCCCAGCAGCAGGAGGGCAGACTTGTGTCTCGGTGGCAGCATCCATTTTGTGGAGCTGAGGCTCTGTTTGACTTTAACCGGGGTTAGGGGTTACATACATGTCGTGTCCCTCTAGAAGGGTGGAATGCTAACCCCGTCGCCAGAATTGGCGAGGGGTTAGTATTCCAATTCGTATGACACCTTACTCGACATGTTTTGATAAAGCGATACCAGAGTTGGCATATAACCGCGAGGATTATAATGCACTTAAGAGTATATGGTATGCGATATCATGGAAACGGCTAAGGGATGGATCCCGAATGCCGCAGACAGGCTCAGCTCATGCCAGAGCACCATCTCACACGATTCCAAGCACTCTGCCTTCAGGATTGTTAAGGCCTGCCATAGGAGTGACTGATAGGAGATCTGTGTGTCCATTTTAGGGTTAGATACAGGTATACTATATCTAAAGCAAAGGGTGAGTACACCACCTTGCCCCAGCTGTCGTGCAGCCAGTTGTGTCAGTTTAGTTAGTCAGCCCAGGGGTGGCATAATACATGCTTCAGCCCCTGGGAGACTTCTGGGTACACCTCAGCCCTGGGTACAGGGTCTTGGAGAGGGCCCAGTGCCAATTCAGTACCTGAGTACAATTTGGATAGAGAGAACAGCTAGGCTGTGGGTCTGATTAGCAGGCCCACAGCCAGGGAAAGTCGTAAACCAGTGCAGCAAAAAGCAAAAATCTGGGTGATCATAGGATTGCAGACCCTACTCTCCTACACCAAGGTATTGGACATGCCTTACGACGGAGAGCATCTGTTTGGTCCGCAGGTGGAAGAAGCACTGCAGACAATCAAAAAGGACACGGAGACGGCTAGATCCCTGGGCACCCTACAATTTCGTAAGCCGCCCTTTCGAGGCGCGAGAGGACGGGGATCGTTCTCTAACAGGGGAGGATATAGTCAACAGTCCTCTTACAGGCAGGGAAATCAATGATACCAGGGCCAACGTTATCAGTCCTAGGGTCAGCGCAACACTAATTACTCCCAGAACAAGAGGAGACCTGCTTATCGCGCAAAGGATAAACGGCAATGAGCCTTGTCACCTGCCACCGCTTCTACCGCAATCTCACGAAAAAATTGGAGGACAAATATCAACATTCTACTCAAAATGGTTATCAATAACATCGGACAGGTGGGTCCTGGACATTGTGGCCAAGGGCCATGCCCTCGAATTCGAAAAGTTTCCTCCAAACGTTCCCCCAAAAGGCCCACCTCCAGCTCATCTCAAGGAGCTGTTTGCCCAAATCAATTTGATGTTAAAAAAAGGAGCGATCGAAAAGGTTCCTCAGCATCTGAGAGGAATGGGATTCTATTTCAGATTCTTTCTAGTAAAGAAAAAGTCAGGGGAATGGCCTCCAATTCTAGATCTCCGTGCTTTAAACAAATTTCTGAAAAGGCTGACCTTCCGGATGCTGTCGCTACAGGAAATATTGCATCTTCTATCAGCGGGAGACTACATGGCTACCTTGGATCTCCAAGATGCATATTTCCACATCCCCATCTTACCTCGTCACAGAAGGTTTCTGCGATTCAGAGTGGCTGGCAGGGATTATCAATTCAAGGTCCTTCCCTTTGGACTACGCTCAGCACCCAGTGTATTTACAAAAGTCCTGGCGCCGGTTGCAGCACACCTCCGGCTGGAGGGAATACAAATTTTTCCTTACTTAGATGACTGCCTTATCAAGGCCAATTCTTACGCAAACGTAAATAACCAGTTACATCGGTGTCTGATGCTCTTCTGTTCTCTGGGTCTGTCCATCAACGTCAGCAAGTCACAGTTAGTTCCTTCCCAAAGACAAGCCTTCTTGGGAGCGACACTAGACACTCAGCGGCTCCAAGCGTTCGTATCGGACGAAAGACAAAGAAAGATACAAGACATGGCTCGGAATCTACTTTTAAGAAAGTCAATTTCTGTCCGACACTTCCAATCCTTTCTGGGGATGGTATCGTCTTGCATTCCCTTGATACCGAATTGCCGTCTCAGAATGAGGCCTCTTCAGGAAGAACTCAGCCGACAATGGGTGCAGGTCTCAGGCTAATTCGAGGATCTCATCCAGATCACCCCTCGCATGAGAGGCGCTCTTCAATGGTGGACACAGAGAAAGAATTTGAAACAAGGTTGTGCGTTCCTTCTGGACGCTCCAACATTTACAATTACCACAGACGATTCCCTCGAAGGATGGGGAGCTCATCTTCAGGGACTAACAATCAGCGGCAAGTGGAGTCCTCAGCAGAGGCAATGGCACATCAATCTATTGGAACTCAGAGCCATTTTCCTAGCCCTCAAGGCCTTCCGCGCAGTCATTCAGGGAGCCACAGTATTGGTTCGCACAGTCAACACAACAAGTATGTACTATGTGAACAAGCAAGGGGGCACAAGATCGGCTCCTTTGTCTCAGGAAGCCCAACAGCTATGGGAATGGGCGATATGACACAGAATCAATCTTCAGGCGATGCATGTACCGGGAACGGCAAACGTTTTTGCGGACACTCTCAGCAGGACAACAGTGTCAAATCACGAGTGGGAACTCCATCAGCAAACTTTGGATCGGATTTTTCAACAATGGGGTCTTCCAGATCTAGACCTTTTTGCGATCAGGAAGAACAGCAAATGCCGGTTCTTTGCAAGCTGGCATCCCCAAAAAGACTCTCAGGGGAATGCGCTTTCGATCAACTGGTCTCAAGAATTTGCTTACGCTTTTCCTCCGATACCAATGGTTCCCAGGGTCCTGCGGAAGATGAAGAAGGAACCGTGCGGACTGATTCTCATTGCCCCCAGGTGGCCTCGCCAATACTGGTTCACCGAGCTCCTTCTCCTATCGGAGTGCGAACCTATTCAGCTCCAGCCAATTCCAGACCTCCTTTCCATCCAGGATGGTTAGATCTTCCATCCAGACCCAGCATCTCTGAAGTTAGCGGCCTGGCGCCTGAGTACTTTGAATTCGCCCATGTGAATATCCCTGCAGATTGCAAGGAAGTACTGGCCAAAGCAAGAGCACCTGCTACTGTTAAAACATACAGACTTAAATGGAAGAAATTCTGTATTTGGTGTCTTTCAGCTGGACTTCATCCTTTTCTAGCTACGCTAGAGCAAATCTTACCTTTTTTCTTGCACTTGGCAAAGTCGGGGTTGTCACATGCAACTCTGAAAGTTTTCCTAGCAGCAATTTCAAGGTACAGACAAGATGGGTCCACCTCTCTTTATTTTTCAAGAATAATACAACAATTCTTCAAGGGGCTTTTTAGAATGTTTCCTCCGGTACGTCGTCCACCACCATCGTGGCATCTCAATGTGGTATTAGCGCAGCTCATGCGCCATCCTTTTGAACCGATCCACATTCCTTACATGGAAGGTGTCACTTTTATTGGCCTTGTCTTCCTCTAGAAGAGTCAGCGATATCCAGGCTTTGACAGTCCATCCATCTTTCTTGCCGTTCACACATGATTCGGTGGTGCTCCGCACAAACCCAAAATTCATGCCTAAGGTGCCTTCAGACTTTCACCTAAATGAGCCAGTCATCTTAAAGACATTTTTTCCTAACCCACAATCCCCTGCGGAACGGGCATTGCATACACTGGACATTAAGAGGTGTTTGAAGTTCTACTTACAAAGGACATCCAATTTACGTAAATCTGATCAGCTGTTCATTGCCTATGGAGGAATCCGTAAGGGCCAAGCAGTATCTAAACAAATAGTTGCAAGATGGATTTCTGCAGCTATCGATTTGTGCCATACACAAGCAGGAAGACCTTTGCAAGCAACTCCAAGAGCGCACTCTACGAGAGTCATGTCTTCATCAACTGCTCTTTTCGCTGGAGTCCCTCTCCAGCACATCTGCAGACCGGCAACATGGGCCAGCCGCCATACTTTCACCAAACACTACTGTTTGGATGCAGCCAGCGAGACCGATGCTTCAGTGGGTCAAGCAGTTCTGCGTAATCTTTTCAAATAAAGTGAGCCTCTGTTTTCCCTCCTCCTCTTTTGCTGTCAAACGCTTGTTATGCTTTATTGCTCTTTTATGCATGCTCATGTAACTGCATTTCTGCATGATTATATATTGTATATTATGTGCTTCTTTTATATACAAGCTCACTGCAAATAGCGTCTTCCGAGCACGGATATATACTGCTCTCTACTCTGATTCAGGCATGTGAATCTATGAAAGACACCCCAATACTGGAGAAGAACAATAGTTACTTACCTGTAATCTGTGGTTCTCCAGTATTGGTGTCTTTCATAGATTCACATGCACCCGCCCACCTCCCCTTGGAGGCTCTAGGCTACTATGGTTATCATCACTCCTTTGCGAGAAAATCTGAGGGCCTGATCCTCTGGGGAGAACCTTCTGGTGGGTGCTGTCGCCTGATTGGCTGCAGTTTGGACTATACAAAATGACTAGGATAGTCATGGTTGTGGAGGTTGTTTCTCCTGTAGCTTGGGCTACTTTACTTCCTGGTTGGTTTTACCAGGTTTTTTCTATGTAATTATGGCATATTATTGCCTTTTTATGTACCGTGAGATTCCAACTCCGACGACGGGGAATGATTCAGGCATGTGAATCTATGAAAACCACCAATACTGGAGAACCACAGATTACAGGTAAGTAACTATTGTTCATCTCATGTTTTGCACATTCCTTATAAAATGTAGTGCCAGGGCCCTACAGAGCCATCTACCACATTTGATCCTTAAACAACAAAGAGACTTTTTCTCATGGGAAAGGTTAATTTGGTATTCCGTTGCACCGCAAGGAATTTGAGATTAGAAGCCATGTCTTCAGGGACGCCAGTGAAACCAGCACTCAAGTTATAAAATGTACAGAAAATCTCCATACGTATAACACCATCTGAGAATTAACCCTCTCGACAAGAGTCTCGAAGTCAGGGCAGACACCAGTCATGAGAGCCAGACTTCATACCCTTAGAATGTGCTGTAGAGACCTCAACAAATGGCTCTGAGTATTGTCCCCAAGTTTACTCTGCACCAACAGCCTATTTTGACTCTGGAGAAGCCTCGAGCATAGGTGTAGAAAGATGGCTTTGTATATACTATAACAAAGTCCGGTATAGTGTACACAGAGTCCAGTGGAACCCCAAAGGTAGACAGCGGTAACGTTAGATAGCACCTTACTCACTATTTGTGGTAGTGTGGTTGAGCAGTAAGGCTTCATCAGAGCACAGTGTTAAGCATGTGTTGGACACACTCAGTCAGCAAATTAATTCACACACTCAAAGACTGGACTTCAGACCAATTGTTTTTGTCTAAAAATGTTTTAGTAATTTTATTTCCTAGAACCAAGCAAGCCTGGCACAGGTAAGTGATAAGTACTTTGCAGTAAATATACAGTTTGTAACACAGTTTGGATTGCAATTGTAAAGGTACTTTGGTTTGATTACAGTAGTGCTACTGATAATGCAATGCTTTTCAGAATACAGTACATATACTTTGTATAGGATTTTTAGTAAAATTACAGGTAAGTTACTTGAGATTACTTTTCTTACGCAGTGCAGTATGCCTGTATGCTGCACTGGGACATTTCCTGTAAACAGGTAAGTAAAAGCGTTTTTGTTAGTTAGTACAATTTTAAAGAATTTCTTTAGGTTTTCCAACTCCACACTTAATAACTTTTCATAGAAAAACTGTGAGTGTTATTCTATGGAGGAAAACAGTGTTATCGGTTTTAAGGTAAGTACTTTGTTGTGGGAGTTGGTATTCTGGGGTTAGATTCAAGGGTCCACCAGGGTCTAGGACACTCTTGTTACACCCCCAGCTGCACTAGGGTGCAGAGTGCTGAGGCCCAATGTTATCCAATTGGGGATAGGGGACCTCCGGTTGGTGGCTGCTGACGAGCAGGTCACTGGGTTGTGGGAGCAAAGCTCCTGGACTTAAGCTCAGGGCAAATGGGGGTTTAGACCAGCACAAAAGTTGCACCCTCAGCGGCACTGGGGCGGCCTGGTGGGTGCACCCTCAGCGGCACTGGGGCGGCCTGGTGCTGTTTTGGCGTCGGAAGCCCTGTAGCTTTCAATGGGGAGTCTCCGGTTTGTAAAAGCACTGCAGGCTCGGGGACGAAGGTCTTCCGGTTGCGACCACCACTTGGAGAGGTAAGTTGGGGGTTGGTTAGGCACCGTCGGTTGGGCCACCCAAGGCCATGGAGCGTCGGGTGCAGGTTGCTTTTTAGGGTTAGATCTTTTTTAGCAGCTCCTGGTTGCACCTTCCAGTTTGAGGCTGCAGGTGTAGGCTAGAGGCTTGAGGCAGGTCAGGGCCGGATCTCGGGTCAGGATCGCTGGGGAGACCTCCTCTTGGTGTTGGGCCTCTCAAACTCTGGCTGTGGGCGTCGAGTGCAGAGTGATCCTTGTGGAGCTGGAGTCTGGTGTTTGAACATATCTGGTGTTCACGGGAGACAGTCTTTGTCATTGAAGGCATGCAGGTCCTCTGGGTTTCTCGAGGGTGCTGGCTGCAGGTGGGCACACCTTCTGGCCTGGCTAATTTTTACCGCCTGTCTTTCTGACGAGAAGGAGGGGAGACAGAAAGGGGGCCTGCTCCTGATAGCAGGAGAGGCTGGGGGTTGCATTACAAAGGCTGCAAGGCATTTGAAGCTCCCCTGCCACAGATGTCTCTTCCTGGCCTGGGGAGGTGTGAACACCTCGCCCAGGAAAGGCTTTGTTTCTGGGCTCAGGGAGCGAAGGCTCCCACCCTAGGGGTCCACAAACATGTCTTGTGGTGGCAGGCTGGTGTGCACCAGATAGGGAACCCACCAGAGGCTGGTCGTTTTTCAGGGGGCATCTCTAAGATGCCCCATGAGTGCATATTTCATTAAATCCCACACTGACATCAGTGTGGGTTTAATGTGCTGAGACGTTTGATACCAAACTTGTCAGTTTTATGTGCAGCCATCATGGTACTGTGGAGTTTGTAATGACAAACTCCCAGCACCATATACTCTTAATGGCAGCACTCCACTTACAATGTCTAAGAATTGAGCTAGACTCTGTAGGGCTATAGGGCTCATGCACCTGTACCCTCACCACTGGTATAGTGCACCCAGCTAGAGGGGTGACTGATCCATGCCAGGGCAGTGGGTTGTAGGTATGGCACACCGAGATTACAGGACCTCTAAAGGTGGCACAATAAGTGCTGCAGCTCTTAAAGGCCTTCCCTGGCCACAGTGCCCTAGGAACCCATGGTACAATTTACAAGGGACTGACATGTGGCCAGAGAGGTGCCAATTGGGGGTACATTGTACAGTTTTGGGGAAAGAACACAGGCACTGGGAACCTGATTGGCAGGGACCCAGGGCACATCAAGTCAAAGTGTATCAGTAGTCTGGCAAAAAGTGTGTGTGTGTGGGGGGGGTTACTGCACTCACTAGAAACCCAGCTTCTCACAATAGTACACTGACCTTCAAAGTCAGACCGACTTCTCTAACCTCTACTTTTGGTGAAGAAGTTGACTCTGAACTCTGCTCTGAAAGTTGTTTTGATGCCAACCTTGATCTCAAGGGAATAAAGTTTGCCCATTTTGCAAGAATCTCAAACGCCTACAACTTAAGCTTGCAATGCCACAAAGTGGAAACAATTTGTTAACTACTGCATTAGTAAGTATATGCAACATCTGCAGCCATTGGTTCAAAACATTATCTAGTGTCTGTAGCACCTGCAAAAACCAGGACCGGCATACACATGTATTAGGCTTCGGTATCTGCTTACCTGTGGAGCAGATAACATTATGTTCGTAGCATCTATGGCTGATGATATGCATGTTCCGTATACTCCTGGTATTTAGTGCTGGGCTTGGGCATCACAAGTTGCTTTTCTTAAGGAAGTTTAGAGTGGCAGGATGTGCGATGTCTCTTTCCTTAGTCTCCAGTACACGTGGGCCCTGACTCCATCCTAGACTTTTTTCTACCATCGCCATTCAACCTATCCAGCAATGGCTTTGACACCATTTGGTATCCTTATGGCTTTTTCAGGCCTACTTGTCTGACCCTTCAAGACTAAACCCTTTGAAAATAATCAACATGTGGTCAGCACATACCGGCCAGCTTTTCTGGCCGGTAAACCGTCCGATCTTTTCCATTACCAACAGGTGTCACAGTTCGAGGTCCCATGATTGGCCTTCCACGAATCGACCAAAGCAATTTAGGGTTTTTTGATCTTGCTGTGGGGAATAAATAGAGAAAAGGGGATGGTGGAACGCACACCTTTTCAGTTCTGCCCAAGGTGCAATGCAAAATACCCTTGGTTGGACCAGCATGCTGTTTGCTACCTCTACCTTCCCCCAACCAAGACCATGCCTCCTTTGAATTCTGCCTGTCTTTTTTTATGAAAAAAGATGCTGAGGTAGCCAAGAGATAGGCATTGGGCGTGCAGAAACATGCAGCAGCAACCTTCCTCAGAGACCACTGATATCTTCAGATAACATAACCTCTCAACATCAATGAGGCAAAATGGCTCCTTCTCCAGTATTAGCACTCAACCTATGCCATGCACAGAAAAGCTGTCCTAGAGTGCCTATGATGGTGCCTCCTCAGTGTAATAACCAACAAGGCCTCTATCAAAGATGACACCTAGGTGCATTGAGTATTCCGCATGTCCAAAAAAGTCAAGAATGAAACTCTGCACCACTAAAACTCCTGCACACTGAGGCAAAGCACCACTCCCATGGGAGTCTAGCATGAAGTCCTGAGCTAGGCATAAAGGGACAACAGCCTCTTAGTCTATGCCGCCACCACCTGGCTCTGGTCGGCATTAAAGGAAGGCTTTGGAGCCAAACAGGCCTCCGCTGAATAATGTCAAGCCACAACAGCCATTAACTCTGCCCCCCCTCAAGCTAAGGGCATTGTGGGAAGCTGGGTTTCTGTTGTGGTAACCCCCCACTCTTTGCCAGATTTCTTATGCACTTTGACTTGATGTGCCCTGGGTCCCTGCCAATCAGGTTCCCAGGGCCTGTGTTCTTTCCCAAAAACGTACCTTTTTACCCCCAATTGGCACCTCTCTGGCTCACATGTAAAATATACCATGGGATACCAACGGCACTGTGACCAGGGAAGGCCTCTAAGGGCTGCAGCACATATTGTGCCACCCTTAGATGTCCTGTACCTTAACACACACACACTGCCATTGCAAGCTGCATGTTTTGGTGCAGAGAAAGTGAAGAGTCGGCATGCAATACATCTGTGTGTGCCATACCTACAACCCACTGCCTATGGCATAAGTCAGCCAACCCTCTAGCTGGGTGCACTATGCCACTGGTGAGGGTAGAGGTGCATGAGCCCTGTTGCCCTACAGTGTCAAGTCCATTCTTAGACGTTGTAAGTTCATTAAAGCCATGAGGAGTGTATGGTCTTCGAGTTTATCATTACGAATCCCACAGCACCATAATGGCTTTACTGAGTTCTGGGAAGTTTGGTATCAAACTTCTCAGCATAATAAGCCCACACTGATGCCAGTATGGGATTTATTATACAATGCATTCAGAGGGCATCGTAGAGATGCCCCCTGAAAAACAACCAGCCTCTGGTGGGTTCTTTGACTGGTAAACCCCAGCCTCTCACCACAATAAATGTTTCTGGACCCCCTGGGGTGGGAGCCTTTGCTCCCTGAGCCCAGAAGCGAGGCCTTCCCTGCGCGGAGGTGGCAGGGGAACTTCAAAGGCCTTGCTGCCTTTGTAACATGACCCACAGCCTTTCCTGCTATCAGGAGCAGGCCCCCTTCCTGTCTCACCCCCTTTTCGGCGGGAAGACAGGCAGCAAAATTTAGCACAGCCCAGAAGGTGTGCCCACCTCTGCCACTCCCACCCCTCAGATGGGGGAGGCGAGGTGAAGCACAACTCTCACCCCCTGCCATCTTTCAAATGGGGGGACCCAGCAAACCAGAGAGAGGCATATGCCCCCCTTACATTGGTCCTGACCTTTACTTACCTGTAACACCCCTAAATGTAGTATTTAGGGGCAACCCTGAACCTTGCCCCCTCAGACAAGAACCCACCAGAAGAAGAGAAGAAGGACCGAAGAAGGTGTGCTGAAACTAAGAGAAGGACACCCACTGACTTATCCCCAGCCCTAACGACCTGTCCTCACCTCGAACCTGCTCCAGCGAAATCCTGGTGTGTCCTGCACCCAGCAGCCCCAAGAACCCAAAGGACCTGCCCTGCCTTCCAAAAACAAGACTTTGTCTCCCGTGAGCACCGGATTTGCTCACCCACAGACTCTGGCTCTGGCCAAATCCGCAAGTCTGCACCCGACACCCGCGGCCTGACTTCCAGTGGCCCAACAGCACAAGGAGATCCCCCCCGGTGATCCTTACGTGAGATCTGGGGATCTCTGACCTGCCTCAACTCTCCAAACAACGCCCGCAGTCTCTTTCTGGAGAATCCCCCTGACCGCAACCAGAGCTGGAAAGAAAACACAACGTCTAAAGACATCACTGCACCCGATGTCCCACGGCCTTGGGTGACCCAACATCCCCAGGCATCCCAACTTACCTTTCCAACCGGTGGTCACCTCCAGAAGATCTTCGTCCCTGAGCCTGCAGTCTTTGTTCCAACTGGAGAATCCCCATTGAAATCAACAGGGCACCTGACGCCAGAACAGCACCCTGCACCCAGCCGCCCCTCCGCCGCTCTGGGTGTACTTTGGGTGCTAACTCGGATCTCCCTTTGCCCTGAGCCTGAAACCTGGAGCTTTGCTCCCACAACCTTGTGGCCTGCTCGTGAGCAGCCACCAACCGGAAGCCGCCTGTAACCCATTGGATCACATTGGGCCTCAGTACTCTGCACCCGGCCGCACTAGTGCAGCTGAGGGTGTTCTGGGAGTGCATCCTCGACCCTGGGGGAACCCTGGTTCTAACCCCAGAATACCAACTGCCACAAATAACTACTTACCCGTAAACGATAACTCAATTTCCTCCGATAGGATTGGATGGACTGCTTTTTTTGAGAATTGTTTTAAGTGTGGAGTTGGTTTGTGTGAAAACTTGAAAAACTGCAAATGCACTAAAAATGAATTACTTACCTTTTGTCTGCGGGATGTCTCATTGTGATATCTAGGGATATCACACTGATTAGCAAAAGTAACTTAAAAAGTAATCTAAAAAGTAACGTGCACTGTAATCTGTAAAGTAATTGAAAAGTAGTTCTGAATTGTTGATTTACTTGTAATTCAACCAACTGCATTGGAAGCTGCATTCAACTGTAAATAACTGCATACAAATTTGCAAAGTATTATTTCACTTACCTGCACAAAGCTTGGCTTGGCTCTAGAAATAAAATAACTAAATAATATTTTTGATGCAAACAAATTGGTCTGAGTTCAGTCTCTGAGTGTGTGACATCATTTGCTGACTGAGTGTGTACAACACATGCTTAACACTACCCTCTGATAAAGCCTTACTGCTTGCCCACACTACCACAAATAGAGAGTAAGGTGCTATCTACTTTTACCTCTGTCTACCTTTGGGGTTCCACTGGACTCTGTGCACACTATACCTCATTTTGGTATAGTACATACAGAGCCAGCTTCCTACAACATGTGAACGTAATAATTGAGCCTAAACTGTGGAGGAGGGTGAATAACATGCAAATCTATTAATGATAGTCATGGTGGAGAACTACAGTGTGTACAATTAAGTAACTTGTGTTTTTCGAGTATTGGATCTTTCATAGATTCATATGTTTGAATCAGGATAGCAAGCAGTAGTTAGAAAGTGACAAATTATGCTTCTGTTATTTATAAAAAAGTGTGAATTTTATGAACTTCAGCCCACCATTAACAACACGTTTGTCTTTGCCCTGCTCTCTGCTACCTAGTCCCCTCATTCACAAGTCCTCACTGATTACCTGAGGCTACTTATAAGGTCAATAGCGTGTACTCCTCTCACTACAATAAAATGGACTTTAAAGCTGTAGTTCAGCTGTTCTGTGACTAATTGTGCTTTGGTTAATTACAAATGTTTGTGAATTGTGCGCAGTTCTGCCTGCCATAAACAAAACTTAACTGCTGCAAGGCCCAGTTCTCCAGCCTCCGTCCTCCTCTCCTCCTCTTTCAGACTGAATTTAGGATTAGAAAACTGAACACATCTCTCCTTCAGGTACCCTCTTTTGGTGGTAGCCGGGCAATGGCACTAGGAATGTGCTTACTCCCAAAGTGATGGCAAGTCAGATATTCACTGCAAAATATTCTATCTGTGCAACTCTCTGGGTCAGCTCTTTCAAGGGAAAGATGTCAGGGCTGGCCCAGAGGGAAACCAGTTATTAGTGTTCGGGACCCTAGATGGCAGAAATGTGGGCTTAATTAATGTTTGTCCCTCATATAGGTAATGCTCTATTCTTCCCAAACCTGTTTCACACATCCCTACCATATGTTGACACATAAACGATATAGGCAGGGTTCATGAATGTGTGCATGGCGGGCAGAAAGATAGTATCCCTCTCAAAAAATAAAACTGGGAATGACAGAAGTACTGAAATGAAAATGAGCGAAATTGATTAGTTTGATCTTTGGAGAAGACAACAGCTAGCTGACAGGGAGTGTTTGTCTCACTCAGTGACACACACTGCATGTAATAGGCCAGATTATGTTCCAGTTAGACAGGCGGTGCAACACAGGTTTACCAGCTGACTGTTTAAAGTAGGTTCCTGTCAGATTATTCCTCTTATGAGATAACATATAAGGCTATGGACAGTAGAGGTAGAATCCCTACCTGGTACCATAGGGCAGAGGTACTCCTTGGTCGAGCATGGGCTGGCAAGATAGGGGATGCATTTAAGAGAATACTTTAGAGTTTATTAAGGACATATTGCAACTAGAGCGAATGAAAGAGAAACATAGAAAATGGTGATACGAGGAGAGTATTTGTCTAGTATATATGGACCCAGGCTTCAATTGGAACAGACGCTCACAGAACAGGAGCACATCCTCAAACCCTTTGATGTGGAAGCTGTGGGGAGCAGCTGTTGACTGTTATAGGTGCAAGGAGACCGATAGGAGATACTTGGGCATATTACCTAAAGTGATCTGGTGGTACAGCAGGCGCGTATACCTGCTTTCTGTGCCCGGGTCACTTTGCTATTACGGATAAGGCCACAGATGCTTTTGCGCCCCTTCTGAAATACAGATAGTGTTGGCACATATGTAGCTCTGGTGCTATCCTATAGGGTCATTCCCATATTCACATAGGGGCACAGCCCAATGCAAATGAGGTTGACACTTTGCCCCTGTGCGTGCCATAATATTGACTCCAGCAAAGAGGGCATTGGGAGACATAGTGATTTTGCACCACAAAGATGTAGCGCACAGTCAGTGCTCCACGCAAGGGTACACTCAACAGGAAGATGGACCCGCTAGACACCTTCCTGTGGGCTGGTGCGGTCATTCACTGCACACAGCTGCAGGATCTCTATCCTCGTTTGTAATGCAAACTGCATTGCATCATGCAAAGAAAGATGGACCGCTAGCTTCAAATAAACAGTCCACCTTTCACTAAGGTGCTGCCCTCAGGGTCGCCAAAGTTTGCAGCAGCCCTGGGAACAGTCCATTATCTGTGATAAGGCACACTGCCCCTGTTTGAACCCGGCTTACTTAGTTGGATAGTGTGCCCTTTACATAATGCGGCCTCTTGACTAACCTGGATAGATTTACGAGAATTAAATATAGACAGAAGACTCGGTAACACTCAGCGGCTGCTATCCTGTCTTCTGAAGAGAGAAAGACCACTCACCCAAATAAAAAGGAAAAAGAGTGAAGGATATCACTACTCAGTAATGGATATGTGAATCTTGCTGTGCTTACCTGGCAGATGTCTACAAACAGCTTGGACGTGTACACAGGGAAGACCTAGAGGGCCTAATGAATGAAATTACTCTGCCTAGATTTAATGAAGATAAGAATGATATGCTAAATTCACCTCGTGCTAAAGAGGAAATGCGTTACTTACCTGTAACTGCAGTTATCCAGTATTGGTATCTTTCATAGATTCACATGCCTGAATCATTCCCCGGAGTCGGGGTTGGAGTCACCGGTAAATAAAAACAGTAATGTCATATAGACATATACATACTAATAGGCCAGAGGCCTCACATTAGTAACCTATCCAAGTCCTTTTGTATTTATTTATTTATTTATTTTAGAGGTTTTATATAGCGCTAGCTGGACCCAGGGGTATCAGAGCGCTTTACATTTTAGAGACAAGAAGGTCAATAAGACAGGGGACATACATAGCATCAATGTATATAAACAACATATAGGTCTATAAGATTTCAAAATGATACATATGGGAAATAAGCACATCAAAATATGGAAGATGTGAATAATAAAAAATATCAAAAGGCAACAAATTGGGAAAAAAAAAGCGGGAGGGACAGAGGTGAGGGGGGTTGGAGGGGATGAGGGCTGAAGGTGGACAAGGGAAGGGGGTGCAAGGAGGAGTGAAGGTGGTAAACAGGGAGGGGGAAGTGACGAGGAGGAAGGGCGAGTAAGGCTGAAAAAAAGGGAGGGCGGATGCATCTAGGGTCGGACAGATGTGGCCAGTGGAAGAGAACAGATATGGATTAGGGTCCCCAAAATTTATTGAGGAGATGTAGTTTGAGTTCTTTTTTGAAGCTAGAGTAGGAAGGGTTGCAGCGAAGGTCAGTTGGAAGGGCATTCCAAATGCAAGGCGCGTTGCCGGAAAAGGATCGAGACTGGGTGGTTTTCTTTTTTAGAAGGGGGGGATAAGAAGTAGGGTGTTAGTACTTCTCAAGGAACGGGAGCAACCGGCTTTAGTGAGTTTGTTAGCGAGGTAGGTCGGTGTGTTTTGATGGAGAATTTTGTGTGTAATGCAGGCTGTTTTGTAAGTGGATCTACCTTCAATGGGGAGCCATTTAAGGGTTTTAAGGGCAGGGGAGATGTGGTTGAATCGCTTGCAGTCTGAGGTAAGCCTAGCTGCAAGGTGAAGCACAGATTTAAGAGTTGCTAAGTGGATCTTGGGAATTCCGGTGAGAATGGCATTGCCATAGTCGATGCGAGAAAGAACAAGTGATTGGACTGCTAGTTTGAAATCATCGATAGGGATGAAGGGCTTGATTTTCTTTAGGTGGCGGAGAGTGAAGAGGGCTCCTTTGGCAGAATTATTGATGTGTACCTTGAGTGTAAGGAGGTTGTCAAGGGAGATCCCTAGTGATTTGACTGAGGAGGACAAAGATAAGGAGCAGTTGAGGGCATTAAGGTCGGAGATCCAATTCTGAATGGGCAGCTGGTTGTTTTTGGGGGAAAAAAGAATAATTTCAGTTTTTTTAGGGTTGAGTTTGAGGTGGTTAATGTGGAACCAGGCTTGAATCTTGATGAGAGTGTTGTTGAGGTGAAGGATGTCAGCATGAGTTTTAATCTTATAATAGAGTTGGGTGTCGTCAGCATAGAGATGGTAGTTGATCCCGGCTTGTTTAAGAATGAGAGTGAGGGGTTCCATGAAAAGGTTAAAGAGTGTGGGAGAGAGGATGGATCCTTGCGGAACTCCTAAGGAGATGGGGGTAGGGTTAGATAGGCAATTTTGGATTTTGATTTGTTGAGAACGGTGTTGTAGGTATGAGACAAACCATTTGTGTGTCGTACCATTCAGGCCGAAACGATCGCTAAGAACATTGAGAAGAGCAGAGTGATTAACAGTATCAAATGCTGCAGAGAGATCAAGGAGGATCAGAAGGCTAGATTCACCATTGTCAAGTGAGTGGTGGATGTCGTCAACAATGTTCAGCATGGCGGTTTCAGTGCTGCATCCTTTCCTAAAGCCAGATTGGAAGGTGTCTAGTAAGTTAAAGTGTTCAATGTGTCTATCTAGTTGGAGAAGAACACATTTTTCCAGGGCTTTAGAAAGAAGGGGGAGGTTGGAGATGGGACGAAGGTTATTGAGGTCGTTTGGGTCTGCCAAAGGATTTTTGATAATGGGGGTGATTTGGCCTAGTTGCAATGAAGTGGGGACGCAGCCGGTGGCAAGGGAGCTGTTGATAATAGAGGTCCAGGAAGGGGTGATGATGTGTTTTAGGTTTTGGACAAGTTTGGAGGGGAGAGGGTCTTTGGTGTGGGAGGAAGGCTTGATTTTGGAAATGATGTTAAAGACGTCTCTTTCAGTGACTGGCTGGAAGTTAAGCCAAGTGGCATTATTTTTAGTAAGAGAGTTAGGATGATTGGAGTCAAGGAAAATGGAGGGCAATGGGGGGTGAGGGAGATCAGAGTTATGATGGGCAGTAGTAGGTGTAGGGGGAGTTATGAAGGAGGGTGGGATGTTAAGAGAGATGTTCGGGTTAGTGGTAGGGATCGCAGTAGAGAGGAAGGATTGCTCAATTAGTTTAATTTTGTCTGAAAAAAGAGAGCTATTTCTTCACATCTAGTCGTCGAGGCCAGTGTGACAGGGGGAGCGGACGCAGTTTGATTGCGCACAATGTTGAATAGTTCTCTTGGCCTATTTTGAGCTCGATCTAGTTGTGACCTGAAGAAGGAAGTTTTTTGTCTAAAGATGTGTTTTTTGTAGAATGATCTAGCAAGTCTGAGACGGGCCAGGTTAAAAGGAGAGGGGTGCTGTCTCCATAATCTTTCAGTTAATCTGAGTCTACGTCTTTCATTATTTAGGTCTGTGTTAAACCATGATTTGGAGGGGATATTTCTTTGTTTTTTGAGTTTGAGAGAGGCTAGAAGGTCAAGGGTAGCAGTGACAGCTTTGTTATATTGTTTGGTTAGTTCATTCGTGTTAAGGGAGGGAGGGATATCGAGAAGCTGGGCATGAAGTTTGGATTCAAGTAAGTCGGGAGGGATGTGATTGAGATTTCTGATCAGTTTCATGGGTTTAATAGTTTTGGAAGGAGGGCGGAGGCAGAGGTGGTTATGGAGAACAGGATAAGGTGATGGTCTGACCAGTCAATGGGAATGATGTTAGATAGGAGGGCTAGATCTTTGCTGGTAATGATAGCGTCAAGGGTGGCTCCTTTGGAATGGGTTGGTGATTGACAGATTTGTTTGAGGTCCTTAATTTCGAGAAGGTCAGAGAGGAGGGAGATTGAGGGATCTTTGGTATCATTCCAATGGAGATTAAAGTCTCCCAGGAAGATGTTTTTAGATTTGGAAATTGAGGATTGGGTAAGAAGGTTCGATAGTTTGTCAATGAATGGGTAGTGATTTCCAGGCGGATTATATATATTGTGAAGGCGGATGGGGGAGGAACCCTATATTTTGAGTTCGGCTATAAGGTATTCAAAGGAGGCATATTCGGTGTTATTGATAAGGGAGAGCTGTAGTTCGTCTTTGAAGATGATAGCTACACCACCGCCTTTTCGGATGGGTCTATCTTTCCTAATGATGGAGTAGCCCGGGGGTGAGAGTAGGTCAAGAATGCTTGTAGAGTGGTCATTAAGCCAGGATTCTGTAAGGAACGCAATGTCGATGGATTCGCTAAGGATGGTTTCAGAGATTTCTATGGCATGTCGGGCAGCAGAGCGGCAGTTAACAAGCATGCAGGTGAGGGGTTTGGGAGTGGGTTTAGGAGATGGGAGGGCACGGATGGAGGTGAGATGAGGAGGGGGTCTAGGTGAGACAGGTGAAAGGGGAATACGACTAGTCCCTAATATGATGGGGATGCTAGAGAAGGGGGGAGGGGTGTTCATGGTTGAGGAGTATGAAGGGTAGGAATTTTGAAGGTCGGAAATCTCCCGGTGAGAGAGGGTGCAAGTGGTGCGGAGTGGTCTTTGAGCCCGGCAAAGCAAGGGAGTTGTTTTCCGGGGTTTGGGGGTGATGGGGTTTATTAGACCAGGGCTAGCGGTGTTTCTTCGGGGAGGGAGGTCGCTGGATTTGAGGTTGAGGAAATCGTTCCTAAGACGAGAGAAATCTCTGGTAAGAGTGGAGAGGTTAAGTTCGATGTTGCGAAGGGAGTTTGAGATGAGAGTGAGGGGGCAAATAGGGTGTGGGGGAGAGGAAGACAAAAGGGGTTCGGCGTTAGCTGCAGAGGGGGGTCTGCTCTGAGGAGGCAGTGAGCAGATGCAGGCAGGAGGCCTGTTCTGAGGAGGAGATGAGCCGATGTAGGCAGGAGAGCAGGGAGGGCTGTAGTTGAAGGGAGAAGGAGTGGCATGTGAGGGTAGGCGGGAGATGAGACCTTTGTGGATGAGAAGTTAGGAGATAGCAAGGAGGGACAGTTGCGGATTGGTGTAGGAGTGAGGGGGGATAATGGGAAGAGTGTCGTTCAAGAAGGGAGAGGATGAGTTGGGAGAAGAAGGGTGTGGGGAAGTGTGATTCAGAGGGTGTGAGGCTGAATTGGGAGGGGAGGAATGAGGGGGTGGAGTAGGAAAGGAAGGGGAATCAGGGTGAGGAGCATTGTGATTCAGCGGGTATGAGGATGAGTTGGGAGAGGAGGAGTGAGGGGGGGTTGGAGGAGGAATGGAAGGGGAATCTAGGTGAGGAGTATTGTGATTCAGCGTAGGTGAGGATGAGTTGGGAGGGGAGGAATGGAAGGGGAGACTGTGAGAGAGGGCCAGGAGGGTGGAGTAATAGGGAGGGGAATGGGAGGGCTGATTGGGTGCAAGGGGGATTGGGAGTGAGGGGGTGAGGAGAGGATCAAAGGGAGAGGGGGGGTCATAGTGAGGAAAGAGGGGATGGGTGATAACATTTGCATAGTGTCATTGGATGTTGAAAGGTCAGGGGTGGGAAAGGTGGGCTGGTGAGGCGGGGTCGGTGGGGAGAGAGGAGGTGGAGAGTATAGGAGGCTGTTGGTGGAATTGGAAAGTTGGATGGCCAAGGATCTGAAATGGAGTTCGAAGGTGTTAAGATGGGGTACGGCCGCTTGGATGAGGATGTTACCAGTTTTAAAAATGGAGATGTTGATTTCCCCACAAAGGTTTGGAGAGGGGGTGGTGGAAAGTTTGTCGACATGAGGTATTTTGGAGGTTTTAGTGAACCTTAGTTTTAGTCCTTTTGAAAAAAGGACCAAACTTTGGCCAGGAGCCAATCAGCTACTACCACCCTCTAGAACCTTCCTGGAAGGAGCCCTAGTCCCTCAGATTTTCGTAAGCACAGTGCTAAGTAGTACCTACTGAGAGAACCAAGGTGAGCCCTTCCAGGGGAGGTGGGTGGGTTGCATGTGAATCTATAAAAGATACCAATACTGGATAACTGCAGTTACAGGTAAGTAAAGCATTTCTTATCCAGTATTATGGGTATCTTTCATAGATTCACATGCCTGAATCAGAGTAGCAAGCAATAGGCAGCACATTTCGCATAATATAGCATGTAAGACACTTGATAACAACTTATCAATAGTGTAAAGCAATAAACTGCAAACAGTAGCAGGATAAGAAATGTGCAATTAGGTAATAGGAAAGGTGGGATGAAAGGAAGAAGGCTCACCTCTAATGAAATAGATGACGGAGCACCGCCTGACCCACTGCTGCATCCTTCATAAGTTTTGAATCCAAGCAGTAGTGCTTGGTGAACGTATGTGGTGTCTTCCATGTGGCCGCTCAGCAAATGTCGACAATGGGCATCCCAGAAAAGAGCGCCATGGAGGTGGAAACCGCTCTAGTGGAATGAGCCCGAACCTTGGAGGGCAGAGGATGTCCCGCCTGCTGATGGCAGAAGGCAATGGCCGCAGAGATCCATCTTGAAATGCTCTGCTTTGACAGTGGTAGGCCCTTCCTGGGCCTGCTGAAGGCAATAAACAATTGGTTGGACTTGCGAAATTGTGCCGTTCTATGAATGTAGAATTTTAGACATCTATTCAGATCTAAGGAATGTAGAGATATCTCCGCTGCTGAAGATGGATTCGGGAAGAAGGGTCTCAGGACAATAGGTTCGTTTAGATGAAAAGTAGACGGAACCTTTGGTATGAATTTGGGTTTAGTCCGTAGAATGACCCTGTCCTGTTTGAACTGAAGAAACGGGTCTTGAATAGAGAAAGCCTGCAGTTCACTCACTCTCCTTTCCGACGTGAGAGCCAGCAAAAGAGCTGTTTTCCATGACAAGTATTTGAGATCTGCTTTATGCATTGGCTCAAAGGGGTGTTTCATCAATTGAGCCAAGACCACATTGAGTTGCCATGTAGGTGGTAAAGGTTTTATTGGAGGGTAAGTCCTGAATAAGCCTTTCAGAAACTGCTTGACCAGCCTATTGGACCATAGGGAAATTCCAGACGAAGAGCGCCTGAACCGAGATATGGCTGCCAGGTGGACTTTGATTGAGGCATGGGCCAATCCCGAGTTGGCCAGGTGAAGCAGGTAAGGCAGAAGTTGAGCCGGAGATGACGAGAATGGGTGCAGGTTGTTAGCTTTACACCACAAACAGAATCTCTTCCACTTAAGGGAATACGTTTTGATGGTACTGTCCGCCCGGGCCCGGGCTAAGACAACTCTGCAGTCCTGAGGAATATCTAAGTCCTGTAACTCTCTGAACTCAGGTGCCAAGCCGATAATCTGAGAGATGTCGGATCTGGATGTTGGACTTGCCCCTGGTTCATAGTACTTGCGGAGCGATAATCTCAAGTAATTTGTCTGGGAAATCGTTTTTAGGGCCTGGAGGTCTGTATATTAGGGCTCCCCTCCCGGTACCTTTAGATAGTCCTTCTATCCTAAAGACACTTAGTTCTAATTGGCCTGAGCTT
Organism: Lissotriton helveticus; assembly: GCF_964261635.1. Taxonomy (NCBI): domain Eukaryota; kingdom Metazoa; phylum Chordata; class Amphibia; order Caudata; family Salamandridae; genus Lissotriton; species Lissotriton helveticus. Next base: position 594,350,631 of record NC_136070.1, on the reverse strand, counting down.
ACAGTTTCTAAGGAGGTAATGGTCACTCCGGAGATAGTGGCAATGAGTAGACCTACTCCTCTAATCTTCTTTCTGTCCACTCTAGTTACATTGTGGTGGAAAAGCCGTATGTACATCAGGAGAGGTGTGCTCATGTAGCCAAGTTTCCCTAGCAAAGCAGATATCCGGTGCCTCCATATCTCCACCAAGTGTTTCGGGATGGAGCGTGCGTTAAAGTAGATAGCCTTTAGTGATTTGAGAATTATAGCATGGTTTGAGTCACGAGATGGTTGGACTATGTAAAGCGCTCTAATATCCGTGAGGATCTTGTTCGCGCTCTATAAAACATTCTAAATATGCTCGGTAAAGCAGGTTCTATTAAACATGATATATCTTGAACTCTGCAAATTTTTTCTTCTAATGTAACTGAGGGTCTGGGGTAAGAGTTATTTAAATCTTTTAACTCTTGACTGTAGTATTTTATTGGTGCCATATTATTTACTCACCAATTGGACGCACCAGGGCAGGGAGCCGGGATGGAATGAAAAATGCAGGGCCCTGGCAGCAGACGGGCGCAGACGGGCTTGCCTTTGATGCGCAGCTGCGCGCGTCCACGCCCTGCCCCGCTTTATGTAGGGTTAGAGCTAATTGCAGGGACTATGGTATGTTATATGTTATGTTATAATGGATTTATAACGCGCACAAATACTCAAGTGTCCTGACGCGCAAAATAACAGTGACCCGATGGAGCAAAAACTTTAACACGACTGCTTAAAGAAGAAGGTTTTAAGTTGCTTTTTAAAAAGTCTGAGATCCTGAGTGTTCAGTAATTCCAGGGGCAGGGAGTTCCATGCCATAGCTGCTTTGACGGGCAAAGACTGACCCCTCAGCCGCATTCTGCGGAAACGTGGGATCACCATTCGTCGGTGGGTGGCTGAGCGCAACAATCTGTTAGGGACATAGAAAGTAAAACGCTTCCTGATGTACATTGGTTCAAGATCGTGCAGAGCTCTGTGTGCCAGAGTAAGAGCTTTAAATTGCACTCTCTGAGCCACAGGCAGCCAATGCAACTCACGTAAATGCTGTTTTACGCTAGATCTTCCGGAGATGTTAAACAGAAGTCTAGCCGCGGCATTCTGTATGGTCTGTAGTTTTTTTTGTAAATATCCAGGAATTCCCACATACAGAGCATTGGCATAGTCAAAGAGGGAGAGAATGAGCACGAACAACCGTTTCCTTGGAATGCCAACAGCAGCTTACGGTCGGCAAACCGAAAGTTAAGTCTTTGCCTTAGTTGTCCCTCTGTTCAATCGCACACGCCGTGACGGACCGGGGACTAAGGCGCTAATAACACAGGTAGGTGAAATTGAACAAAAAGGGTATATGCGGTGCAATTTAAAATGATTAAAAACACATCTTGTCGCAGCGGCGACAGACTACAAGCTAACAGAAGGGATATACTAGACCAACCTAGGCTGCAGTTGTGACATTTAAAGTTGCTTCCCACTTGTGTTCTTGGCTCAGTGTACAGCACTTAAATCTCATTGGTAATATGGCAGAGTAGTCCAAGGTTTACTTGAGGAAGTGAAGAGGGTTAGATAATCAGAACACAGTAAAACATTAGAATATCACTCAATTACTGATGTCCAACTAGTGTCTTAAACTACAAAGGAAAAGTACTTTAATACACAAAAAACTAAGTACCACATCTACAATATTGGTGCCTACTTAACTGGCTCATTCTTAGCCAGAGATATAACCCCAAACAATATTATAGTACCGGTGAGTTAAACACAAGAATTTCACTTAAATTTGGAGACTGTGGCCAAAGCAAGCTTGTGGAGATGTTCGCAATTAGTTCCCAGCTAATACAGAACTGAGGCTCACAGTCCATTGAAAACTTACTTCAATGGGGATGTTCTTACTGCACGTTGGGGAGCACGATCCCCTGAAGTCAATAGCACAGTTCACAATCTCATCCACTGATAAATACCACACAGAGCTGCCACCAGTTATCGGTGGCCGTGTTGCTACACTGCAGTCATAAGAGTCACCCTTTTCTCTGTTGAGATTTGTCCCACTGAACAACGGTTGCAATGTTCTTAGGAGATTTTGATGCCATTGAATCCTCCCACATGGGCAAAAAGAACCCACTCTAAGCATGACATACCAAATCGTCACTGAAGGTTGGTGAACGAGACAATGTCTTGAATTTAGGAAAGAGCTGAAGTCACATTTCTTTAAACAACACAATATTGTATCGTAATTGTATTGTAATTGCATTTATATAGCGCTTACTACCCCAGACGAGGCGTCAAAGCACTTTTTTGGCGAGTAGCACACTACTCCGGAACCCATAAAGGATTAGTGGAGAATTAGTATAGTGAAATATGAAAGTAATTTGAGTAGTGGATATGTTAGTCAGTATTTTGGATTCAGAAGGATAGTGGAGGGATAGAAGAGGGAAAAAGTTTGCATTTATATAACACTTGCTACCCCTGATGGGGTGTTGAATCACTTTTGCGGCGAGTGTAGGAAAGTAGGGTCTGCTTTCCTATGGTCAGCCCACTTTTTTGCTTTTTGCTTCACTGGTTTTTGGTGATGTGGCTGTGGGCCTGCTAATCAGACCCACAGCTCTGCTGTTCTCTCTCTAAATTTACACCATGTACTTTAGGTACATCACCAATTGGGATTTGGGTCACTCTTGTGAATCCCTGTACAGTGTACTATAGGTACCCAGGGCATAGGTGCACCCAAGGCCTACTAGGGGCTGCAGCATATCTTTTGCCACCCCTGGCTGGCAATCCAAACTGACACAACTGGCTGATCACTCCGCTGGGGCAAGGTTGTGTAATCGCCCTTTGCTTAGGTGTAGTATTCCTATACCTACCATTATATATAGACACATATGCACCTATAAGTCACTCCTATGGCAGGCCTTAACAATCCTGAAGGCAGAGTGCTTGGTTTTATGTGAGATGAGGCTCTAGCATGAGCTGAGCCTGTCTGCAGCTTTCGGAACCATGTCCTTATAGCTGTTCTATGATATTGCCATACCATAAACTCTTAAGTGCATTATGAACCTCGCGGTTAAATGCTAACTTTGGTTTGGCTTTATCAAAACATGTCGTGTAAGGTGTCATACGCTTTGGAATACTACCCCCTCGCCGATCCTGGCGACGGGGGTAGCATTCCACCCTTCTAGAGGGAGAAGACATGTTACTTCCACTAATCCCGGTTAAAGTTAACCAGAGCCTCAGCATCACAAAATGGATGCTGCTGCCACAGACACAAGTCTGACCTCCTGCTGCTGGGAGTCCTTCCAACGAGGGAGGCTTGGACAATAGGTTTCCTGTCTTGGGAGGTGCTAGTACCACCCCAGACAGGCCATAGTGTATTGGGGCAGGGAGGGCTGAATGAAATGAGACACTGCCTGGAGGACACAAGGTGTCCCATGCATAGTCCAGTTCAAACCGGTGCTGGGGCACTCCAGCCCCAGCTCTGGCGTGAACTGGACAAAGGGAAAGGGGTGTAACCACCCCCTTCCTGGGTCCCACCCAAAGGAGGGACCTAGCAGGTAAATTTGGTATATAGGTAGGAGCTGAGTACCAAGACTTTAGATTTATCCTGACTGAAACTTGAAACGAAACTCTGGACCTTCGACATTCTACTCGACATAGAAGACTGAAGAATCTCCCTTGTGGTCAAGGAGTGACCACCCTGCAAAAGCAGGCACCATCAAGCGATCAACGGTTTGCTTTGTCGACGCTCCCGCCGGAGCCCGAGCACAGAGCCTGACAAGACCCGGACTTCCAGACTTCCAACAGCCCGATCCACAGTCACAGCAGAGCTGAGACCCGTGGAGGCGACGAGAGACGTGGGACCGGCCATCTTGGAAAGCCAGCAAATTGCTTTACGTGCAACTTCTGAGGCACCCTCGAAGTTGTGCATTGGGGATTGAGAAGCCCGAGCACCAACTGCACCGAAGATCAGCCCTCCACACTCCACGAGTTCTGCGTGGGGCCCTTCTGCATTTTCCTGCTTGACGCGTCTGTCCAGTCACTTGCCCGTTGGCTAGTGGCCTCTGTGACGACGAAACCTTTGATTTACAATGCTGGTCTGGTTGCTCCAGACTGGCCCTTTCTCCCCTGAAAAGGAACAGCCCATCAGACCTTGCTGGTCTGATTAAGAAGCCATCTTCCTTTTCTGCGTGGGTTGCCTTTGCCAAGGCTTGTTGACTCCAATCCGGAAGCCGACACCGCCGACAGCGAGATCCTTCGTGGGACAGTCCGTGCCCAGCTCCTGGTCGTCGTCGACACCTCCTGGTCCACGTGGCTGCAGAGACAAGCTTCACGACATCACCTGATTGCTTCGCGACATCGCCTGGTCCCTTCCTGGTTCCATCCTGGTCACTGGCTAGTGACCCAGACTCTGTCCCCTCTGCTTTCAGGTACTCTTCATCCTCGATCCGCCCTTGGATCCATCCGGACACTTCTCTCCTGGTCGCCTGCAGCATCTTTCTCCAAGGCTCCATAGGAATCAGCGACGAAACCCGACACACTTTGACACCTATGCACCCGCTTCCTGTGGGTGAGGTAACGCGAATATTTCGGTACTCCTGTGGGTATTGACTATCCTAGTGTCCTAGTTTCAAGTAGCTTTTTCCTAGTCCATCCGGAAGTGTCCTAAAAGAACTAGTTTCCAATTCTTTAGTTCCCATTCTAACTCTATGGTAACTCGCGTGCGTGTAAAGACACTGCACACACATCCCGTGGGCCTCCTGCTCCCTATCCTTTGGTAGTACAGCGTAGCCCCAGCAATTCTCCAGGCCCTAGGCCTTTCCTTTGTTTGTGACGTGGTTCTTATACCACTATTTTAGTATATGGTTCGAAGTGCCCCATGGGCATTACTGTATTTTGTGCAACTTATTGTATTTTTTTTTTATTTTTTTTTATTAAAAACTTTTATTGAGCAGCAGAAATCATATTTACAAACACGGGCCTACAACCACACGGGCTGGCCGCTAACAGCAAGGCATGATGCAGTACAAGAAAATCAGTGGTCGAAACCCCAGCGATAGGCAAGAACAGGATAAAAATGCCACACAGAGTGCAAAGCAGGATTGAAACTTTTCTTATTTTGGAAAAATAAAAAGAAACAAACACAGAAACAAGGCGAAGAACGTAAAGGATAGAGTCAGCCCCTGAGGGGGGGAAGCTCACTAATGAGAGACACAAATGTGCAATCAATAGAACGAGTCAGGGTGGGGGGACAGAGGGGAGGTCAAGCAAACCACATGAATAATGAACGAACTTATGGGAATGTCAATTCAGGGGGATAAGGGGACATCAGGGGTCTCTACCAGGGGAGGAGTACAGATGTTCCCACGATAGGCGTTCCACTGACCCCAGATCTTCGTCCATGCCCTTGGTCTGCCCCTAGCTGTGTATACCGTCTTTTCCCTGAACATAGACCAGTCCATATTTTCTTCCCATACAGACACGGTAGGGGGTCTGTGCGAGCCCCAAAGCTGCGCTATATCTCGTTTTGCAACCATGTACCCCAGGGTCGCCCATCTCGTCTGGGCAACTGTGTAATCGTTGGGTTCCCACACATTCAGCAAACACCTCCGGGCCTCAGGCAACAGGGCAATCCCAGTAACATCAGCCATCACCGCAAGCACTCTAGTCCAATAATCAGCCACCTCCGAACACTCCCAAAGGATATGGAGAAACGTAGCACTCATTCCGCACCCACGCTTGCACAGCCCATCCGGGGAGAAACCCATTGCAACCAAACGAGGACCAGTGACGTACACTCGGTGTAATATCTTAAGCTGGACGAGACAGTACGGGCGGGGATGGCGACCTCTTTCGGGGAAGACAGAGCCGATTGCCAGTCTTCGTCGTCCAATTCCAGCCCATCTCCAGTCCACACTTCTCTAAGCCGGACGAGCAGATCCGCTCGATTGTTAATCAACTTCTTGTAGATCAAAGAGATAGTGCTATTAGGGAGATAACCGTCGAGTATACGATCTTCAAGGGGGGAGGACTCAGGGATGGCGGCACCGGGAACCAGAACCGAAGTCAGAGCATGACGGACCTGCAAGTATCTAAAAAACTCTCTGTCACTCAATTCGTATTCATTCCGAAGGGCCTCGAAGGACTTCACTGTTCCATTCACCCAAAGGTCACCCACTCTACAGATACCAATCATGTCCCAGCGTTCAAACCCCTTCGTAGTCCAGAGGCATCCCAAACGTTCAGACGCATAAAGTGGAGTCGCCAGCGTGACTCGATCAACCCAGCCCATGCTCACATTCGCAGCCCGCCACACACTAACAGCAATCCTAGTCGGTCCCGTAAGGTGAAGCCCAGCCGCCTTGGAATAAAGCACTCTATTGAAGTCTCCACCCGGCAATTGGAATCTGTCCATTTCAAAAGCCGGATTCAGGCCGGGTGAGTATACCGAGTGGTTGATGGCGGACAACTGGGAGGCCCAATAATATCTCCTAATGTCAGGAAGTGCCATGCCCCCATCATACCAAGGGATGGTGAGCTTCGCAAGGGCAATGCGCGGACGCCCGTCCCAAATCAGCTGTCTCTGTAAACCCTCAACCTCCCGGAAGTAACTGTTAGGGATGTCATCAAAAGAATTCTGGAGTGCATAAAGAAATCGCGGTAGGGACATCATCTTGAAGAGGGCGGCCCTGCCCTGCGTCGACAAAGGTAATTTACGCCACCGGGCCACGTCCAGTCGCAATCTACGAAGTGGGGGAAGGAGGTTACGTTCGAAGCGGAGCGACGAGTCCAGTGTAATAAAAATCCCCAAATATTTAAAGCCCGATTGAGTAACCTGGATGGGAAATCTACGTGGTAGCGGAGGCAAGCCGCCAGAAATAACATACACGGAGGATTTAGCCCAGTTTATAATCAAGCCAGAATTCTTGCCGAGCGAGGTAAGGACGTCAAAGAGGACATTTAGAGATTTACGCGGGGAGGTAAGATAGAGAAGAATGTCATCGGCATAAAGCGAAACACGATCCTCAAAGTCGGGGGACCACCGTATACCTTTGATAGACGGCTCCCATCGGAGCCACGCAGCTAGCAGCTCCAATGCGAGAGCAAAAAGCAGCGGAGACAGGGGACAACCTTGCCTGGTCCCCCTACCAAGGGAGAAGGGTAACGACACTCGACCGTTGACAACGACCTGCGCCAGGGGGTTGGTATACAACAGTTTCACCCATCCGATAAACTCCGGGCCGAAACCAAACTTCACAAGGGCAGCCCAAAGGTAGGGCCACTCTATCGTGTCGAAGGCCATCGAGGCGTCCAAGGAAGCCAAAATGGCCGGTTCCGTCAGAGACCCCGCCCTCGCGAGGACTCCATGAAGACGCCGCAGGTTAAGGGCTGTGTTCCGGTGCGGGATAAATCCGGATTGGTCCGGATGAATCAAGTCACCGATGACAACTAGCAGACGAGTAGCAAGAACCTTGGCTAGAACCTTAGGCTCAGCGTTTAACAGGGAGATGGGCCTATATGACGCACAAAGGGGTTTACCTTCTTTAGGAATAACCACTATCGTGGCCAGGCGCTGGTCATAGGGGAGTGTGCCAAGATCACAGGATTCCCGAAACATCGCTCGAAGATAGGGCGCAATCTTATCAGGCCGCAGTTTGTATAGCTCAATCGGTAGGCCATTCGGGCCCATAGCCTTGCCCGAACGGAGAGATCGAATTGCCGCCGCTATTTCGTCCGTAGAGAACGGGGCCTCCATAGATACCCGCTCCACTTCGGAAAGGCGAGGCAGATCTATGTCACGCAACAAGAAGTGGGAGTCATCTTCATCCCTAGCCGACACCGGGGAGTAAACCGTACGGAAATAATTTGCAAAACATTCCACTATCTCAAGCGGGTCAGTCACTCTCACACCATCCAAAGTCTGAATCACAGGAACAACACGATTCGCTCTTTCCTTCTTGTCTAACTAGGCAATCAATTTACCCGCCTTATCCCCAACATCGTAAAGTCGGCCCTGTTGTTCCCTGTGCATCTTCTTGGCAGCGTCCGTGACCAGGGACTTGTAGTCAAATTGCTTCAGACCAAGGGCATGGAGTTTGTCACGAGTAACACCTGATTCCAGGTCAGCCTCCAACCCAAGAATTTCGGTCTCCAGAACCACCACCTCCCGATTCCTCGCCTTCTTAGTTTCAGCAATAAGAGATAGGGCCTGCCCACGAATCACCGTCTTAAAGGCCTCCCATAGGGACACTGCAGAGGAGACGGACCCTTCGTTGTCCAGGAAGTAGTGGTCTAAGGACTTGATTAGTTGATCACGTGTCCCAGGAGAGCTCAAGTACCAAGGATTAATAGGTGCAACCCGCCCCACAGCCTCGATACCCATTTCAAAACAGAGCCAGAGCGGGGAGTGGTCAGAGATGCCCCGGGCCAGGTGTCTAATCTCCCGGACCGAGGTAGCCTGCGCAGCTGGCATGAGGAAGTAATCAAGGCGGGACAAACTCCCATGAGCCCCGGAGTGGAAAGTATATTGGAGCTGGGTGGGATGCATAAGTCTCCAGCAGTCCACCAAACCAAAGGTATCCAGGAAACCACCCAGCCACGCTTGGGCCGAAGGAGTATCCCTGGGGGGGTGACGATCAATCAAACCCGAGAGAACAGAGTTGAAATCACCAGCCATGAAAAGAGCACCATCAGGAAGTCCCAACAGCACTCGGCCAACATCTGAAAAGGTGGAGGTCTGCAGGCCAGGGGGTACATAAACAGTAAACAGGGACAGGGTCCTGCCCTCGTACCTTCCCACGAGGGCGGCATAGCGCCCCCTATCATCCAGGAGTAACTCATCTGTTCGAGGCATGTGGGCTGCTAAATTCATATCTTAGCATTAGATCGCCGCCTAGTGTTGGGCTCGGATGATTGCACATTGTTGTCCTGGAAGAGTCTTCGAAGTATCCTGAGATAGGTGGCTCCTCCCCTGGACTACAGTGCGCATGGGCATCGGCTCCATCCCCAGATTGTTTTTTTCCGCCATTGGGTTCGGATGTGGTCTCGACGTCTTACTGTCGGAACCAAGTAAAACTATCTTTTAGCGGCCAAAAGGCCTCGATTTTCTTGCGTCGGTATTGTCTGCGCTCGGTCTCGAGTCTTCCGTCTCTTGGAGCCGGAATAAGCGGAGTTTTCTTCGCTTTCTAAACTTTGAGGCCTTCTCATCGCGACACGACTGCAAGCCTTTACGGACATGGAGCGGAGCCCGTTTAAATACTGCCCGCTCTGTGGGTCCAAGTACCCACACATCGATCTACACCCCGTGTGTAACAAATGCCTTTCACCGGACCACGACGACGGCAAGTGCAAGGCCTGTGCACAGTTCCGCTCCAAGAAAACTCTCAAGCTTCGGCGCGCGGTGCGCTTGGAAGCTAGGCAAGCGACCCCAGATCCGGAGAACATCTTCGGCGACCAGGAAGAAGAGGTCCAGGGTCACCAGCTACAAATCTCCCCTTCACAGACGGAGGTCGAGGCGGATCCGGGAGACGACGACGAAGTCGCGGGTCAGGTCCTCGAATACGTCGAAGAGGTAGGAGACGACGATGAGATTTATGGGGCCGCGGCGGATAGCTCAGCGGACGAGCTCTGCCCCGAAGGTTACGAGGATACCGACCGGGACACGGGATCGCCTGTCGGCCTTACCCAGGACCCGTTGCCGCAAGCCACAGCCCCGCCTTCGGGCCCGGCTACGGACTCACTTGCTGGGCACGCTGTTTCGAAACCGAAACTGAAACCATCGGGGTCGTCGACACCTAAAATGGCCGACCCGAAATCGAAACTGAAACCAAAGGACTCGAGTGTCCCTAAGATGGCTGCCGTGCCTGTGAAGAAGTCGGTGCCCGTCGCCCCGTCGGCTCCGTCGACCTCCGCTCCGCAGAAGCCGAGGAAGTCTGTCGATTCCGATGCTCCGAAATCGAAACCGACGCCCGAGGAAGGGGCCCCCAAGAAAGATGGTCGGCACGGATCAGCGGCTACGGCGCCGTCCAAGCCAGCCAAAGTCGGCTCCAAAGAGGCTACGCACAAGAAGTCTGCGCCCCGGACTCAAGATTCGGAGGTGCCGAAGACGGTTTCCGCGCCCAAAACGCACAAGGCCCGCGAGGACGTCGGATCCGAGGGACCGCTCGAAGCATCCTTGTCGGCGACGAAACCCACTGGCAGTGTACCGTCCCCCATTGCGGATTCACTGCAGAGAATCAGGGAGAAAGCCTTTGCTCCATCGGCTCCGATGCCATCACCGCAGCCGCAAAAGGACGCTCCGGCTAAGCCTTCTGGGAAACTCCTCTTTCTCTTGCCACCTAAGGAGGCGCCGAAAGCGTTTTCGACGAAATCGGCTCCGAAACAGGGTTCCTCGCTGCCTGACCCTCTTCCGCGTCGTGTACTCGAATCGGAAGACGATTCAGAGCATTTCATCGATGCTGCCACCGGCAAGCTGACACTCTATAAACGGAAGATCACTTCTGAGCCGGTGGACCCCTACGTCATCCCACTGAAAAAGAAGAGGGTGCCCCTTGACGCCTCAGGCCTCACGGAACCGATTCAGCCTCCTCCAAGACGGAGCCCTACTCCCTCCCCAGAACACTCTGTGGGTGAGGAATATGATGAGGATGAGCAGTACAATTTCCCTATCGATGAACCTGATGTACAACCAGATTCATACGACGACACTGGTGACCAGAACACCCAAGGTGTGGGCCAAGACCCGCAGACCTTTAATGCACGTGCATCCCCGACTGAGGACTCTGCAGGATTTCATGCACTAATTGAAAGGGCGGCGGCCAATCATGATGTGGACATGCATGCCGACCCGGTTGAGGAAGACTTCCTTTTTGACACCTTTGCCATATCTGAAAGGACAGTAAAGACACTTCCTATGCTGAAAGGTGTTCTCAAACATGCTGGGGACATTTTTAAGGAGCCTACGAGGGCGAGAGTGGTTAACCCTCGCATTGAAAAGAAGTACAGGCCTGCACCTGCGGACCCCGTCTACATCCGGGGACAATTGCCACTGGACTCTCTTGTGGTTGCCAATGCCAGGAAACGTGCCAACTCCCAGACAACGGGTGAAGCTCCTCCCCCGGATAAGGAGTCCAAAGTGCTTGAGGCAGGAGGCAAAAGAGTGGCTGCACAGGCGGCAAACTTTTGGCGCATCGCAAATACACAGGCGCTCCTGGCGCGTTATGATAGGGCGCACTACGACACCCTAGAACAGGTTATACAACACCTGCCCCCACAGTTCCAAGAAGGCACCAAAATGCTTATTGAGGAAGGAAAGCTAATATCAAATGCAGCCATCAAGTGTGCACTTGACGCTGCGGACACAGCTGCTAGGGCTATCAACACTAGCGTTATGCTGAGAAGACAAGCGTGGCTCCGCATCTCAGGGTTTAAGCAGGATATTCAGACGACAATTCTGAATCAGCCAGTCAATCCTGATAGTCTGTTTGGTCCGGATGTTGACACCACCCTAGAGAAAATAAAGAAGGACACGGAAACTGCTAAGTCTATGGGGGCCCTGCAGTCCCAACAGTTTCGTGGCAGCAATTTTCGTCGCTCAGGTGCACGTGGAGTCACCAGAGGACAGATGGGTCAACAATCCCAGTTCTCCAAAGGTGGGGCGCAATCCTCGTTCACTAAACAGAACAAGGGAGGTTATAGGAATAACAGCAACAGAGGTCGCGGCAGAGGAAACAACAGCTCCCGCACCTCTACTCCAAGCAAACAGTGACTTTCTGTCACTGCCCCCCGACCACGTAACACCTGTCGGGGGGAGACTGCAGCAGTTCCTGCCCGTCTGGAGAAACATCACCACAGACAGGTGGGTGCGACAACTAGTCCAGTATGGTTATTGCCTAGAGCTGAAATCCACTCCACCCAACATCCCACCGAGGCAAAGGCCTATGTCCGCAGAGCACTTGCACTTATTGCAGCAGGAAGTGGTGGCGATGCTGCAAAAAGGCGCAATCGAGCTCGTGCCGGTGGGGGAGGAAGGCACAGGGGTATATTCCCTGTACTTCCTTATTCCAAAGAAGGACGGTTCTCTCAGGCCCATTCTCGATCTACGTCCCCTCAACCTGTACATACTGTCAGAGCATTTCCATATGCTTACACTGCAGCAGATTCTTCCCTTGCTAAACCAGGGAGACTTCTTAGCGACCTTAGATCTCAAGGATGCTTATTTCCACATTCCACTACACCCGTCACACAGGAAATACCTCAGGTTCACTATTCAAGGCAGGCACTACCAGTTCAAAGTCCTACCCTTCGGAGTCACTACGGCCCCGAGGGTGTTCACCAAGTGTCTAGCGACAGTGGCGGCGCACCTCAGGAGGCAGAATATCCATGTCTACCCCTACCTAGACGACTGGCTCGTACAAGCCAAGTCAGAGCAACAGTGCGCCGCAGACATGTCGACTACAATTCACCTTCTTCACGATCTGGGTTTCTCCCTAAATTACCCAAAATCGCATCTTCAGCCGGCACATGTCCGGCAGTTCCTGGGTGCTACGATCAACACCCTGACAGCCATGGCTCAGCCAAACCAAGTCAGAATCGACAGCATTCAGTCACTGATCCAACGATTCCGACCAAGACACTCCCTGCCAGCGAGAGTGTTCATGCAGTTGATAGGCATGATGGCCTCCTGCATCTTCATAGTCCCTCACGCACGGTTACATATGCGCCCGCTCCAGGAGTGCTTAGCGAATCAGTGGACACAGGCTCGTGGGCAATTGACAGACCTAGTGTTGGTTACCAGTCGGGCATACGACTCTCTGCATTGGTGGACTCCACACAACCTTTGCAAGGGCCGACTGTTCCACGAGCCCGTGCCACAGATTGTCCTGACGACGGACGCATCTCTCCAGGGATGGGGAGCTCATGTGCTCACTTACACAGTGCAGGGACTATGGACGACGCAGCAACAGAAGATGCACATCAACTATCTGGAACTGATGGCAATCTTCATGGCGCTCAAGTCCTTCATTGTACATCTGAGCAACAAGGTCGTGCTAGTCCGGACGGACAACATGACCGCGATGTACTACATTCAAAAACAGGGGGGCACCCACTCGCCACAGCTGTCTCATCTGGCTCAGAGCATGTGGAAGTGGGCCATTCAGAGGAACATTTTCCTCATGGCAGAACACCTCCCGGGCAAGGACAATCAGATGGCGGATCTGCTCAGCAGATACAGCCATCAGATGCACGAGTGGGAGATACACCCTTCCGTTCTCCACCCGTACTTCCAGCAGTGGGGTCATCCGGAGATAGACCTGTTCGCAACAAAGGAGAACGCAAAATGCCGACTCTTTGCCGCCAGGTTCCCTCACCCACAGTCGCAGGGGAATGCGATATGGATGAACTGGTCAGGCAAATTTGCATACGCTTTTCCGCCAGCCCCTCTAATACCGCTGGTCGCAAGAAAGCTAAGGCAGCACTCCATGACTCTCATCCTGGTTGCTCCAACGTGGGCACGACAGGCTTGGTACACCACGTTCCTCGAACTCTCAGTGGTGCCGCATCAAAGACTGCGCCTCACGCCCAGTCTTTTGACGCAGAACCATGGAGACATTCAGCATCCAGATCCACATCAGCTCAACCTGGCGATCTGGCTCCTGAAGTCCTAGAGTTTGGATACCTTAACCTACCTCCAGAATGCATGAGTATCATCAAGGAGGCGAGGAAACCAACTACTAGAGCATGCTATGCTGCTAAGTGGAAGCGTTTTGTCATCTACTGTACGTCCAATGACATCAACCCACTAGATGCATCTATACCCAACATCATCTGCTATCTGTTACATCTCTACAAGTGCAATCTGGCGTACACTTCCATTAGGATACATCTCTCAGCCATAGCGGCTTATCTTCAGAACAGGCAGCACCTCTCTGTCTTCAGAGTGCCCGCCATTAAAGCCTTCCTTGAAGGTCTGAAGAGAGTCATTCCCCCAAGAACACCACCAGCTCTGGTGTGGAACCTCAACGTCGTTCTCACCAGACTGATGGGGCCACCATTTGAGCCACTGCACTCGTGTGAGCTCCAATTCCTTACGTGGAAAGTGGCCTTTCTGATAGCTATTACGTCTCTGAGGCGTGTCAGTGAGCTGCAAGCGCTCACCATACAAGAGCCGTTCATTCAAATTCACCCAAATAGGGTAGTGCTCCGCACTAACCCTAAATTCCTTCCTAAGGTGGTGTCACATTTTCATCTTAACCAAACTATTGACTTACCAGCATTCTTTCAAAACCCGCAAACGGTGGCGGAAAGAATGCTCCATACCTTAGATGTACGGAGGGCGTTGATGTACTACATAGACAGAACACAACCCTTTAGAAAGACAAAACAACTCTTTGTTGCCTTCGCACCACAACACAAAGGCAACCCAATTTCCAAAGCAGGGATAGCCAGGTGGATTGTTAAGTGCATCCAGATATGTTATCAAAAAGCCAAGCGCACTTTAACAATACCCCCCAGAGCGCACTCCACACGCAAACTGGGGGCATCCATGGCTTTCCTAGGAAACATTCCTTTAGAGGATATTTGCAGAGCAGCCACGTGGGTCACACCACATACCTTCACAAAACACTACTGTGTTGATGTGCATTCCAAGCAGCAAGCAGCTGTAGGACAGGCTGTTCTCAAGACACTTTTTCAGGTTTCTGCAGCTGGCACAGGCAACCGCCGCTGATGGAGGGACTGCTATGTATTCTATGCTAAGATATGAATTTAGCAGCCCACATGCCTCGAACTGAATATGCTACTTACCAGTATGCATCTGTTCTTGGCATGTAGGGCTGCTAACATTCATATCGCCCGCCCTCCTCCCCGGTGCCTGTCGCAGCTGCAGATATACTATTGTATTTATTCTTTAGCATGGACATCCTTTACACTTTTCACTCCATCTTCTGCCACAATGGCGAAAAACAATCTGGGGATGGAGCCGATGCCCATGCGCACTGTAGTCCAGGGGAGGAGCCACCTATCTCAGGATACTTCGAAGACTCTTCCAGGACAACAATGTGCAATCATCCGAGCCCAACACTAGGCGGCGATCTAATGCTAAGATATGAATGTTAGCAGCCCTACATGCCAAGAACAGATGCATACTGGTAAGTAGCATATTCAATCTCAAGGGGAAGGGAAGACCGAATAAGAATGCCTACCCCTCTGGAACCCGTAGTAAACCCCGAGTGTGCAACAAGACGATAGCCCCACCTATTCATCGCATGACAAGTATTACCCACTAAGTGCGTCTCTTGCAAAAACACAATATCCGGAGACAGTCGTCGCAGATATCGCAACACCACCCCCGTTTTATACGATCCCCCAAACCATTGACATTCCACGAAACGAACCTCAACCCATTACCCCCCATCCCAACATGTGACGCAGGAGCCACCCCACAAAGAGCCAGACGCTGAAAACAAGATTTGCAAACAGTACATCGCCTTGAAAGAAACAAAACACAACTACAAACACCCCACCAACCCACCCCCCAACGTCCAACACAACACCCCCCACCCTGCACCCCTGCAGTAGACTAAAAAGCCACCCCAACATGCAGTGTGCCTGTCGCCCAAACAATCCCATTCTACAAAAAGACCCCGAAGGAGGAAAGGGCCCTTGTCCCACCCGCCACCCCGAAGGAGGAAAAGGAGGGGGATACACAGAAAACATAAACCACACAACTACGGAACCCCAGCAGAAAGTGTCTTGTTACGGAGGCAGGGGCCAAGGTATTACTTTCAGCTCTCCACGCCACCCTCGGCTCCACCCGGGTGCTCGGTGGCATCAGTCAGGTTAGTCCGGTCCGGTAAGGAATCCAGCCAATCACTTACAGTCTCAGGCCGATCAAAGAAAAACGTTCGCTCATTGTACTCAACTCGCAACCTGGTGGGAAAAAGCATGGCATATTTCAGTCCCAAGTCTCGGAGACGCTTCTTGACTCCACGGAAGCCCATTCGCTGTTTCTGGACAAGCTGAGAAAAGTCTGGGTAGAAATTCACAGTGGCATTCTCAAAGGCCACCGGGCCCTTCACTCTCGAGGCCTGCAGGATAGCGTCTCGGTCCCTGTAGTGAAAAAGCTTGGCAACGATGGGCCTCGGCGGAGCGCCCGGCTTGCCCTTTCCACCCGGAACACGATAGGCACGTTCCACCGCAAAGAATTTGCTCAACCCAGACGGAGCAAGGTAGTTCTGAACCAAGTCCTCAACGAGGAGATCAACGGAGTGAGCCTCAGGATTTTCGGGAACACCAATTACACGCACGTTACAGCGTCGTGCCCTGTTCTCAAAATCCTCCAGACGATGGGACATAAAATCGTTCGCCGTTCTAAGATTGCCAAGCTCCGTCTGAAGCTCCGAGACGTCGGTCGTGAGACTAGTCGTCTTGAGGTCCAATGACTTCACTTTCTCATTGGTCTTAGACAGATCGGCCCAAATCAAGTTCACATCAATGGCCACAGTATCGATTTTGTGAGCCAAGCCTTCGTACTGTTGGCCGATAGTCTCCTTCATATTAGAGATGGCGCCCATGACGTCCTGTAGGGATAGCTCCGCCGAAGCAGCCATCGGGTCCCCCATTGCACTCGGGGTAGGAATGACGGCACCCGGGGACGATTTAGACTGGGTATACCGGTCCATGACATTAGACTGGACCGGGCCCCCACGAAGGGGAGTCTTGGTCTTACGTCTCTCTTGGTCCCCTCTGCCAGACATGGTGGAGAATGAGCCCCCGAGGGACCCTCGCGACCTGGTGAAAATGGCCGCTGAAAAAACAGGGCGCCACCGTCTAAAAGTCACCAGCGGAGGCTAGTCAAGGTGGGAGATGGCCCGGACAAATCCAAATCGAGCGAAAGGCTCCATTACACTTCTTCGTTGTTGGGTCAGCCACCGGCCAGACACATCGGTAAAGAGACGTAGTCAGAGTGAGAATCGAAACCGAAAGTTAAGGGGGGGACTCATGAGTTCAATCCCACTGCCGCTGTTGTTCAACTTGGACACGGCCTCAGAGCCTCGCCAAGTCCCGGGTGTGCCCCAAGGCGGGCCTCGGAAAGTTTGAGTCGACGTATCTTCGGTGCCCCTGGTCCAATTCAAAATCCGAAACCAGTATTAAGTTCAGCCCAGGTTCCTCTTCAATAATCCATTTAAGAATCCAGGATATTTTCAGGATATTTTGCCGGGAGTGGTGGGGGTCCGGAGAGCTCTGTGCTCACGCGGCCATCATGGATGCCCGCTAAGCTCCTCCTCCAACTTATTGTATTTTAATTAAGTATCTTGTTATGTGCTGGTGCCTCTGACCTCATAAAGAGTTCAGAGGATTGTGTTAGAAATAAATACATATATATTTTGATATACAACGTGTGTGGTGTCCTTTCACTTGGTATTAAAGGGATTGCATATGGTAAAACAGCTGGCTTCACATGCCCCCTTGAGTTTAGCCTAAGACTGCTTTGTCCATGCTACCACTAGGATAGCTGGTCTATAAGGTTGACTTTACAACCATCACCATAAGGGTTGTTTGGACTGGTGCAAGGTGCTCACTAGAATAGTGACCATCATATACCAGGCCAACTTCTCACAGCGAGTAGTACACTACTCCAGAACCCATATCATGATACAATAAATAGTTCACCACCCCCCTAAGAACCAAGCACCACGTGCCTGGATTCACTCTAATTGTTTCTCTGACCTCAACCCTGTAGAATATTCCAGTATCTTTCAGCTACATTTGAACTACATAAATACCAAATGCATACATATAGCTGGAGTCTTTTATCCCATTTGGCCCGTTGGGAAACAACAGCTCGATCTAGTGCCGCTGCAAACTGTGCCCTGCATGTCTTTCTCTTGCAATGGAAGATGACAATAACCGTGGAAATGAGTGATAGTTGAGGTCCTTTAAGGCATGGTAACCTCCAGAGAGCAAGCGGAATGAGCTGGAAACTTTCCCCAAACACAAGATATATAAGTTCCAGTGTGGGGACAGGAAAGCTGTATTCGTATGCTGGTATATTCCGGTTTGACACAGCCTCCTCAACAAAAAGGAGGCCATATTTTTTATACAACAAAACCACAGGGCCTAACTGGACCCTGTTATTCATCCGTTAACTCGTGAACAACATATCCCACGTACACAACATATGTACTTCTTAAGAAAGGGCTCATGATATGGTATGTGGATGGACCTGTAAACACGGAGGACCATTAATCGGTTTACAGGGGAAATGTTCAAAAGGGCCTGTGCATATTGACTACCACTGTAGCCTTGGGCAAGTTTTTGAAGTAGCTGCCCTAACCAATAATTGGGGTACATCTTGGGAACAGCAGATAACCTTTCTGTCAATCCAAACAAATCTGAAGGATTTCTAGTGGTGGTTTGTGAATGGTGAGCCACCTGGATGGAAAAAGGGCCATGCATAAAACATGCAAGGCTAAGAAAGCAGAATTTTCCCAAGCCATGGTAAGGCCTTTCTGATGGTCAATTTGTTCCTAGGTTGATTGGCAATGTCATAGTCATTGAACTGTGGGTGCACAATGTTTTTATGAAGTGAAATCAAAATTAGTTTTACAACATTCCTTCATTTGCGCAGTGTTGTCAGTTTCCTTATGTGCACTTTAGTTAGTGATTTAATTAATTTGACTCATTTAATTTCTTGTTTATATGCTACATTAGTTACTGCCACGTTATTTTATTCTGTTCAGATGTAATACTTTAAATGATAAGAATTGTATTTTTGCACATTAGGCATTCTAGTTATATGTTCTTTTGTCTTTTTAAATATGACATGGACTCATTGTATGTTTGTTTTGATTGCAGACTTGTAGTCGGATGCCTTTAACTCCTGTTTATCTTCCTGAATTCTGTATGGGATAGTCATAGCCCAAATATCGTATACCTTTATCCACAGTTGAAATTACGAACCCCTCAATAATCTTAACAACCCCTTCAATCTGTATCTGAATGTCCTCTTTTATTTTGCTTTTGTAAGGAACTATTCAGTAATGTGAGGTCTGACTCAACATCGTTGAAATATGATCTCTAATGTAATGCCACATGGTTGGGTTAGTCTGGGTCATTCTGACACTTTAGAAGGTATAACTTTCAAACATCTAGAGTCTACAAGACGTTCAAAATTCTTCTGCTGTTTACCAATTGCAGCACGTTCATTTGGCAGATTGGTAGCCCTATGAACTTTACATTAATGTATTTTTCACGATTTTCTTTTTTAGGAAATCTAGGAATTAATATAGTGTGAACGTCCCCACAAATATGTATGGCTCTGGAAAGGAACAGAGAAGAACTGGAATATAATTAACTGGCACTGGTTAATCTGTGATTGTAGCTTTACAACTCAATTCAATTAGAATTCAAACTTTAATCTTTCAAAACCGTAATGTTAAATTTAATTTACCAGCCAAAATGGGCCACATTTTCTAAAAGTTCTAGAATTGTTTTGGTGCATACATATTACATATATAAAATGCTGTTTCTAGTATGGAGTCTGTCATCACGATAATCAACCCTTAGTTTTGAAACTATCTGGTAATTGTATTTCTTCTACAATGAATCCTCCACAGATTTATAACCATAGAATAATTGCTGCTACCGAGTAGCATTAGTTGGGTAGATCTTTTGTTAATCTGTAGAACTGGATGCACTATGTATGTACTAATTTCTCTTTCCTTCTTTGCAGGTTCTCTGCTGTCAGAGTTTTTCTGCTTCTTTGCAGACTTTGACTTTGCTGGAACAGTTATTTCATTATGGGAAGGCCATGTGCTCCCTGTAGCTGACTTTGTGTCTACAGATGCCAACACCAAGCTGAAGCTTGGAGTTCTAAACATCCAGGACCCCTTTGAGCTTAGCCACAATGTGGCCAGCAATGTGAATGAGAAGACAGCACTGCGCCTGCAACGAAGGTGCCAGGAGGGAGCCAAGTACTGCCGCAGTTTGCAGTACCAGCGCAAGTCTAGCAAAGGCAAGGCATGGGGACTGACCCGGCTCTTTCAGCCCTCAGGCAGCACGGAGTCTTCACCTGTCCCCTCTTTAGCGGGAGAATTGGTCCCAAGTGGGCTAGAGATCCCTTTCCCCTTCAAAGTCTCAGTCTTATCAGAGGCAAGTCTAAAACAGTTGTCTGGCACAAGGGACATCCAAGGTGTGTGGTGGAACAAGGTGTGTGCCGGTCTGCAGTTTGTGTTGGAGCATGTGCTGAAATGCCACTTGACAGAAAATACTGACAAACTCCCTATTGATCCAAATGATGATGCAACCAAACAGTCAATTTTAACTGATCCTAAAATTGTTCTGACTAATCTCCAAGCCATGGATTCTGCAGACCGTCCAGCAAAAGCATTAGATTCAAAAACTACAGAGTTTCTGAACACTGAAAACATCTCTGACAACACTGATGACCACAATATCTCAGTGGTTCAGGACCCTCATCAGCAAGAGATTGCTTTGGATGTGACTCATGAGGAAACCACAAAGCCTCTTTGCCAAGAACCTCCATTTGTAAATGATCCCCACGCTACATTGTGTCTGGATCGTCAACAGATCCCTGCAGCTGTGACAGTTCCTCAGACATCTATATTATCAGATCCATGCCAGCTCCTTGTAGACAAGACCACCCCCCAAAGCTCAGTGCCTCTAGGCACACAACTTATCCCTGCCAATGTGATGGACTGCCAGAACAACATAATGAATTATCAGAACATTTCCCAGAACCTCTCCCATGGTACTATTTCCCAGACAAAGGATCTGCAAGGGAAATCTACATGTGTGACTGAGACCCAACCCAGGATGCCTGATCCCAAAATATTGGTGCCTCGTAGTGAACAGCAGCAATTAGGGACTAAGCACACTCTGGATGGGAAGGAGTCTGAGCTACCAGCACCCAAGAGGCAAAGGTTAGATAACCAGGAAATCCAGGCTGCAGAATTGAGCTGGCGCTGTGATCTGTGGCATCGGGTCTGGCTTGGGCGTCGAAAGATGCGGAGGGTGCTGCGGAACGCAGTAGCTGGTGCTTCTCTACCTGAGACTACCTTAGAGGCTGATTGCCTAGTGGTGGAAGGCAAGGTGACGGATGCTATTGTGTGTCAAGAAGGGCCTTCTGTGGTGTCTCAACCACTGCTGAGCTTCAACTTGGTAGTCAGTCGGGCAGGTTTAATGCAGGACTCCAGGATCAGCGCCACCTTCATACCCGTGCAAGATGAGCACCACCTTTTCCAGGACTTCTTTCACTTTCTAGAGATCTTCCTGCCCAAAATGGTGGAGCGGCATATTGAAAGAACAAACTGAGAATACCTCACTCCACAAAAGAGTATGGGAACTTCCTTGTCCTTTGTTGAAAGGGTTGCTCTTACCTCTAAACCATTTGTGGTTTGTGTTAACAGAGATCAGGTCTTCTGGTTCTCCTTCCTCGTTCTGTGGCTGTGTGCCAGTTATTCACTTACATACTATTCATTTCTCTTAGTCTTTTTTTCATCACACTTTCCAATGTCTTACTTTGCCCGTTTTATTAATATAATGTTCTTTCTTCAGTAGGTTTTCACAGTTGTTCCCTTTTACTTAAAACTCCATTTCTCTATCCCTGGTAACTCCATTTCACTATTACCATCATCCACTCAGCTTCTTGGCCTTTCTCCTTTTGTTTTAGGTTTTCCTTCCCTCAAATTTCACTTTCATTCACATCTTTCTCTTTCATTTGTGCCTCTTTGTTGCTCTCTGTATTTTTCCCTCTGACTAGCAGGCTGGCCCATTCTATTTGCCGACATTTCAACAAGGGATAAACACCAACACGCTCTGGACACCAATGTTGATTGCCTTTTTTAAAGGGGGGAGGGGGGGTCCTTGCTGCCCTGACAACAGGCGTTTCACCACCCGCGGCTCTGTTTAATTAAGCGCTGCCATGCAAAATGTCCTTCGGCATAAAAAGCGCAGGCCAAAGTCTGCATAGCAGCCCAGTCATCTCCTTTAGGCTTTTCTATATTGCCTGGGTGTAAGCCTAATACTTTGATCTTTCCTGTGTTCTTTTCTCTTTCTTCCTTAAGTACCTTTCCTCTGTTTTTTCTGACTTCTCAATCTCTCCAATTCTTATCACTCATTTGTCTTGCTTAACTTCTTTTTACCCATGCTTTATTACTTTCTTTCCACCTTGACTTTCCAGCTTTATTATTTATCTCTATGCCTTCCCACTTGTCTGTCAGTTGTCTTTTTATTGCCTTGAGTGTCTTTGTTATGCCAACTCCTCCTTTCTTGTTTCCACTCACTCGCTCATTTATTTGTCATCCAATTGTATTCTCTCCAATGATGCAGACACTGCAATCAGTGTAGATGTCAAGGCCTTGTAATGGTAGCTTCTATCACCATCTTAGGTTTTCACTTACAAGGTCCGAATTGTTTGGATATAGGAATCCTTTTCCAGTTTTCCCAAAGATTTGAAGCCTAGCCTTCGAGATTATCCATTCGGATCTCCTAGTTGATGATAGTCCTGTCCCAGTGCATCATGGTGAGTTCCAGTGCTCTAGCTTGCGCTTTCCCTCAGCCATAGAGCTCTGACTCTAGTCTCAAGTATTTTACTTTGGACCCCAGATACTGATCTCTGACCTCTTCTTCCTGCTGCTGTGCAGATATATTATGCAGACTTGTTTCTATCCGTAGAACACGTTTTGTTAATATAGGGGGCAAATGCAGAAAGTTGCTTTTTGATTAAAGAATGAATTTAACAATGCAGCTTTCTTGAAAATGATTTGTAAAAAATCACCAGACAACAATACCATTACTATCCAGCACGTGCTCTACCAAAGTAATTAAACAGCTGCATCTTCTCTATATTTGAAAATGTTTGCAAAACTGGGCTGGCAGTTGGTTCCGTAGAGTGGGGTCCGCGATACTGTGACATTTTCCACCAAATATGGGCTGATGCCACTTAGGAACAACCAACTTATGGTCTATAGTTGATTGAAAAACTTGTGGGTTCCTAGACCTGAAACAACCGGACAAATAGACACTCATTACGAATGGGCTGTTAATCAGTGATTGTAAAACATTTGGTATTCTTGGACTGAATAACAGGACAAATAGATGGGCCCCCATTACGCAAGGGCTGTTGATTGGTTCATCGTTTATCACACCCGATAAAATGTGATTGTGCTGAGTCAGAATTTATCAGGTGCAATAAACTACCACCAACTTACGGGTTTTTCTGCATACTCCATATTCATGAGAAACACCTTCTTAAAGCAACTAAAGTCAATAACAGATGATTTTAACAGAGTTGAAATAACATCTAGAATTTTTTTTTTAATTCAAGGACATTTTATTGTTTTTCCGAATATTAAAATATCGGAAGAGAGACATGGGCATATATCACATTTGATGTATTGCTTATAACGATTAACCATTGTAGATAATCAGGCAGTATAGTAGTAGTATAGGCTATATCACGTTTCTCCTGTCACCAATGATTATTGCATTAGTTAGGTGAAAGAAGTCATATTGCAGATTCAGAAGGAATAGATATGTGCACAGATAATACTTTATATCACCAGTGAGTTCATAGACATAAAGGAGAGAGACATGAGCTCATATCTATTTCAAACACCTAGTTGAGATATAACATTGTATGGTAAGTGGGCTATCATGGTGTGTCAGGGTGGGATTATTTAGCTATAAATGGGATGTCTCTCACAGTGGGTCATCTTTTTGCATATGTTGATCCATTTTATCACATAGATGTTTGAAGATTTGTGTGCAAAATTAATTGAATATCATATTGTTGACTTTCCTTGGGAAGCATAGCCATGCTCAACATTTGTGAAAGGATATGAATTTGGGGCCTTTACACTCTCATAGTACTGTATTATCTCCCATGCGCAGGGCCAAATCCATTAATCCTAGATCTTTATGATTCAAGGAGTGTGTTGTAAGGAGGATTCAAGGTGGGTGATGCAGATACTTGCAATGAAATCGTACAGAAATCAAGTTTGAGCTGGACACGTGCGATTGTATACTGTTCCAAACGTGTTGCACATATTTACAGTCCAAGAATATATGTGAGAAGTCCCTTGTATGTTCTACTCTATTCCTACATTCATTAGTCCTTAGTAGTGCTAGTTTTATTTATTCTATAGGGTGTCCATTTGGTTCAGTGTATTGTTCAGTCTGCATTGAGCTAGAACTTTTTTTAAAGTACATCATACATAAATCTTTTTGAATATTAGCATCACAGACAAAAACATAACACATCATACTGAAAGGGGTGCATATAGTGAAAACTGATGTATCACTTTGTGTAGAGGGTTAAAAGATCATAACAGTTGCCTCCACCATTACATTTTGTCACTTTCACACAGATCTCTCTAGTGTGCATAGTAAACGTAGAACTGTAATATGCTGGACAGTTTAGACAAACATACATAGGGCATCAGTATTACATTAATTCCAGAGGGTGTGTCCTCCGTGATGGTGGCATTCTCATCTTGCTTCAGGGCTAGTTAGGTCCTATGGGGAGCCCATATGTCTCAGTGTCAGGCCTGCAATGCTTGTATTCAGCATAGTTCTCAGCTCCTTCGTTACAGATCGCTACAAATCTTGGACGATGGACTTCTCATTCAACATCTCAACAGTCTGCGCTTTGCTAACAATAGTAGTACAGCCACCAATCTCCTCGTAAACTTGGAGAGTGATTTATTTTATCCTAGCAGTGTAACCATCGGGACGCAGTCCACACTTATTCAAATATGTCACTTTTAATATGCACCACCTCCTCCCATACTATCTAATAGGTGGACACTCCAAGCCAAGTGGAAGAAGCCTGCTGATTTGTACATACATCAAGCGTGTTGGGCAGAGCAATCTGGATTACTTTTGTGCAAATAATTGGGACTGCAGTACAGCCTAAAAATAAGTTTGGCTTGACCACAACAATATTTACATTTCTCTAGGTCTACATCCATCCCCAATTCAGCAGCCCATTTTCTTTTAAGGCTCTATGGTAGGGTGAGGTGCAGTGCTCTGTGTATACTTTGTAGAGCTTAGAGACCCTTCCACGCTCACCAGGGCTCATGATTAGCTGTTAGCAGGATAAACTCATATGTTTAATCCGTAGAAGAGAGTTATTTCACATCACTGGAGAGGCACAATCAAAGTTAATCCAATGTGTCTATAGGTGTTGTTGCCCTGGTATCCATGAACCAGTTTAATGAATTAAATTTACCATCAGTAAATACGGTCCCATTTTAGTATCTCCATTGCTACTCAGTCTGCGAACCACCCCCTTGTCAAGGGTAGGGAAAGACGGGGATTATTCAGTATAGGGAGTGCCAGAGAGTATGGTGGCTCTTAGCAGCTCTGTTCGCCGTTATCCACAAGGGCCAATTGATGCACCACACCATTTGTGTAAGCAATGTCATTTTAGGGTCCGCAGTTCTTCTGTCTCTGCTTAGTTGGCTTCGATCAGGAGGTGCAGTGCATGGCAGTTTGTCTGATACCAGAATACGTCATAGTGAGATTGTGCAGCATGGTAGCATCTTTCTAAATCCGGCACTAAAAATACTCCTTTTTCATAGGGCAATGTTATAGCCTCCTGGCTTAGCCTTGAAATATGCCCTCTTCACACCAATCTAGACAGTAGAGATCTCGGTTTTAAGTAAAAAGCCTTCGCAAGTCGGACGAGAATGTAATGGAACAGATAAAGGAATTTTCACAGCATCTTAATCATCACTATTCTGTCTGCGGTAAACAGAGACAGCATTATCCAGCACTGTAATTGATCACACAATTTGTCTACAAAAGGACTAAAATTATCTTGTTTTACCATTTGTCTGTCTCTGGTCAGTGAGACACCTAGAAGCCTGACCATGTTCCTCACACCTGCATAGCAGTACTCTGACTGTAGGTCTTGGAATTGAAGCCATCAGATGGAACACCTCTGATTTTGACCAGTTGATACAAATGCTCGACATTTCCTCAAAATGAATTATTTAGTCTATAACTGGCACAAGGTTTTATCTCTGGTTCTTCATGAACAACATAATGTTACCTGCATATAGTGATAGTAGGAGATGCTTATTCAGAAATGTTATACCTCTGTGTAAGTGTCTTTCCCATAGTCAGGATACCAACACCTCCTACTAAATTAGGTACCTAGTTTCCTTAGGACTGCAAATAAAGAACAAGTTACTTACCTTCGGTAACGATATATCTGTAAGAAACATAGGTTAGTTATAGATTCCTTACCTTAGGATTACCCCCAGGCTTCAGACTGTATCCGGAAAGTTTTCCATCAGCAGTACCCCTGCGCGTCGTGGTCGCCGGGATGATGTCCCGGTAGCTACATAGATGCCACCCTCGCACGCTGACGTCAGTTCTCTACACGACTTTCCACGCCAGAAGAGCGGAGCATGCAAGACACTGACCACTGGTGCACAAAACTAGGGCCCTAAAAGGAAGTCCTTAGCCCTAGAAGTCAGTTCGCTGAACGGGTAGGATGGGTGGGGCAGGAAGGAATCTATAACTAACCTATGTTTCTTACAGATATATCGTTACCGAAGACAAGTGACTTGTTCATCTGAAAGAAACAGTTAGTTATAGATTCCTTACCTTAGAATAGATAGCCCAGCAATACCAACCCTGGAGGTGGGTCTGCAAACCAAGTTCACACCAGAAAGTCCTGGTGCACAGAACAGCCAAAGCAGCTCTCTCTTTGGACGTTACTGTTCAGGCAGTAGTGTTTGGTGAACATGTGCAGCGATGCCCATGTAGCTGCCTCACAGATATAATTTAGGGCGACTCCTCGTCGCAAACCAGTAGTAGCTGCCGTCGCCCTGGTGGAATGGGTGCGCAGCCCCACTGGAGGCTTCTTCTTTGCCAAAGAATAGCAGGCTTTGATGCCCAGAACGACCCACCTAGAAATGGTCCGTTTGTGCACGGCCCAACCTTTCTTAGCGCTGATGTAACCAATGACGAGCTGGTCATCCACCCGGATTTGTTTGGTGCCATCCAAGTAGAAGGAAAGCACACGTTTTGGATCCAGATGGTGGAGCCTCTATTCCTCTTTTAAAGGATGCGGAGGCAGAAAGAAGGTGGGCAAAGTGATAGTTCGGCCAATGTGGAAAGAAGTAACCACCTTGGGAAGAAAGGAAGGTCTAGTTCCAAGGACAACCTTGTCTGGATGGACAGCCAGAAAGGGAGGCTTGGAAGAAAGAGCTTGTAGCTCACTCACCCTGCGTGCAGAGGTGATGGCCACCAGAAAGGCAGTTTTCAGAGTGGGAAGTCTGAGAGGGCAGTCATGTAGCGGCTCAAAGGGAGCGCACATAAGATTGGTAAAAACCAAGTTCAAGTCCCACTGAGGCATTACGAAGGGAACAGGAGGAAAAAGATGAGTAATGCCCTTAAGGAATCTATTTACAACAGGGGACTTGAAAAGAGAAGGCTGATCAGGAAGCCTAAGGAAGGCTGAAATGGCCGAGAGGTAGCCCTAAAGAGTGCCCAGAGCAGAGCCCTGCTGTGTCAAAGAAAGGAGGAACAAGAGAACCTCAGAAAGAGGGGCGGAAAGAGGATCCACAGTCTTTGCTGTGCACCATGCCACAAATTTGTTCCATCTGCATGCGTATACTGTCTTAGTGGAGGGGCGCTGGCTGCCAAGATAACATTGCAGGCTTTGGGAGGCAGGTCAAATGACGTCAACTGCCTCCGCTCAATCTCCACATAAGGAGGTGGAGGCTGGACAGGTTCGGGTGGAGGACCGTCCCCTGTTGCTGCGACAGAAGATCCTCCCGAAGAGGCAGTTGGATCGGAGGATCGATGGCCATGTTGAGCAGCTCGGGATTCTAGACTCTCCGTGCCCAATCCGGAGCCACAAAAATGACTTGGGCTCAGTTGCGCTTGATCTTCTTCAGCCCTCTGGGCAGAAGTGGTATAGGTGGATAGGCATATAGAAAACCGTAACTCCTCTCGCAAAAAGCGTCGCCTAGCGAGTGCCGCCTTGGAAAGTCCAACGTGCAGAATTGCTGACATTGCGCATTCTCTTCGGTGGCGAATAGATCTAACCACGGCTCTCCCCACTGTTGAAAGGGACCTTGCACCACCTCCGAGTGAAGATGCCATTCGTGATCCATCAGATGTTCCAGCCATGTCCGGAGACAAAGAGCCTCTTGACATAGGGTCCACGACCCCACACCGCCCTGTTTGTTGCAGTACCACATGGCGGTGGTGTTGTCCGCGAACACCTGCACTACTTTTCCCCGGACAGAGGGAAGGAATGCTTTTGAGTGTAAGACGAATCGTCTGAAGGTCCAAAAAGTTGATATGGAGCCCGGACTCTGCCAGAGACCAGAGGCCTCTGTTCTCCGCCTCCCCCAAGTGGCCGCCCCATCCCAGAAGTGATGCATCGGTCACCACTGGGAACTCTAGTTGAGGAAGGGAGAGGTATCTGCCGTCGAATCAATCCTGGTTCAAAAGCCACTACAGCAGTTGGCGTGCAGTGCCCTCCGAGATCTGGACGCAATCCGACAGGTTCCCCTGATGCTGTGCCCGCTGGAACTTCAGGTCCCACTGCAGAGCCTGCATATGCCATCTGGAATGATCCACCAGCAGGAGGCCATCAGGTCCAGTAGCCTGAGGGTCATCCTGACAGAAACCCGGGATAGAGGCTGAAAGATCAGAATCATAGCTCGAATATCCCTGACTCGCTGTTCGGGATAGACCCGAAATTGCGTTGTGTCCAGAACCGCTCCGATGAAAAGGAGCTTCTGAGAGGGAGACCGGTGTGACTGCACATTGATGGAGAACCCAAGCTCATGCAGGAGGTCGGCCGTAGTCTGGAGGTGGGAGACGACTGCCTGGGACGAGCCCACCTTCAACAACCAGTCGTTGAGATAGGGTACGACTGGAATCCCTAATCTGCGCAGATGAGCTGTGACCACCGCCATCACTTTCGTGAACACCAGAGGGGCGCTGGTAAGGCCAAAGGGGAGCACGTAAACTGAAAATGCTCGTGACCTACCGTGAACCGCAGGTTACGCCGGCAGGACGGGGATGTGAAAATAAGCGTCCTGCAAGTCCAACGCTACCATCCAGTCTCCAGAGTCGAGGGCAGACAAGACCTGAGCCAGAGTCAACAGTTGAACTTCTCCTTCCGGAGAAGGCGATTGACGTTCTTGATTTCCAAGATAGGATGCAGGCCCTTGTCCTTCTTGGGCACCAGAAAGTAGTGGGAATAGCAACCAAGACCTACTTCTGGGGCAGGAACTCGTTCGATGGCTCCTTTGGCCAAGAGAGCCGTAACTTCCTGTTGGAGAAGGGCCAGATGATCCCCGTACATTCGATGGTACTGAGGTGGCACGGCTGGGGGTGGGGGGATAGTTTTGAATGGGACGGAGTAGCCCCTTCGGACTATCGGCAGAACCCACCTGTCCGACGTGATGGTACGGCAGTGGGGGAGATGATGGCGTATCCTGCCACCCACAGGCGTGTGATGGGCCTGAAAGGTCGGACTAAGAGGGTTTGGAGTCGACTGCAGATGGGGCTGTGGTGGACTGGCCCGCCCGCTGGTCCCCAGAACCACAGCAGTGTTATGTTGCTGAACAGGTGAAGGCCATCAACGGGCATGTCCATCAGGGTGTTCTGGACATCCCCAGAAAAGCCAGTCTACCTCAGCTAGACGTAGCTTCGAAGGGCTACCTACGTTGAAATCGTCCTACCCAGCGAGTCAGCGGTGTCCAGTCCACAGCAGATGGTAAACTTTGCTGCGCCTCTCCCAACTCCACGGGAGAGCACGACCTGGGCCTCCTCCGGGCACTGGGGCAGCACTTGCGCCACCGTATACCACACGGAGTGGGAATAATGGCCCAACAGAAATGCTGTGTTTACCGACCGCAGTCCCAAGCTGGAGAAAATAAATCTCTTCTTCCCAAGTTGGTCCAGTGTTTTGGATTCCCTATCTGTTGCAGCGTTAGGGGAAGGTGCCTTTGGATGTCGAGGCTTGGACCACCAAGCTCTTAGTTGTGGGGTGTTGGGAGAGGAAAATGGAGTCGCCCAGGGGCGGGCGGTGCCTTCGAGCAATCATCCTATCCACAGGAGCCCCTGTGTTGGGCCTGGACTAGGTGCCCGAAAGGATGTTAGATAGGGCTTAATTGAACAGCAGCAGGGGCTCCGAAATGCTCGCTGCTGGCTAAAGCACCTCTGTCAGGAGGTTAGTCTTGACTGCCACGGTAGGTAGCTCGAGGTGGGAGCACCTCGGCCGCCCTATGCAACACCACTGCGTATGATGCTCCCTCCTCCGTAGCCACGGTAGGAGGAGACAACATGCCAACGGCTGGGGAGGTATCCAGACCACTGGCATCCCCCAGTTCCTCTCTCCAGTCCGGATCATAATCCAACTGGTTGGTCAAAGGGTCCCCAGACCCCTCCCAGTCTTCCTCACCCTCCTCTTGCTGCCAATCTGTCTGAAAAGGGCTAGGGTGGAACACAGAAACAAAAGTACCCATCGGCACCGGATCCGGTGACAGTCGATGCCGGTCCAGCTCCATGTCCACATCGGGCGGAAGCCGGGGTCGACGCCAGCTGGGGGTCCAGCCGGCGCGGGCTACTTACGTGCTGCTGGTGAAATCGGCACCTGTAGAGGTGTTACGAGGTCGACCGGTGCCGATCCAGATCCAGGCCTGGATCCAAGGGGGCCCTGCGGGGCTAGGAGTCTGTAAGGTTGACACTCCTGTGCAGTCTTGCCTGTTTTTAAAATCGCTGTAATAACTGCCTCCCTAGTGATAGGAGGCAGTTCGGTACTATCTGCTATCTCCTGATTCGGATTTGCCGATATTGGCTCCACTATTATCTTGAATGCCTTGTTGAACTCAGTAATGAGCATGTCGGACCTTGGGGCCTTACCCCGGATATTTTCTCAATAGCAAGGATGATCTTGTATGGTCTGTTGGCCAGGTAGGCACAAGGGCCACCCTTGACCCAAACAAGGGAGTTTCCTCCCAATATGTCCATCTATTTCTGATTTGAGGCATTAGTATTGCTGTAATAGTGCTTGGTTTTATATAAGTGGAATTTGTACAGCTGTTCCCTCCATGCACTTCGCCTGTGGCCAAACAAACAAAGTGGATAGTATTATGCCTGTGTGCCTTCTGCAACAGCCATGAGAGTGTTCTGCTAGGTCTCTCGCCTTCAGTCTAGCTACAGCAAGAGTGTCTTCAGGTAAGTAACAACGTTCCCAGTAATATGTTTTCCAAGTGTAACTTTTTAGACTTTGAACGCCTCCCAGACCATGTCAAATCTTGTGACTGAGGCAGTATTCATGCGGTAAGAATTCAATAACTTCAGCTTGCATGTCTGTCTTGAAGACCCTTTCTTTAAGGGTACCGTCAATGGATCGCCACGGCACATTTGGAAGCTCAAACAAGAGGACCACCAGGGAATGATCACAAAGTGTTCTTTGGAGCTATAGGAGTCTGTGACCCATGGAGAGCCGAAAATCCATTGGGAACATGTGTTGTGGACAAATGAATATTAGGAGTAGGACCTCACTGTCCTCTTACATCTCTCCAAACGTCCCAGAAACTGTCCTTACCTAGCATTTGTCTCAGCACCTTCGATGCTCAGTATCACATTATGAGCTTTCCGTATCTGGCTATGATTTCCTCAAAGAATTAAGGAGCCTCAGCATTGAGTTAAAGTATTTATAAAAAATAACAGAGGTGTCATATAGAACTCTCCCATCACAACATATCTGGATAACTGTAGATGCCTATGGGCTTGAAATAAAGATACTTTTTAATCAGTGTGATAACTCACTGTGCCTAGGTCTTATATGAAGCCTACAATGTATTTGTTCCCCATGAGTGGGCAACTAAGCTATGGCCCACACCCAATAAACTTCAAAAGCCCCGGCTCCGAAGACAAAGGAAAAGCCTTCCGACAGCTCGGGACCAAGCATGCCACATATCGGTGCCCAAAAAGCATAGTTGGTACCGAAATCGGGAATACATCCTGCTCCCGTTACCCCAAAAAAAGCTTTGGTATCAAGCTCTTCGGCACCGAAAGACCACAAGGCCACTGATCCGAAAATCTTAGGATCCAAAAAAGATTAACGGCTCGACATGGAAGCCGAAGGAGCAAAAAACCCCTTCTAAGGCTGAAGACCATAAATCAAAACCGCATTCGGAACTGAAAAAATCAGCACCGAAAGGAGACACCGACCTGGAAGAACTTTTTCAACCAGATCCTATCAATCCGAAACAAAAGACATTGCATGTGGACCCTAAAACATCTGTAACCGGGGAATAAGAGTGGTCCATAACTCTCCCTACCTCTCTTTTTGTTGGTATATGACCCTAAAACATGCCATATTGTCAGTCTCCCCACAAACAAGAGGAAATTCGACACCTCACACTCTCCTGAGGTGCCTGTGAAGAAAAGAGACTTTGCAACTTCACCCCTACAACCCTCTTCTCCTGTTCTTCCTACTAAACCTTTATCTCCTGAAAAGTCTCCCATACGCTCTCCTAGACTCTCGCCACACTCACCACCACCACAGGATGATGATGATGACCTAGGGGACGGGGGTGGACATATTGACCCCCCAGATGATGACACTACTATAACACACGACGCATGGGCAAAGTACAATGATCCTGCAGATCCTCCAGACCTTCCTGATCTGGAGGCATACCCAACACGTCCATCTCCCACAGATGACAACATAGGGTTTAGTCAGCTTATTAATAGGGCTGCCCAATATCATAATGTACAAATCCATTCAGCCCCCATTGAGGAAGACTTCCTGGTAGATACTTTGGCCCAGTCACAAAGGACAATTCAAACATTGCCCATGCTCAATGGTTGCAGATGCGTGTTTCTTGAATCACAAGATTCACATTCACATGAGCACTCGTGTGTGTCTTTCATAAAAAGGTAGATAAGTGATTTTCTCTGTACCGGTTTGGAAAAAAATGTTCAAAGAGTTTCTTGGTTTGTTGATTTCATTTAATTTTCTTTGTACTTTACACCCGAAAGGGTTAAACGAACGGATTGAACTTAGTTGCTTCCTGTAACTTTCAGTATCTTTTTTAGACATGCATTGACTATGATGAATACGACGCATTGTATCATGATCGTATTTGTATTATGATCGCATTTGACATGTGCAGTATCAACATGATAATGACATAATGATTACATAGTACACAGTCACGTTCCCGTCACAAGGAGTTAATCACCAAAAATTCAGGGTAGTCCGTCCGCACATTTTTTCATCGTGCATCGAATCACCTCACACACATTACACGGCGAACCAATGGGGAGCATAGAGCAGCACGTATCACCCAGAGCGTCCATAACAACAGAACACGTGACTGGCTAAACAGCGAGCATAGAGGAAGGTAGATAGAAAGTAGTGCGTTTCACCTAGAGCGTACACACCTCGTGACCAGCACATATAACCATAGACGCAAATACGGATAGAGCGCCGCACGCCAACAGCGAGATCAGTAAAATCGAACGAAGAACACACACGGTAAGAGACAGACAGTAGATTTTAGGGGGGGAGACAACTCGCTGACAGTGGCACAGACCATTTTTTACAACAAGCCGTATTTATCGTTACAGCTCCATGACCATTGCAGAGTAACAAGGGTTCAGGTTAGTGACACGAGATAACAAGGCACTCGTGTATTGTAACACAGGCAGCCACGAATAATGCACAAAATCACGAAAATGGAGGGCTATAAGGTGACATTGCATGTATTAGGGAACGTGTTGAAATGTAAAAATGTCATCACAATGAGATTTGCTTTGATTATATGGTACACCTTTATGTGAAAAAACGTATATATTTCTTTCAGACAAAAAAAGTCCCCTGAGGAAGAGCTGTGTAGCTCGAAATGCATCGTGCAGCATGAAAAGTTGATATATTATCATGATAATTTGGAACAATTGAAATATTTGAGAAAGAATAATTTCATGAGAATTAAATGAAATCAACAAACTAAGAAAGTCTTTGAAAATTTTTTTCCAAACCGGTACAGAGAAAATCACTTATCTACCTTTTTATGAAAGACACACACGAGTGCTCATGTGAATGTGAATCTTGGGATTCAAGAAACACGCATCTGCATCTATATTCAACCCCGTGGCTCAGAAGGGGATTCACATCTAGCACCAACCACATTCCCAAAACTTTATTCCAACAACCCACAATAACGAAGAAATTTGAGTGCGGAGTCACCTTTCCAAT
The DNA here is from genome assembly GCF_964261635.1 of Lissotriton helveticus. Classification (NCBI taxonomy): domain Eukaryota; kingdom Metazoa; phylum Chordata; class Amphibia; order Caudata; family Salamandridae; genus Lissotriton; species Lissotriton helveticus. Next base: position 594,316,356 of record NC_136070.1, on the reverse strand, counting down.
TGGTTTGAGGCCATGCTCAATGGTGTCATTAAACATGCACCAGACATCTTCAAGGACCCTGTCAGGACCAGAATTCTCAACCCCCGCATTGATAAAAAATATAAATACGGCCCAAATGATCCCACCTACATTAAAGGACAACTCCCTCTAGATTCTTTGGTAGTGTCCAATGCAAGGAAATGTGCCAATTCTCAAACCTCCAGTGATGCTCCACCTCCAGACAAGGAGTCTAAACTACTAGACGCGTCAGGAAAACGAGTTGCCTCCCAGGCAGCTAATCACTGGAGGATAGCTAATGCACAAGCACTGCTTGCCAGGTATGATAGGGCTCACTACGATGAGCTTGAGGACCTAATTAACAAAGAACAATGCTACATGGTCATCCTTTGGCACCTAATCCGAAGAAGAAATTGGCAGACTGCTCAGCACCCTGAAACCATCCAATCACCTCTCTGACCCCCTTCCTGCTAACGCTTTAAAAGTCTTTACCCCGTCGCTCCTCCCACTTTGGACTAAGATCATCAATAGCTCTCTTCAACAAGGATCCATCGCTAACGCCCTCAAAGTCGAACAAGTCACACCGTTACTAAAAAAACCAACAGCAGATCCCACTGATCTAAACAATTACCGTCCTATTACAAATATTCCCACGCTCGCTAAACTGTTGGAAAAATGCGTACAGCTACAACTGGCTAATCGCATAAATAATTTTGATCTCCTCAACCCTCATCAATCAGGCTTCCGAGCAGGGCACAGTACCGAAACTGCTATGACTCACATAGTTGACGACGCCCTCCAAATCCTAGACCAAAATGATACCTGCCTCCTCATCCTTCTTGATCTCTCTTCAGCATTCAACACAGTTAAACATGAGAACCTACTCGAACTATTAAACACAAGAATGGGTATATCTGGGACTGTTCTCAAGTGGTTCACTTCCTTTCTACACAACCGGTCTCAGCGATTCAAAAGGAACAACCTGATGTCCTCCTCGGTACCTGTATCGTTAGGTGTCCCTCAAGGTTCCTCCCTCTCCCCTACACTGTTCAACTTAGTCATGGAACCTCTCACTACTCTGTTACAAGCATCCAATGTTCACTTTCACATGTATGCCGACGACACCCAACTTTATCTCAAAATACAATCCCCCAAGGACATCTTGCTTCTGAACTCCACGATCAGAAACACCCAATCCTGGCTGGCAGAGAATCACCTCAAACTCAATGCGATGAAGACTGAGTTCCTCCTGATCTCACCGCCCGCAAAAATCTCTACCGCTCAAACCTGGCTCAAGCACCTAACGGCTCTCAATGTACAACCTACCATCGTTGACTCAGCAAAATCTTTAGGCATAACACTTGACGCCAATCTCAACATGCAGCAGCACATCAGCAAGGCAACCAAAGGAGCGAACTTCCAAATCAATACCTTGAGAAAACTCAAACCCTTCCTTCCAGCCAAAGACTTTCAAACTGCAGTACAATCTATAGTCATCCCGCACATAGAATACGGCAGCATCGCCCTCTGTGGGCTCCCCCTAACCACAACGGCACCCCTAAGAGCGTCCCTTAACGCTGCAGCAAGACTCATCACTGGCTCAAAAAAACACTCGCATATCTCCCCTGACTTTAAATCCCTGAACTGGCTGCTTTTTGAAGCCAGAATACATCTGAAAATCGCCTGCATGACACACAAGGCTATACACACGAACTCACCCGCCTACCTCTCTCAAAAGCTGACAATTTCAGGCGGCTCTAGAACTACTAGAAGCACAAACAATCTTCTGCTGAAGCCTCGAAGATTTCGGAAGGTAAAAACCTATAAACGCTCCTTCTCAGGAATGGCGCCCAGGATCTGGAACTCACTCCCTCCTGAAACCAGGCTCATCTCCTCCAACAAACTTTTTAAGAAAGAAGTAAAAGCGATCTTCATGCCGAAATACACATGAGCTATTATTCTGTACCTCCAGGACTCCGCGTTGTACTACCTTCCTGACCCCTTGGTCTATTTGTATTACTTGTATTATCGACTCACTTGACTGTATACGTTTCCTCTCTGCATATCTTATTTTATATTATTGACGTGCCTATCTGACTTTGCACCCTTTACCTACACCACCTCAAATATTACCTACTGTTATACTACTGATTCTCCTGCGTGACTATGCACCCTGTACTCTCCTACCTCAACTATGCCTACCTCTATGCTATTTACAAAAGTAGTTTAAGCACGCTAAACAAGTATATGCTTCCTCTTTATGTACTTTCATATTATTGGCGTACCTGTTTGACTATGCACCGTGTACCTACACTACCTCAACTATGACCTACCTCTTATTTTGACCTACCTATGTAACTATGCATATCGTACCTAACTACCTCAACTATTACCTACTATTATGCTATCACCCCATGTCCTTGTAAAGCGCTCTGATATCTGCAAAGATCTTGTTCGCGCTATATAAAACTTTGAAATAAATAAATAAATAAATTAAGCATTTGCCTGACCAATACTAGGCCAAAGCCCATGATCTGGTTCAGGCAGGCAAATTAATTACAAATGCATCCATTAAATGTGCCCTCGATGCAGCAGACACCGCATCTAGATCTGTCAACACCAGTGTCTTACTACGCAAACATGCAGGGTTGCGCATTTTTGGTTTTAAACAAGAAGTGCAAACTACCATATTGAATCAGCCGTTTGACCAAAAACACCTGTTTGGCCTAGCTGTAGACAGCTTTAGAAACAAGCATTGGCATAGCCAATAGGTCTCTCCTTTGGGACCTTAGAAGTATTTAGTTATCCAGCACACTATCGTTGGTGCAACAACATCAACTGTTGCATGGCTAAACACTTATAAGGTCCCAAAGGAGAGACCTATTGGCCACTGCTACTGAACATTTGGGCGTGGAGAAGGGATGAGAGTAGTAAAAAAAAAAATCAGTAGCACCATCCATGAGAAATGGTTATCTGTAGGTGCAGAAAGAATTTCAAACGCATGGTAATACTAGGATTTCTGGAAAAGTTCGCAGCGAGGAGAGGGGAAAAACTCTTTTTGACTTATGTGATATGGTTAAGAATACCCGCAGCACTGAGAAGTGACCAGTTAACCCTGTGACAACAGAGAAGGCAGCGTGAGTAACACTTGATTCATGGGAGCTTGAAATAATTGTGTTAGAAACTTTAAAAAATACAGAATTGCGCAATTCTAGTGGCTCCAGTTGTAGCTGAATCATGCGACACAGTTATCCAAATTTGCCTTTTTATCTAGGTATTGAGGTACTTTAAAGTTCTGTGTTTCATCGACATTTTAAAAAGGCATAGACGTGAAATTCCCAACAGGCAAAGTGATGTTGGTTAAAAGCCACAGCTGGCTGAATAGCACGTGATTTGGCAGCTTTGGAAAAGGCTGGCCAGCAGTAGACATCTCAAGAATACATGTTCCTCCTCTAGAGTAATAAACACATCTAGGCTGGTTTTCTGACGTGCATTTTTTTGGTGGCTGGCCTTCTCAGTTGGCTAATTGATAAAATGCATGCTAACTTTAAAATACAAAAAGAAAACACACACGAGACTTGGAAGCTGATGGGTTACACTTACGATCTCCAAATCAGATAAACTGAAACACAAATCTTACACACCACAGGCCAGCCACCAGCTTGACAGTGACGAGAAGTATTTTTGTATTGTTTAGTCTGCAGGAAAACATAGTAAAGAGCTTTAAGATTTCCACTGGCACCAGCTCATCAACGCGACACCTTAATGTTGGCTATCCCAGCCAACACAACTAAGCATGTTGGGAATAATAGGCCCAAACCTTGAAAGGTAAGTGGAACTAAACGCCTCCATATGGTAATAGGAATACTGTTAAAAGATCCGGTAATGCCCAAGACCAAAAGTACCAACGTTGTCATGCCTATCCCCAAATGGCAGCCAGTTACGTGCCGAACACATCCAGTGTTCTGAGAAAACCAACATGTGAAGCCTGCATTTTTAGGTCTCGCTGAGCCAGCTCATGCGCTGCTCTGCGAGACATTTGGTTAGTGGGTTTTCAAAGTGCTACCAGAGGCTTTTGCTGGCCTCAAGCTTGCGGTAACCCGCGCGCAGCCGCCATCTGCCTTTTTTCATGGCTCATTAAGCCTTACAGCATGCTCCTCCCCTTGCTCTCTGCTTCCACTACCCACTCCCACGCAGCCGTCACTACCCCCTCCCACGCAGCCCTCCTCCTCTGTAGCAACCCCCTTCCCTGCCTAGCCTTTCCTCACGACCAACGCATAAACACACAAACGGCCCCCCTCCCACACACATACACAACCTGCCCCCCTCCCAGCCACTCACTGTCTATCAGCCTCCTCTCAGCCAGGTATCGCGATCAGTTTCACTTTCACTGGCGCGTTCGCCGTGAAAGTGTTCGCGTTTCTAGTTCGCCTAATTTTATAAACTCTTAAAACATATTTACATATAGTCTGTTGCATGATTTACTTGGACATTATTTTTAATGGTTTGTTCTTTTGTGCCTTCGGTGACTTTTGAAGTTGGAAGCGCTGTAGTTCCTATGTTTGCCAACAGAGCATGCGCTCTCCCACCCTTAGTATCTTTAACTGTAACAATCGTGGAGGTGTCCTGCGCTCCTAATAGTGACTGCTGCCTTGAGAGTACAGTCTCTGAGGCAGCCGGAGCCGAACTGCTATATTGTTGCATTTGTTGGCACACATCCTATGTAGAGCGCTCTGGGACCGTCCCGACTTTGGCCCTCCTTGTATAGATGCACATGCAAATCGTATAATCACATATTATCGTAGTTATTACTAACATTCGAGTTATTGTTTGTAACTGAGAGTAATTTAAGTTTTACATAATCAATGCATGTGCTTCGATATGATTCCATCTATTATTTCATGTGGAACATGTGGTCGCATGGAAAAAATGGATCCTTTTAGATCGTGAGTGAAGTGTGACGCTAGGACTCTTCAGACGCGCGTCTTAAACGGGGACGGCGTGCACAAAGCGCTGAAAGGACCAGTCCAGTACCTCTAGCCTCTGATTTCTGCCAGCAAATCTTTTTTTCCGGTTATTTGTTCATTTGGCATTGTGCTCAGCATGTTTTGGCCACACATAAGCCATGTTTTAACATTGATCCTATTATTGTATCCGGAACTAGCGCCTAGAGGTGGTTGAATTGGACGTTGTGTTCTAACAAAGGCCCTTATGATTATCCTGGCGTCGCACTGGACTGCGTGTCCAAAGTGGCCGCCTAGCAGCTCCCACAGTCTGACAGCTCTGCTGTTCGGTGCCCTTGCGCAACAGGGCTTGCAATTGTTTGCTTTGTGCAAATAGGGGCTGCGGGTCCGACCTGCTGCCGTTATATTAACATTCCTGCTCCGGCTTGGGAGCCCCTCTTCCTCTGCTGTCATCGGCAGGCACACCCGCAGGTCCCAGGCATGCCCTTTTACTATCTATTACAACTAATTCTAACTCCTCGTGCCCTTTTCAGTGGATGCGGCTCCTTCCCCAAACCCCCACCCTCACACCATACTCCTCCAGAAGAGCCCTTTTTCAAAAACGGAAGGGGCGGTCGGGGGGGGGATGTACTGTCAGAAGGAAATGTTCCCTTTACATTATCTTGGCTGGTGTACATTTTTCGCCTCTTCCCCCCTCCCCCCAGGCAAAGGGCTCTCCTGTCTCAGCCCTTCTGACAGCCGAGAGGTTCGGCCATCTCGATAATATCATCCCGGAGAGCGAAAGTCAATACAGTGACAGCAGATATGACTGCCGACAATTCAATTACAGCACCTCTTCCGCCTACATATGGAGAGGGGTGCTCCGACCTGCCCCCCAACTCACCGCAGGAATGAATTGCAATGAAGGGTTTTATGACGAGGAGTCCTGAATATTGGGTTCATGGTTAGTAGCTCGAAGCTGCATTCAGTCACATGCAGCACTGTAGCACCAGGAAAACATGTTCTACTTGGTTTACTTCAGAAATCTTCGAGTAATAGTGCACTTTTGTAGGGTTGCCTGCCAATATGAGTGGGGTTGCCGAAGATTGTTTTGCTGCCGTGGGACTGAAAAAGAAAAGGCTCTATAGCTCAGTGGGTTGAGCGTTCACTGATCAGATTTTTATGAAATCTGCAAACTGGTGCGTGAAAGATCTCAAGCCTTTGTTGCAAGTCGCAAAATATGATGTATTTGAGTTTAGTTATAAAAAAACAATGACTTCTCCGCAAATAGTCAATCTGTAGGGTTTTGGGCGCTATATTGTCAGTGCGATAAACAACCCCCCCCAAGCAATGCGGTTTTCATTTTTTTTTTACTGCTCAAGGAGAGAATGCTCTCCTTTCTGAGATTCTGATGCAGCGCCTAAGAGCCCATCCGGCTCCACAGAAAGAACAGGGCCAAAGGAGAGGTGAAAAGTAAAACAAGCATTGGCATAACCAATAGGTCTTGCCTTTGGGACCTTATAAGTGTTTAGCCATGCAACAGTTGATGTTGTTGCACCAAGGATATTGTGCTGCATAACTAAATATTTATAAGGTCCCAAAGGCGAGACCTATTGGCTATGCCAATGCTAGTTTTAAACTATGGCCGGGTGTAGAGCGCTTTAAAAAACTATTTTACCGCAAAGTCGGCTCAAGGGAGGACTATGCAATTGCTTTGTTCGCTAACTTGCTATAATTTTATCATGCTAATTTGAACTATACACCTTTTGCTTTATGTCACGAATCCCATTTAAGGCACAAATGCACATTTCAAAAATGTAGTTTCCCTAATGAAGAAACTACAGGAGCCTTTTTTCCAGCAATCCTTCTGCATTTCATTTTTAAAAGACTAACGGTTCCCTGGCAAAGTGCTGGTAGAACACATGGGCAATGCTCAGTCCTAGAATGTTTAAAAATTATACTGAAATGTGGAGAGAAACCTCGCCAGCGCAAATCATTCAGCTGCACCAGTCTTCCTTCAACGACTGCTCCACAGCAACACAAACCAGCAACTGGGAACCTGCATTTGCGGCGGGAGGAAGAGAAGAGGTTTAGCGACTGACTATTGGTGGAAAGAAAAGGGACTAGTTTGCAGTGTCACGCGAGTGGTGCACACGCGGCGGCAAAAGTGAAAACAGCTGCAGCGTCCCGCGTGTGGTGCGCGTGCACACATGTGATATCTGGCGCGACAGATGGCACACTGCGCGCGCTGCTGCGGGTAACCGCAAGCAATAGGCCATCACTCACAAGCGTGTAGTCAGCTTTTAAAAACCCCTTACTATAAGTATCGCAGAACAGCGCATGTGCACTGCTCTAGGCTCGACCTAAAAAGAACACCAACACTGCAAAATCTATGGGAGCATTGCAGTCTCCATCAGCACAAGGTTCCTTTCGTCGCTCCTTTTATTGGGGCGCATCCAAAAACATCAGCACAGACACTGCTCCCTCCTCCTATAAAAGCCCCACACAAACATCTCCCAACAGGGAATATTTCAGAGGTGGGTACAGGGGAAATAATAACAAAGGGAGAGGCCAAGGTAACAATAATCGTTCCTCCCCCACTACCAAACAATGACTTCCCTCCGCTCCCTCCAGGCCATTCCACTCCGTTCAGAGGAAGACTCTCACAGTTCCTACCTGTCTGGAACTCCATTACTACAGACAAGTGGGTGAGACAAATTATCCAGTATGGTTACTGCCTGGAACTTACAGCAACTCCACCCAACATACCGCCCAAACAGCGTCCCATGTCCACGGAACATCTAACGCGCCTCAAACAAGAAGTTCTCTCACTGCTTCAAAAGCATGCAATAGAACCAGTTCCCCTACAACATCAAGGGACAGGAGTATACTCCCTGTACTTTCTAATCCCCAAAAAAGACGGTACTCTCAGACCAATACTGGACCTCAGGACCTCTCAATTTCTACATACAGTCAGATCACTTTCACATGATCAATCTTCAACAAATCCTTCCACTACTTCGACAAGGCGACTTCCTTGCCACTTTAGATCTCAAGGACGCCTACTTCCATATTCCCATACACCCTGCTCACAGGAAATATCTACGGTTCACAGTGGACAGCCAACACTATCAATTCAAGGTTCTCCCATTCGGAGTAACCACAGCACCCAGGGTCTTCACAAAGTGTCTTGCAGTAGTAGCCGCACACTTGCACAGACAACAGATTCATGTATTTCCATACCTGGACGAATGGCTCATAAAAGCCAAGTCACACAGCCAGTGGGTTCGCCACACTTACAAAACAATTCAGCTGCTCCACGACCTGGTGTTCACAATAAAGCTCACCAAGTCCCATCTACACCCCTCCTACCTACATCAATATCTAGGGGCCCACAATAGACACTTCCAAAGCTCACTTCCAAAGCTCTTGCATACCCTAATCCAACCAGGATAGCCAGTATGCAGACCCTCATCACAAAATTCCAACCCCAACACTCCCTACCAGCTCGAGTGTTTATGTAGCTCATAAGAATGACGGCCTCTTGCATTTTCATAGTACCTCATGCAAGACTTCAGATGCACTCTTTACAGGAATGCTTAGCACGTCAGTGGAACTAGGCTCAAGGTCAGCTTTCATATCTGGTGTTGGTGGACAGCCGCACACAGCGCTCCCTGCAGTGGTGGAACACACAAAAGCTTTCCAAAGGGCGGCCGTTCCTAGAACCAGATCCACAAATAATGCTACCAGAGGACATATCACTCACTGGCTGGGGAGCCCATCTCCTAAACCACACAATTCAGGGCAGGTGGACCACTCAACAAAAAATGCTCCCCATCAATCACCTAGAATTACTGGCAATTTTTCTAGCATTAAAATCATTCAAACTACATCTCATCAACAGGACTGACCTTGTCCGCATGGACAATATGACCGCAATGTATTATTTACAGAAACAAGGAGGAACACATTCTTTGCAACTTTCTCAACTAGCGCAAAGCATATGGAGATGGGCCATTCCACAAAACATATATCTTCTGGCAGAACAGGAGTACACAATCAGATTGCGGATCTGCTAAGTCGTCAGACACAGCAGATACATGAATGGGAACGTCATCCTCAAGTTCTTCAACCATTTTTCAAAATGTGGGGCCACCCAGACATAGATCTGTTTGACACACCCGCAAACACAAAATGCCCAACCTTCGCCGCCAGGTTTCCACACCCCATTGTCCAAGGGCAATGCGATATGGATGAACTGGTCAGGCAGATTTGCGTACGATTTTTAGTCACTCCCACTCATTCCGCTAGTAGTACCCAAGCTCAAACAACAGTCTCTCAAGATGATCCTAGTTGCTCCAACAAGGGCCCGGCCACCATGGTTCACAAAACTCCTGGAACTCTCAATAGTTCCACACCAAAAACTACAGCTCTCCCCAAAGCTGCTTACGGAGAACCATGGAGAGATACATCATCCAGATCCAAATCAACTGAATCTAGCAATCTGGCTCCTGAAGTCCTGGAGTTTGGTTACCGCAACCTCCCACCAGACTGTATGAACATTATTAACCCTTTCCATGCTCATGACGAGCTCAGCTCGTCATGAGGCACACTGGAGCTGTGCTCATGACGAGCTGACCTTGTCATGAACAATGGTAAATCTGGGAATGCAGCACAGGAGAAAAATACCTTTAGCATTGAAGGTGTTAGAGAAGCCAGATGCCCTACTACTAGAGTTTGCTATGCAGCCAAATGGAAAAGATGTGTCATTTTCTGCAATAAAAACAAAATTGACCCGCTAGATGCTTCAATTCAGAACATTATTTGCTACTTGCTGCATCTACAAAGATGTAATCTAGCATACACATCTTTACAATTACATCTTGCCGCTTACCTGCAAAATAAACAACATTTGTCATTGTTTAGGGTACCCACTATCAAAGCGTTTATGGAACGCCTTTTAAAGAATAATTCCTCCCACAAGACCACCCTCTCCGGTGTGGAACTTAAACATTGTCCTTACTAGGCTCATGGGTCCTCCATTTGAACTTCTACACAAATGTGAACTGCAATTCCTTATATGGAAAGTAGCTTTCCTTGTAGCAATTTCCTCTCTCAGGAGAGTAAGTGAGCTCCAGACTTTAACCATACAAGAACGATTCTTACAAATACATCGTAACAAGGTGGTTCTGAGAACAAATCCAAAATTCCTTCACCAAGTAATCTCTGCTTTTCATCTTAATCAATCTGTAGAGTTACTAGTTTTTTTCCCAAAACCAGATACCGTAGCAGAGTGAGCTCTTCACACACTTGGGGGCATATTCTCAAGAACGTGGGATAACCATTGCAAAAGTAACGACGCAACTTCCAACATCGCAGTCTGTCGCGGGAAAATTACGCTGTGTTAACGTAGCATTCTCAACACGGCGGCACCATGCGATAGTCTCCAGATAACGCATCAACTGACTGCGTTAAAATCAACGCCATGCCGTAAAAATGCGAAACGCGAACGCAAAAAAAGCTGCGATGAGGCCAATTGCGATACAAAAATCAGCGAAAACCAGCTACAGGCCTGCAATTCACATGCGTCAGGCGGGAAAAAATCACCATAAAAGTAGAAAAAAACTGACAAACAAATGCCAAACAACAGCGAAGCACAATGGATTTTGCCAGAGCAAGTACGGAGGAGAACCAGAACCCCCACAAGCCCCCCGGAGGACCTGCCTGGGATCTCAGGGTCAGTTAAGGCCAAGGAGAAGAAAAGTAGGAAGAAGCGGTTCAGTCCGCAGGAAACGGGATCCTGATAACGGAGGTGGTAGAACACCATCAACAACTGTTCGTCACCTCCACCGTGTCCTTGGCAACCAAAAATGGACTATGGCAGTGCATCGTGGACAAGGTGAATGCAGTGGGAGTTCTGAAGAGGACAATGGAAGAGGTCAAGAGGCGCTGGAATGACGTCAAGCGCAAAACCAAGCTGAAACTCGCCAACAACCGAAAAGCAGCAATGCAGACTGGAGGTGGGAGTCCTGCGCCACAGGAGGAGCTGGCCAAGATGGAGGAAATGGTGTCCACTGTCATCAGTGGGGAGACGGTGGCTGGAGTCAGTGGACCGTACACTGCTCAACATGACAGGACACAACAGTAGCAGGGTGAGTAACAACCAGGGACTGGGGGGACGGGGGGAGATGGGCACAATGGCACACATGCACAATTGAGCTGAGCACATCTGCGGACAAACCATGCCCCAACTCCCACCAAGAGACCAATGTAACCAAGTATGCAACATCTGAGCACTGTATAAGCACAGAAGTCAAAGGCACATCGCAGGAAAAGGATAAGGGGCAGCAAAATCAGAGCAGCAGGGGCCACACCGCCAAAATGCAGCACACACACATAACATGCACAGCACATCAACACTGACAACAATATGGCACAAACCGCAACACACCCATAACAGAACACAGGACACAACTGGTACCGACTGGGTGTAGACACTGGCCAATCACAATTGGTGTTGCAGGGAGATCACGTCTGTTGTCAAAATGTCCACTGTCCCCCATCAAATAGGCAGCTCCTCCCAAACAGCCACGATGTGCACAGTCATGCAGTCTGTATGCAAACATGGTCAATGCGACAACATACATGTGAACACATTGTTAAACTGCATCTGCCCTTCACATTGCAGAGGGACAATCAACACCTCCTGCAGAGCAGCCCAAACCTCTCTTCTCTGATGACGAAGAGGACCACCACAGCTTCGACTCCGACGCCCTCCAAGAGTTCATTGACTGCCTCTGCAGCCCATCTCCAGGAGCAGGCCAGCCAGCTGCAACAAGGACACCCCACCCCCTGCACAGACCACATAGCAGGCAGCACCCACCACCACGGCTGCCTCCCAGGACCCCCACAAAGAACACATGGCCTTCCAACGCCGTGTGTTGGGATGCCAGGAGCAGCTAAACAGGTGCGGGTGGGCTTCGACTGCATGGCAGCCAAACTAGATGTCATAAGTGGGTGTCTTAAATCCCTTCAGGGACCACTCACAGTCCCTAACGGACACCCACAGTCCGGTCCATGCCTGCTCTCCAACGGACCATGGCTGTCATCGCTGGAGCCCTGACTCAGATAATGAAATTAAATGAAAGGAGTTCTTGTAAAGCGCATGGCTACCCGGGAGTGTCCCATCGCTAATCAATCATAGGAAAAGAACAGGGATTAAGGATTAAGTAAAGAGCCAAGTCTTCAAATGCTACCGGAAAACAAGATGGTTCGGTTCTCTACGAAGGTGCAATGGGAGGGCATTCCAAAGTTTGGGAGCATTGTTCGAAAAGGGCCTGCCACCACTCCTAGCCTTCCTGATTCTGGGAACTATGGCTAGGTGAAGTGAGTCTGGGCGAAGGTTTCTGGAGGCTTTATGAGGACAAATCAGGGCTTTCATGATGGGAGGACTATTACCTTTTAGGGATTTATGGACAATACATAATGCCTTAAAATGGACTCTTGGACCGGGAGCCGGTGCAGGGCACGAATAGCTGGTTTTGCGGAGCAGCGGTAACTGGTACCAGTCAACAATCGTGTTGCCGCATTCTGGAGAGTCTGCAGCCTCTTAAGCTCCAGATTTGGTGACCCCAAATAAAGAGCATTGCCTAAATCAATCCTAGAGAGGATCAGGGCCTGGACCAGTATCTTTTTCGCTGGAAATGGAAGCAAAGGAAGTACGTTCCAAATCATTTTCAGCAAGCCAAAGCAAGAAGCCACGGTTTTTCTGGCTTGAGTTTTGAAAGAGAGGTCTTGATCTAGCCATATGCCGAGACTGTTTATTTCTGGTTTAGGGACTGGGGGAGGCCCCATGCAAGCTGGCCAGAGCGAGTTGATGTTAGAACTGCACTGATTTCCCAGCAACATCAACTTGGTTTTGTCGCCGTCAGCTTCAGATGGGAAAGGCTCATCCTTTGACCACTTCCGCTAAGCAGGAGTGGAGATCAGTGGGCGACTGATTAGGTTGATTCAATGCTACGACCAGCTGCGTATCATCGGCGTATGATACAATATGAATCCCGAAGGGGGCAACAATGTCCGCTAAGGGAGACATATGAACATTGAAGAGAGTGGGGCTCAGGGAGGAGCCCTGAGGGACACCATACTTCAATGGAATAGGGTTTGAGATGAGATCAACCTTTAACACTTGGTAGGATCTTCCTTCCAGAAAGGATTGCAGCCAGTTAAGTGCGTGGCCTGACACACCGACGTTCCTAAGACGTTGGATCAGGATTTGACGGTTCACCGTGTCGAAGGCCGCGCTGAGGTCAAGGAGAATGATGGCAGAAGTACCTCCTTGATCAAGAATCTTTCTTGATTCCTCTACTACCGCCATTAGCGCGGTTTCAGTTCCTTGGCTAGGACGGAAACCAGTTTGAGATGGGTGGAGCAGATTGTGGGATTCAAGAAATGTGGAGAGGGAACTGTTGACATATTTTTCTGCAATTTTACTTACTCCAGGAAGGAGCGAGATGGGTCGGTAATTAGTTAAGTCCGGGGAATCCAAGAGAGGTTTTTTAATAAGTGCTCTGACCATCACTTTTTTCCTTCAGGGGGGACCAAGTCGGAAGAGAGAGAGGTATTGATTATGGCGAGAATGGTAGGGGCGATAAAGGGTGATACCATTTTCAAAATATGAAATGGTGCCGGATCGAAAGGCGATCTGCTTTTTACTGAGGCTAGGATGGGTGAGAGTGAGTTCAGTGTTAGGGGCATAAAAGCCTCCAAGCGGGGGGGGGCGTTCTCTGCTGAGCGTGTCTTTTCGACCGATGTGACGGGATTAGTGTCTTTAGCAGGAAAGAGCTTGAGGATGTTCTGGACTTTGGCAGAGAAGAATTGCGCCAGATTGTTGCATCGGTGCCCTAAGGAATCAGGAATCGCAGGTGGATCTGGGACTTTTACGATCTTAAAGATTTCCCTGGGGGCATTGGCTGCCAAGGAGATCTTTTTCTCAAAGAAAGAGGCCTGAGTTTTTTTTGTTTGTCTTATATGTACGTAACAAGGTTCTGTATTCCATTTTCTTACTCTGGGAGAAGTATTTCCTCCATTGTCTCTCCAGCTTTTTACATTATTTTTTTAGTTGATGAAGTTCCGGGGAAAACCATGGGGATTTATGGTGTCCGTTTTTTTTCTGCATGAGTTTTTTTGGTAATACGGAGTTAAGCGAATCTTCAATCCAGGAGTTGAAAAGATCATATGCTACCACCGGGTTGGGGTCTGGAATGGGTACAGACCTACCAAGTTTCTGGGACCACTCCTCAATCTGGAGTTTCGACCATGGTCAATTGAGAGTACGTGAGATGTGAGCTTGTGGGGCCCTAAAGAGAGGGAACCAAGTAAAAGGAACTAAAAAATGGTCTGACCACAGGAGGGGAATAGGAGGATCTCCGACCAATTCGTCCAAGCTTGAAAAAATCGTGTCTAGAAGGTGACCTTTAATATGCGTAGGGTGGAGGACCTTCTGTTGTAGATGGTAAGATAATAGGTCTTGAGTAAGCTCAGTGGCCGCCGTCACGGATGAGTCATCAAAGTGGAGGTTAAGGTCGCCAAGAAGAGTAAAATTGGCATTTGTGTTGGCTAGGTCGATCACTTATTCCAGCAAAGAAGTGCAGAATTGACCCGGAGCCCCAAGGGGGCGGTAGATGAGGATCCCCCCCCCCCCCCCGGTAGTGTAAGTGTCGGGGTAAATTCTATGGAGAAACAAATATCCTCACAGTCTACCATTGTGCTACTGAGTAGGCAGCAAATCTTATAATTTTTATATATAATAGCAATCCCGCCCCCTTTGCCGGACGTTCTGTCTGCCCTTTGGATGGAATAGCCCGTGGGCAGGGCTCTAACAATGTCGGGATCAGAGTTAGGGGTAAGCCAAGTCTCTGTCAAGAAAAGTACTTCGGGGTCGAATTCCGTTAGCAGCAAAGAGATTTCGGTTGAATGTTTTGGGAGTGATCTACAGTTGTGTAGTAGTAACTTGAAGTGACAGCGTTTCTCTGCAGGAATTGAAATAGATGTGTTTATGGATGGTTTGTATTGACAATATAAGCACTTATCTAAACTATCCTCCAGCCTGATAGATCTGAAAGAAACAGGTTAGTATTAGATTCCTTACCTTAGAATATCCCCAGGCGTCAGTCTGGATCCGGAAACTTTTGCGTAGCAGTACCCCTGCGCGTCGGTAGGCGTCGTCTGCAGGCGTCCCCTGCGGCTCCGCGTCCGTCGTCGGCGTTGTGCGCCGTTATGACGTCGCTGGAGTATATAGACGCCGCCTCCGCGCGCTGACGTCAGTTCTTCTTTTTTCCGCGCCAGTTAGCGCAGATCCGAGAAGTGCAGTACTCCGGTCTTTTGACCAAAGTTTTTGAATCTTTAATAATTGTTACGGTGCCGGTAGGATGCCCGGTTTTAAGAACTGTGACGGTTGTGACCGCACCATGTCGGTCACGGATCATCACCGACTCTGCCTCCGGTGTCTGGGCCCCGACCACGCCGTGGACGACTGTGTCGATTGCCGGGCCCTGACGAGTAAAGCTAGGCGGGAGCGGTCCCGCAAGCTACTCGAACTGCGGGTGTCGGACCCACGTCGAGAGCGGTCCCGGTCCGGCCGGAGGTCGAGGGAGCGGTCGCGGAGCCATCACGAGCACTCCGGAAGTCGTCACCATTCCTCTGGTTCCTCAGGTAGGAGACACAAGAAGTCGGGGCGTCGTCATCGTACCCCCGACTCCCCCCGACTCGCGCGCGATGCGGCCGGGGGTTCGGGTGGCCCCACCCCCGCGGCTCCGCGTGAGTCGCCGGCGCGGCCTGCTCCATACCCTGCGGTCCCTGGGCAAGGCGCGTCGCGTGAGGAGATAGAGGAGTTCCTTATGGCCATGAGGGCACTGTCTCCTCCGACGGGGCCTACGGCGCCTTCGGGCCCTGTGCTCCCGTCCGGGGGTCCTAGCGGTTCGGGTGTTCCTGCCTCGACGCCGTCGGGTGCTCCGGCTCCGACGCCGCCGACGGCTCCGACCCCGGCGCCGCTGGGACCCTCAGGGTCGACTCCGGCTGGTCCACCGGCCTCTCCGGCGCCGATTCCATCGGGGTTGCCCCCGACGCCGCCCCCGCGCGGCGCCGGTGCTCCGGGGCCGGCTCCGGGCGGCGCCGTCCCCATGACCTCTCCGACTCCGGACGCGGAGTCGGACCGGCGTCGCCCGACGCCGAGTCCGACGCCGATGGGGCCTGTGGACCCCGAGGAGCCGGTCTACATTGTTGACTCCGAATATGGGGAAGATGTAGAATACGGAGAGGTTTGGGAGGGGTCTGAGGACCCTCTGTCACGTGAGTGTCAGTACAATGTGGACTGGACAGGTGATTTGGGTGACGCCAGTGGTCTGGACGACTCTCCTAACCCTGGTTTTGTCTCGCCTCCTACTGTGGCTTCGGAGGCTGGGGCTGCTTATTCAGTGGTGTTGATGAGGGCTGCCAAGGCCTTACACCTTGAGCTCCCCGTCGCGGTCGTGAGGCCTAACATCCTCACTGAGGTCTTCAAACCGCAGTCATGCCCACAGGAGCCTCTGCTGCCGTTCAACGAAGCCTTGACAGACGTTCTTTTGGGCACGTGGTCCAGGCCCGCTTCAGGTTCGCCTGTTGATAGGAACGTGGCCAGACGCCACCGTCCGTATCCGGACGACCCCAAGTTCCTGTCCACCCATCCCACCCCTGAGAGTCTGGTGATCCAGGCCTCGACCTCCCAGACCGCATTCCCGTCGGCCCCGCCCGACCGGGAATCCAAGAGGTACGACCAATATGGGAAGAAGGTCTTCTCGTCCCTGAGTCTGGGACTGCGGTCTTGCAACACCGCATGCCTCTTGGGCCGCTACACCCACTCTCTGTGGGATACGGTCGCGGAGTTGCTGCCAGAATGCCCGCAGGAGGTACGGGCAAAGCTCGGAAAGGCTATGATTGAAGGCCGAGATGCAGCAAGATACTCCATCAGGTGTGGTCTTGATACGACCGACTCGCTGGGCAGAGCGATGTCCACGACGGTGGCGATTCGTCGCCACGCCTGGCTGAGATCCGCCAACTTTTCGGCAGATGTCCAAAATACTTTGATGGACATGCCGTTCGATGGCAGTCGCCTGTTTGGCGACAAGGCGGACCACGCGCTGGAGCGCTTCAAGGACTCCAGGGTCACGGCCAAATCCTTGGGTCTCTCGACCCAGCGCCAGCAAACGGGTTCGTTTTGCTCCTTTCGTGGCCACGGAAGGGGCGGTCCCACACGTGCTGCCAGCCACGCACCGCAGAACACTTCTCAACGCGGTGGCGGCCGTGGATTCCGCCGTGGAGGCGGTCGGGGACAACGGCGAGGTCAGACCACACCTCCCCCCGCAGCATCAGCCTCCAAATCCTCCTAGTCCGTGCTTTCAGGCCCATGTGACGCCAGTGGGTGGCAGGGTTTGCCATCACCACTCCCGCTGGCGCTCTATCACATCGGACAGGTGGGTGCTGCAGCTCGTCCGAAGGGGCTACTCCCTCCCCTTCGAGACCTCTCCTCCAGCCATGCCACCGCAGAACCACCGTGTGTCGGGGGACCACTTGACACTTCTGCAGGAGGAAGTTACGGCCCTCTTGGCCAAGGGGGCCATCGAGCGCGTTCCTGGGCCAGAAGTAGGGCGTGGTTGCTATTCCCACTACTTTCTGGTACCCAAGAAGGACAAGGGGGGCCTCCGTCCTATCTTGGATCTACGGAACGTCAACGGCTTCCTCCGGAAGGAGAAGTTCAAGATGTTGACTTTGGCTCAGGTCTTGGCTGCTCTAGACCCACAAGACTGGATGGTGGCGTTGGACTTGCAGGATGCGTATTTTCACATCCCCGTCCTGCCGGCCCACCGGCGTTACCTGCGGTTCACGGTAGGCCACGAGCACTTTCAGTTTATCGTGCTCCCATTCGGCCTTACCAGCGCCCCACGGGTGTTCACGAAAGTGATGGCGGTGGTCGCAGCTCATCTGCGCCGGTTAGGGGTTTCAGTCTTCCCCTACCTCGACGACTGGTTGTTGAAGGCGGGCTCGCCCCAGACAGTCGTCCACCACCTTCAGATGACGGCAGACCTCCTGCACGAGCTGGGGTTTTCCATCAATGTGCCGAAATCACACCTGTGTCCCTCTCAAAAGCTCCTTTTCATCGGAGCGGTTCTCGACTCGGCGCAGTTTCGGGTTTATCCTCCGGAACGGCGGATCCGGGATATACAGGCTTTGATTCCCATCTTTCAGCCGTTATCCCGGGTTTCGGTCAGGTTGACGCTGCGGCTGCTGGGGCTGATGGCTTCCTGCATCCTTCTGGTGCATCACGCCCGGTGGCGGATGCGGGCTCTGCAGTGGGACCTGAAGTTTCAGTGGGCCCAGCATCAAGGCAACCTATCCGACCATGTCCTGATCTCGGAGGGCACTGCGAGCCAGTTGCAGTGGTGGCTTACGGACCGCGATTGGGTCAGAGGCAGATGCCTCTCCCTTCCCCAACGGGAGCACGTGGTTGTGACGGACGCGTCCCTCCAGGGCTGGGGAGGCCACTTGGGAGAGGCGGAGATCAGAGGTATTTGGTCTCCGGCGGAATCCCGGCTCCACATCAACATGTTGGAGCTGCGGGCGATTCGCCTAGCACTGAAGGCATTCCTCCCCTTTGTCAACGGGAGTGTAGTGCAGGTGTTCACGGACAACACCACCGCCATGTGGTACTGCAACAAGCAGGGCGGAGTGGGGTCGTGGACCCTTTGCCAGGAGGCTCTGCGTCTCTGGCAATGGCTGGAACGTCAGGGCGTGACTCTGACGGTTCAACACCTGGCAGGTTCTCTGAACGCCAGGGCGGAGCGGACGAACTCAGCGTGGCGAAAGGCCTCTTTCTGCAATGGGGAGAGCCTTGGTTAGATCTATTCGCCACAGAAGAGAACGCGCAATGTCATCAGTTCTGCGCGTTGGAGTTTCCAAGACGGCACTCGCTCGGCGACGCCTTTCGGCGCGAGTGGAGCTGCGGTCTGTTGTACGCCTTTCCGCCTATACCACTTCTGCCCAGAGTGCTGAAGAAGATCAGGCGCGACCGGGCCCAAGTTATCCTTGTGGCTCCGGACTGGGCTCGAAGGTACTGGTATCCCGAGCTACTCAGCATGTCAGTCGGTCCCTCGATCCGCCTGCCCCTTCGGGAGGACCTTCTGTCGCAGCAGCAGGGGACGGTCCTCCACCCGAACCTGTCCAGTCTCCACCTCCATGCGTGGAGATTGAGCGGCGACAGTTGAGGCCATTTGACTTGCCTCCTGAGGTTTGTGATGTGATTCTGGCAGCCAGGCGTCCCTCCACAAAGTCGGTATACGCCTGCCGGTGGAACAGATTTGTGGCATGGTGCACAGCAAAGGCTGTGGACCCTCTCTCTGCCCCTCTTTCCGAGGTTCTCCTCTTTCTTCTCTCTCTTGCCCAGCAGGGCTCTGCTCTGGGCACTATCAAGGGCTACCTTTCTGCCCTTTCGGCCGTTCTAAGGCTGCCTGATCAACCTTCTTTGTTCAAGTCCCCTATTGTAACGAGATTCTTGAAGGGCATCACGCACATGTATCCACCTGTTCCGTTCGTGATGCCTCAGTGGGACTTGAACCTGGTTCTGACCTTCTTGATGTGCGCTCCCTTTGAGCCACTTCATTCCTGTCCTCTCCGTCTCCTGACTTTAAAGACGGCCTTCCTGGTTGCCATCACCTCTGCCAGGAGAGTGAGTGAGCTCCAGGCTCTTTCTGTCAAACCTCCTTTCATGTCCATTCATCCAGACAAGGTGGTTCTGAGAACTAGACCTTCTTTCCTGCCCAAAGTAGTATCTGCTTTTCACATCGGGCAGTCCATCACTTTACCCTCCTTCTTCCCGCCTCCGCATCCTTCAAAGGATGAAGACCGGCTCCATCGTCTGGACCCAAAACGTGCGCTTTCATTTTATATGGATCGCACACGCCAGTTCCGGGTGGATGACCAACTGTTTGTTGGCTACGTGGGTGCGAAGAAGGGACGGGCGGTACATAAACGGACCATCTCTCGGTGGGTCGTTCTGTGCATCAAAGCGTGCTACTCTTTGGCTCGGAAGGAGCCTCCTGTTGGGCTGAGGGCCCATTCCACTCGGGCCACGGCGGCTACTACTGCCCTGGGCCGGGGAGTCCCGTTGCAGGACATTTGCCAGGCGGCTACGTGGGCCTCGCTGCACACCTTTGCGAGGCACTACTGCCTGGACAGTCAAGTCCGGAGGGATGGCTTCTTTGGCCGTTCGGTCCTCCAGGACTTTCTGGTGTAGGATTGTATTGGTTCGCAGACCCACCACCGGGGTTGGTATTGCTGGGGTATCTATTCTAAGGTAAGGAATCTAATACTAACCTGTTTCTTTCAGATGAACAAGTTACTTACCTTCGGTAACGATATATCTGTAAGAAACAGTAGTTAGTATTAGATTCCTTACCGCCCCGCCCATCCTCCCCGTTCTGCGAACTGATACCTAGGGTTAAGGACATCCCTTTCAGGGCCCTAGTTTCAAATGGCACCAGTGTTGGTTCTCACATGGCTCTGCGTGTTCTGGCGCGGAAAAGCTATGTACAAAGAACTGACGTCAGCGCGCGGAGGCGGCGTCTATATACTCCAGCGACGTCATCACGGCGCACGACGCCGACGACGGACGCGGAGCAGCAGGGGACGCCTGCAGACGATGCCTACCGACGCGCAGGGGTACTGCTACGCAAAAGTTTCCGGATCCAGACTGACGCCTGGGGATATTCTAAGGTAAGGAATCTAATACTAACTACTGTTTCTTACAGATATATCGTTACCGAAGGTAAGTAACTTGTTCATTGAGTGCATTGTGGGTTTTGAGTTTTAGTCATTAGTTTTAATTGGGTATTGGTGTAATTTAAGGGCTCTGGGGTAAATGATACAGGGGCATGGCTCCTGGGCCTGGACGGGCGCAGACAGGCTTGCCTTTGGGGCGCCTTCGGCGCACCTGCGGCACAACCGCGCCATTTCTCCATTCTTATTCTGAGGTCTCTCTGTGGAGCTGCAAAAGAACTAGACCTCTCTGTTTCAAAAACGGCGGTTTTAGGTGTCCCTAGCCAGAAGTGAGTCACCCCTGGAAGTTAAGCCTGTATCTCCCTCCACACAAACAGCCTGCTAATGACTGCGGTGGACCAGGGAGATTACGGGCATATGAGATGCTGTTCCACTGTTGGGTAAGGTGCAAGATAGTTTTTAAAAGGAGCAAGTAGCACAATTGTACAAATCCTAAGAATGCAGTTATGTTTAACAAGCATTTGCAATGCAATAGGTCTCGCAATAGAAAAGTTTGAGCTTTTGGTGTGTAAAATGTAAATGTTTTTTAATTATCGTTTGTTTTTCAAAATATAAAAGTATTAATTTTGTTATTAGAAATGCCAATAGTTATAAAGTTAGCAAATGTTACATCTATAGCATTAGTAAAGGTACATGTTTAATTTTCCCCTGTCTTACATGTATTGATCTGACAAATCACAATTTTTAACAAGAACAGAAGTGAAAACATTTAAAATCTTTTTATGACATTTGTAATAACGCTTGAAACATTGACAGTACATATTTGAACCAGTTGTTGTTGAATTGTTGCACAGATTGATGCTGTGGTGGCGCTGAGTGATGTTGTTTTGGGGACAAGTGATGCTGTGGCGTTCAGTGATGCTGTTGTAGCGCATAGTGATGTTGTGGTGCCCCTGAGTGATGCTGTGAGGGTGCGGAGTGGTGCTGTGGTGGTGCTGAGTGGTGCTGTGGTGGTGCTGAGTAATGCTGTGGTGGTGCTGAGTGATGCCGTGGTGGTGCTGCGTGATAATGTGGTGGTGCTGAGTGATAATGTGGTGGTGCTAAGTGGTGCTGTGGTGGTGCTGAGTGATGCTGTGGTGGTGCTGAGTGATGCTGTAGTGGTGCTGAGTGATGCTGTGGTGATGTTGAGTGATAATGTGATGGTGCTGATAATGTGGTGGTGCTGAGTGATGCTGGGGTAGCGCTGAGTGATAATGTGGTGGTGCTGACTGATGTGGTAATGCTGAGTGGTGTTGGGGTGGCGCTGGTTGATGCTGTGGTGGTGCTGAGTGATGCTGTGGTGGTGCTGAGTGGTGCTGTGGTGGTGCTGAGTGGTGCTGTGGTGGTGCTGAGTGATGCTATGGTGGTGCTGAGTGATGCTGTGGTGGTGCTGAGTGATGCTGTGGTGGTGCTGAGTGGGGCTGTGGTGGTGCTGAGTGAGGATGTGGTAGTGCTGAGTGGTGCTGTGGTGGTGCTGAGTGATAATGTAGTGGTGCTGATTGATAATGTGGTGGTGCTGATTGATGCTGGGGTTGCGCCGAGTGATGCAGGGGTTGCGTTGAGTGATGCAGGGGTTGCGTTGAGTGATGCTGGGGTTGCGTTGAGTGATGCTGGGGTTGCGCTGAGTGATGCTGGGGTTGCGCTGAGTGATGCTGGGGTTGCGCTGAGTGATGCTGGGGTTGCGCTGAGTGATGCTGGGGTTGCGCTGAGTGATGCTGGGGTTGCAAGGGGAAAAAAACGACCCTAACAGGGGCAGAAAGGCACAAAAAGCGAGTCTAACAGAGGGCAGAAGGGCAGAAAAACAAGGGAAAAACGAGTCTAATAGGGGCAGAAGGGCACAAAAACCAGGTCTAACAGGGGCAGAAGGGCACAAAAAAGCGAGTCTAACAGAGGGCAGAAGGGTAGAAAAATTGGAAAAAACGAGTCTAATAGGGACAGAAAGGCACAAAAATGCTTGTTTTTTTACTGTTATTTTTCCACCACCGACGTGACTCAGTGCCCCCACCCTTCCCCGTGCGTAGCCAATGTTAAAAGCACACAGCGTAATAAACTAGATAGAGTAGTAGAAAGAGTGTGTGAGAAAGAAAGAATGAAGGGGAGAGAAGGTTATAGATGCACAAAGAAGAGGAGGAGAGTGTTTGTTTGTGGTTTGGATTTAACAAAAAGTTATGGTAAAGAAACTGTGCTGAAAGACTTGAAGTGAACCAATATGAGAAATGCTGGATTAGTGAGTGAGAGAGGGAAAGGGAGTATGGGGAGGGGCACTAAGGGGGGGTGAGAAGTGGACCTGTACTCAGTATGATGATGTATATGAAGGGAGCATGTGTGAGCAGGCAGTTTAGAGAGGACATATTTAGTTTGAGGGAGGGATGTAAAGGAGCAGTGGAATTGTGAGATGAGAGGTGTTGGTGGTAGTGTGAGGGAATTAGAGGGGCAGTGTGCTTGCGTGGAAAAGATGATAAGGTTTTTTGAAGTGCAATGTAGAGATGGGTTGTATTTAAATTTTTTTTTTGTGGAGTTGTGTAGTGAAAATATGTTGCCTGGTGTGATGCGGCATTATGTGGTTAGAAATTAAATGGTATGAACTGTAGCGGAATTATGTAGAATGAGATAGTGTGTTATGTATTTAAATAAGTGGATTAGTTGAAAGCGCTGCTTGTGGGAATTTGCAGCAGCGGCTAGCACTTTAAACAGGATTGTTTATGTTAAGGGCTGGGCTTCCATTGTTTACATTATGAAGAGGGGGAAGGGGCTACACAGTGCACTTCTACACTGCAGTCACTGGTTCACAGCACAGGGGTCTGATGTAGACTAAGCGGTGTCTACAGTTTGTGAAACATTCGTCAATTGTGATTAAAGCAGCATCAGTTTGCAACACTTTTTTAAAAGCATTTGAAGTCATCACTTTATTCAGTTTGAAAACGAGTAATCGGGGGACCAGATGAAAGTCATGTATGGGGCTGCACAAAACCTCCCCAAACATCCCTGACAAAATGGTCAATTAAGCTGGGCAAGTAAACACGTTTTAAAGGAGAATATAAGTGTACCTGGTAACATCTTGGGGAGTGCAGGCGGGGAGGGAAGCCTGTGGGAGGGAAGCCTGTGGGAGGCTGATGCTTTTGATGTGAGACCAGGGGGGAGTAGACATGCGAGTCACGGCCTGCGGCCGTGAAAAGTGAAGTGAATAATTAGGGGAGGAGAAATCGCAGAGGCCGGCCGAGCGCACGCTGGGGAAGCCTGTGGGAGGGAGGCTGATGCCTTTCATGTGGGGAAATGCGTGGCTTGTGGTCACGTGATTCACGTGAACTGTTGGAAATCCGCTTTTTGAGAGCCTTGGGTTTAAGTCTTGGTTTAGCGGCATTAGACTCGCATATTCATTCCTGCGGAATGG
The DNA here is from genome assembly GCF_964261635.1 of Lissotriton helveticus. Taxonomy (NCBI): domain Eukaryota; kingdom Metazoa; phylum Chordata; class Amphibia; order Caudata; family Salamandridae; genus Lissotriton; species Lissotriton helveticus. The sequence continues at coordinate 594,292,179 of NC_136070.1, read as the reverse complement.
AGGTGGTGCTGAGTGGTGCTGTGGTGGTGCTGAGTGGTGTTGTGGTGGTGCTGAGTGATGCTATGATGGTGCTGAGTGATTCTGTGGGGGTGCTGAGTGATGATGTGGTGGTGCTGAGTGGTGCTGTGGTGGTGCTGAGTGATAATGTGGTGGTGCTGATTGAAAATGTGGTGGTGCTGATTGATGCTGGGGTTGCGCCGAGTGATGCTGGGGTTGCGCTGAGTGATGCAGGGGTTGCGCTGAGTGATGCAGGGGTTGCGCTGAGTGATGCAGGGGTTGCGCTGAGTGATGCAGGGGTTGCGCTGAGTGATGCAGGGGTTGCGCTGAGTGATGCAGGGGTTGCGTTGAGTGATGCTGGGGTTGCGCTGAGTGATGCTGGGGTTGCGCTGAGTGATGCTGGGGTTGCGCTGAGTGATGCTGGGGTTGCGCTGAGTGATGCTGGGGTTGCGCTGAGTGATGCTGGGTTGCGCTGAGTGATGCAGGGGTTGCGCTGAGTGATGCAGGGGTTGCGCTGAGTGATGCTGGGGTTGCAAGGGGGAAAAAACGACCCTAACAGGGGCAGAAAGGCACAAAAAGCGAGTCTAACAGAGGGCAGAAGGGCACAAAAACCAGGGAAAAAACGAGTCTCATAGGGTCAGAAGGGCACAAAAAAGCGAGTCTAACAGAGGGCAGAAGGGCAGAAAAATTGGAAAAAACGAGTCTAATAGGGACAGAAAGGCACAAAAATGCTTGTTTTTTTACTGTTATTTTTCCACCACCGACGTGACCCAGTGCCCCCAACCTTCCCCGTGCGTAGCCAATGTTAAAAGCACACTGCGTAATAAACTAGATAGAGTAGTAGAAAGTGTGTGAGAAAGAAAGAATGAAGGGGAGAGAAGGTTATAGATGCACAAAGAAGAGGAGGAGAGTGTGTGTTTGTGGTTTGGATTGATCAAAAAGTTATGGTAAAGAAACTGTGCTGAAAGACTTGAAGTGAACCAATATGAGAAATGCTGGATTAGTGCGTGAGAGAGTGAGAGAGAGTGAGAGAGAGAAAGGGAGTATGGGGAGGGGCACTAAGGGGGGGCGAGAAGTGGACCTGTACTCAGTATGATGATGTATATGAAGGGAGCATGTGTGAGCAGGCAGTTTAGAGAGGACATATTTAGTTTGAGGGAGGGATGTAAAGGAGCAGTGGAATTGTGAGATGAGAGGTGTTGGTGGTAGTGTGAGGGAATGAGAGGGGCAGTGTGCTTGTGTGGAAAAGATAAGGTTTTTTGAAGTGCAATGTAGAGATGGGTTGTATTTACATTTTTTTGTTGTTGTGGAGTTGTGTAGTGAAAATATGTTGCCTGGTGTGATGCGGCATTATGTGGTTAGAAATTAAAGCCCCCTTGTTTGCTGCTGGGATTCGGACATTTGGACTGCTGTTCTCCTCCAAGGACCTTCTTTTGCTGATTGCGAGCCCACCCCTCGCGGCCCCGCTTCGCGGGCGCCGCTCGTCCAGAGTCCCGAAGGGTTCCGCACGCATCCAGGCTATCGGCGGGACTGCGAGGACCAGCCTGCTGTGCGGCTGGTCATCTGCCGCGGCTGGTCCTCTTCTCGCCCCGCCTCTTGCCTGTTAAAGTTGGTGGAAGCAAGCATTTCACGGAGCCCCCTTGTTTCCTGCTGGGATTCGGACATTTGGACTGCTGTTCTCCTCCAAGGACCTTCTTTTGCTGATTGCGAGTCCACCCCTCGCGGCCCCCGCTTCGCGGGGGCCGCTCGTCCATAGTCTCGAAGGGTTCCTCACGCATCCAGGCTATCGGCGGGACTGCGAGGACCAGCCTGCTGTGCGGCTGGTCATCTGCCGCAGCTGGCCCTCTTCCCGCCTGTTAAAAGTCAAGTTAGATCACGCGCAAGCGGGACGCGCGCGGGGCACAGCCAGGGGCTGAGGCCTGTAGAGACTGGACTGGGCCTGGATCCCTGGCCAACGTTCTATCCAAAGTCTGCTGTATTGCAAGTATATCGCTATTGACCCTTGCACTGGTACCTTTTTATTAACTATTTTCTCATCGTTTATATAAGTCTGCATTATTTTTGTGGAACCCACCAACGTCAGGTACTTGTTAATTGTCTCTCATCTTGGTAGTAATTTGATTCTATATTTTATTGCCACCTGCTATTTTTGCTAAAGGCTATGTCTACCCGTGAGACCCGCAGCCAGGCTGCGGCAGGTGCAAAAACTAAAAAACTAACAGGCACACTGGACAATTTTATTCTTCGCACCAATTCTCTAATTGATCAGGGAATAGTCCTTATGGAAAGAAGGGTCTCGCAGGACCTTGCTCAAGCTAAAAGGTCGTCATTAGGTAATATAGCCTCTGCGCGTACCCCAATCAAAGCTTTAAGTAATTCTGATCCCCATCCTATGCAGACGGATGCCAGGTCTCACACCACTACCAGTACCCATCTAACTCTTTTTGACCCTCCTCTCTTGACTTCCCCAACTTCGACCCCATTGGTTAACAATTTAATATCCATACCAGCTGTCCTTCACCATGAGAACATCCATACCCAAAGGGGTATTTTGGAAGGTGCAATTCCCAAATTAAAACGAACAACCCACAAGGTCAATGGTGTCAACTTAGCCACTCAAGAGACGTTGGGATGTAATGATGATATGGCAGGCGCTAGTAGCAGTATTGAGGAGGGGAGGGATCAACTGGGTCACAAGACAGGGAGAGTCAAGGCTCAATATGTATCCCACCCCTTACCAATGGGCATTCCAGATGATACAGTCTCTAACAGTAGTCTGGTTAGCATTCTTGACGATAGTAGCTGTGATGAATCCTCAGAGGATCTAGAGGATAGGAATGTTCCACGTTTGAGCTCCCTATCTGACCTTATTAAATCTCTACTTTTGCCCCTGGAAACTAGACTGCAGGGCATAGAACATCAGCTCCAGGCTCTTTTCCTGGAACTACAATCCAGGGAAACTAACCACGCCCAAAGGCCTCCAATGTACCGGCTCCTGCTCGTAGTCTCCCGTCCATAACTAAGAAGCAATCCGTAGGGGAAAACCCCATCCCCAAGACCCGCCCTCCCAAAATCCCTATCCCCAGGGGTAATAAAGCTTGTACAAATCAGCCAACTACTAATGCACCCATTAATCCCCAGAGTGTAACTGACTCTATCACTTCAGTCCCCAAACTCTCTTTACCCCATCCTGAGAAGCCGAAGTTACGCCTGAACATCAGTCTACCACCTGACGCTTGTCCCTATGTGATAGTTTTAGCAGGTGTCCCTGAGCTTGCCCCTGCCACTTCTGAACCTTTCTGGGCACTCAAAAACAAAGTATGTCACTGGTTAGACAGAAATTTTCCTCCGCCTCCTAAAATTAACAATAAAATGCTCATGGTGGAGAGAGCTCCGTGGGTAGGTGAGAACAAGAAAAGCTTACAGGGAGATTGTGTTGTGGTTACATTTGAGGACCCGCGATTGGTGGAGCATATCTGCTCTGGTTCCCCATGTAACAACAACACCACGATTATGGTTAAACCCCTGTCATATTTCTATATGTCCACGGAACATCATGACAATAGGTGGAGTTGGCTGAGGACCCCATATATGGGAGGGGGGATGAGATCTGAGCCCTTGAAGGATCAGAATTTTACCAATTGGGGTGGGAATGACGAGGAAGGTTGGAACCTAGTATGAAGAAGAGCAGGGAGGCCTATCCCAGGTGGCAACCAGTTTAACGGGGAATGGCTTGGTCCACAGCTCAACTATCCCCTATTCCCCTGTTATAATCGTTACAGTGGATTGGAAGGGGTGGACTGACTCCCAACCCAGTCTTATGGACAAATCGGTAAGAAAGTGGTGCCTGTTCCCCCCCGGGGTACGAAACAAAATTGGTAGGGATGGCCTAGTTAGTTTGGGAATTACTAGTCCTGGTAGAGGAGAAAAGGAACCCAGTACCTCAGACACAATGAAGGAATTATCTGTAGCTCCTACCTCCATTAATATTCTGTCTTGGAACATTGCAGGATTAAAAAAAAAACCTTGTTAACCCTGATTGGAACGATTTCATAAACACCTTCCATATATGCATGTTCCAAGAAACTTGGTGCCTGACCCCACAATACAAAAATGGGTATTCAACCTATTTTATTCCTGCAGTTACGGTGGGGAAAGGTCGCCCTTCTGGTGGCCTGCATATTTGGATATAGATAAATCTGAATTGTGTTGTCACCTCCCAAAATATTGATTCCAATGACATTTTGCACATTTCCTTAAAGAGCCTGTCCGGGGGTACTATTTTTGAACTCTTTTGTGTTTATGCAAGAGGCCTACAGGGTGGCCTAATCTCGCCCACAATAGAGTTGCTAGACAGGAGGTTATCAGCTCTTCCACTAAGATCTAAAATATTAGTGGGGGGATTTCAATTGCACCTTTGAACCCCTGGATGATGAAGTGATATTAGGTTTTAACTCAGAGGATTGGAGGCAGACTATACCACCCTTAGTCCTTGCTCCCATTAAGAAATGGACGGCAGAGCAATCCAGTTGAATGCTCTGGTTCTAGATCACAATCTACGGGCTCTGAATGGGCGAACTGTTTCTGATCGTGATGGGGCAATGACCTTTAACAGGTTAGGCTGCCCATCCCGAATCGATTACATCCTTCTGGACACTCAGTCATGGGTTAGCCTAGTTGACATGAAGGTTAGGCAATCAACAGATAGTGACCATAATCCATTATGTATGGAAATCCACTGGGCAAATGGGATCAGCAAAAGTGGCAATCCAGAGATGATCACTAAAGAGGTCTTCCCCTCCAATTGTAACCGGAAGCTAAAGTGGAATGTGGTTAAGTGCGAAGAGGGGAAACAACAGTATTAAAGATCTAGTTTTGGCTGAAACTCGCAGCTTAGCAACTGTTGCTCTAGCAGCACCTCATTCTCCTGGACCAAACTTGCCAGTTATGTATAAGAACTTAACAGATAAAATTGGAGAGTTCTTTTCCAAGAGGTCACAGGGGACGTCTACGGCAAACCAAAAACCTATTAAGGGTAACCCCTGGTACACGGCAAACTGCAGGAATAAGAGGAAAGCTATCACGCTAGCCATAAAAAGTAAGGATCCCACAGCAGTGAGACTAGCCAGAAAAGAGTACCACAGAAGTATAACATCAGCTAAGAAGGATTGGGAGGAGGAGCACTGGCAGCAGCTTAAGGCTGCAGCCTGTGGGAAAAATTCTATCATTTTTTGGAAACTGATCAATGCTCTTGATAGAAGGGGGGCAGAGCAGAGTTTAAATCACATAAATGAACACCAATGGTACTCCCATTTTTTAAGTTTGTATTGCGAGGACAGTGCTGAAGGTCATCCAAAATCCCCAGTTATGGTAATCGAGAGTGAGCCCAGCATGGAACTAGGTATCAAGGAAGAGCCTTTCTCCCCTCGAGAAGTCCAGGACGCTATTTTAAAAATACTACCAGGGAAGGCGGCTGGCCCAGATGGCCTGCCGGGGGGACCTGCTACTGCATGATCCCAAACCATGGGCAGACCTTATAGCCTGTTTAATGAATCTAATCCAGTCCGGCCATCCTGTCCCTGAATCCTGGAAGGGTGCGGAGGTTATCACCATATACAAAAAAGGTGACAGAGAGGATCCTGCCAACTACAGACCAATAAGCCTAATCGACACCATTCAAAAAGTAGTTGGCAGGGTCATCATAAACCGGATAGAGACATGGTTAATAGAAGAGGACATCTTGACCCACTTCCAGGCGGGGTTTAGGCGCAATGTAGGCGCGATGGACCAGGTTTTTCGGTTCTGTGCAGTCTTTTGGAAGTCAGTGTCTATTACCAAGGGTAGTCTGTACCTGGCTTTCATAGACTTGAAAACAGCATTCGATGTCATCCCACGTGCTAAACTTTGGGAGGTTCTTCTGGACATGGGTTTCCCTAGTTATCTGTTGCAGTTTATTATTAAACTCCATGAAGACAATTATGCAAGGATTCGGTGGGGGAATCAGGGTCAATTGACAGGGAGGGTACCAGTCAATAGAGGGGTGCGGCAGGGATGTGTGATGGCTCCGACACTGTTCTCCTTCTTTATAAATGGGATGGTGGACCATTTGAGGGAGGACCCTGCGGATGCCCCTGTCCTTGCCGGGGAGAAAACCCCCACACTCCTCTTTGCGGATGATACCCTCCTGATGTCTAAAACCCCTAAGGGTCTGCAAAAACTGCTTGATCGCTTCAGTGTCTTCTGTAAAGACCGAGGGCTAACGGTCAAAACTGCGAAAACGAAGCTGATGGTATTGTCTGTCAAAAGAAACCGTAGGAAGGTTTATCTTTCTTTAGAGGTAGTGGACGAATTCGACTACCTTGGGGTTAGGCTCTGTAACAACATGAGCTGGGACGCCCACTTGTCCAAAATGGTTTTAAATCTCAAAAGGGTCTCTGGAGCAATACTAAAGAATCAGCGCCTTTCTATCAGTAGACCAATAGCCCCTGCCCTGGCAGTTTATGAGGGGAAAGCTTTAGCTTCGGCAGTTTATGGCTCTGAATTATGGGGAGCAGAGAACACTAAGGCATTGGTAGTTGCAGAGAATAAGTTCATGAGAGACATAGTCTCCTCCCTCTACCCCTCTGAAACCACTATTCCTCGACATGGGCAAAAGATCGATCTCTGAAATAGTTCAATTCCGTCCCTTGTTATTCTGGGTGCGTCTCAGAAGGACCCCTGAACTAGCAAAATATGCTCTAGTGTTGGACGAGCTAATTAGTTTGAATGTTTCCAACAAAATAAAGTGGCTCAATAATTTAAAGAAGCTGGTGGTATCTATAGGTTTGGTCGGATCCTGGGCCTCACAATCACCCCACCCAAACAAACTGTTAAAAAACGATATTGGGATTGGGTAGAGGCCAAGGCCCTGCACAAATCAAGCTGGGGTCCCTTAACGAACAACTTTCTTGAACATAAGCCCCTCAGAAAGTTAGAGCCATTTCTGGACTTTATCCAGACTCCTCGAGATAGAACTTTGTTCCTGAAATTAAGATATGGTATCCTTCCCCTCAAAAAATTCATGGAAGGGTGGAAGGTCAGGAGGGAGCATGATTTAAAATGCCCAGGTTGCCCATGTCTGGAAGAATCACTTGGCCACTTTCTGTTTGCATGTAAAGCTTACAAGCAGGCTAGAGCAAAATGGTTGAAACCAGTGTGTAGGGAGTTAGGAGTTAGGGACCATAGATCAGCTCTGCGCATTATTTTAACCAACACTACCTCTATGTACATTGTTTGTGGGGTCGCTAAGTATCTGGCGAGCGCCTGGTTTATTCGGACAAAGCTGTTATCCAATGCCTGTACAGATCCTCCCCAAGAATGAATTTTAATTTTGTTGAGACGTCCCCTTCATCTCTTAAATTGTTCGTAATGATGACATGCTTTTAGAAGAAACTGTAATACTTGATAAACCGTTTTATGTATTTTGTATGTTTGCACTTTTATGATACATCTATCGAATAAAGTATTACAACGAACAACGGTTAGAAATTAAATGGTATGAACTGTAGCGGAATTATGTAGAATGAGATAGTGTGTTATGTATTTAAATAAGTGGATTAGTTGAAAGCGCTGCTTGTGGGAATTTGCAGCAGCGGCTAGCACTTTAAACAGGATTGTTTATGTTAAGGGCTGGGCTTCCATTGTTTACATTATGAAGAGGGGGAAGGGGCTACACCGTGCACTTCTACACTGCAGTCACTGGTTCACAGCACAGGGGTCTGATGTAGACTAAGCGGTGTCTACAGTTTGTGAAACATTCGTCAATTGTGATTAAAGCAGCATCAGTTTGCAACACTTTTTTAAAAGCATTTGAAGTCATCACTTTATTCAGTTTGAAAACGAGTAATCGGGGGACAAAATGAAAGTCATGTATGGGGCTCCACAAAACCTCACCGAACATCCCTGACAAAATGGTCAATTAAGCAGGGCAAGTAAACACGTTTTAAAGGAGAATATAAGTGTACCTGGTAACAGCTTGCAGTTTAAAAGACTATATTCCACAAAATGCAACAACCCACTCGTTCCAGTAAGTTAAATCTCTTATTTTTTTCCTCTGAAAATTGTTTGATAAAAAACATTTAATTTAATTCAGAGTTGCGATGTTGTGTTGTTCTGCTGAGGAGAGACCCCATTAGCCAAATTACAGCGCACTGCTCCACGCTGTCCAATGGCGTACAAAAGCTCCTGTTTGCAGTGGTGTCTGTGGGCGCTGTGGGCACAGATCATACTCCTCGACCACGGACATCCAGAAACCCGGAGCAGTGGGAGTCATGGATAACAGGATCAAATACCAAGCTGCTGGGAGAGGGAATGGGAATGGGAGGAGGACGGCCAGGAAGGACGCAACAGGCAGTCTGTCTGAAAGCTGCAGGCAGAGAGCTCTGTGACTGCACCGAGCTCTGAACAAAACTAGTGGCCACCTTCAGAAAACATATAGAAACAAAGCCCTCCAATGTGCACAAGCTTCACAAAAACCGAGGCAAGCTTCCCAAAATGTATTAAAACAGCCGTACAAAACATCGTGCACAAGGGTCACGAATCACAAACAAGCTCTTGGCATTGCTGTGGGGAGGGGGGGGGAAGAGAAATGCACGGCCTCGCGGCCGTGAAAGTGAAGTGAATAATTAGGGAGGAGAGCGCACGCTGGGGGAAGCTTCAGATGCCAGTGGGAGGGAGGCTGATTGCTTTGATGTGGACGCACAGATGGTGCCTGTGGGGGAAAAGCGCGTGCTTGTTCTCTACACTGCAGTCACTGGGTCTCAGCACAGGGGTCTGATGTAGACTAAGTGGTGTCTACTGTTTGTGAAACATTCGTCAATTGTGATTAAAGCAGCATCAGTTTGCAACACTTTTTTAAAAGCATTTGAAGTCATCACTTTATTCAGTTCGAAAAAGAGTAATCGGGCGACCAGATGAAAGTCATGTATGGGGCTGCACAAAACCTCACCGAACATCCCTGACAAAATGGTCAATTAAGCTGGGCAAGTAAACACGTTTTAAAGGAGAATATAAATGTACCTGGTAACATCTTGGGGAGTGCAGGCGGGGAGGGAAGCCTGTGGGAGGCTGATGCCTTTGATGTGAGACCAGGGGGGAGTAGAAATGCGAGTCACGGCCTGTGGCCGTGAAAAGTGAAGTGAATAATTAGGGGAGGAGAAATGGCAGAGGCCGGCCGAGCGCACGCTGGGGAAGCCTGTGGGAGGGAGGCTGATGCCTTTCATGTGGGGAAATGCGCGTGCTTGTAGTCACGTGATTCACGTGAACTGTTGGAAATCCGCTTTTTGAGAGCCTTTTGAGAGCCTTGGGTTTAAGTCTTAGTTTAGCGGTGGTTTAGCGGCATTAGACTCGCATATTCATTCCTGCGGAATGGAATAGGCAAGACCTAAAAATGAGCAAATTCAATTTTTAAAAAAGCGACCTGCGCAATTAGTGGACCGCTAAGGATTCCAACATTAGCCTCTCTATGTAGATGAAGTTTACCCCTTATCGATATGTGCGCTCAAGCCGTCTCTCCCTTTTTTTCTGAGGTCTCGTTGTGGAGCTGCAAAAGAACTAGACCGCTCTGTTTCAAAAAGGGTGGTTTTAGGTGTCCCTAGCCGGAAGTGAGTCACCTCTGGAAGTTAAGCCGGTATATCCCTCCACACAAACAGCCCGCTAATGACTGCGGTGGACCGGGAAGATTACGGGCATATGAGGTGCTGTTCCACTGTTAGGTAAGGTGCAAGATGTTTTTAAAAAGAGCAAGTATCACAATTGTACAAATGCTAACATTGCAGTTATGTTTAAAAATGAACAAATACAATTTTTTTTAAAGCGACCTGCGCAATTAGTGGACCGCTAAGGAGTCCGACATTAGTCTACCTGTGTAGATGAAGTTTTCCCCTGATTGAATAGAACAACTGTCCAGTCAGAGTGGCTCTAGTGATGTCACCCGGGAGTTGGGAAACATGCGGAGGTTAATGGAGACCATGGAGCGGGCCAATGCGGAAAGAACGGCTGCACACCAGCGAGTGGTAGCCTGGTTTCTTATTGACCTCCAAACCATCCTCATCGCATTGCTGCCACAAGGCCTGCTGCTGATGCATGCTCCTACTACAACTACATCCACATCTCCGCCCTCTGAAGTGTCAGTGCTACACAGTGCGGCGGACATTCCACCTCCGGCCCCTGAGGTGTCACTGCCACACAGTGCTGGAGAAAGGCCAGCACCATCCACACATGAGGAACATGGAACAGCAGAGGACGAAGATGCGGATGAAACCGCCTTCATGGTAAGGACGCAGTAGCATTCATCTCCGCCATATGGCTGGTTTCAGCTTGTTCTGCCCTCTGCATCATCACCTTCCACTGTCCCCCGATGCACCCTGCGACACTCACCTTGGACCTCGGCATGGACTGTCATATACTGTGTGATCGCCAATGACACAGAAATCGGACTGCGGACTGAACACTTCCTCTTCCTTTGGGCTTGTCATTCCCTGAAGGACTCTGGCTGGCCCTCCACGGGCCGACATTGTAAAGTGAGGTTTGCATGGTCCTGTACTGCTCCAGATGCAACACTCCACTGAATGTGCATTAAACAATCCGAATCACACAGATGTGTTGTGTCTATGGTCTTACAAGTGTGGTAGGATGGATGAATGTAGGGTCAGTTCCTCTTACGTCCATGTGGCTCATATCATTGGACTTGGGACACAGGGTGAAACATTGCCGAATATTGTCCGAGTGGCGCCGACGCAACAACAGCGACACACGCATTTGTTACTTCCTTGTCCAGCCCCGTACGGAACAACGTCCAGAGCCCCGGGGTCATTGTTCAAACTCTTACGCCGGACTGGCATACGCCAGGCCAGCCAATACGCTTACGCACACAGGGGGGGATGACAACACTGCATGTGCCAGGACTTCCCTGCAGTGTTCTGCTGACCACAGGTCTAGTTGTCAACCAGCCGTGAGAGAGTGGCTGTGACATGCTCACACCCACACCACACCCATCCAGCACAAGCGTCACAGGACATGTGAACCTGCCAATAAAAAGGGCCGGGCACACGTGCTCGGCACATTTCCAATCTCTCTTGTGTGTATTCGTGTGGTGTGCATATAGGCATGGGGGCCCAGGAGCCTGCAACATCACATTCCGCCTGCCCGGAGGTGACATGATGGTGTCCGCACCACGATACCCAATCATAAAGGGTCCATGACTTGCGGGCACAGACTTGGTGGCACCGGATACACTGCGGCCGGCACAGGCACACTGCCACGGAACGGTGACTTTCGGTGCACTGAGGTAGGGGCACCCTAAGTGCTGAGCGGGTGTGCAGCCTGCGATGATGCCCCGTCCCGATGTCCGGAATTCTCGGGTTTTGTGTGCCCTGCTGGACCGCAGTGTAGGCCTTAGCTAGCGAAATCCAGACCCAGAATCAAAAGTGAGACCTGGTGGCCTGCGGAGTGGGGCTGCATGATGTGGAGGGTGCCATGTCCGCGCGCCCCAGGCTTGTGCTTTGCAGCGGCACGTGGTGGGCCCTCTTTCCTATAAGCCGGTGGTGAAAGGTGAACAGTGAGGCATGGGCTCGCAGGGGCGGGCATGCACCACTAGGCGGCGGGAGGGACTGGGGTGCAGCTGCCTGGGTGAGCAGCTGCAGCCTGCGATGATGCCCCGTCCCGATGTCCGGAATTCTCGGGTTTTGTGTGCCCTGCTGGACCGCAGTGTAGGCCTTAGCTAGCGGGGTCCTACTGCCACATGGGGCGTTGCCTCCTGGTTCACAGAGTTAGTGGCACCTATACAGCTGAGCGGGTGGGCAGCCTGCGATGATGCCGGGTGCACTGGTATGTCCTTTTCAATGGCGAAATCCAGACCCAGAATCAAAAGTGAGACCTGGTGGCCTGCGGAGTGGGGCTGCATGATGTGGAGGGTGCCATGTCCGCGCGCCCCAGGCTTGTGCTTTGCAGCGGCACGTGGTGGGCCCTCTTTCCTATAAGCCGGTGGTGAAAGGTGAACAGTGAGGCATGGGCTCGCAGGGGCGGGCATGCACCACTAGGCGGCGGGAGGGACTGGGGTGCAGCTGCCTGGGTGAGCAGCTGCGGACAGGCGATGATGTTGTGTGCAATTGTATGTACTGTGCCATTCATGTATCTGGACTCTGTTTGAGATGACGGGTCTGTCTCAGATGTGGAACCTGGTGAACTGCACTACATACCGGCACGTGGTTGGAGACACACCGGTGGTAGCAGGAGAGCAGTGTGGCCTGGGTGCTCAGTGTCTGCGCTCCCTGTCCCTCTCTTCTTTTCCCAATCTCTCTCTCCCCCTCTCTGTCTGTCTCTCTCTCGCTCCCCCTCTCTGTCCGTCTATCTCTCTCTCTCCACCTATATCTCTCTCTCTCCCCTCTCTGTCCGTCTATCTCTCTCTCCCTCTCTCTCTCTATCCTTCGCTCTCTGTCTGTTCCTTGATGTGTGCAGGACACACCTCATCATGATTTTTGTCTTGCTGGCTGTGACCTACGGATTGTCCTGAGGGGAGCCGCCATGTGTCTTCATTTCTCTTCTTTGTTTATTTTGAATACATGTTAGTTTGTTGAAGGTGAATGTGTACATGTCACCAGATGTGATTGTGCAACATCAGGCGGATTATTTGGTAAATGATTCAGTGTAGTTGATGTGGCATGTCTTTGGCCGGGGGGCATGGACTGGGGGTCCTGGGGGTGGTGGCGGTGGGTGTTGTGGTCCTGTTGGGGCTCCGAGCTGCAGGATCAGTGGCTCTATGGCATCTGTTGCCCTTCAGGTGTGGCTCTGGGCTAGGCTCTCTTTTGTGGTGCAGGCTGTGGTCCGACTTTACACCAGGTCAGAGCAGGTGTTAGTTTCCTGCTGCTAACATGCTGTATAGCATGTTTTGTGGTCGTATCGCCAATCTGGCTGGTCGTTGAGAATGTTGCGGATTGGTGTTGTTGCGGCTTTTTGCATGGGAACGCCTACTCAGCATCTCATTAGCGATAGTTGCGGGGGTCATCTGTGGCGATGTGTTTTGCAGCTGCTATCGCAGGTAAACTGGTGCTATGGGCTGTTAGAACCAGCTTGTGAATGGGGTGATACATTTATCGTGACTTTGGCTGCGATAAAGTGCTGTTAACTCAGCGATAACTCCTTGAGAATATGCCCGCAGATGTTAAAAGAGCTATACTTTATTACATCGACAGAACTAAACCTTTTAGAAAAGGCAAACCAACTGTTTGTAGCTTTCTGTCCACCTCATAAAGGAAACCCCATCCCCAAAGCTGGAATTGCCAGGTGGATAGTCATGCATTCAAATATGCTATCAAAAGGCAAAACGCACATTACTAATTCCCCCTAGGGCGCACTCAACACGCAAACTAGGGGCTTCCATGGCATTCTTAGGGAACATTCCCTTATATTACATTTGTAAAGCAGCAACATGGTCTACGCCACACACCTTCACCAAACACTATTGTGTAGACGTGCAGGCAAAACAACAGGCTTCTGTAGGCCAGGCTGTTCTTAAAACACTTTTTCAAACCACTGCAACAGATACAGGTGACCACCGCTAAGGGAGAGCACTGCTGTACAGTCTATGCAAAAGTATGAATTCTGCAGCTCATATGCCTCGAATGAAAAATGCTACTTACCAGTATGCATCTGTTCCTCGCATTAAAAAAAAAAAAATCTTTTTATTGTTAGAAAACATAAACAGACATTGGGAAGGGCCATCAGAGTTACATAGAGCCTGACATTCAGCAAGAGAGGAAGCACCAGCACTCGTCCAGCAATCAAACAAATCAATCACGAAATTCCGATCAATGTCACAAGGTCCCAGTGCTGTGCCTGCCGCAACAGCGTCAAGTCCCCCCCCATTCAATAATCCACAACTACAGAAGTTCTGGTCTCCGGGTCTCCGTTCAATACCATATGCAGGTCCTCCCTCCCGTCTAACCACCCCTACCCCCCGGCCCCTGCCGCTGTAACCCAAAGAATAAATGCTAGCAGAATACTACCCTAGTGTGCAATCTCCGTGTGCACCACCACATCAACAATACCATTAAATAGCTTGAGTACCACAGGAGTCGGGGACCGCCTTACTTGTCAATCACCCTACATCAAAAGGAGACCGTCTGTTGGGTCCGTCCTCGTCAGCGCGCTGGATTCTGAGTCAGTGTCTAAGTCCGATATCTGTAACGCTATCACCAAGGTCTCCCAGGCCCGCGCCGCCTCCTGCGCCTTGTCATTGTGAGACCTATAAGCCTGCTGCAATCTAACTGTGCTCTCGCTGCTCGCCCACACCAGCAATGCCGCCTTCCATCTAACGTAGCTAGGGCCTACCGCTGCCTTCCAGTGTGATGTAATCTCCCTCTTGGCCAGAATAAATCCAAGGTCTACAAACTTGCTAGTCAACTTAGTTTTACTAGTGTGAGTATACCACTGTAACAGGCAAGTCCCCCTATCCAGAGTGATCTGTTGCCCGGTTATTCTATTAAGCAAATCAGTGACCTCCTCCCAATAAGAGCCCAATTGCGGACAATCCCACAACATATGGCTCAAATCCGCACCCTGCAGTTTGCACCGGGGACATGATGCGGTGTCTATCCGGAAATACTGGTTAATTTTAGCTGGTGTAAGGTATGCCCTATGGAGGATAAAAAATTGGATCAACTGAAACCTAGCATTCCTGGTGCTCTTCCATGCTCTTTTAATTATTTGCGACCAGGCCGTGTCGGGTATTTCCTTATCTAAGTCCGTCACCCATTGCTCCCGTACTTTCTGCAACGGGTTCAGCCCTTCACCCAGCATACGTTTATATAAGCATGTGACTGCTTTATACGTGCCTGCTGCCATCCCCACTTATTGGCCCGCTGCGCTCTTTGGCGGCTCTGAGAGGCCGGCGCCCCAATGTCTTTGGATAGCGGCAACCAGCAGGAAATGACCGCGCGGGAAGCCAAAAGTCTCCTGCAATGTACCATAGGGCAATAACACACCATCTGCATACAGATCGTCCACCATATGGAGGCCCAGCTCCTCCAATTCCGCGAGAGCGGACCAATCCCTGCCATGTGGCAATGCCGTGCACATGCCCACGGTATTTCAGGGGCATACGGTCGCTGCATCCCAATTCTACTGTGGAACCGTTTCCAGCAATGCCTCAGGACACCTCCCACCATTGACAGCCCAGTAGCCCTCAGACGCTGCTGTAGAACCACGAAGGACAATACATGCCGCGGCACAGCAGGTTCCGACTCCCTGTCCAGCCCTCGAAACTCCAACGCCACTGCCTGAGTAAGATGTTGGAACTGCGCAGCAAGGTAGTATAACTCAAAGTCCGGGACAGCAAGGCCTCCCTCAGCTCTCGGCCGCATCAGAGTATCCAATGCTACTCTGCGCCTCCCCGCCCCCCAGATAAAACTCCCCACCGCAGAGCGGAGTTGTCGAAAGACAGAAACAGGTATGCTAATCGGTAGGGTTCGGAAAAAGTATAAGAGCCGAGGAAGGGCCACCATCTTCAGCAGTGTCACGCGGCCCGCCATCGATAATGGCAGAGTCAGTGCCCTGCCGACATTGCCGTCAAGGAGATCCTCCTGAGTATGGTACACGTGCGTCCCCAAATAGGGGAGACATCTAGGATCCCATGTCAAGTCGGGCGGCAATATGGGCGGGTCGCATGCTCTAGTCACCGGGAACATGCAGGTCTTTGCCCAGTTAACCCGCAGTCCCGAGATGTCCCCGAAACAGCCTAGGAGGGAGCGTGCCCCCTCCAAGGCCTCCCCCGCGTTTCTCAAAAACAATAGAAGGTCGTACGCATATAGCGAGATATAGTGCAACTGGTTGTTGAGTCGCAGGCCTTAGTACGCACTCCCCATCCTACTGCGCACCGCTAAGGGCTCCACCGCCAGGACGAACAACAGCGGAGAGAGCGGGCAACCCTGCCTGGTGCCCCGCCCCGCAGGATAAGAGGAGGAAACAGCTCTGCCAACCCGAACCCTAGCAGTGACCAACGAGTACAGTATCTCAGTCCAACGGATATATCCAGCACCGAGTCCAAATGCTTTCATGACTGAGAACAGGTAGGGCCATTCCAGGCTGTCGAATGCCTTAGCAATATCAACCGATAGGATCATCGCCTGCTCCTCTACTCCATAGTCTCTGTCTAATATACCTATCAGCCGACGTATGCTACTGGCGGTATTACGAGTCGGGATAAAGCCGGCCTGATCCGGATGAATCAACCGTGTCATAAACGGGAGGAGTCTAGTGGCCAGCACTCGGCTCAATATTTTATAATCCGTGGTGAGCATAGACAGAGGTCTGTATGCAGTCGGATCAGTCGGAGACTTCCCCGGTTTGAGAAGAGGAACAATGATGGCCTCTCTAGCGGAGGCTGGTAAAACCCCCCGCTGACGAGCCTCCTTATAGATCGCCAGTAGTCTGGGAGATAAAAGGTCAATATATGTTATATAGAATTTGATAGGTAAGCCATCACTTCCCGGGGTTTTGTTGCGCGCCAACTGCTTAAGGGCGCAGCGAATTTCGGGTAGTGTAACGTCCTGACCAAGGGCCTCCGCTTCCTCCGCCGCAAGCAAAGGCAGCTCCAGGCCTTCTAGAAACGCTTGAACATCCACCTCTCCGGTCTGCAATTGACTGGTGTAAAGGTTTGCATAAAAGGAGCGGAATCGGTCAGTTATTTGATGTTGCGTATATTCCAAGCGTGCCGAGGCTAAAGCCAATATTGGTACACATCTAGGAGCGGGGTCAGCCAGCCAGGCCAGCAGCGTGCCCACTTTATCCCGTTCCGCATGCGCTCGGGTCAAGTAGGCTCTATGGTCGAAACATCGCAAGAGCTCCACTATTACTGCTACCCCTTCCTTTCGGGACAGGACCGCATCACGCGTCTCAGCCATCAGAGTGAGCCCTCTCAGCTTCCCTCATAGCCAGCTCGCCCACCTCGATTTCTTGTAATAGCAGTTTCCGTACCCCCACCCACTTGGCGATACAGATCCCACGGACCACCACTTTAAAGGCATCCCATTCCAGGGTCGTCGACGTGGCTGTGCCCGCATTCTCAAGGAAGTATCGCTCCACTCCTTCCCCTAGCTCCGCGCGAAAGGCTTGATCCTCCAGCATCTCTGGGTGCAACTTCCAAGTCGGTACTATGGGGCGCTCCGCAACCCGACAGAAGCTCACCCACAACGGGTTATGATCCGAGATGGTGCGTGATAAGTACTCGCTGCCGACCGCCAGAGAAACCAGGCCAGGGCTACATAAGATCGCGTCTAGTCGGACATGCAAACTATGCAAAGCCAAGAAATATGAATAATCCCTGTCTTCTGGGTGCTTCGCCCACCATACGTCAATAAACCCCCAGTTATCTTGCCACTGGGTCCTAACCTTGCCTAGAATATGAGCCGGGGCTGTGGGCAATGGACAGTAGGACCTGTCCATAGTCACATCTGCAACCGAGTTAAAGTCTCCCCCCATCAATACTGGATTCGTAAAATAGTCTGCCAGGGCGGTAGACACAGCCTCCAGGAAGAGTGCCTGTTCCACATTAAGGGCGTAGATGCAACAAAGGGTCACCTCCCGCCCATAAAGGAGTCCTCTAACCACCACGAAATGGCCCTCGGTATCCACCAATTGATCTATCACCTGAAAGGGGACCCCGGCCCTAATCCAGATCAACACCCCCGTGCAAAGGCTGAATAAGTGGTGTAATAAAGCTGGCCCCGCCATCTACGCTGCAGCGCCAGCCCCTCTGTCCTAGTCAAATGGGTCTCCTGTAAGAAGGCTATTTGCACGCCCCTACGCGCCAGATAGGAGTGAACTTTGTATCTACCCTGCATAGAGTGCAATCCCCGAACATTCCAGGTCACACATTTCACATCAGGTAATGGACCCATGTCGGTATGGCAACAAACACACAAATTGGTCCTCCCCCCCTGGTTCCCAGGAAGCAGGTCCGCAATTCGAATGCACAATACTTAGGATCTCCGCATTTCCAATTAGGCGCGCCGGCAGGCAGCATACCCCAGACAAAACAATCCCCTCCCCCAACAATCCCGCCCCACCCACTACAGTACCCTATCCCCCAAGAACAGGCACCAACATAGTGAATCCCATCCGAACTATCCCAACTTTACACCTCAGGCTACTCTAAGGCAAACTAACGGGTACCATCCGGTGGGGGTCGGCGAGAGTCTGGAGATAACCCACAAAGAGCAAAAATTGCACCCATTATCCTTCCCAGGTCCCCCTAGAAACATGTTCCCCCGGGACCCCCTGTCTTTACCGCTGGCTCCCCTACATTATGCAAAAACAGTTCAAAGTCCCATGCCTACGCACAGCCCGCGTCCCAGAGGAACCCCCTAACGGGGATAATCATTGCAATACTTCAAATCACAGCAGAAAACCCAACCCCAAATAAAACACTGTCCGATGCAGAGGACTCTGCCTCCGATTGGACCTTGTCGCTTCCCAAGTCGGAGCCCGCCGCCGAGGTCCTCCGCAAGTCGTCAGAGATCGCCGTCACTGCATCCAGCGCTCCACTGCCGTCTGCGATATCGATATTGATGTCTGCGCCGTATTCTTTGCGATCTGCGAGGTTGGGAATCTCTGGCTAGCTCCTGCGCTTACACCTCCTGATCATCTTTGCCAGCTCTGTAGGTCTCCAGCCAGGCCCAAGCTTCCTCTGGAGTATCATGGAAACAGGTCTTCCCATCCAGTGCGATGCGCAACTTGGCCGGGAAGAACAATGAATATTGGATCCCCTCTGCTCGTAATTCTTTCTTAACAGCTTGAAAGGACATGCGGCGCCTCTGGGTGTCGAGCGAATAGTCCGGGAAAAGAGTAACACTGCTATTGTCAACCAGGAAAGGGCCATCCCTACGGGCCCTTTGAAGGGGCAAGTCACGGTCCCTAAAAAGCAGCAGCCGCGCCACCACTGGCCGCGGAGGGCGTCCCTGCAGTGGAGGCCTAGCAGGCACGCGGTGCGCCTGTTCGAGGGTGTAGAAGGCAGACAGTCCCTCAGGGGCCACCACCGTTTTAAGCCAATTTTCCAGGTCGCTCACCATGTCCGGCCCTTCTATCTTTTCTGGCAGTCCCACCACTCGGATGTTGTTCCGCCTATTTCTCCCTTCTGCGTCTTCCGCTCGCCGCTCCAGCACCGCCAGTCGATCCAGGGCATTCGCCATCGTTGCGGTCAGCGCGGTCTGCGCAGGGTCAATTTCCTGGATCTTAGTCTCCACTTGTTTCACCCGATCAAACAGCTTTGAATGGTCAGCTCGTAGTAGGCCCAGCCCCGTCGCCACCTGCGCAATATCTTGCTGGAGGGCGGTACGGGAGTCCGCAATGGCAGCCAGAATTTTAGCCAGTTGGAGTTGGAGCCCCGGGGCGTGCGGCATATCCTGCGCAACCCCTTCCTCCCGAGGCGGGGATTCGGCATCAGAGGGTGGCGGGTCTTCCTCCTTCCTCCCCCGAGGCTTGCCCATGGCCGCAATCGTCAGAACACTCCAATTCCGCTGCGTAGGGTCCCTCGACGCGCCCCGTGGTATCCCAAGGGCTCGCCCCCAGGTCCGGCAATTCAGGTAAACGCCCCCTGCACTTCACCTGGGTCGTCAAGGCCCTCCTCTCTTCATGGTGCTAGTGGGCATATTGTCTCAACCCGCTATAGTCACTTAAATAGCCGAGGGCAGACGCCCAGGGAGTCCTTGTATTACTCCTAGATCCACCCTGGTTCCTCGACCTGGCAATCAGATGCTCTGCCCTGCCCTATTCGCCTGCCGGTGCTGAAGATCTCGAACGCACCCAATGACTTCCTCAGGTAGCCCCCAGTTTGTATTAGTGCAGGGCTCTAAATGAGGCAATGCTCCATCCCAATCCTGTCCCTATAGAGAGCCTGAGTTAGGAGAGTATTTGTTTGTTTGCCCCTGCAGGCAAAGCCGACTTCTGCATACAGATGCGCAGGTCACAGTATGGATCCAGTTTAGCCCTCAGCGCTCTGATCCGCTACTACCCAGGAGGGGGGGGGGGGGGCAACTGCCCCACTGCACTCCCCGGCTCACCACCGTCACAATGCCCCTGATGTTTGTCTGTTTCAGTGCCCGGGTGCTCCTGCGCATAGATTTACCGTTGTAGGCTCCGGTCTTGTGCCTGCACGCCCGATGGGAGCCAGCCCTCCACTGCCCGCAAGCACCCCTGCCCTGCCCCGGTTCGCAGGCCGCAGCGCCCCCCCGGGGCCCCGTATCCGCCTCCGTGACCCCAGCGCGCGCCACAACCCACTCACCATGGTCAAGTTTTGCCGTTCTGGTGTCCTTCCAGCCTATGCAGCCGTTCCTCGACGGCGCAGCCCAGCCTCGGGTCTCCCGTCCTCTCCGGCTCAGCCGCCGTCCGTCCCTGCCACCAGTCCTGGGCTCAGGCAATCTCACCAGCCCCAGTTGGGCTCGTCCGCACCCCTCCAGTTGGTTGCACCGGGGTCAGAACTCAAGGGGTGTCCCCGAAGTACGGGCAGATCCAGCGGTCCTCCCCTCGGCTAGCAGGTGTCTGTGCCGCCCTCGGTGATCTCCGGCTCTATGGTCTCCGGGACGGCCGCCATTTTGCGGGCGCCACCAGCGATCTCCTCAGGCCAGGAATCCGCCCGTACCTCCGCGATTCCCGCGTCGGTCAGCACCGGGTCCACTGCAGCGTAGGACCCCCCCTTTCCCACGCCTTGCTGCTCAGACAGGGGGTCCGAGATTGCGCTCAAAACTGGATAAATGCGGGTTCCTGTGGCGGAGCTCGGCGCTCACACCGCCATCCGCATCGGCTCCCAAGCCACGCCCCTCTGCATCTGTTCCTCGCATGTAGAGCTGCAGAATATCATACGCCCACCCGCCTCCTCGGAACCTGTATCTGTTCCAGTCTTATCTTATTTAGATACTCACATGGACATCTTTTCTGTTTCTACCAAACTCCATAATTTCCCCATCATGGCGAAAAACAATCTGAGGTTGGAGTCGATGCTCATGCGCACTATCGTCCAAGGGAGGAGTCCCCTATCTTGTGACTACAAAGACTTCCTCCAAGACAACAACAAACTGCAATCATCCGAGCGCAACACCTGATAGCGATCTATGCAAAAGTATGATATTCTGCAGCTCTACATGGCATCTTCCTTACTCTTTAGCTGCCATGTGGCCTTATTTAATAAATTTTGCTAGTGTGTTAGGGATATCTGGATCTTTCAGTTTACCTTATTTTGAGATTTTAACTTCGTTTGTGGAATTTGTGGAAGTCATTATTCTTATTTTGCAGTCAAGATTTGGTGGTTCAATTCTCCCACATTAGAATTTTCCCCTTAAGTGCGATGCTTTAGTCTTACCATAATGACTGAAAGATCTAGTTATCGTTCCCAGATGTTTCTTGTTGTACGACCAAGAACATGTTGAGTACAATGTTGGATTATTGCTCTAGTTGAATATGTTTCACAGTTAGACTTCTGCCTCCAGGTCCACCCCTGATACAGTCTGCCCCCACTAGACTTGTTTCTGGACTCTCACTGAATCCATTACTGACTTCTACCTTGCCGCCAAGGTACATGTCAGTTCCTTCCATACAGTCTCTGGCACAGCTGATTAGACCCCAATGTCAATCGCTGACTGTAAACCGACATCCGCTCAAACCAGGCTTATGCCTCGCTATTATATAACAGAAGCTCAACCAGTGGGTATATAGCCAGATTTCAGTACAATACCTCTGCCCCAGCATCAGTACAAGCAGAAGAATTATGCTATTTTTGGTTCTTACTCTGACTCTTTTCAAGAGGCACCCAATGTCCCGCAAGCCACTGATGCTATCTGTGAAGATTGTGGAGAAGGCTGTGGAAGGCCAACTGCTTTGAAGTACAAGGAGACTCCAGACAGCTGCTCAAGGTAAGAAAACGTACTCACACGATGATGGACGGAATGTTGCACAATGGCAAAACATTCACCCCCAGTCACAGATCTGGGTTTAATCCATCGTTATTTTGCTCACCAAGCCACCCAGTTCAGACATGGCCATATGCAAATCAGTCTTGACCCTGTGCCTCATGGGAACAGTCCAGCCGAACTGCCAAGGCATGTCTTTCCTGGACCGGAATCAAGCATCCTAGGACCGGTATTAACCACTTGGATGCTAAGGGTACCTGATGATCTTCCATGTAATTTCCATTGAAACCAATGGAAACTCCATGACGAGCTGGGCTCGTCATGAGCGTCGAAGGGGTTAAGCATCCTAGGACCGGTTTCTGGCTATCAGCCGTCTTCAGCCAGGATAGCTTGACTCTAGTGGCTTAGTGAGCAAGGGACCCACGTCTGGGCATACCCTTCCCAAACAGGGTGAACAGCAAAACACACAAGATGATGGACGGAATGTTGCACAACGGAATGAGGCCCATTGGTGGGCTTGAAACATCTCAGACAGCAGCACATAACAGAAGCACACACTACAAGACCCACAAACCAACGCAGACTCATTCGAGTCGCCCATTGGAGGGCTCATATTTTTAAGTGGGAGGTGTGGCCTCTATGCCAAAATGACTGTTGCGCCACTGAAGAGTGCAATGAGCATGAAACGCATCCGGCGTGAATCGACAGGCATGCTGTAAACTGGATCCGCCCGCCGATCCGGCTATTACCTCATGAACGTTGCTGCAGTGGATGTCAGAGTGTGTCTCCAACAGGTGGGAACCTTGGAGCTTTGATATATATATATATATACACACACTCCCATGATCAATCACCCTAGAGCCAACACCAATTATAAGGGGGCCGTCTAAACTCACATTCGACAGTGCAAATTACCGTTCGGTATTTCAGGGTTCGCGGACAATCACACAAGGCCCGCACCATAAGTTCCACGCTATCCACATGTGGCCCCAAACCCCCCTGCATCACACAAGTCTGACCTAGACACTATGTCTGCAGGCTGGACACACGTGATGCTACCCGCGCCAAGACACTGCAGTCAGCTTTCTCAGACTATGGGCGACCTGGCAGTCATGCGGTCCAAAATGAAATAATAGACAAATGTAATTTAACCCCTTCCATGATCATGACGAGCTCAGCTCGTCATGCAGTACACTGCTCGTGAGCTGATGACGAGCTGAGCTCCTCATGAACAATGGATTTACATATTATTCAGCACAGGAGGGGAAAAGTCATAGCACCCAAGGTGTTAAGGTGAAACTTTCCGCTATCCCAAGGCCAGTTTCCATCAGCACATGCCGAAAACCACTAACAGTGGGGACCAGAGGGCAACAAATAAGACAGACCAGACACTGCACACAAATACGCGGTAACATCTTACCTGACACTGGAGGCATTACAGAACACGCGCGTGCCGGAAATGTTTTAAGCCGCGTTTTTATGTTGTTTATGTCTGCCACAGCGCGTACGCATTCTGGCCACAAACGCTGCCAGGGGGGGCTCCTACAACTTAATACAGCACACAACAACAGCCCAATGGGCATGATTAAGTACAGAGTCGAGTGCATCATACAGCAAACGGTTTTTAAACAATTAAATGCAACAAGCTATTTACATGTTTTTTAAATGTTTACCATGACTTGCATTCCCAGGACAGAACTCTTCCATGTCTATTCACATGTCACATGTTTTCCCAGGCTAACCACCTGACCTCTTTCTGGTTACTTCACTCCACTATAAATAAGCTCACTTCTTTGGTGCAAACAGATATAGTGAACAAGGCGGACCTGTCTGCCGAAACGCGTCTGGTCGTTTTTTGAATACATTTCTTTTGATCTTGAAACCCACGGAGTCGGTGCCTGTTTTGAATATTGCTGAACCAGGATTGGATCCACATATATATATATATATATCCACAAACAAAAGAGTTGCCCCTCATTGGAGCGGCGATCCCAGGTAGGTAACGCTCTTAAGAGGAAAACGGCCGGTGCAGACAAGCTTTTCCATGGATTCTTCTGATCCGACGCATTTCGGGCTACGCCCTTCATGGACAGCCTTCAAAGAACCACAGCAAGTAGAGCCACACACCAGTATTTTACCTCTTTTTATTTAAATTAGCACGCCAATGTGAGCACTACTAATGCATTACGGGACTGGTAGTAAACACTGTCCTTCCCTTGTGGGTCACTGCTGTGAAACCAATAAAACAAAGTTCCTGGGAAACCAAAGAAAGTCTGCTGTAGATTAGTGTGGTTGGCCCGGCCACAGAGCGGCACCACCGCCATTCTCGAGTGGGTCCGCCTCTGTTTATTTGGACAGTGATGGGTGGAACAGGAGGTGCCTTGTTTTATGGTGAAATGCGACTACAACAGACTTTGTTTGGTTTCCCAGGAACCAAACAAAGTCTGGGTCAGGGTCAAGACTGATTTGCATATAGCTGGGTCTGAACTGAGGTGGCGAAGTGAGCTAAAGAATAATGATGGATTCAACCCAGATCTGTTACTTGGGGTGAGTGTTTGAAAAATGTCAGTGCTGCGTCCATCATCTCCTTGTGTTTGCTTTGTTCGCCCTAAGTTGGCAGGGAATGCCCAGCCGTGGGTCCCTTGCTCACTTTGCCACTGGATTCAAGTTAGCCTGGCGGATGAAGGGTGTTACCCAAAAAACGGTCCCAGAATGCTTGTTTCCAGTACAGGGAAGACCTGGCTTGGCAGTTCGGGCTGGACTGTTCCCATGAGGCATAGGGTCAAGACTGATTTGCATATAGCTGGGTCTGAACTGAGGTGGCGAAGTGAGCTAAATAATTATGATGGATTCAACCCAGATCTGTGACTGGGGGTGAGTGTCTGAAAAGTTTCAGGGCTCCGTCCATCATTTCCTTGTGTTTGCTATGATACCAACATGATCATCACCAACACCGCCTCTTGTGCATTCCCCTCCTGAAGATATTGGAGGCTTTCATAACTTTCTCGAGAGGGTAGCAAGAAGATTTGATTGCCAATGTCTACAAAACAAATGGACTGTTTTCCGTATGACTTTAAAGAGTCCTTTCATTAGATCATCAGGGCTGTGCCTATTATTGACTATATTTGGGAAAAGGGCATAAAGGTCATTATGACCCCAGCTTCAATAGTGGCGGTGTTACCACTCCTTGACAAGAAGTACAAGGCATCTGAAGATGCTCCTGCATGTCTCACTGGACACTCCAAGCCAGATTCTGTTGTCACATAGGCAGGCCAGCGCCAGTCCAAAAACCCTTGGGCACCTATTTCAGCGTCTCCAGGTAAAGAGGATAGGTGCCTGGACAACATTTCTCATCCATGTCAGCCCTCACGGTGAGGGCAGCAAAATCATTGGCAGTTCTTGGAAGGTACGACCGCCAGATGTGGTCAGATATCGCTCCATACTTCGACAAACTACCTGAGGACGTCAAAGAGACAGCCAGGAAAGTATTGCAGGAGAGTAAGCGCACAGGTCCGAAAACATAGATTGCGCCATGGATATTTCCACTACTGGTTTCCAACACCTAGCAGGTGCGGCAGTGCTTAAGCATCAAGGCTGGCTAAAGGCTACCTCTTCTCAGCAAGAGGCTCAAAACAGAATGGAGAAGCCCTATTTGGCAAACATGTGAATGAGGCCCTCCAAGCCACCAACACTGAGATGAACCAGGCATTGGGGACCCTTCCACACATCTAAATGCCTTTTTGGGGCGCTCAGGGAGGAGGACAACCTTCCTACAGAGGAGGCTACCAGCAATATCGGTACCCTCATATTCCACATCTACTCAGCAGTTTCGTCCCCAATATCAGCAGAGGCAGCCACCAAAGTCATCCTATGCCAGACCCCCTCCAAGGGGAAAATTGGGATGGCCAGGAAAAGATACCAGCTGCTGTCAATGACGGTTACAGGCACCGACTACTCCCCTGCTTTCTCCATTCCCGCTAGGAGGAAGAATTACTAATCACCTTCAACGTTGGCAACAAAATAACCGACCAATGAGTCTTAGACCATGTTCAATTTGCCCATACATTAGAGTTCATCCAAACACCGCCTCCAACCCTCCCTGAAACCTTCATTCAAAAACATCTGAAACTCCTCATGTTTAAGGTCAACACTGTGCTAAAAAAAGGAGCTATAGAGAGAGTTCCTGTAGCCCACAAAGGAAAAGGTTTCTATTCTCATTTCTTCTTGGTCCGCAAGAAGTCAAGGCAGTGGCAACTGATTCTAGACCTGAGAAACCTGAACACCTATCTCAGGAAACAGTCATTCCACATGGTAACACTGCAGGACATACTGCAGCTCTTAAACCTAGTAGGCTGTATGTCAATCTCATTCTACAAGACGCGTATTTTCATGTTCCGATCCATCCAAAGCACAGAAAATGTCTAAGATTCACAGTAAGTAATCAAGAGAGAATGAATCACTCGTCCTGTTATTAACCAGGTTCTAGGGTTCTCACCGTCTTAAAAAACCCTCATTCACGTGAACATCGTAAGTGCGGTATATCTTGGTTTTCCGCAAGGAGTATTACGTGAAAAGACCGACTAGTTGGTCTCCCTCCAGGCAGAGAAAAGCATAACAAAAGACCAGATGATGATGCTTTTCACGTAATACTCCTTGCGGAAAACCAAGATATACTGCTCTTACGATTTTCACGTGAATGAGGGTTTTTTAAGACAGTAAGAATCCTAGACCCTGTTTAAAAACAGGACGAGTGATTCATTCTCTCTTGATTACTTGCCTATCGTATGGAAGCGAAATGAATCTCAGCTTCTCTCTCTCTCATTTGATTACGAGATAAGATTCACAGTAGCCGGCAGCCACTATCAATTCAAGGTGCCTCCCTTTAGCCTGAAATTTGCTCCTCGCATATTCACGAAGTGCTTGGCACCCGTAGCAGCTTTTCTGAGACCACACAAACATCAAGTGTTCCCTTACCTCAATGACTGGTTGATCAAGGCACCTTCCAGCCAGGCCACACAATGGTAAACAACAGCCTGTATGAACTTTTTCAGAGAGCTGGGTCTCATTCTGAACCCAGAGAAGTCTACTCTTCATCCATCACAAAACATATGTTTTATGGGGGCCACGCTGGATACAAAGCTCACCAAAGCGTACCCCACACCAGAGAGGCAATTACAATTGATGACCCTGGAAAAATAAGTGCAAAGAAAGTCACTTTCTATTCCCCTCTACAAGTATCTCCTAGGGAGGATATCATCTTGCATTCCTCTAGTTCCATTCTGCCATCTGCGGATGCATCGGCTGCAAAAGGAAGTGGACAGGCAGTGGATTCCAGTGACAGAATCTTTCGACCATCTGGTCAAGGTCACTCTGAGCACTGTCAATGCCCTATCCTGGTGGATGTGGCAGTAACATCTCTCAATTGACCTGTCTTTTCTTCCTCAAACTTCTCCTTTAGTCATCACCACAGATGCTTCCCTAGATGGGTGTGGAGCGTATATCCAAGATCTTCAAGTCAGAGGCAAATGGCAACCTTCTCAGCTTCATCTACAAATAAATCTGCTAGAGCTCAAGGCAGTACACCTAGCCTTGCATGTGTTCCTTCCTAGAATAAGCAATTCTGCAGTGCTCATCCACACAGACTATACGACCACAATGCACTACATCATCAAGCAGGGTGGCAAAAGATCTCACTTGCTGTCCCTGGAAGTGCAAGGCATCTGGGAGTGGTCCATCTGCCACAGAGTACA
Source organism: Lissotriton helveticus (assembly GCF_964261635.1). Lineage (NCBI taxonomy): Eukaryota > Metazoa > Chordata > Amphibia > Caudata > Salamandridae > Lissotriton > Lissotriton helveticus. The sequence goes on along the minus strand of NC_136070.1, from coordinate 594,264,497 downwards.
TCTATGAGTGGAACATGTTCCTGGAAAGCAAAATACCATAGCAGATACACTCAGCAGCATGAGGACCTCTTGTCACAAATGGCAAATTGATCAGAAGACTCTCGACAATGTCTTTCTCCAGTGGGGCAAACTGAATCTGGATCTCTTTGCAACCCCCAAAACCAGAAATGCTGGATCTTCACAATCTGGCATTCTCATCCGGGTTCGTGAAGGAATGTATTTTCAATCTCATGGTCCGGAATCTTTTCTTTCGCCTTTCCTCTGTTTCCCCTCCTCCGAAGAGTCCTCATGAAAATGAAGACCAAACCATGCAGAATAATTCTCCTAGCACCAACGTGGCCACACCAAATGTTTTTGCAGAGTTACTCCTCTCAGAGAGGAGCCACATCCAGTTGAAATCAATACCATCTCTTCTGACAATGAACCAGGGCCAAGTACTGCATCTGGATCCCAGGTCTCTTCACTTGCGTAGACCATATGAATAAAACCGATCACCTCAAGTGGAAACGTTTTGTATATAGTGCCAAACTGCTAAAATTCATCCACTTTCCTATTCTCCATAAAAAAAAGTCTTCCACATCTCGTGCATTTGGTGAAATCAGGACTGGCTCATGCATCCATTAAAGTCCATTTAACCGCTGTCTCCTTCAGGCGATCTTATTCAAAATAGTAATACCTAGGCAACTGAAGGGTCCTGTTAGGTAATCAGGTACATAAAGACAGAATTGATAAGAACACAGACTTGCTGTTGAGTGAGGCAGTGTACAGCCCAAAGGATTCAGTGATGCAATATCATATAAAACAAATTTATTGACCAAAATATCATAAAACAATCTATAGACATAGTTTAAAAATTATTACACAAAGCGAATGCACAGTCAATTTCTTATACAGAGTAATTACGCAAAGATACACATATTTATCACAATAAAAATGATTTACACAAAATAAAATAATGCTTTTATATACATCCAATGAACAGACAAGAACAAACAAGAGATGAATAGAAATGTCTCTACGCGCGTTTCGGCGTATTCGCACGCCTTCTTCGGGAGACCACTTGATATTTCTGAAAATGAGGAAGGATAATGAACATAAGATCATATAAAAACAGCTGTACACTTTAGTAATTAGCTCTCACTGAGACGATAAAGAAAGAGACTCAAAAGAAATGAACTGGTTCGTGCTCAAGTGGAAAGGAGACCCACTCACCACACCTAGAGTAGTGGCCCTACATGAACACATAATGTGAGAAAAAGTGTTTTATTGAGAAAAGAAGAAAAGATGTCAAAAGAGGTTGAGTCCTGTGGGGCTATGGATACATGCCGTGCCAGATGGAATAAAGGAGCTTTCCCCAAATGTAGCGGTGATGTTGATATTATATTATTATGGTGAGCCAGTCAGGGTTTTACAAACGCAAAAAAGAGTACCTTTAGAAATGAGGACGTCCTTCCTTAAGACCACATGGAGAGGTATATTATGTCTTGGGTCGCGGGATGGACTTCGATGACTCGTGGCTTTTTGCCGCCTTTAGAATGAATATCAAATTACAGAAATTACGCTAGGAATGTACAGATTCCCCTTTGTTTTAGTAGCTCACTGTAGTAGAAAATATGTTTACCTATTTAACAAGTATCTATTAGGTAGTGAAGAACCGCAGCTTGTCTTAAGTCTTAAACTGCTGTACCATTAGGTTACAATCAAGGGATTATCGCGGTGCTATTTTAACCAACGAGGATGAAGAACCTAAAGGGTAAAACAAAATACAAGGCAACTGGGTAATTTTAAATAGCTTGGGGGTGCCCAACTAAGGTGTATTTAGGCGATCTTCCACATCAGCTTTATAATGGTCTTCCAGATTCATGAAGCAATTCCTCAAGGGATTATTCAGGGTCTACCCACCGGTGAGGCCTACTGCTCTACTCTGGCAACTCAACAGCGTACTTTCATAACTCATAAAAGATCCCTTTGAGCCCATTCACAGGACAAATATCAAGTTCCTGTCATGGAAGGTAGCTCTCCTGCTGGCCTTAACATCAGCCAGAAGAGTTAGCGAGATACAGGGTCTCACTATTCAGGAGCCTTTTCTCCAATTTAGGGACAATAGGGTGATTCTTTGCACAACCCCCTAGTTTATTCCTAAAGTCCCTTCAGACTTCCACCTCAATGGCCTGTAATTGGTAAAACATTTTATCCAGATCCTAAGACACCAGCTGAAAGGGCACTTACTCTTTAGACATCAAGAAGTGTTTAAAGTTCTGCTCGGATATAACAAATAGATTTCGCAAATCCAATCAACTAGTTGTAGCGCATAGCGCTTCAAGGAAAGGGTATCCTATTTCAAAGCAGAGCATTGCTAGATAGCTATCCAGCATCATTCTTTTCTGTCACCAGAAAGCAGGCAAGCCATTAAGCACAGGTACATGCCCATTCTACAAGACCTAGGTCTACTTCAACTGTGCTGTTTGTCATTGTGTCCCTTCACAAGATTTGTTGTACCCTGTCCCTGTGGGAATTTTGGGTCCCTCTCTCCTTTTTTTATACACCTTCACAAGATTTGCCAGGCAGATACCTGGAAAAAGAACACACCTATATGCAGCACTACTGCTTGGAATATGCAGTTCACAGTGAGGCATCAGTGGGCCAAGCAGTATTTTGGCATATTTTCCAGTGAAGGTGAGCTATCTCCTTCTTCCTGCCATCCTCTTACTCACATTTTGCATTGTAAGTTAAATGTATTTTTTTCTGAAGTGGTATTCTATCTGTCTTTTGATACATAGATATGTATATTTATAAATCTTTTCTTATATGCATATTTGTATATATTTTGCATTATGTGAGAAACTGTACTTTTCAACTGCTATTTAATCTGATTCAAGCATGTGAGTCTAAGAAAGATCCAGTATTGAAATCTTTCATAGATTCACATGCAACCCACACTCCTCCCTTGAAAATCTCACCTTCTCTCACTCAGATGGTGTTTATTTACACTGATGCTCTAAAATCTGAGGGACAGGGGCTTCTCACAGGGGTGTGGCAGAGGGTAGGACAACCTGATTGGTTTAACCTTAAGGTTGTTTTTTTAATTTTTTTAAATGACTATATGTTACTAAACTAAGGGCCTGGGACCTCTCTAGTCTATACCTATACCCATCATTGCATTACTGTGGAACTACCATCTCAACGACTGGGAATGATTCAATCATGTGAATCTATGTAAGATTTCAATACTGGAGAACTACAGTTAGAGGTAAGTAACTTATTTTCTTAGACACCAAACACCCCAAATTGGACCAATTGTCCACTCCAAGAAAAGGGCGGCACTTCTTCTGTTATTCAGAATTGGGGTATCTTCCATAGATTCACATGCCTGAATCATTCCCTGGTGTTGAGATGGGAGTCCCATGGTAAAATATTAAAGAAGTGCTTTAGGCTATAATGGTCTCAAGCCAAGTAAATAGTAACCTATCTATGTTCTTTTTAAAAAAGAACCAAATGTTGGAATCTAGCCAATCAGTTGCCAACACCCTCTCAGCAGAGGCCAGTTCTCACTGCACGTCGTATAGAAGGGAGTCTCCCTGAGTGCTACTCAGTTTTTCTTCAACTTTCTCAAATCTTGGCATCATGTCAGAAAAAAAGGACTTTTTTGCCCATGTAAAACCTGTGGCAAGAAAAGAGTCAACGTAAGGAATGTATTTACTGCCTTTATCCAAGGCATGAGGTGAGAGAATGTAAGATCTGCTGCACCTTCTCAAATAAATCCCTCAAGGACAGAGAGGGAAGGTTGTTATTGTGGCTTGAGACCACTAAACACCAGTCGCCTTCTTCTGATGAAGAAGATGAGAGCCTCTACATCCAATAAGAGGGCCAGATCAAAGGACAGCTCCCCAGGTGAAGGTAGAAAACATCACAAGCCTTCCCAGGACTCCAAGGCTTAAAAAAAAGAAGGTAGCTAAACACTCCTCTGAGCCAGCGTTATCTGTACCTTCTACGCTTGCCAGGAAGGAAGGAGATTGTCCTAGAGCCTCTTCGTCAGATCCTGTGGGGAAGAAAAGTCTCCGAAAATCATCGTCGGCGACGCTCCGTCACTCGTCGCCGAGATTCAGTATTACATCGACGACGCCTTCGTCGATGGCAATCCAGGCTCCAATATGGTCTACTAGAGTCTCTGCGTCGACGATGAGGACCCCATCATCGAAGACAGTCAACGCTCCCTCATCGACTAAGATACCGTCGGCGAAGATCCCAACGACGACCGACTCGTCGACGAGTGCCCAGTCAACGCTGACTGCTCTGTCCTGACGATGACACTGTCAACGATACCGCCAACAATTGAATTTTCTTTTCCTGAGGTTTCTGCACCGAAAACAAGGATTACTCAAGTCACCAGAGTAACTAAGTCTTTCCTAAGGCCAACCATGCAAGAGTTTGGTAAGGTTTGCCCTTACTTCTGTCACATCTGCTAGAGGGCTATGTAATAGATGAGGAGGAGGATGACGATGAAGGTCTTTATGGGGTGGCTCACAACCCATCTGAGCTCCACGTAAAGTGTCAGGATGATGAAGATGAGGAGGATGATGACGATCATGATGAGACGCAATACTACCAGCTGGGGTATATGGCTCCACGTCACAGTTACCATTCATATGGTTTTCAGACAGAGCCGCGCCCAAGGGACATGGCCCATCTGCCACCATCACTGATACAAGTTCTACAGGCTATGTTGGCGGATTACCAGCAGGTGATCCTGCCGCAACAGAATCAGCCAGACAGGCCGGTACCTCAAATGGATCCTGCATGTACACCAGCCGCTCAACTGCCAAGCCCAAGCACACCGGCGAATATTCCAAACCCTGGGCCAGCTGACCTTGGAGCACCATATGCCGCCTCTTCAGATGAGGATAGAGAGCAAGGTCAGCTGCCGGATCCAAACTCTGATCCTTGGGACGATTATGTTATACCTACTCCCTCCCCTCCTCCGCATCTCCCATCAGATTCTCCTCTGGAGGATATTGGAGGATTTCATAACTTCATAAGAGAGAACCCAACGGCGGACTTGTAACGCTGCACCTCATGCTAGTTTCGTTAGTTTCAAAGTCCTGCGCACTAACTCTCCAGCACCAGCTGTTGTTGGTGCCTCTGGGTATTTCATAACTTAATGCAGAGCTGCCCTCTGCATTAAGTTATGAAATCCTTAATTGGTAAAGCGGCTGCACCAGATAATGAAGTCCAATCACTCTTGTAGTTTCAAAACCTTTATTTGTACTTATTTTTCTCTTTTTTTCCTCAATAGCACATACAGCTCAGCCAACATGTTTCATTCCAAAACAGTAGGAACTTCATCAGGGCTGAAAACTGACACAGGACTTTAACAGACACAATACTCAACCCTAAACACACCATAACAGTAAGGTCTTGACCGTGCCCCAAATGAGGATAATTTGCGTAAAAAAGGATAATAGTATTTTGACATAAAATGACAGGACCAAAAGGAAACAGAAGAAAAACACCACATATTGGACGAAACATAACTGTCATAAAACAAATCACATAGAGCATGCCAATTGGGTTCATAAGTATCACCTTGTTTAGATTTGTCCATAACAATAGTTAGAAACAACCACAAAAATGTTTGTTGTTTCCAAACGCAGGGGATTTTTTCAAAGCTTTTTTATACAAAAATGTTAAACCCATTGAAAAAAGGTGATATAAAGCAGATAAAATAGCCCAAAAAATAGTTGTGAAAAAAGTGACAAAAAACCATGAGAGTGAAGATAAAAAGTTAAAAAGCGGTGAATAGGTAAAACATTCCCCCTCAAATAGATCACATCACTTTTGCGTCACCTGAGGGGTTTGTGTGTAGACAAGGGGTGATAAGGAAGAGAGAACTCTCGATAACCTAGACATCATGTATTGTACCGGGGTCTCACCTTAAGAAAAATTATCATCTAAATCCTTTTTCCGCGGCAGTCAGTGTAGTCAATCCAGCTTATTCCGCCAGATGATTTGGGAATTCCCAGGGCATCATCATGCCCGTAATCGAAAAACCTGATGTGGATAATACCATGTTATTATTAAATATATGACGTGTCCACAGAACGGCCTGAAACACTGTATCGAGACATCCACAGTCTTAATAAAACAAACAAACTAGAGTGACCAAGAAACATGATGTAGATAATACCATGTTATTATTAAACATATAAAATGTCCACAGAACGGCCTGAAACACTGTATCAAGACGTCCTTAATCTTCATAAAACAAGCAAACTAGAGTGACCAAGAGACCGCTGGGTTCAAAGCACTAAACCCAAGGTGCCCCATCCAAGTCAAGGAACACATATAAAAAACAATTGTCTTTTATACGCGGTACTGTGTTGCTTGAATTTTTCGATGTTGTTTTTTTGTGTCAATTTTCAGTCCTGATGAAGTTCCTACTGTTTTGGAACTAAACGCGTTGGCTGACCTGTATGTGCTATTGAGAAAAAAAGAAAAGAATAAGTGCAAATAAAGGTTTTGAAACTACAAGAGTGACTGGACTTCATTATCTGGCGCACCCCCATCCGCTTCACCAATTAAGGATTTCATAACTTAATGCAGAGGGCAGCTAACAGGTTTCATCTGCATATTACGGTCAAATAGACCGAATGCTTTTTATAGGACTTCAAAGAAGACACAAGGAAGATGGTACATTCCATGCCAATTATAGATTTTATATGGCAGGAAGGCATCAAAATAATGAAGACATCATCATCCATACCACCGGTGCTGCCCGTTATTGAGAAAAAGTATAGGATGCCAGAGGACTCTCCATCATGCCTCATTGGTCAACCTAAGCCGGATTCAGTCATTTGTCAAGCGGCTCAAAGTTGCTCCAAAAACCGTGCTACCCGATTGCCACTTCTCCGAATAAGGAAGGGCGTAGGATGGACATTTTAGGGAAACATTTCTCTTCTATGGCAGCAGTGACAATTAGGGCAGCAAATTCTCTAGCCATTATTAGCTGCTATGTCCGCCAAATGTGGTCAGACATGGCAGGTTCAGTAGACCTTTTCCCTGAAGATAAGAGACAAGGAGCACGAAAGATACTAGTGGCAGGTGAGCGTGCAGCTTCAGAAACCATTGATTGTGCCCTTGGTGTAGCCAATACTGGTTTAGGCAACTGGTGGGAGCTGCTATGCTCAGACAGCAAGGATGGCTGAAAGCGACCACCTTTAGACCTGAGGTGCAGACGAAGGTTTTGAATAAGGCTTTCAATGGTGCGTCCCTCTTCGGAAAGCACATTGAGGAGGCGCTGTTAGTGATTAAAAATTACACGGACTCTGCGAAGTCGTTGGGTGCATTACAATACAGGAAGGTGCCTTTCAGAGGTGCTGGGGGTGAGGATTTTCCCCTTACAAAGGAGGTTGCCAGAGGGCTTAGCAGTATCAGCCATACCAGTCTCAATACCGACAATCCTACAATCCTCCACCGCCAGTTATCTACAGCTGGTTTCTCTCGCCAGGGAGGCCGTAAACGAATGCCTCAACAAGGTCGTGACTCAGGCAGGAAACAATGATCACACCAGGGCACCAGCCTCCCTCCCCCCCCAACTTATGGGTGTGAAGATTTCCAGCTATGTCGACCAGTGGCCCGAAATAACAATGGATCCCTGGGCGCTGGACCTTGTCACCAACGGCCACACTCTAGAATTCATTCAGCGCCTACCAACTACTCCACCCAAGCATGCCCCCTTCATCTTCATTGATTACGCAAAGAGGCTTTGGTTATGCTCACCATAAGAAAAATAGAATAAGTCAAGATGTCGCAAATGGGAGAAGGTTTTTATTCAGGTTTTATCCTAATAAAAAAGAAATCAGGAGAATGGAGACCGATAATGGACCTGAGGAATCTCAACAAGTTTCTCAAGAAACAAACGTTCAGAATGGTAACGCTTTCCGATATCCTAGGCCGCTTGAACGAAGGGGACTTCATGACCTCACTCGACATCGAAGGTGCACATTTTCATACCCCAATCCATCCAAAGCATCAAAAATTCCTAAGATTTCCAGTGGCTGGTGCCCACTACCAATACAAAGTTCTTCCGTTTGGTTTCAAATCGGCACCAAGGATCTTCACCAAGTGCCTGGCGCCCATAGCAGCAGCCCTCCGATCTCAAGGACTTCAAGTATAAACCTATCTCGATGACTGACTGCTCAAAGCACCAACAGCACAGGAAGCCAGTCAAGCTACAAGCACCTGTTTTCACATGTTCAGGACTTTGGGACTCACTGTAAACAAAGAGAAATCTTCGTTTCATCCAAGTCAAGCACCTGCCTTCACATGTTTAGGACTTTGGGACTCACTGTAAACAAAGAAATCTTTGTTTCATCCAAGTCAGGGGATGGCGGAGGTCGAAGACACAAAAACTGGGCTCCCCCTTTGCTAGTCATCTAGCAGCAGGACTTGGTGCAGGTCAAGGTCCTCTCGCAGCAGGACTTGGAGCAGGTCAAGGAGGACCTGAGGATCGGAGCTCACCCGCACTGTGTTCGCTCCATTGGGGCACACACAGGAGCTGGCTGCTAGGCTCAGAGCGTTTGCTGTGCTGGGCACTCCTCCATTCATAAGTGCTTGAGCGGGAGCACTGCCCCCTCCACAAGTGTGAGATCAACTACAGCTGAGGCATATTTGTCTGAATTGGCCACCTGGTCACGACGGTGAGTGGCAAGGCTTGTTTGTGGCTCGGTCTGGTCGGCAGCCTTCTGTTGGCGTGCTGTGAGACCGGAGCACTTGCTGCATGGAGCTCCTTGACGTGATTCCGCCCATTACGAGCATTGTCCCAAAGGGCCGTATTTTTTAAACAGCCGCTCGTTCCACACCGAGAGCATGAGCAGCTTGGATTACTCCCAGCTTTTGCTAGGCTATATATATCTCGAGGCAATTTCATGTTATGCGACTAGATCTCAGAGTTACGGGGATTTCTCACTCGTAGGCTCTGCCGCCTGTTCACCAACACAGGCTCCCACTCCCCCTTACAGATTCCCGCAGCGATTTGATGGGGATTTTATTAGGACACTCTCATTTACTGAATCGTCTGGCTACAGCTGCCCAGATGCATGCAAAGTGGCAGCTGCATCTATTTTTCGGCTCCATTAATTAAGGGTCTGCTCTCAGCCTGTTGTTTTAGGCAAGAAGAGACATTGTTCTGCCCAGTGGTCGAAGTGGGGACAAAAAAGTAGGGGAACTGTGGGCGGAGACTCAGGGGGCGGGAATAAGCAGGGGATTGTATTAGTGGGCGGAGTCGGAGGTGTGGCTAAAAATAGCAAAACATACCAATTTTTAGTGCATTTGGCATTTCACTGACCAGTTACAGCTTATAACGTTATTTAATTCAAACAATCGATAAACATGTTCATTTGAGGTTTAATATATAAGTTGTTTATATTTAATTCATTTACAATGTGGAACATGTTTCCAATCACAGAATATTCCAAATATGCTTATAAGTGGAATCATAAGCCATTTGTCTCCAAGCCATGCAGTTTCTTTCATTGGCACTTCCTGCATTGCAAATCCCTGGTGAGTTTGCAATTTCAAAATTGAGGCACCAATGGGTGAGGTGGACTGGCCTCAAGGATCCTGTGTATCATCCCCAGCTCGAGCCTCCCCTTCCCACCGTCATTCTGGCATCGATCAATACCCTGCTTTATACATACCCATGTTCTGTCCTCTCTTTGTCACCATTACTTCTGGGCATCGCTCATTACCGTACTTCTGGCATAGAAGGGTTGAGCCCTTCTCTTACCAACCTACATCTTGGCCTCACTCTTAACCCTGATTCCAGCAAACCCAGATCTAGCCCTCCCCAATTTTAATTCCTGCCGTCACACATTACTCTGCTTCTAACATACCCAGATCCAGCTTTGCTTTCGCCCACTCACACTGAAGGACTGGACTATTTAAGGCCCAGCGGTGCCAGGGAACAACACCTCAAACCTTCGTGGGATACCTGTTCTGGCGCACTAAAGACAGAGACACGGGAGACTTCCTTCGGCGTCAAAGGTCAGCGTTTATTACTGCAGGGATGCAAAAGTCATGGGAAGTACAACAGAGTGTAGGTTCCAAGAGTCTGCTTCAAATTGTATTTGTGGTTCGCTCTCTTTTATACAAGATCTTGTCATTGCACAATATGTAAGCAAAAGGTTACAGCTCAGTTCCCACACTAAAATTCAAAAGGATCGCTTTCATGTATTCAGAACCCCGGAACATAATTACATTAACATCACCAGTTCCACTGTAAAAGCACTTCTTCCCATCATTAGGTACATTCCACTTGAGTTGTAAATGAGCAAGAGTAAAGAGACAAGAACAGCTGCTAGGAAGTCAGGCACACCTAAAGAAAAGAGTGTGGGGGTAATAGTGGAAACATGATCATAGGATCAAAGAGCTTGATCCCAGCACATGCACGGCTGAAACAATAGGCCGGTACGGCAAGATTACCCTCAAGCTGAGCCATTTGCCTCTGCAGTGTCATTCCTCCGGTCATAAAGATGCATGAAAGGAATATGCGTCTTCCGTATGGCTTGGGAACTAACAGGTCATGATGCGGACAGTTGCCTGTTCACTGACTACGTGAGGGCAAGAAACAAAATGGATGCCGTATCTAAAATGGAACCCAAGGGTTCAGATGTAGAAACACGTAAATAAGGCGAACCATGCCAGGTAGTGTAGTGAAAACGCGTACACTTACCGAACTCGCCATTTACGGTTCATAGATACCAAACTCGTCCATATTCGGCAATGCCCAAAACACCGTAACGATTTTCACGGAACCTCAGGCGCTCCTTTTGCCCTCATGTAGACAAGCACTAGTCGAAATCAGAGTCGATCTCGATATTCATCAGATCATTCAGGTGTTGCTGGAACATTATTCTATCCATCAATGCCTCTCTGGAAACAGATGGCCTTCTTATACACGTTGTAGCACAAAGGCCACATAAGGCAGGACCACACTGTACACAAAGACAACACGTGAACAGGAACGTCACAACAACCCCTATAATCATCAGAATCTTCCAACCCCAGGTCGACATTAGGCCCCAAAACCATCCTAGAAGCGTCCAAACTCCCTCGTCCACGTGTATGGACTCCGAGATTTTGTGCAACTTGGAGATGGCTTGATAAACCGTTGGAGCGTTATCAGGTATGAATATGCAGCAGCTCGAATGGATGACCTTACACACACCTCCTCTATCTGCTAGAACAATGTCTAGAACCATACGGTTCTGTAACGTCATAAGCCTATCCGCTTGTAGCTCTGCTGTCAAATTACCAAGGGCACTTGCGGTTATGTTAGCAGTTGACTCTACTACACGAGTTAACTGTCTTAGATTTCTGCTATTGACCATAGGGCCCCAAAACGGTAGGAAACCCTTGAAGAAGTCTCCGCTTCTTGACCGGAAGTATCCTCTTTACTAATGACACCTCTCACAACTCTGGTTTTGTGATAGTCGGCGGCAACAGTGAAAGTCGGGGGCAAGAGATTTGCAATATAGCAGGTACCTGAGAAGTCGTGTGGTAACCACGTATATGCTCGGTCATAACATACAAAATAGGTACCCTTGGCAGTTAAGAAGACAGGGGAAGAGAGCATCGGTAGAACGTAAGTATCCGCACAAGCGCTCTTCCCAAGCCGGGCTCTTGGATTTCGGCCATGACCTTGCAGACAAAAGTGGCCTAGGTGAGGTACAATCCAGATTGGAGATGAGCTTTTAAGCTGCCTATCACCCACTGATATACTATACTCAGCCTCACTAAGGTACTTGTAGGCCTGCACTTCCTCTGGGATAAGTGAAGGATCAAAAATGTCTCTATTTAGATCAGCAATCGCTGTCGCCAAGGACTTATGGTATGGGCCAGGACCAAAACTTGCTGAGCGTGGCTCTCGGTGGGGGTAGGAATCTAGTGCACTATGGAACATGATTTGGAATGCCCGAGCTGACCCTTGGGGACTGTACGGGAGAACCAAATATGGAATACCCCTGCCCATGGTATGCGGCATTAGCCCACACACCCAACAGTTTGTAGTATTTACCACCAACTGATGCTGATGCAAAAGTTGCACAAAAGAATTGTTTCTAAATTCCGCACGTCTGACTTGCTCATGTTGGGGCAGTATGTGAAAAGAATGTGGAGAAACAGTAGAGACGAAATTGAGATCATGAGAAGGAGAGGTAGGTAAGGCAGAAGGCAGCAATGATTGAAAACCAATGTATACTCCACCCACCAGCAGCATAGAAACAGTTAGGAACAACATGAAAACCTGTAGCAAGAAACATTTTGTACGCAACACCTTATCTAATGCAGATCTTTGCGCCAACATTTTCTCTCTTTCCGACAGCTTAGAAAATTCCATCCTCTAACGACCGTCCGCGACGTTCTTGACGCACTCCGTTCTGTGTAGCTATTATCAATTCCCAGGAGTTCCCGGAAATTGACAAAAGAAACCGACCTAGTGTCGATAACTGCTAAACAGAAGAAAGTACCCGCACGGCCCTACGGCCAACCCGGATGATAGGTTCTAGATAAATTGAACATTCAATTTACTATAAAGTTCTTGGCTGCACGGAAAAGGGAAAAAGGTACATCATATAAAATGTCCACAATATTCAGGGTAAATGTGGACTCCAAAAATAACAAACAATTATTTTATTAGTCTTTTGTGCGTGGGCGAAGAAAGTATCGGCTGCTCCCAGTGCGAGTCTGATCTTCAAACAGTGAATTGGATGGCAAATGAGTGTTCGATTGTTCAGACAATTGTTCAGCACTTGAAGTTTTCAAGGTTGATGGAAAGGAAATTGGTTGAGGGGAATCAACAAGGGTGTCAGATATGGGCTGAGCTTCGCTGAACGGGACAAAGCGTAGTGGAGCGTCGGTCTCGGACGAGGAAAAACCCTTTTTTATCCAAGTATCCGCCGGCAAAGGAAGCGGGACTTTCTTGGTGTGGGTGGCATGTACCCAATGCTTCCGTCCCTCCAGCCGAACCGCCGTCCTTGTTGCCAGTAGCACCTGGAAGGGTCCCACAAACCTCGGCTCAAGGTTTCGTTTTCGTCCGAAGTTACGGGTGAGGACCCAGTCCCCTGGTTGCAGCCGATGACCAGGACCCTCTGTTTGTGACGGCAGAGCCTCAAAGACCTGTTGATGAATCAAACTCAATTTAGCAGTCAGATCATGGAGATAATCAATCAGCATGGGATATTCAATTCTACCAAATTCTTTAGGCCTCGGGACTCCCCAAATATTAGCAGGACGGCCGAACACAATCTCATATGGGCTAAGCCCTACTCGAGAGTGCACAGTTGCCCTGGTCGATAAGAGAGCTAGAGGCAAAGCATCTGGCCATGATAAACCAGTTGTTGCCTGAATTTTTGCAAGTTTCAGTTTCAGGGTGCCATTGTATCCTTCCACCAAACCCGCTGACTGAGGATGATTAGCACTATGGAATTTCTGTACTATACCCAAACCACGACACACACTCTTCATCACACTTCCCACAAACTCACTTCCGTTGTCCGACCATACAATCCGAGGCATGCCGTATCTGGGGAAATACTCTTTGAGCAGAATTTTTGCTGTGGATAGGGCAGTATTATCCTTAAGGGGGTAAGCCTCAATCCATCTGGAGAACGCACATACTACAACCAAAACATACTTCAAATTGTTGCATCTCTCCATATGGATGAAGTCCAATTGGATAACTTCGAAAGGACATGTAGGAGGGGCAAAATGACCAGGTGGAGTGGGGGTGCCCTTGCCGGGATTATGCATCAAACATACCATGCAATTCTTAACCACTCTCTCTGCACATTTAGTAATCCCATCATTCTTCCATACAGGAGACAACAACTTGCATATGCCCTTCGAGCTAATATGTGCTGTGCCATGGGCCATTGTAACAACAGCAAGCACGTATGCATCCGGTAACATCCATCTCTGTTTCTCTGACAAATCGACCCAACATCCATCCTCATCTAATTTGCCCGTGCTTTCTTTCCACTTAGTCTTTTCCATATCGGTGGCCTCATTCTGTATTTCCTTCACACTTTCAACCGTGTCCTCACACATGCTAGTCTCTGCTGGCCATCTTACTGAATTCGCAACGTACATTCGATTTGTCAGATCTTTAGCTGTCTCCTTAGCAATCTCGTCTGCAAACGCATTACCACGACCAACATCATCCGTCACTCTCCGATGCGCACTACATTTGATTATTGCCACCTGCTTAGGCAATGTAAGTGCATCTAGAAGGTCGTTCACAAGCTGTCCATGCTGAATCTTCGTACCATGCGACGTAAAAAATCCTCTTTCTTTCCACAATCGCCCAAAACTATGCGCCACACCAAAAGCATACTGGCTGTCGGTAAACACATTCACCCGTTTTCCTCTGGACAACACACACGCTCTCGTCAAGGCGATCAGCTCAGCAGCCTGAGCCGAATTCTGACCCAATCTTGCGGTTTCTACAACCGTACTCAATGTCACTACAGCATACGCGGTCGTCACATCACCATTCGGCAACTTAAAACAGGAACCATCCACATACAAAGTACCATCGGGATCTACCAATGGAGTATCTTTCAGGTCAATACGACCCTTTGTTTCCTCCTCAGTTCTTAGATAACAGTCATGTGGTGCTTCACCACTTGACTCCATGTTGATCGGCAACAATGTTGCTGGATTCAACACATTACACCGTTTTATCCGTATGTGACTAGCCAGTAACGTCAACTCATACCCAGACAACCTTGCGCTCGTCAAATGTTGAGTTTTCGTTCGGTTCAAGAGAGTGTCAACTGCATGCGGAACCATCACCGTAAGCATATTATCCATGACCAGACCTGCGGACTGTCGAATGGACGCCGCGGCTGCCGCTGTTGCTCTTAAACAACTCGGCAAAGCTCTAGCTACTGGGTCTAAGGTCGAAGAAAAATATGCGCATGGGCGCTGTTTGTCACCAAATTGTTGCGCCAGAACACTCAACGCACAACCATCCCTCTCGTGAACGTACAGTGTAAACGGCTTACTGTAATCAGGAGTACCTAACACAGGAGCCGAACACAACGCATCACGTAATTCAGAGAAACTTTTCTGACACTCTTCAGTCCATGGCAAAAGAGTCGGAACATCCTTGCACGTGAGAGCTAACAATGGTTTCGCCAATAGTGAAAAATTTGGGATCCATTGTCTGCAGTATGACGTAATACCTAGAAAGGCACGTACATCTCTCTGAGTTTTAGGCACAGTCATTCGAGAAATTGCTGCAATTCTCTCTGGGGTCAACCTTCTCCCTTCTTTTGACAATAAGTGACCTAAGTATGTTACTTCTTGGCAACAATATTGCAGCTTCGAAGGTGACACCTTGTGATGTAAGTCATGTAGATAGCGCAATAGTGATACTGTAGCCGTTTTGCAAATAGCCTCCGCATCAGCTGCCACTAATAGGTCGTCAATGTATTGAATCAAAGCCGCACCCGTTGGTAACACAAATGCATCCAGTTGACTTTTAAGTGCCTGGCTATAGATCGACGGACTTTCACAATAGCCTTGTGGTGCGCGTTTTAGTCTGAAACTGCGACCACCTAATGAAAATCCGAATAGGTCTCTGCTTTCCTCAGCGATCGGGATACTAAAGAAAGCATTCTTTAGGTCGATCACCGTGAACCAGGAGGCAGAAGCTGGAATCAGGGTCAGCAAAGTGGTGATATCAGGGACCACGGGAAATTGTGGAATCACGATTTTATTCACCTCTCTCAAATCGATTATGAAACGGTACACAGGAGGTTTAGATGGATCAGTGCGTTTTAAAATTGGTAGTACAGGACTATTACACACATTTCCTCGAGTTTCTTCAACGACATCCTTTTTGATCAGGTCGTGTACAATCGCTAATAGCGCCCGTTCTCCCTCAATGGAGATACGATACTGAGGTATACGTGGCAGTCGCACATTTGGTTTCAGTATGATCATATAGGGTGGGATGTCCAAGAGACCCACGTCATTGGGACCTGTGGCCCATAGAGACGCAGGAAGGGAGCTCAATTCCGGTGGGAGTTTATCGATCGACAAGTACATAGGAGAGATTACTCTTCGACCTAATGTAAGCTCCACTCCTTCAGGGGAGCAGTACAATGTCGCATATAACCGTTTTAACAAATCTAAGCCCAAAAGATTCTCACCACAACCAGTAGATAGAATCAATGGAGCCTCCAACTCACGAGGACCAATAGTGAGGGGCAAAGGGCTGGAGACAGGATTTCTAACCGGGGCGCCAGAGAATCCAACGGAAACATTTGTTAAGCCAGACAAAGGTGCGCCAGGGAGTTTCGAATGCATGATGGAACTTTTCGTTGCACCAGTGTCTAACAGAAAAGGCTCGACTACGCCAGATGTAGCAACTGCGACGTAAGGCCCACTCTGATCAACCGGAACTGATACTACTCCCTCTCTTTGTCGGTGGCTGTCCTAGTAATGATCGTTTGCAACAGTCTCATGTTCAACGTAGTAATCGTCCACATGATATTGTGTAGATCTAACTGACCCCGCATTTCGCTGGTCAAAACAATTATTCGTATCTGATGAATTCTGAGGGCGATCATTCTGATTGTGAATGGTACCGCGGCCTCTACCTCGAGATGCCTGCTGAGGACCACCACGGCTTCCTCGTGATGACACACCATTCAGACGGTCACGCAAAGCGGGACAGTCGTATTTTATATGTCCCTCTCTTCTACAATATGCACATTGGTTATACCCAAGCATAGATCTAAAGTCAGAGGAGTCAGGACGTGACTGTATTCTGGAGGATTGTGATTGTGGTCTATATTGCTGTTGTAAAGCAGTGTGATTTGAACGCGGAGGATACGCTTGCTGCAACAAAACCTTCGTTTTCAGCTCCTTCGTTTTCTTATCTACACGATCACTTTCTTCTTTTTCCCTATTCTCATAATATTGAGCCGTCGCTAATATCTGTGCCGTGGTTGAAACAGCCCATGCACTTTCTGAATTTTTCAATTTGTTGCATAGTTCTGGCAACAAATTCAACACGAATTTGTCAACAAACAACCGTTGGCCTCCCTCAGTGCCCATATCCTGACCACTATGATCGACAAATGCCTCTTCGAATCTAGTAAAGAAATCGGAGACACTCTCGTCCTTCTTCTGCTTACAAGCTGCTAATTTATCCCAGTTTACCCTCATCGCCGGCATAAGCGTTTTCATGAACGTAATTATTCTCTGGGGCAGATCCGAAATTACCTGCTCTGGCTTAGCCCCACCAACTTGTCGGCCATCAGCCGCTATTATTGCAGCCCAATCACCGCCTAACTCATTCGCATGATTTTCCTGACGAATTTTCGCCCAAACGGGCTGTGGTACAACATTACCGAACAGCATGTCGATGTCGGCAAGGTTCATAATAGTAGCATCTACTAATTGAGACAACTCCTTGTAGTAACCCGCCGGATTCTTGCGTGGATCAGGTAAGGACTGTTTGACTTGTAAGACTTCTGATCGCTTCCATGGGAGGTGTATCCAAACTCTTTGGAAATGCGGAGGGATCGGAGGGGCAGCACCAGGATCACCTGGCATCCATACTGGCGGAACCTCCCTCATAGGATACTGACCAGGAGCCGTTTTCCAAGTTTCTAAGTCGTCATCATTAAATGACACGCTAGAAGGCACTGTGGGTCTAAACGATAACAATCGCTCTAAGGCACGTCGTACATCGCCACCTACAATCATACCGCTCGAAAATTGACTCTGAAGTTCAATTATATCGGGCGGAACGTTATCTAAATTGTCATTATACCATTGTTCCCTCAAAAGGTTACACATTTCTTCGAACACGAATCTCTGTGTCGGCTCATTAAACTGAGAAAACGTCTCGAAAACCATGCGTGGGGGGTAGTTGGCAGGATGTCTTATCCACCTACGTGCCATTGTCATTAGCGTCTCTTTCTCCCTTCCACTAGGGATCTGACTCCGTCTTTGAGGAGTTTCAGAAGTATCGGATGGAAATAACTGACCAGAAAGTGGTGAATAAAGGGTAGCAACAGTGTTAGGGATACGATTACGAACAGAAGGAGAAAGAAGAGCAGGAGCCACAACGTTTGAAGTGAAGGCAGGCACAGCAGAAGCAGGCAAGGTAGTCGGGGTGGCAGGGACAAGAGGCAGAGAGGGTACAGGCAAAGGAGCAGTAGGAATAGAGACAGGTGGTGCGACAAACGTGGGACCAACAACGGGCTGACCCGCAGCCGCCGGAACAACAGGCGGGACAACCGGAGGAACAACAGGCGGAACTATAGGAGGAACTACAGGGGCCGTAGCACCCTGTGCATAAGGGGGTGGCGATTTCATCAAATACGCTAACAGGGGATCCTCCTTCGAATCCTCTTCTTTCTTATCCTGACTAGTTGGTAAAACCGGATAACATTTGTCTATCCTCATATGATGTAGTCTAGTGGAAACTTCTATTTCTTTTTCTTCTTTATCTCGCTGACATTGTTGTACAACTTGCATTATCGGAACGAAACCTTCTCTTCGATCCCTTTTAAGCTGTTTGATTTCTTTCTGCTTAGCCTCTTTACGCCACAACCGAAAAGAATCAAACATAGCTGGTCTAGCTTTCTTTTTGAATAATTTAGCTTCAAGATTATCTAAAATCGTAAGTTCAAAACTTCCATGCGGTGGCCAACTAAGGACACCATCTTTTTTCGTGTAACGGACCCAATATTTATTATAAATAATAGGACCCACACCATGTTGACTATAGAGCTCATATATCGGAGTTCCAACTGGAGGTATCGGACACGAGTCCTCCAACCGGGACTCCTTGTTGCAAAATTTAAAGAAACCAAGAAATCCACTATGGCTAGGCATCGTGCACACTAACCTAGTATCAAACTTCAAGGGTTACCGAAGCACTAATTCTTCGTGGAACACAAAACCCTCGGTTTTTGGCAATTGCAATTGTCAAATAAAAACTAAGGACCAACAACTAAGAACCACAAATGCAATGGAACCATGCATACAACAAAGCTTAAAAAGGCTCGACAACAACTAAGGACTGGGAGCGACCCACAAATACTTAACTGAAAATACAATGGCGTCACCCGGAAGGCCCGTCTATCGTCTCGCTTGTACGAAAGGTCTACGCCAGGCGTCGAAAACAGGTCGACAGTCAGGGCATCAGTCCGCCGCAGCCGTCAGGAGGCGGGAATCTTCGCGGGAAAAATCTTCGGACCACTTATTTCGACAACAGGATCGATGAAGCGGGGTGCACCTTTTCCTCGGAGATTTCACACGAAGTTCCTCACAATCATCAGGCTTTGGACCGGTACCGCCGATGTCGCCCCATGTTGGGCGCCAACTGAAGGACTGGACTATTTAAGGCCCAGCGGTGCCAGGGAACAACACCTCAAACCTTCGTGGGATACCTGTTCTGGCGCACTAAAGACAGAGACACGGGAGACTTCCTTCGGCGTCAAAGGTCAGCGTTTATTACTGCAGGGATGCAAAAGTCATGGGAAGTACAACAGAGTGTAGGTTCCAAGAGTCTGCTTCAAATTGTATTTGTGGTTCGCTCTCTTTTATACAAGATCTTGTCATTGCACAATATGTAAGCAAAAGGTTACAGCTCAGTTCCCACACTAAAATTCAAAAGGATCGCTTTCATGTATTCAGAACCCCGGAACATAATTACATTAACATCACCAGTTCCAACTGTAAAAGCACATCTTCCCATCATTAGGTACATTCCACTTGAGTTGTAAATGAGCAAGAGTAAAGAGACAAGAACAGCTGCTAGGAAGTCAGGCACACCTAAAGAAAAGAGTGTGGGGGTAATAGTGGAAACATGATCATAGGATCAAAGAGCTTGATCCCAGCACATGCACGGCTGAAACAATAGGCCGGTACGGCAAGATTACCCTCAAGCTGAGCCATTTGCCTCTGCAGTGTCATTCCTCCGGTCATAAAGACTCATGAAAGGAATATGCGTCTTCCGTATGGCTTGGGAACTAACAGGTCATGATGCTGACAGTTGCCTGTTCACTGACTACGTGAGGGCAAGAAACAAAATGGATGCCGTATCTAAAATGGAACCCAAGGGTTCAGATGTAGAAACACGTAAATAAGGCGAACCATGCCAGGTAGTGTAGTGAAAATGCGTACACTTACCGAACTCGCCATTTACTGTTCATAGATACCAAACTCGTCCATATTCGGCAATGCCCAAAACACCGTAACGATTTTCACGGAACCTCAACACTTCCTGGCATTGAACAAAATCCTGCTTCTGGCATAGCCAGGTTCAGCCCTACCCTTGCACTCTTAGCCCCTGGCATAGTCGTTAGTATGCTTCTACCATACTTAGATCCAACCCTCATCTCGTCACCCTTAGGTTCTGGCTTCGGTAACTACCCAACTCCTTGCATACAGGGTATATCCTTACTGTCACCTTACTTCCTGGCATTGTCCTTTATCCTACTTCTAGCACCCCAGGATCAAACCATTCTGTTGCCACCCCTATTTAAGGCAATGCTAATTTACCTTTAGGATGTCAGGAGCCAGCTCTCCCCTCACCATCCTCACTTTCTAGCACTGCTCATTACCATGCATCTAGCATACCCAAATACAGCCCTCCCATCACCACCCTTACTTCCTGGCACTCATTACCTTGCTTCTAGCATACCCAGCTTCAGCTCTTCCCTTACCGCCTTTACTTCATGTTATAGTTTATTGCCATGCTTCTACCAAACTTAGATCTAGCCTTCATCTCGTCCTGCTTAGTTTCTGAAATCACTCACTACAAAACTTGGAGGATACCCGGGTACAGTCTTCCCCTGACCACCCTTACTTCCTGGCATTGCTAGTTACCTTGCTTATAGCATTACTAGAGTTAAACCCAATTTGCTAACCTTACTTCAAGGTATCCCAAATTACCTAACTTCTAGCATACCCAGATCCAACCGTCTCCTCACTACCCTTACTTTTTAGGCATCATTACCCTGCTTCTACCATAGACAGGTTCAGCCCTTCCCTCGTCCTCTACCTCCTTGCACTGCTCATTATTGCCCTACTCTAGAACACCCAGGTCCCACCCTCCTCTCGCCACCCTTACTGCCCGGAATCGTTCATTACCTTAGGTCTAGCCATAGTTGGATCTCGCCCGCCCTTCGGAACCCCCACTTCCTAAAATCATTCATTCCCCCAGCTTCTAGCTTACATGGTTCATTTCTCCTCTTTCCACCCTTACTTCCTAGCACCACTCATTTCCATGCTTCTTCATACCCAGATTCAGCCCTTTCTTCACCCCTCTGTATCCTGGCATCCCTCATTACCCAACTTCTAGCATACCCAGATCCTGCAATCCCCCTCAACCTTAGCTCCCGGCATCGCTCATTACCCTATATTTAGAGTGCCCAACTCCAGCCCACCCTCCCCACCCAAACTTCCTGGTATCACCCATTACCTTGCTTCTAGCATACCCAATTGTTCACCCTCACATCGCTCATTACCCTGCTTCTAGCGTCCCCACATCGAACCCTTCCTCGCCCCCATGCTCTCTGGAATTACCCTACTTCTAGCATACCTACACCCAGCATTCCCCTCGCTACCCCTCACTTCCTAGCATATCATTACCCTGATTTTAGCATACCCAGCCCTCCCTCGTCACCCTCACTTCCTGGCATCACTCATTACCCTGCTTCTAGCATACCCACATCCTGCCCTCCCCTCGCTCCCCCTCACTTCCTGGCATCACTCATTACCCTGCTTCTAGCATACCCAAATCCTGGTCTCCCCTCGCTCCCCCTCACTTCCTGGCATCACTCATTACCCTGCTTCTAGCATACCCACATCCTGGCCTCCCCTCACTTCCTGGCATCACACGTTACCCTGCTTCTAGCATACCCAAATCCTGGTCTCCCCTCGCTCCCCCTCACTTCCTGGCATCACTCATTACCCTGCTTCTAGCATACCCACATCCTGCCCTCCCCGAGCTCCCCTTCACTTCCTGGTATTTCTCATTACCCTGCTTCTAGTATACCCACATCCTGGCCTCCCCTCGCTCCCCCTCACTTCCTGGCATCACTCGTTATCCTGCTTCTAGCATACCCAAATCCTGGTCTACCCTCGCTTCCTGGCATCACTCATTACCCTGCTTCTAGTATACCCAAATCCTGCCCTCCCCTAGCTCCCCCTCACTTCCTGGTATTTCTCATTACCCTGCTTCTAGTATACCCACATCCTGGCCTCCCCTCGCTCCCCCTCACTTCCTGGCATCACTCGTTACCCTGCTTCTAGCATACCCAAATCCTGCCCTCCCCTCGCTCCCCCTCACTTCCTGGCATCACTCATTACCCTGCTTCTAGCATACCCACATCCTGGCCTCCCCTCGCTCCCCCTCACTTCCTGGCATCACTCATTACCCTGCTTCTAGCATACCCACATCCTGGCCTCCCCTCGCTCCCCCTCACTTCCTGGCATCACTCATTACCCTGCTTCTAGCATACCCACATCCTGGCCTCCCCTCGCTCCCCCTCACTTCCTGGCATCACTCATTACCCTGCTTCTAGTATACCCAGATCCAGCCCTCCCTCACCACCCTCACTTCCTGGCATTTCATCCATAGACTGCAAACTGCCCAGGGGGCACATAGGGCGAGGGCATAAAAAAGACTTGAAGGGCATCAGCAGGGCCTCAGTACTGTAATTGGAGGTTAAGCTGCACGTCTGGATTGAGATAGGCAGGGACAGCAGTGTTGGGCCCCTACCAGCAGCACAGAGAGCAGTGGCAGATTGGGATAGATGCCCTTCGGTGGAGCAAAATGGCAACATTTTAGAAGAGTAAAGAGGGAGATTTGTTTAAAATATACAGAAGAATGAATTTCCCCCATTGACTTCTGCAGAAGCAGAGGCCGCAGGCTGCAGAAATAAAGCTGGTTTTGGCTTTAAAGGTTGGCGTCTCCCGGCCAAATCGGGCCTTTTGGCATGTATGAATTTTAAATGCCCGCAGTGAGCCTGGCATGAGTGGTGCCGCCAACTGCACTGGCTTCTGAGCAGGGCCCTACACATTGAAAAAAAAACATTAAAAAACAGCAGATAAGAAAATTGACATTTTCTGTTTATTAAACAAAATGCAAGAGGTATTTTATTCCCCCCATTTACTTGATGTTTATGGAGTTCAGCTTCAGAGGCAGTCCAGGCTCCTCATGCAGGACCCGGTTGAGAGAAAAGGGCAGAGCTGTAAAGGAGGGGTCGGGACTTCTGGGCAGGCATGGAGAGTAATTTCCAGGAGAGGCTGATGGGGCTGGTTCTGCTTTTCAGTGGCTGTCTGGAGAGCAGAGTTATAGCAAGTCACAAAGTCCCCCAGGTGGCGTCCGTCAGTCTGCTTGACACCAAAGAATCCTGATGTGACCATTGTCACAGGTCACAGTGGGGGCTGGCAGGCAGTGTCCTCACAAATGAGGTGTGAATCAGGGTCTCACGGCAGCCGCAGGGCCATCAGAGGTAGCCGCTTTCACGCTATGCTACACTGATGGCCCTTTCAGTCTCACTCTGCACGCCCCTAGACACTGCAGAGAAGGGGAGGAGGTCGGGCGCCCTGCACAGGCCTTCGTCAATATTCACGTTGAGTGGAAAAAAAAGGTGTCATTTTAAAGTATGCCTATTCCTACAGTCCGGTACGCTCTTTCAAAACCAAGAAGTAGGGGAACGGACTAGCATAATTTTTAGAAGTAGGGGCACGCCGTGCCCTTCCGTTCCCGCCCACTTCTAGCGCTGGTTCTGCCCCAGAAGCAGACCACAGAGGAAGCGGAGAAGGACAAAGCATACACACCATTTACAGAAACTGAAATAGGACTATTACCCTATTGGCCCAGCGAAACGAAAGATACATAGGACTTCCTTGTATGGCTCTAACATCCACTACGAAAGGGGCAGCAATTTGTACTGTCTCCCTCACACTGGACTAGCTCTAGAAGTCGCTATCTAACACCTTTCCGTTTTTCCTCTCCTCATGCACACAGTGAGAATTTCTATTCTGACACAGCCCCTCATCTTTTACACAACTTTAGCGGGGCATTCGCCTCCTAAATCCGACTCATCTGTTATTCCACACTTCCCCTCTATCCTTAATCGACACAAACACCCTGTTGTCTTAACTCCTCCTCCCCATCTCACGCCTACTCTCTACCTTCACAAGCACACCCCCTCACAGGATAGGTCCCCCGCATTTGTCCCACTCCCACACCCATGCATAACGCCCTATACCACTCTATCCCAGCCAACAAGCGCCAACCCCACTATGGAACACACAGGCTTACATAGCTACACCATTAACTACCCCCCAACCTCTCGAAAAAAGCAGCCAAACGCTTTAAACACCATCTATTAAAATCACACCCCGAAACCCCTATCTCAGACCCCTATTTCTCAACTAACAAAGGGCGCATAATCACAGACATTATTTTCTACTCCAAAAGAAGAGCACAATGGAGGAAGGCCTTCCTCACCCTGTTCCCGATCTCCTCTACCAGGAAACCTGCGCATGGCCTCACAATTTCTATCTCCCCTTCCCCAATCTACAAAGCTGCAACAACAATCACAATGGGATTATCCTCATGCAATCAGCGGACCGTAGCTTAAACCTGCTGAACAGCATTTTCCCCATCATCAAGGACAAAATGGTAAAGTCCTACCCCACCTCTCATGGGGCCACTACCACTGGCACACACCCTAACACCCCCCATCATTCTCAGAGTACTCACTCCCGTCTGTTGACAACCTCTACATCTACACCCAATGCCAGGGATACCCCCTCTTCCCCGCCCGATTCCCTTACACATCGCCCCCCTCTTACTACTCTACCTACTTTTACATCCATTCCAGATTCAGCAGCCTCCCCTGGAAATGACATACACCCCCCATCTCCAACCCTTCCACCGGCATAACCAACACTCCCACGACACCCATCCACACCTCACACCACTATGATACTTACAGCGCTGCCCCCCACCCGTCTTCCCACCCCCTGTTCCGGATAAGCAACTAGGCAGGAGGCAGCACAATGACCCAGACTACGTTCTACCCTCATACCACCAACGGGACGCAAACACCCCTCCCCTACACTCACTCCAAACATCAAGCATGCTACTACCCTCTCCAGACCCTAGACTTGATGAGATTCTACTCTCTTTACGGCAAGTCAAAGAGGACCTACAAGTCCTATGTGAATTGCTGCTTCACCATCCCTCGATCAATAGATCTGTACAAGAAACCAGGACAAATTTTCACACTTATCACTCAAACTCACCCCAAAATTACCACCCCTTAGGTGGAGATCAGTTCCTCACCATAATAGCTCAACCTGCACAATCCGAAGGATCCACCACAATCCAACCTCAACACAATGCCTGACGATTTCCATAAACAATCTCTAATCCAAACCATTCCTTCTAATACTCACAGACTCACAAAACATAATCCCAGCGGTATAGGCGAAAACAACCTGAGACAAGTTCCCTTCATACAGGAACCTAACTCAACCCTCATCAAGCCCAATCTGAAATGTTTATTGCTAAATTGCAGATCTGCATCAAGACATGCAGCTGACCTAGCTGATCTCATACTTACGAACACTGTATACTTTTGTACAAACAATGGCAATAGAGTTAATGACCTTATTTTCTACACTAAGAAAAGAGCATGTTGGCGAAAAGTCCTCTACTCTATGCTCAAAATCAGGTACCATGAAAACTCCTCATGGACTCAAACTTACAACAGCTCCTTAGTCCAGGCTCAACGCCAATGCCACCATCACCCTATATAACAATGGGATAATCTTGTTCCAAGCTTCTAATGCCAATCTAATCAAGATAGCTACTATCTTCCTGTTACTCAAAAAGGCAGTCTCGGCGAAACCGAATGACACCTACTCTCACCCCACAAGCACTCTGGTCATCACCAATCCTCCCCCCACCTCTCTGGGGAGGCCCTCACTTCATCGAAATCACTCTTCTCATTTAGATGAGCATAGAGCTACATTGTCACCTGTTGATGTGCCCCAACCCTCTAGACCCCCGACTCAGATGGTGAAAGACATTTCGGGTTCACTCTGCGCACAGCCAGCCAGTCCGATTCCATCTGTCCCTCCCTTAGAGAGATCCCTGTGTGACCTACCATCATTTCCTTCTTTGTCGATTGATCTCCCCTCACCCCTCTCCCCAACCCTCACACTACGCTGGTGAATGGACAAATGCCCTCCACCGACCACAATCGGTCAAACCCACTTTTTCCTGCCTTGACCCTACCTGACCCTCAGTTCAATGGTTATATTACCCTTGGAAATGCTCCAACTTTGATATCCAAATGTCATGGAACTCAGCTAGCCCCAAATGATCAACTCCCTCGCAAGGAACCTCTCCCCTGCTCCGTGGACTCCACGGGCCTACACCGAGGCCCCCTTTCTCAACTCGTTTTCCCAACTCACACTTTACCCCTTTCAGACTTGGTTGCGCGCCTAGAAGATATATCTCTCCAGCTGCACATTATAACCACTGAACTACATGACTTGAAAGCCTTCTCAAACTATCTTTTCCCGGTGATCTGCTCCTTCCTCACCTCTGTGAATCTACCCAGAGCCCCACCTAGTGTTAGTGAACGCATAGGCCAGTTTTTACCCCCCCTCCGTCTCGCAAACCATTCCCTTAGCTAACACACCCTCCCGCCCCAGAAGATTTGAGACCTATCTGGCGCCCAATGATCTCATTGACCTTCACAACTCATACTCTACGAGGGCCAACTCCAACATGATCCCGCCGAGACAAATCCAAACCATCCATTCTAACCCGCACAGAGAACCTGCTCACAATCTTAGAGGCTTATATAAAGACAACCTCATGAGAGTGAACGCCATCCAGACTCCTTCCCCCACAAATTCATCACGACTTAAATGTCTACTACTCAATTGCAGGTCTGCCAGTAAACACGCCTCCGACATCTTTGACCTCATCCTACACAAAGACTTAGACATTATCATCCTCACTGAAACTTGGCTAAAACACGCTTCCACTCCTTTCTTAGACCTCCTAGTACCGCCTACTCACAACATAATTAGGCTAGACAGAGCCCAGAAGCTGTGAGGGGGGGGGCTAGCCTGTATTCATAGGATCACACTCTCGACTTCTCACTTGGTGTATATTTGCCCTCATCCTGTGAATACCTTTGTCTCAACATCTCAAGTAATAACCTGCCCGTTTGCAAACTTCACACTTTTTATCAACCCCCCCCCCCGAGACAATCTCCCCTTCATCGAGCAACTAATGGAAGTCATCGCCGGCAATGTCGGCTCAGCCGTGTCCCAAATCTTTCTGTGATTTCAACCTTCCCTGGTCTAACCCCAATGACCACATAGTAACTTGCCTTAGAGGATTTTTGAAGGATCAAGAACTGATTCAGCACTGCGACCAACCAACGCATAATAAAGGTGAAATTCTAGACCTCATTATCTCGAGGGGGCAAACCATCACATTGGATACCATTACCCCTTGCGACTGGTCCGACCACCACTGCTTCTTTATATTAACAGGGTGGTGACGTTGAGGAAGACTCAGCCAACAAAATCAAAGATCTGGAAAAGGGACCTCAGATCAATAAACTCAATCGAACTAGCAGCCCATTGTAAATCTGCCCTCTCCTCCCAAACTGATCTGGTTGAGGTTTAGTTACTCACCGACGCTTACAACTTGACTATCTCCAACATCATGGATGACATTGCACCACTCCAACAAAAAAATGTCAACAAAAATATCAAAACCATGGTACAACGACAATTTAAACTCAGAACGCCGCAACCTTAGGGCAGCTGAACGCTCCTTCAGATTCAAACCCTCCCTGGAACAACTAATACTCCTTAGAGACGTTAGGTGCTTCTACAACAAACAAATCAAGAGCGCTAAGGCAGACTACTTCAGACACCAACTTGATCATGCTGCAAACCGCCCCAAGAAACTTTTCGAATTGGTCAAACAGCAATCAGTGGTAGGTCCAAACCACTCTGATGCCAGAGGCCGCCCACCCTCTTGGGATAACTTGCTGATTTCTTCACTGAAAAATCAAGACTCATCACCATTGATCTCGCATCTAAGAAGGCTCTACTGTTATCCTCTGGGTCCGCACCACCCCTTGACCTCTTAGAAAAGCGCAAACCTATCTGCCTGAACACTAAGAACAATGTGTCATGGGGCACCTTTACCCCATTCAGTGAAAAAGACATCAACAAGATTCTTCATAACATCAACCCAACTAACCACTTCAGTGACCCGTTGCCTCGAGCCATCTTCAAAGAAATCAAGAATGTACTCATTCCCACCTGGACAAGGATTGTAAATGCTTCTTTATCACAAGGCCCGATCCACGACGGCCTAAAAGCAGCTCAGGTGTCACCTATATTAAAAAAAACTAATGCAGATAAACCAACCTCAATAATTTCCGCCCTATCTCCAACATCCCCTCCCTAGCCAAACTACTAGAAAAATGCGTACAATCCCAACTTTGTGCCCACATAGAGAATTTTCAAATCCTTGACCAGCATCAATCCGGCTCTCGGAAAGGGCACAGTACAGAATCGTCTCTCACGCACATTATT
Organism: Lissotriton helveticus; assembly: GCF_964261635.1. NCBI lineage: Eukaryota > Metazoa > Chordata > Amphibia > Caudata > Salamandridae > Lissotriton > Lissotriton helveticus. The sequence continues at coordinate 594,235,814 of NC_136070.1, read as the reverse complement.
GATGACATTTTAAAAATGCTTGACCAAAATGATTCCTGCCTTCTAATCCTCCTTGACCTTTCCTCCACATTCGACACAGTTAATCATGACAACCTATTATACATTCTGTAGAACAGGATGGGTTTCTCTGGTCGGGTGTTACAATGGTTCTCGTCCTTCCTCCAACACAGATCATAAAGAGTCAAGGCAAATAACTCCCTTTTCCAGCCCTCTCCAGTACTCACGGGTGTCCCCCAAGGGCTTGCTCTATCTCCTATCCTCTTCAACCTTTTCCTGGAACCACAAGCTAATTCACTAAATACCACAAACATTCTCTTCCATATGTGTGCAGACACACAACTTTATTTGAAAATCTCATCTCCGGAGAACATCATCTCGCTCATGATTACCCTAACGTCTACTCAAAATTGGGTAACTGAGAACCATCTCCTACTCAACACCTCCAAAACTGAATTTCTTCTCATCTCTCCTCTGAACCACATCCCCAAGCTAGACCTTTGGCTGAATCAACTCACTGCTTTCAACTGCACCCCTCTCATCATAGACTCAGCCAAATCTCTCGGTATCACCCTGGACAAGCACTTGAATATGAAAAATCATATCAGCAATGTGTGTAAGGGAGCTAATCACTTGCTGAGGACACTTAGAAATATCAAACCATTCCTCCCACAAAAGGATTTCAAGCAGGTGGTTCAAGCACTGCTCTTGCCGAGACTAGACTATGACAGCGCTGCGCTCTGTGGTCTTCCCAAATACACCCTGGTTCCACTAAGGGCATCACTGAACGCTGCGGCCAGACTGGTCACAGGTACCAAACGAAATGATCACATATCCCCAATCCTAAAATCTCTCAAATGGTTGCCCTACGAAGCTCGAATTCAGTTAAAGATTGCTGTTCTGGCGCACAAAGCTCTGCATTTCAAAGCTTCCAGGTACCTAGCACAAAAGCTTGAATTATCCTGTGGTGGGAGAGCCTCAAGAAGTGTAGACACTTTCCTCCCGAAACCACTCATCCTTAGCAAAAAGAGATCTTATCACCGAGCCTTCCCCGGAGCTGCCCCAAAGATATGGAACTCTCTTCCACCGGATGTACGCAGAATCTTTTCAACGACTGCTTTCAAATTGGAAACCAAAAGATTCCTAATAAACAAATTCTTACCTTAAGTTGGCCTAGGTTTCTCCTGCTGGAATTCATTGATCCATTCATACAATCACTGTACCTCATTTGATGCTGCTCAAATTCATTGATCTATTGATACACCCATTGTACCTTATTTGATGCTGCTCTCCTTTACAGCATTGTGTCCCCCCCCTCCTAGCCCGCTATTTTCGTTTATTGTATGACTCTCCTGAGTCGATTGTCTGGGAACTATGTGATTATTTGTATTGTGTATTCTTACTTTATGTCGATATTGGACCTATGTCCTTCCTTCCATTCTTTGTAAAGCGCTCTGATATCCTTCGGGATCATGTTCGCGCTATAGAAAACTTGATAAATAAAAGGATGAAAGAACTGGATCTACTAATCCTGACAAAAACATGGTTAAATGAATCTTCAACGCTCATTCTCGACATCCTGGTCCCCCCAAACTACGGTACCATCCGACTAGACAGAATTGATAAGAACGGGGGGGGGGTATTGCATGCATACAACAGAACAATTTATTTATAACGTTTTCTATAGCGCAAACATGATCTCTCAGTGAGCCGATCCCAGTCTCTAGTATTCTCCTCCTGTGAATACCTATGCTTAGACAACACTAGCAATAACAAACCAGTCTGCTCTCTGCACACTCTCTATCATCCACCAGGTGATATCCTCATCTTCATCGAACATCTCATGGACATTGTTTCTACTAATGCACCCACATATTTCTCGTAGACTTCAGTCTCCACTGGAATGACCCTAATCATTTAGCGGTCAATAGTTTCAAAACCTTCCTCTCGGACCTTGACCTCACCCAAATCTGTACCGGCCCCACACATGAGAAAGGGTCAAAACTTGACTTAGTCATCTCTGAGGCGGATGCCATTCAGCTCGATACGATCTACCCATGTGACTGGTCCGACCATCACATCATTACTTTCTTCATCAACAAAACAGTGAAACTGAAGTCTGTTCAACCTACAAGAACGAAAATATGGAAGAGGGGTCTGAAAAACATCAATGCGGGCCTCACCACAACCTCAAACCCCAACATCCTTCTTCCCCTTTTAGGGCTATACGAGGTTCCAGTTCTCACCAACCACTACTTCAATTCTATGAACATGGTATTAGACAAGGTTGCCCCCTACAACTAAAGAGAGTCTCCATAAAAGACTCAAAACCCTGGTATGACGGAAGACTCAATGAGGACAGATGATCCTTAAGACTAATGGAGCGAAGATGGAGATCTGCACCATCTGCCAACCACCTCAAGCTACTAAGAATGAAGAGAAACACTTACTATAGAAAGATCAGACAATCTAAAGCAGACTTCTTCAGTCATCAACTAGACCAGGCCAAGAATCGCCCCCAAAAACTTTTCAAGCTAATCCTATCACAATCTAAGGTGCACCTCATCCCTCCCAAACCGACATAGACTCAATACCTAACTGCAAAGCGTTCGCCTCCTTCTTCACTCTAAAGACTGAAAATATAAAGAAGGAACTACTTAACGATTTAATCACACATACAGACTCTTCATCATCCCTTCCAGGAGTCCCACACCGGAGTTCACCAAAGTTAGACCTTATAAATAATGCATCTTGGTCCTCCTTCAACACTTACAGTGATGAAGATATTCTCAAATTGCTCATGGCCTGAATCCCGCCAATCACTTCACTGACCCTCTTCCCGCTAACTGCTTAAAAGACTTCATCCCATTGCTAATGCCTCTTTGGACTAAGATTATAAATACTTCTCTCCTTCAAGGATCCATCCCGGAAATCATCAAATCCGGTCAGGTATCCCCCATCCTAAAGAAACCAACGAATGACCCTGCAGACTTAAATAATTTCCGCCCAATACCCAACATCCCCACCCTGGCCAAACTCCTAGAAAAATCTGTACACCTCCAGCTTGGAAAACATATTGACCACTTCAATCTGCTCAACCAATTCCAATCCGGCTTCCGTGCAGGACACAGTACCGAATCAGCCATGACCCACATAATTGACAATACTCTACAGATCCTAGACCAAAATGAAGCCTGCCCACTGATCTTGCTTGACCTCTCTTCGGCCTTCAACACCATCAAACACGACAACCTACTTGAGCTTCTGAAACACTGGGATTGTCCGGTTCCGTTCTAAATTGGTTCACCTCGTTTCTCCAAAACCGATCGCAATGATTCAAGGTCAATCAGGCCCTGTCCAAACCCGTCCCAGTCACCTTAGGTGTCCCACAAGGATCATCCCTCTCTCTGACATTTTTCAATGTATTCATGGAACCACTCACCAAAATTCTCAACTCCTCTAACGTACAGTATCATATGTATGCAGACGATACACAACTATACCTAAATATCTATTCTCTGGAAGATCTCAAATCTCTCAACATAACTCTAGAAAAAACTCAAACCTGGCTGGCCGAAAACCATCTAAAACTGAATACCCTCAAAACAGAATTCCTCCTAATCGCTCCTCCTTCCCAAGTGAGCATAATGCAAGATTGAATCAAACACCTAACAGCACTCAACTGCCAACCTCTTATTGTCGATTCAGTGAAATCATTGGGAGTGATTTTGGACAGAAACCTAAATATGGAGAAACACATCAGCACCGCAACAAAAGGAGCAAACTTTCAGATGAACACATTGAGAAAACTAACGTCTTTCCTGCCTGAAAAGGACTTCAAATTGGCAGCACAGGCTCTAGTCGGCCCAAGAGTGGAATATGGGAGTGTCTTGCTCTGCGGCCTTCCCAGATCCTCAACGGCCCCCTCTAAGAGCTACCATCAACGCAGCAGCTAGACTCCTTACTGGCTCCAAAAGAAACTCTCACATATCCCCAGACCTAAGATCCCTTAATTGGCTACCTTTCAAAGCCAGAATTCAACTAAAAATCGCATGCATGACCCATAAAGCCATTCATCATAACACTCTCGGCTATCTGGCACAGAAATTGGTGTGGTCTTGTGGTAACAGAGCATCCAGAAGTGCCAGTAACCTCTTATTGAAACCACAAAGATTCATCAAAAAGAAAACATACAACCAAACCTTCTTGGGGATGGCTCCTAGGATCTGGAACGCTCTGCCCCCTTAAACTAGAATGAATCTCTCTACTGCATCCTTCAAAAAAGAAGTGAAAGCTCTTCTCATGGCTAAGTTCACCTGAGCTAGGGTGATTACATTTACGTGACTCATGATTTGTATGGAACGTTATGGTTTTTACTTGAGGACTATGTATCTGCGATACTTACCTTGCTAGGATTACGTGATTCTTGATTTGTATGGAACTTTATGTTTTTTACTCTGTGCCTATGTGACCTCGATATTTTGCTTGTAAAGCGCTCTGATACCCGCAAGGGTCTTGTTTGTGCTATATAAAACCCTCAAAATGAAATAAGTCATATTCTTCCTTGGAGTGTCCACAGATACCATCCACTGCAAAGCTTTCCTATCTCGCGAAAGACAGATTAGTTTGCAAAGACTTGCGAAGAGCAGATCAAGAAAAGGTCAGTTTCTGTGCGGATAGACAAGTCGCTCCTGGGGATGTGTTCTTCAGCAATAGATCTGGTGCCACTAGCCAGACTGAGAATGAGGCCTCTTCAAGAGAAGCTACAAAAGCAATAGCAGCAGGATCCTTCGAGGATGTAATTCAGATCACAACACAAATGATAGAGGCCCAGCAATGGTTGTTTCATGCTCCAAATCTGGTAAAAGGCCTTACTTTTCTCCAAACTATCCCAGACTTCATATTGACAACGGACGCCCCCATAGAGGGATAGGGAGGTAACATGTAAGAGCTACAAATTCAGTGCAAATGGTCCTCTACGCAGAAACATCAGCACATCAACAGTCTGGTACTCAAAGCCATCTTCCTATGTCTTCAGGCGTTCTTGCCGAGGATAGCAGGCTGATCCGTACTGGTTTGTGCGGACAATATGACCAGCACGTATTATGTCAACAAACAAGGGGGAACCAAATCCATTATGCTGTCTCAGGAAGCACAAGAGCTATGGGATTAGACGACGCAACATGAAATCTCATTAAGGGCCGAGCATGTCAGAGATCGGCATAATACTTTGGCGGACACGTTAAGCAGAACGCAGGCCACTTGTCATGAGTGGGAGTTGGAGCAGTCCCAACTCGACAAGGTGTTTCAATGGTGGGGAAAACCAGTGTTAGACCTCTTCTCAACAACAGAGAACGCCAAATGCCAGTATTATGCCAGCAGATTCCCTCTACCAGGGTTGAGAGGGAATTCCTTTTTAATGCGATGGTCCGGGATATATGCTTACACTTTTTCCCCATCCCATTAATTCCCAGGGTATTAACCAAGATTAAGACGGAAGGCTGTCTGATTCTGATAGCGCCACGGTGGCCCAGGCAGTACTGGCTCCCAGAGCTACTCCTTCTGTCAGAGTCGAGGCCCATACGCCAGCAGCCATCCCATCTCTGCTGACGAAAGAAAAGGGCCAAGTAAATCATCCAGACCCACTTACTCTTTATTTGCACGCATGGCTCCTGAGTTCCTAGAATTCAGGGACTTGGATATTTCTCAGGAGTGCAGGGAAGTTATTGCCAAATCTCGAGCGGATAGCACTAACAAGACATACTGCTTAAAATGGAAATGATTGTCTTCCTGGTTTCATCAAAACAACCTTCAACCGCTTCAGGCGCCTCCTGAGAATATTTTACGATATCTCCTGTTGTAGTGTAGCTCCTATTTTCCCAATAGGCTCTGCGCATTGGAATAGTACCTACAGCAGTAAAGGCCTAGGCCAGACGTTAACTAGGTCTACTACTGTCGATACTAGACTTAATTTTTGGGTTTGCCAGCTAAGCTCAGAGTTCGCTAGAAACTTTCTCGAATGTTCAAGGAAGGATTAACTTCCCTGATTAGACAAGAAGGGATTTAGTTTCTGACAACCATAGAACATGACAACTTTGCTCTCCCCTAATCAAGAGTCAATCTCGAGAGTCGTGTGAGCACAAGGCAATTATTTTACTCAGTCAGTACGTGCATTCTTAGTCTCATCAGAATGTAGAGAAAAGGAAGAGACGGGCGTGTTCAATAAAAAGGTGTTATTTATTGATCAGTCTCTTTTCTCGTACAAGAGAAATGGATCGATATTATTGCAATACTTATAGTTAAGTAAAGTGCATACATTAAAAGCAATAGTATAAAATAATACTGTAAAAACATTGATATGGTTTCTGAGCCATATGATGTTTAAAATGATTAAATTATATTTACATACACATATACATTTGACTAAACGTACTCAACTGGTGTTTCTAAATACGCCTACCCCGTGTACCTGACCTAAGTCTAATGCGTGGGCGGGAATAGAAAGTTACAGTTTAAGTTAAGTTTGTTTTTGCCAAGTGAATAACTAAAGAATTCTCTGTGAGGGGTTATTCAGTTCTGTACCTGGAAGTTAGGATGAATGAGGAATGGTATCTCTTTCTCTGCTCTCGATATTCCAGGCTGCCTGCGAGGGCTGCCCAGAAGCGCCGGTGCTGGGTCTCTCGGCTTGAGATAGCAGCGCGTCTCTCAGCGCGTCAGGAAGGCAGGGCTGCTGCCAGCGGGGTCTGCTTCTGCTCTCGGCTTCGGCAAGTATGGCTGCTCCGTCTTGTCACCACGCGTGTGTTTGCATAGGGCAAGGTCGGCAATATTTATACCTTAAAGGTGCCGAGATTGACGTAAGGATGGACATAGATACGTCAATAAAGATGTCATACGACTTGCTCGTTAGCACATTCTTTACTAAAGTTCTCTGTGAAATCAAAACAATGGCCGCACAGATTTTCCAGGTTGTCATAGGTTTGATTTGTTATGAGAATGTCGTATGCCTTATCAGGGGCTGGAGGAATGTCGCTTGTCTAATTAGATCTCAAGCGTTATGACCTAATCAGATAACACGTTCCTGTGCCGGAGTGTGACTGCGTCAGATAACGGTATCTGCATCATGGGGGTTTTCTTGCCTCATGGGCTGACTGTTAGTTAACTTGATAGTTAGTTTAACCAGAATAGGGTCAGGAATAGGGGGACTGATTCAGAACCTATAGAAATACACAACACCCACTCCACGCTAACTATGGTCATATCTACTAATCTATGCATAGTATAACATAGTACAACATACTATAGAGTATAGTGTATACCTTACCACCCCAAAATACATAAATGCATTTCGAAATTTTCAAATATACTGAAAAATTGCAGTCATATATATTGTATGCACTTAAGCTATGAATTAAATGCAAAAGTAAACACGCATTTTTATGCATTATTGCTTATCGGTATATGAGAAATACACATGAAATGGCTCTTAATATGGCTATACAGAAAGGAAGTCCGAGACCATTTCATCACATAATAAAATATTTGTGAACCTACCAGCGGGCAGCTGAAGTCTATAAAGTATCTAAAAATAGAAATTTTAGTTCTCTAGGCATAGTTTCTTACTTTAAGCAGAAGATCAGTGTCCCGGGGAAAAATATGTAGAAAAATATTTTAAGGGGCTTGCTGAAAAATATTGCTGTCCGTGAGCTGGAGTGAAATTGTTCATGTGACTTTATTTTTAAAGTTGAAGGCCGAATTCAGGGAACGCCGTGTGCGAGTTTACTCAAAAGTCTCTATTTCTGTTCTGGAGAGAACATCATATCATTCAGGCTTTCGAAAAAACTGTCAACAGCTTCATGGGAAAGTTCCACTAAGTCGGAAATAGGTGTAACCATGCATTCGTGCGCATGATTGTCTCCATTGACATTCTGATTCGCATTGCTGACAGAAGGTCGTACCTGTTCGATGCTGCTTTCATCTTGAACTTCACTACTCTTCAATCGCAGTGGTGAAGATTCCAGGAATGCCGTCATCAGGATTGGCAGCCTTTGAGGGCAGCACAAAGCGTGAACCTTGGTAGGAACCAACAGTGTATCTGCATCCACTGGCACATCCGATTGTAGCGTCAGACAGGTGTCTAACACGCATTCTTCTCCGCATAGCAGACACCTTAGTACAGGTAAAACACACCTTTGCCACATTGGTCGAAATGATAGAAACCAAGTCATGTTCAGGTCTCTAAGCCGGGAGAGTCCCAGGATTTTTGATATCCGGTCCCGGTATCCAATGGCTAGGATCGTATCTTCCATTGTCGCGAGAGTTTGATCTGTGACATGGGTTGCCATAACGAAAAATAAGGACTAGGAATAGGATTCCTGCAATTAGTCCCAGGATCAGGGGAAGTCCGCCAAAAATCGAATGGACGAAATCTGGAAAAATACCCAGTATGGCTTTGAATGGTGTTAATGCCATCGAAAATACTGTCTTAAATACCTTTGAGACCCCAGTGGTATCAGAAATATTTAAGATTTCGCTTAGGATTTCCGCGAAATGTACGGGGGAATTAGTTGATAATAATGTATGTATCTCTGCAGTCGTCCTTGCGACTTGTAGATCATACGTTTCTTTTGATGACGTGAGCCTTGTAGGCGTCTGAAGAAGCACTGTTTTCATTCTGCTTAAAGTATCTATTCGAATAGAAGTAATTTTCAAACTGGGCCATGCCCTTGCCTCCCTGTCTGGAAAGGAGCTGGGGAATAAAGAGCGTCCACAGCACTTGACCTTCGCCGTTGTAGTGACTAGATAAGGAGTCCCGGGCATAAGACTGCAACATCTGCGGTCTACAATAAGAATGTAACTCCCATTATAGATACAGAAAAGGGGGTGGTGATGAACAGAGTGTCTGAATTAAGCAGACCACTCTTACCCAGTCCAAAGATCAGGGCTTGATCCATCACCGTTATTTATCTCACTGCCCCATCCCAGCTCAGAACCTGGCTATATGCAAATTAGTCTGTCCCTGGCCCAGTGCATCATGGGAACAGGGCAGACCAAACTACCAAGCCAATTCTTCACCAGAAAGGAGACAAGCTACCGGGGACCGGTTTCTGGCATTACAGCCTCTTCGGCCCGGCTTGCTTGAATCCTGATGGAGCAGTGAGAAAGGGACTCATGTCTGAGTATACCCTGCCACACCTATAGTGGCCAGAAACGATACAGAAAAGGGGGTGGTGATGAACAGAGTGTCTGAATTAAGCAGACCACTCTTACCCAGTCCAAAGATCAGGGCTTGATCCATCACCGTTATTTATCTCACTGCCCCATCCCAGCTCAGAACCTGGCTATATGCAAATTAGTCTGTCCCTGGCCCAGTGCATCATGGGAACAGGGCAGACCAAACTACCAAGCCAATTCTTCACCAGAAAGGAGACAAGCTACCGGGGACCGGTTTCTGGCATTACAGCCTCTTCGGCCCGGCTTGCTTGAATCCTGATGGAGCAGTGAGCGTGGAAGGGTATACTCAGATGTGAGTCCCTTGCTCATTGCACCATCAGGATTCAAGCAAGCCGGGCCGAAGACGCCTGAAATGGCAAAAACCGGTCCCCGGAAGCTTGTTTCCTTCCCAGTGTAAGAATTGGCTTTTGTAGTCTGGTCTGCCCTGTTCCCATGATGCACTGGGCCAGGGACAGACTAATTTGCATACAGCCAGGTTCTGAAACTGGGATGGTGCAATGAGCTAAAAAACGGTGTTGGATCTAGCCCTGATCTCTTGACTGGGTGAGAGTACTCTGCTTAATTCAGAGACTCTGTCCATCACCACCCCTTGTTGTAAAAAAATTTGTCCACCCTAAGCGTGGAAGGGTATACTCAGATGTGAGTCCCTTGCTCATTGCACCATCAGGATTCAAGCAAGCCGGGCCGAAGACGCCTGAAATGGCAGAAACCGGTCCCCGGAAGCTTGTTTCCTTCCCAGTGTAAGAATTGGCTTTTGTAGTCTGGTCTGCCCTGTTCCCATGATGCACTGGGCCAGGGACAGACTAATTTGCATACAGCCAGGTTCTGAAACTGGGATGGTGCAATGAGCTAAAAAACGGTGTTGGATCTAGCCCTGATCTCTTGACTGGGTGAGAGTACTCTGCTTAATTCAGAGACTCTGTCCATCACCACCCCTTGTTGTAAAAAATTTTGTCCACCCTAAGCGTGGAAGGGTATACTCAGATGTGAGTCCCTTGCTCATTGCACCATCAGGATTCAAGCAAGCCGGGCCGAAGACGCCTGAAATGGCAGAAACCGGTCCCCGGAAGCTTGTTTCCTTCCCAGTGTAAGAATTGGCTTTTGTAGTCTGGTCTGCCCTGTTCCCATGATGCACTGGGCCAGGGACAGACTAATTTGCATACAGCCAGGTTCTGAAACTGGGATGGTGCAATGAGCTAAAAAACGGTGTTGGATCTAGCCCTGATCTCTTGACTGGGTGAGAGTACTCTGCTTAATTCAGAGACTCTGTCCATCACCACCCCTTGTTGTAAAAAATGTTGTCCACCCTAAGCGTGGAAGGGTATACTCAGATGTGAGTCCCTTGCTCATTGCACCATCAGGATTCAAGCAAGCCGGGCCGAAGACGCCTGAAATGGCAGAAACCGGTCCCCGGAAGCTTGTTTCCTTCCCAGTGTAAGAATTGGCTTTTGTAGTCTGGTCTGCCCTGTTCCCATGATGCACTGGGCCAGGGACAGACTAATTTGCATACAGCCAGGTTCTGAAACTGGGATGGTGCAATGAGCTAAAAAACGGTGTTGGATCTAGCCCTGATCTCTTGACTGGGTGAGAGTACTCTGCTTAATTCAGAGACTCTGTCCATCACCACCCCTTGTTGTAAAAAATTTTGTCCACCCTAAGCGTGGAAGGGTATACTCAGATGTGAGTCCCTTGCTCATTGCACCATCAGGATTCAAGCAAGCCGGGCCGAAGACGCCTGAAATGGCAGAAACCGGTCCCCGGAAGCTTGTTTCCTTCCCAGTGTAAGAATTGGCTTTTGTAGTCTGGTCTGCCCTGTTCCCATGATGCACTGGGCCAGGGACAGACTAATTTGCATACAGCCAGGTTCTGAAACTGGGATGGTGCAATGAGCTAAAAAACGGTGTTGGATCTAGCCCTGATCTCTTGACTGGGTGAGAGTACTCTGCTTAATTCAGAGACTCTGTCCATCACCACCCCTTGTTGTAAAAAATGTTGTCCACCCTAAGCGTGGAAGGGTATACTCAGATGTGAGTCCCTTGCTCATTGCACCATCAGGATTCAAGCAAGCCGGGCCGAAGACGCCTGAAATGGCAGAAACCGGTCCCCGGAAGCTTGTTTCCTTCCCAGTGTAAGAATTGGCTTTTGTAGTCTGGTCTGCCCTGTTCCCATGATGCACTGGGCCAGGGACAGACTAATTTGCATACAGCCAGGTTCTGAAACTGGGATGGTGCAATGAGCTAAAAAACGGTGTTGGATCTAGTCCTGATCTCTTGACTGGGTGAGAGTACTCTGCTTAATTCAGAGACTCTGTCCATCACCACCCCTTGTTGTAAAAAACTCCCATTATAGAGTCTTTGAAAGAATGGTTCTATTTCAGTTGCAGGTGCGCCTTGCTGGTGACATGAAAGGTTGTATGAATTCCCTTCACAGGCTCCATGCAAACTAATTCCGTTACACAGAAGCGAGCCGCTTAGTGACATAGCACAATTGTTGCCACTAAGAAACACTTTCTGTCCTTTATTACTGACACATGCATGTGAATAGGGCAGGTTCCAAGTTGTTTTAAGGTACCCCTTTCCCAATTTCTCGTACATGCCAGCCTGTATATATTTTTGGCAGTATTGAAACCTGAAGGTTGAGATTGGAATATTTATGATTCCGTGGATTATCCATTCACTGACAGGTCGTTCTGACATTGTCAACGGTAATCTTTCTAGTTTTTCAATGCTCAAGATTGTATAATCAGCACCCTTTTGCGCCATACCGATTTGTCTATCAGTAAGGTTAAAGATTTGGAATAGTGACGTTGTGTTGATTAAACGCCAAGGCACATAGCCTGAACGCAGATTTTGTAACGTCCAGCCAAGCTGTACAATGGAACGCAATTGTGACTGACCATGTTGTAATAACAGTAAGTCTTGCGATAATATATCGATTGCTGAAGACACAATGCTGTCCAATGAAAAAATTCTGGAGGACAGAGTCATTAACCCATTGTCCACTACAGAAAGTGATTTTTCCAAATTGATACGGTCAATTTCCCGTATTCTTTCTGCTGTCTCAATTTGAGTTACCTTCCAGGCCTCATTGTATGCTGCATATACAGAGGCTGCTATGAAACGCTTTCGACGCTGTTTGCGTGGTCCCAATATGAAATCACGCAAGTCAGCACCATCAGTAAGTAAAGTTAGGTGTTGCTTAATTTCAGGCAGTGTGGAAGTCTGTAGCCATTGAAGGCATAATTTGCCCACACTGTAGGTTGTTATTATCCCTGGGTGATGTCTTTGGGGATATCTAGGGTCTGGCCTGGTCATTTTAAAACCCTGTGTTTTATTCAGGAATCTATCTTGACAGTTATTTGTATCTGTGGGCCAGATCAACCATTGTTTCCAATCAGGATGTGTTCTGTTTTGGTTTAAAATATGGTTTACGTCTATCTCTTCATCTGTATCAGAGTTATTGCTAAACATTGTTGGCTTTGGAATAGACAGATTATTTAAATCTTTGATTTTGGCTAAGCCAAGACAGGTGGTTTGTTGAACAGTGTCATTTAAAAATATCATTTGTTCTGGGATCATGCAGGCTCTAAACAAAGCTTCTAAACCCTGTACTTGCCAATCTTTTGTACCCCAAACACTTTTCAAATCAACATTTTTGTCCCAATAATCAAATCCAAATGTATTCATTTTTTCAAAGAATGAATCTGAATATATCAATTTTGTGTTGGTTATCATGGTTTTCATCCCTGTCTTGTTTGACAATTTAAAATAAAATGTTTCAGCATTACTTATGTTAAAACCTGAAAAATATGAATATTTGTCATACACGGTTCTAGAGCTCCCTTTTGGAGGTGTAGCACAATGTTCCCATTGATTATAATTTAAAACATTTCTAGGTTGTGCGGATTTATGCAAAAAATGGTTACCATAATGGTTATAGCAATACATACTATCATAATTTGTAGAACCTTGCAAATAATCATGTTTTGTAAATTTAGCAGACATTACTAAGTCAGACATCATGTTGTTAATACTCTCGAAGTCCCAATCATCAGCAAATGAGTTTGGTTTTGCAAAGTCACTCAAAGAGATCTTGATTTGGTGTGGATATTTCAGGATCTCGACCGGACCATAAATTTCATAGTCAGTGTTGTCCCAGGCTACCCCACCAGGTATAGGATTGGCTGTGAAGTTGGCTGAAGAAAGTTCTGAAGAAAGTTCTCTTTTCTCGACGTGTGAAGATGTGTGTGGTTTGAGGACCAAGTTGATGTTCTGACTTGCTGTGTCCATTTTAGCATATTTTCCCTCAATGAAGCGTCCCAAAGTAAATACCATGATGAGCCAAAGTATGAGGATAAATGCACCAAAACCCACCCAAAATTCAATCCATGGAGAAACCAGATATGTTTCTTTCAGATGTTTCAAAAGTTCCTTAGCTTTGTCTTTAAAGGATTTTGATGATGGCTGTGTCTTTGATTCACTGAAGCCGTCAGAGGAATCATCGAAGTTGATGAAGTACCCGGATGCAGTTCTGTCAATTGTTCCAATTGCTTCAGGATTTTTGTTCCTTGCATTTTCACTTGGTACTTCAGTATAGATTGGTGTGTCTCTGCTAAATGTCTTTATTTGGGTTTTCAGAGGTCTTAGTTCTATTGCATTGTTGCATAGTCCTTCTTGTTCTTCTGCAGGCGTTTCGAATGTGATGAGCCTTTTTGATAGGACCTCTGTGCTGGTAGCAAACCTTGGTGTTCTGCTACTTATTGGGAGTCCACTTGGCCTACTGTTTGTTATCGGCCACATGTTGTGGTTTTACCAGGTCGATGGATACAACTCGGTTCTCCTTTTTTCCAGCAAGTGGCGGTAGTACAACTGATCTTGTTCCGTTGACAGACAAGACAGGAACTGCTTTTCTGTAAGAAGGCCCAAATTCCTTCTTTACCGCGATCTTCTCCCTGACTAGATCCCCGACTTTTGGAATCCAGACAGGTCTTGCTGGGACAGGTGGTGATTCCTCAGTGGTCGTTGGCTGTTGTTTCAACTGTATGTTGCTCAGGTCTTTTCTTGTTTTGTTTAAGTCCTGCAAAATAGCCAAACGGTCTTTGACATCAAAGGTTTTTTCTATTACCACTGAAGTCTGACTATCAAGGTCAGAGATCAACATCCTAGTTCCGAATAATAATTCGTACGGACTGAATCCCTTCAGAGAATTTCTTGGCAAGTTATTTAGACTACGTTGGACACTTATTAGATGTTTGACCCACCCAGCTCCCGAACCTAATATCCTTTCCATTATAGATTGCTTTCTGCCTTGGTTTTTTCTTTACACCATCCCGTACCCTCAGGAAGGAAGTGAGAAGATTCCCGCTGGGCTGTGCTCATTTGGCCATGTTTCCCCCCCAGGCTGGATTGCCTGAGTGAAAACAATGGTCGAACGTAGCATGCTCTTAGCGTATATGCCATTTAGACTCGCAAATCTTGTATAATAGTCCGGACGTCAGCCGAGTGCTGGTGATCTACATTATAAGTGGAAACTAGCCTGTATATGTTAATCGCAAGCCATTCTTTTTGCTGGTAATATTATCTGCCTTGATACGACGAGGTATTAAACTGCTTCTCTCCCCACTGCGATCTCTGTTGCAGTTTGGGCAGTTTTTTACAAACATGGTGTAGTGCAGGCTCATGCCTGGCCACCAGTACCGTGATTGTAATTCTTCCAGAGAATCTTTTAATTTAAGGTGTCTGTGACCCTCGCCCATGTGTGCGTCTGCGATTAACAAGTTTCTCCTGTCCATGTTTGGAATCACTCTATCCCCCACTCCAGGGATTCGAGCAAAAGGGACGGAGTTTGCATCGATTATGTATGTATAATTGAGTGGATAGTTGATCGGTAACGCTGAGCAGTCGCCTTTTGATGACGTTTTCACCGCCAGCATTGTTTCACCGTCAATGTATTTTAATGTACGCTTTTTTCGATCTACGGGAGCCGATTTAGTGGCTGCCGCTGCGGCTGTTTCAGCCAATGAATTCCCTACAACGTGAACGCCATCACGTTGATGACTCAGTGAGTGAGTCACGTGAGTCTTTGGTAGTTCTTTTTTCAAAAGAGCTACTTGTTCCCAGAGCAGTCTCTGCTTTATTGGTGCATCTGTGTCATCTTTGTAACCGTTCTGAATCCATGTCTGCAAATCCTTGTTATATGCTTTGACGCAGTAATATGAATCTGACACTATAAGCGTCGGGAATTCGCGATCCGCATTATCTAGCGCCATTTTCAAAGCTATTATTTCAGTTTGTAGTTCTGAATTAGTTTCTACTGAGTGTGATTTTGTTAATAGAGGTCTTAGTTTACCTCCGCGCCACACTTCTTTTGTAATCTCACATGTGGGGTTGTATGCATGTTCTCCCCAAACGGAGGGTTGAGCATGTCCGTCTGTATAGATTACACAGGCGTAATGTCGTAGAGGCAGAATGTCGATTGGCAGAGGATACGTCTTTTCATATTTTAGATTTTTTAATTCTTCTAGTTCTTAAAAAATTGTCAACCAGGCTATACTTGATAATTCATATCCTTCGTATAGAATTTTTAGATGGGCAATTCTGGATTTTTTGAAGTTGAATTTGTAACCCTCTGCAGCGAACCCAAGTATTATGGTGTTCACTCTTTTCAAGTGAGTCTCCAAGTCATCATCTGTTAGGTAAATGTCATCAACATAAGATAATGCTTCATCATCATATAGTTGTAGTAATTCTGTTACTCTCGCTGAGAATACCCCCGGGCTGTTCTTGTACCCCTGGGCTAACCGACAGAATTGTTTTTGAGTGCCATTTACTGAGAATGCAGTTAAATATCTGCTCTCCGGTGCTATGTTTTGACAAAAGAATCCATTGAAAATGTCCAAGGTAGTTTTGTATTTTTTGCGCACTATGTTATTCATTAGTGCAGCACTGTGTGAGTTTTGCACTGCAAAGGTTTTGCAACATGTGTTAAGGTGTCGGTAATCCAAAACTAGACGATATGAATTGTCTGGTTTGGAGACCGGAAACAAAGGATTGTTCATTTGTGAGGTGCAAGTTTCAATCACCCCCTGGTATTCTAGCTGATCTAGTATTTCATTTACTTGTTTTTTAGCTTCTTGCTTAATTGGGTACTGCCTTTGTGCAGTAGGTTGTGATTTTAACTGGATTTTGTGAGGAGGAGAATCCTCATCCCATCCTACATGATTTTTATATAAAGCAGGTGCTAAGGCCACTGCCCACTTTCTAGCAAGTGTGTATTTTTTATGAATCGGTATTTGATTCGAGAAGGCAGGCATAATTACTTCTTCGCCATGAGGGCACTCCCTGACAAACTCTGGTGGCCAGTCTTTTTCAGCTAGAAGGATGTCATAGCCTTTGGAGAGGTTATCCCAAAATAGTCCCCTTATTTTCCTAGTCTTATCTCCCTCTATACGTAATGTTATCTCGTATATCTTGTGGGGCTTGCTAACTCTGGTGTCTGCAGTTTCCACTTGAAGGTATTCATTCGTGTCCACTGTCTCCAGATGATTCATAAGGACTTTGCGAGCTATGCTCACCTCTGCTGCGCTGTCTAGCATTGTCTGAGCCCATTCTCCGTTTTTCAGTTGTGTCCTCAGTATTCTCGGCATTGTTAACTACCTTGATACTGGCTACCTTCTTTTTTGGAAATTGCAATTTCTTTTTTAGCTGAGCAGGTTCCTTGTCTTTGGACTTGGCGTGCTCTTCTGATCGTCCTCTTCTTTCCGATTTCTGCGAGGAAGTCTGAAAAGATTGAGAGGGACGTGTATCAATGTCTTGATATCTATCAGGTTTTTTAATATTATCCCTATTTCTAAGGTTATATCTATTCCCAGAGGGGTCACTCTGTGGTGACCTCTGTCTTTGGTTTGGAGATTTCTCTCTTCGCCTCGGAGACCTTCCTCTGGACTGGAATTTCTTTTCTTTAGGATTGGATTGTTTATTTCCATCCCAGTTCTTTTTTGGTGAATTATTATTATTAAAAAATATTTTTTCTGGACTTGTAGTCAGTTGCGGTTTTACTGGTATTCCACCTAGACTATCTCTGCCTAGTTCTTCATAGGATTTTTCTATGATTCTGGCAATTTCAGCTGGTTGGTCTGCTATATCTGTCTCTTTTAACCTCTGGCGGATCGCCACGTTTGCTGCTTCACCTTTTATGTTGGCTAATAATATAGCCGAGACCTGCTTGAAGTCTTTTAGTAATTTCATACCAAGAGTTAAAGCAGGTTCTGGACCGTATTCATCTTGAATTTGTTTTAGCACATCTGGTATTACCGAAATGGATGGAACACCGTGCGTTTTTGTGTAGATGGAAGCAAAGACTGTACCCCAAGTGTCACAGTCCTCAATGTGTGGTGCGATTCCCATTGGGAGACATATAGTCAGAATCCTGTGTTTTTCCAGCGGGGTGGTGTCAGGAAACACCGCCTCTATTTGGGTGATTTTCTGTGCCAACCAGAATGGTATTTGTTCCCGTTTAGCTGGAACTTTACCTAGGCAGGATTGGATGTTCTGTGGTGTAATTTTATTTGTGTTCCCCTGGTGAGGGGTCAGCTGTGGAAGTTTAATCGCTGGCTGAATTGTTGAAGTCCGCATTACATACTGAACTAATTGTCTATGAATTTTTAGTAGTTGTTTTAGCTGTATTAATAGCTCTGCTGTAGGCATTCTTTCGATGTCTGGATGTGGTGTGTATCCGGCTAAGACCGGCCACGTTGCTCCTGGTCTTCCTAAAGGACCGAGCCTTGTAATGTGATTGTTATGTTTTAGGGCGCCATCAAATAAGAGCAAATGCTCTTGGAATTTGAGTGGTACTTCCACCTCCTCGAAGGGAGTGTACGTTTCAGGAGGTTCCTCTACTTTGTAATAGTGGAAGTACTTTGTTACAGCATTTGCTGCTGGAAAATGTATCCATGAATAGTATACCTCTGTCTGCCGATATTCGTGTGCCTCAATTACGAATATGACTGTGCCACCTCTAGGTGTCAGTCCATTTTCTATAAGTTTTAAGGTTATAGATCTCCTTTTGATGACCGGAATGAGTATTATATCCGCGTCTGCTGCTTGCATGGTAGCATCAGCATCTGCGAGTTCAGTTGCTAATCTAACTGCCTCTCTTTCATCATCACTCTCTGCCATTTTACAGACAGGATGGTATTATGTTTTTTGTTTGCAGATCAGGTTTCTTATGGAACAAAGATTAGATGCACAATATTTTGGAACTGTTTATCCTTCAACGTTGACTATACCAAGAACCTTACATAGGAGTTCCCTCCTGCTAGGTTTTGGAGGATATAACCTTTCACCCACTCCAGACGTCTTTGGAGTATAATGGGAAAAGGGGTCTGAGTGAGAAAGCACGACTGAGTTACTCTAAATGTCTTACGTTAGTTTTATCGCCCTTTCCAAACGCGTTGGGCGCCATGTAGTGTAGCTCCTATTTTCCCAATAGGCTCTGCGCATTGGAATAGTACCTACAGCAGTAAAGGCCTAGGCCAGACGTTAACTAGGTCTACTACTGTCGATACTAGACTTAATTTTTGGGTTTGCCAGCTAAGCTCAGAGTTCGCTAGAAACTTTCTCGAATGTTCAAGGAAGGATTAACTTCCCTGATTAGACAAGAAGGGATTTAGTTTCTGACAACCATAGAACATGACAACTTTGCTCTCCCCTAATCAAGAGTCAATCTCGAGAGTCGTGTGAGCACAAGGCAATTATTTTACTCAGTCAGTACGTGCATTCTTAGTCTCATCAGAATGTAGAGAAAAGGAAGAGACGGGCGTGTTCAATAAAAAGGTGTTATTTATTGATCAGTCTCTTTTCTCGTACAAGAGAAATGGATCGATATTATTGCAATACTTATAGTTAAGTAAAGTGCATACATTAAAAGCAATAGTATAAAATAATACTGTAAAAACATTGATATGGTTTCTGAGCCATATGATGTTTAAAATGATTAAAATATATTTACATACACATATACATTTGACTAAACGTACTCAACTGGTGTTTCTAAATACGCCTACCCCGTGTACCTGACCTAAGTCTAATGCGTGGGCGGGAATAGAAAGTTACAGTTTAAGTTAAGTTTGTTTTTGCCAAGTGAATAACTAAAGAATTCTCTGTGAGGGGTTATTCAGTTCTGTACCTGGAAGTTAGGATGAATGAGGAATGGTATCTCTTTCTCTGCTCTCGATATTCCAGGCTGCCTGCGAGGGCTGCCCAGAAGCGCCGGTGCTGGGTCTCTCGGCTTGAGATAGCAGCGCGTCTCTCAGCGCGTCAGGAAGGCGGGGCTGCTGCCAGCGGGGTCTGCTTCTGCTCTCGGCTTCGGCAAGTATGGCTGCTCCGTCTTGTCACCACGCGTGTGTTTGCATAGGGCAAGGTCGGCAATATTTATACCTTAAAGGTGCCGAGATTGACGTAAGGATGGACATAGATACGTCAATAAAGATGTCATACGACTTGCTCGTTAGCACATTCTTTACTAAAGTTCTCTGTGAAATCAAAACAATGGCCGCACGGATTTTCCAGGTTGTCATAGGTTTGATTTGTTATGAGAACGTCGTATGCCTTATCAGGGGCTGGAGGAATGTCGCTTGTCTAATTAGATCTCAAGCGTTATGACCTAATCAGATAACACGTTCCTGTGCCGGAGTGTGACTGCGTCAGATAACGGTATCTGCATCATGGGGGTTTTCTTGCCTCATGGGCTGACTGTTAGTTAACTTGATAGTTAGTTTAACCAGAATAGGGTCAGGAATAGGGGGACTGATTCAGAACCTATAGAAATACACGACACTGTGTTTGGCCAAGGCAGGTCTCACTTTCTCTTCAGTAAAGGTTCACCTGGCTGTGGTTTCCCATTATAGGAAGTCTCCTTAAGTTCCTTCTCTTTGTGACTCTAGTCTTATAAAACAATTAATGAGGAGCCTTTTACGTGCAATTCACCCAGTGCATGCGCCTCCCCTGGAATGGAAACTTAACTTAGTCCTTGCACAGTTAATGAGGCAGCCGTTTGAACCAATTCACAAAGCAGAGCTCAAGTTTCTCACCTGGAAGATATACAAGTTTTTACAACCAAGGAAACGTTTCTACATTTCACTGATAACTATGTGGCTCTGTGGACGAACCCAACTTTTAGCCTTAAAGTCCCGACACAGTTTCACCTCAACGAATCATTGATACTTCAATCTTTCTTTCCAAAACCATCTACTCCTGCAGAACGGGCTTTGCACACTTTGAATGTTAAGAGGTGTTTAAAAATGAAACTGCATTTAAAAAGGGCATAAGAAAGACAGATCAGCTCCTGGTAGCCTACGGACAAGGGGGAACAACAGTAACTAAGGCCACGGTTGCCAGGTGGGTCTCTTCTGCAATCCAAATCTGCCATGACAAGGCTAACAAGCCTTTAGCAACAAGAACTAAAGCACACTCCACCAGGACAGTTTCTACTTCAGCAGCTTTGCTTGCTGGAGTAACATTGGAGAAGATTTGCCATGCTGTAACTTGGAAAAGTGCCCATGCTTTTACCCAGCATTAT
The DNA here is from genome assembly GCF_964261635.1 of Lissotriton helveticus. Lineage (NCBI taxonomy): Eukaryota > Metazoa > Chordata > Amphibia > Caudata > Salamandridae > Lissotriton > Lissotriton helveticus. The sequence goes on along the minus strand of NC_136070.1, from coordinate 594,215,009 downwards.
TGTCTCCAATCTACAAAATGTGAGGATGCAGCTGTGGGCCAAGCGGTACTGCGTCATCTCTTCAATTAAGGTCAGGCTCTTTATCTGATAAAAGAGGAATTCTATATTTTACTTAAACTGCATAACTTTACTTTCTTTCTGTTGTCAATGTAGATGTTTTGGATAACTCTGGAAGTCAAACAGTGTCTTAATGGTCCAAGTATTTTATTCTACTAAAACACTTAATTGCATACATCTTGAGTATTATGTGAAGGCTGCTTGTTTTGTTCTAAGCATCTTTCTGACAGCTGTCCATAATTTGAAGGGTATATTCACGATTACAAATCTTACTGTTATATTTCAGTAACTTGGGGGGTTATGTTTTACATGTCTCCCTCCTTCCTTTAATGGCCGTACAATTTAAGGTACTGCTTGCTATTCTGATTCAAGCATGTAAATCTGATAGACACCCCAATACTGTATAAGAAAATAAGTTACTGACCTGTAACTGCGATTATCCAGTATTGGCCAGGTAAGTGGGCAGTGGCAGTGTCCCTACCGCTTTTAACGACGCGCGACCGGCGTATTGGTGATCTGACAACTTATATGCTGTAAGAGCGCGTGAGCTCATTTTAAAATAATTTTAATTCACTTTGGGCATTGGTGTGAGCAAGAGCGTGCACACTACCTGTGTGCTGTTTGTACTCGCGCTGCTGTTCATTTACCTGGGGACAATCTGCACTCTGTTCTGCCGAGGTTTTACCTGAAGCAGGCAGGCAGTTGCAGCAACGAATCATAGAAGTGCTGGACTCGTCCCTCCTTCCCGCCTCGTTCTGACGCCGGTGACTAGCACCGTTCGAGCAGAGGGCGTGGAAGGTCCGAGCCAGCTACTTCCGGCAGCTACCTGCAGCGCTCTAGTTGTTGGGACGCTGGGGGGATATAAGGCGGATGTGCCATCGGCAGCGCAGCGGACGCGACGAAGGCGCGCCGAAGTTGCGCCTAAGTTAAGCCCGTCTGCGCCTGTCCGCGGCCGGGCGCGGGCCAGGGCCATTCCCCCTGCCTCTCTGACCGACCATCTATGCTGGAGTCGAGAGGACTTATTGTCCTTCCGTGGTCAGCATTGGGGGCCATGTCTACACGGTATGAATGTTGAGGACAAGGCGGGTTGCAGCCATAGCAACTTTGCCTTCAATCTGGGGAACACGGCAACCAATGATCAACATGCTCTGGTCTGTGGCTTACTGAATGTTCGATCCTTACGTAAGCACAGACTTGACATGTATGATCTCCTTATTGAGAAACAATGGGACCTAGTCTTTCTCACGGAAACGTGGTTTGACCAGGATTCCATGCCAGAGATCATTGATGCCATCCCAGAGGGCTATTCCCTACTGAGATAAGACAGATTGCTGGGAAGAGGTGGCGGGATAGCCATTGTAGCCAAACAGGGTCTCCAATGTCAGCTGGAGCAGATCAAGATTGAGGATAGTGAGGACGGCACATTCTCCATTATGGTTAATGGTAGCTGCACTCTGAAGGGCCTTCTGATTTATAGGCCACCTGGCACGGCAGTGAGATTTTGTGAGAGTCTGGTGGAAGGCATCACAGAGGCCGTATTGCGTGCTGATAAATATCTGGTGTTGGGTGACCTCAACCTTCATCTAGATGACCCAGCAGACAAGGCGGCCAGGGATTTCTGCCAAGCGATGAAAGCGCTTCAGCTTGAGCAGAAAGTTAAAAGTCCCGCTCACCAACTTGGCCACTTATTGGACCCTATATTCGCCAATTGGGAACAGGTTGAAGTCCTTAACCCCGTACCCACCCCCTGGTCGGATCACCATCTTGTACCCTTTTTGATTAATACTCAGGGAGCCCGACCAGTGGAGCAGTTTGTACATAAACACCCTAGGCGGAGGTGGGCGGCTTTTTCTCAAACTAAATTCAATCAGGCGCTCACTGGGAAGGGCAACCCAGGGGGAGAGGGAGTGGAGGAAATTAACACTAATTTAGCCCAGCGCATCACGGAGGCCCTGGACCTGGTGGCCCCGCTCGGTGTGGCAAGGGCAGGGGGCCGTGTTCAGAGAACGGCGCCATGGTACAATGAGGAGGTGCGAGCGGCTAAAGTAGCATGCAAACGTGCGGAGAGACAGTGGAGGTCAGCCTTCACTGCTCATGCCAAAGCAGGGTATATTGCGAATAGACGCATCTACCATAGATTGATTAGGAAGGCCAAGACTATGTATTTTGACATCAGGATTAAAGAAGCCGGAAATTCCACAAAGGAACTGTTCCTTATTTATAAATCACTTTCGGTAGGGAAGCCTGTGGTAGTGCCCAAAGAATTTTGCTCGGTGGATGGTTGTGACCGCATAGCAAAGTTTTTCGCTAACAAGGTAGCAACGATCTACTCCGCTTTCCCCAACCAGGCTAGCAAGAGTCCTAAGCTCATCGAAACAACCAAGGTGAGGGGGGAACAGCGGCTGACCTTATTCACTAGCCCACCTACTGAGGAACTCATCCGCATATGCGGATCAATAAAGTCAGGCTCTCCGAGGGACCCTACCACGCCCAGACGGCTGATGGGTAGTTTGCAGGTACTAGAACCCTACATTCGTCATTTACTTGACACCTCTTTTGAGACCCAGATTGTACCCACTGCCTGGAAACGAGCAGTCGTACTTCCTTTGCAGAAAAAACCCCAATATCAGCTTTGAAAAATTAGAAAATCTCCGTCCCATCTCTCTCCTGCCATATATGGCGAAGGTTGCGGAGAAAACAGTGAACCTTCAACTGATGAAATTTGTGTATGAGGCTTCCCTGCTCCACGACTCTCAGTTTGGCTTCCGTCCCCGACATTCAACGGAGTCAGCACTTCTTATGGCGGTAGAGGCTTTACGACAGGGTTTGGATGAGGGCCAGACCATGGCCTTGATCCTTTTGGACCTAAGCGCAGAATTCGACACTGTAGCACATTCCATCTTGCTACAGTGTCTGAATGAAGGAGGGGTAGCAGGAGCAGCGCTTGGTTGGATCCAATCCTTTCTGACAGACAGATGTTTTCAAGTCCGGCTGGGTGACTGCTACTCTAGGGAGATCGGGCTGGGCCAGGGCGTGCCTCAGGGCTCGTCCCTGAGCCCGACCTTATTCAATCTCTATGTCTCCCCTTTGGCGACAATTGTAGAAAGACATGGTCTGCGCTTAGTGCCCTATGCCGACGACACGCAGTTGGTCATCTCCCTCTCGCGTATGCCCGGTCTTGCGGCGGATATCTTCAGAGTTTGCATGCAAGAACTTGCAACCTGGATGTCCGCAAACTGTTTGAAGCTTAACGGTAGCAAGACCGAGGTACTCGTGGTGGGGGTCGTCTGCTTGGTCGTCGGCATGGTGGCCTCCTTGCCTAGGAGATACCCCAGTCCCCTGTCAGGAAGCAAGGAATCTTGGAGTGTGGCTGGATGATGGCCTGGCCTTTGGCCCTCAGATTGGCCGGGTGGCAGGGGTATGCTTCGGTGTTCTTAAAACTCTAAAGAAGGTATTGGATCTCCTACCAATTGCAGCGCGCCGAACGCTGGTACATGCCCTAGTTACATCGCGCCTAGATTATGGCAATTTGCTGTATCTGGGGGCCACGGGAAAGGTCATAGGCCGCCTCCAGGTGCTGCAGAACGCAGCCGCTCGCTTAGTAATGAGGCTCCCCAAGAGATCTCCCTCTAAAGCAGCGCTCCAAGCATTACATTGACTCCCTGTCGGTAGAAGGGTGGAGTTTAAAGCACTCTCCACATGCCACCGCATCCTGAGCGGTAAGGCTCCTGCTCCGCTACAGAGTTTGGTAACCCGGTATGAGCCCATGCGTGACCTTCGCTCCTCCCGCACAGGGCTACTGAAGGTCCCAAGAGTAAAGAAGGCCCGAATGGGGGGGAGGTCTTTCAGATATCTGTCCGCCAAGCACTGGAATGCCCTACCTCTGGAGTTGCGCCTGGAGCCTTCTGAGACCATCTTCAGGAAAATACTTAAAACTCACTTATACGGGAGGTAGGCGTCTCTGAGGGTGGCTGGGACTGTTACTTCCACTTATCATAGCGCGGGGACACGCCGGTGCGCGTAACTAGGCGCTTTATAAATCTCCCTAATAATAATAATAATTAGTATCCTTCATAGAATCATAGGCTAAAACCTGTAGAGGCAGTTCTCTTTCATTTTTGGGATTCTTACTTCCCACTTGTACTTAGAACATCTGAGAGAACTTGCCTCTGCTGAGACTGTTCTAGAGGGTGATGGCAGCTGATTGGCTAGGATCCAACATTTGGTCCTTTTTTAAAAAGGACATAGATAGTCTACTATTTACTTGGCTTAAGGCCATTATAGCCTATGAAGGTTTTAAAGCACTGCTTGAATATTTTACCATGGGACTCCCATCTCAACAACGGGTAATGATTCAGGCATGGAAATCTATGAAAGGTACCAATACTGGATAACTGCAGTTAAGGGTAAGTAAATTATTTTCTTCCTTTGTGTGGTGGGACAGTAGGCAGACCAGGAATATTTAACTTCATATCAAATCACTGCAATGCAAGTATTTGTATAATTACTCTAGCTCTGAAGAATAACCCTGTGCAACATGGTCTCTATATTCCAATGTTAACTGTTTTATAGTGCTTAGCAGCTAAGCGATCCAATACTGTTTGAGGTCAGACCTCTGGCCCAGCAGGTTGTAGAGACTTCTGATTTTCACTGTGTATCTTAGTTTAATGTGGATTATATTTTTATTGCATGTATTAAAGTACTTTTCTTTTATAAAGTAAATCGTGATTGGACATTAATCTTTTGGGTTGGTATTATAGTTTAAACTGTATTCTGAATGTCTAACCCACCTTCCCTCCTTGGGTAAGCCTTGGTCTGCTTTATCTCAATACCCTAAGAGAGTCAAGTGCTGGAGAGGAGTACTTGGTTATCTAGTTTGGGTCCCAATAATACTGTCGTCCCTGGGCACTACTGATGAACAACTCCAATTGATGCAGGTGGCGCCCAGTAACGTCAAACAGCCCAGGTGCCCCAAAGAACTGGTTATCACAGTTTGGTGAGCATGTTTCCTCTCTAAACCATTTGTTATATTCAAATGGAATCTGAATTTGGTCTTGACATTTATCGTATGCATGCTCTTTGAGCCTACGCACAGTAGTCCCTTAAGACTTTTAAAACCCTGTTCCTCATTGCGATCATGTCCGCAAGCTGCTTGAGCGAACCACAGGCGCTTTTGGTGCAGCTGCCCTATACCGCTCTTTCCAGATGAATTACAGAGTACCCAGGTGGCATTACTACCAACGGTCATGGCTCCCTTCCACTTTGGTCAATCAATCACTGTGTTTATTGCTCCACATCACCCCTTGATGGAGTAAGATATTCAATTACCTCAACCCTAAGAGGGTACTAAGCTTTTAAATCCACCGTATAAAGAATCATTGTGTGGATGATCAGCTCTTTGTGGAGTTTTCTGGTGCAATAGAGGGCCCTGTCAAGGTAGATACTCCTCTGCATTAAAATCTGCTTTACTAGCCAAGAAGCAGCCCTGTGATGGGTGGTGGGTTCATTCCACTAGGGCTAAGGCTGCTACAATGGTTTGGCGAAAGTTGTTTAGTACTAGTCATATGCCAGGCTGTGACATGGGTGTCGGTGCATACGTTCACAAAATATTACTGCCTAGACAGTCAGGTTAGGTGGGAAGGTTACCTCAACCACTCAGTTCTGCAGGACTTTTCTGGTGTGAATCTAATACTCAGACCCTAAACCTTTGGCATGTACCGCCATGGTAACTATTGTAAAAGCGAGGAGTATGCATTACTTACCTTCATCAACATTTTTTCTGCTGGACACCTTAACTGCAGATACTTCCCAATCGTGGTGTGGCCTCTTATCTAAAAAGATCCCAAGTTAAATCATCACACAGTCTCAGATCATTTGTTTTATGTTCTGCATATGAAGGTGCAGTAGGAGAAGATACATAAAAATGATGTTGGCATGCGGGGGTGGCAGTTATTTGAGGCTCAGCCCAGTCACTTCTGGGGCGATACAGACTTTTTGCAGAATCACTTGGCTCCATCTCCCGACATGCAGGAGCGTTTCTGAAGAATTCACCATATGCAATCCGGCACCTGGGAGTGTTTTAAAGGTGAAACATGTATGGTTAGATAGAGTATCCACCAGAAAGAGTGTTACTGAAGGAAAGTAACTTGTGTTTTTCTTCCTTTTCTTCCTCCAATGATTCATGTTTCACTTTTCTAGTTATATTGCTACAATGATCTATCACACTCTTAGAATTATCATACTGTTGGTACAATTGAAGAGTTACCAGGAATGGTGGGTTGCTGACTCCTCACAAAGCCTAGCATCGTTGTGCCGTCATAAAGGGAAATTAGACCATCCCCCCATACTATAGATAGTTAACAAGAACAACTAGATTCTGAATGGAAAAACTGTCCCAAGGAATTGTAATATTTCTGGGAAGACTATTCAGTAAGTACATTATTCATGGCAGGATTGATCAGCTCTTGAAATATCTTTAACTGTTCGTGAGTGGAAATTCTACTTTATTATTGGTTTTGTTTAGTGATCAGAATAGCTTTTTTACGTTTTGATTTCCTCGACTTCCTATCTGACTTACGGCCCAACTACATAAAACACTTTAGAAAGCCATTTGTAGAAACATTTACCTAATAGGTGACTTTCTTCATTTTGAATGGAGGCAAAGTAAGCCAGCTCAACTTACATTCTAATTTAAATTGATTGAAAATATGATTTGGGCAATTATTGAGGCCTACCTGAGTTACAGCGGATAATTAGGTCTTTTAAATATATTCACTATTCATTGATCTCACATTTCCTATAACTGCATATGCCTTCCGATCTTACTATAGTTTCACCATGTTCACTTCAGGATTTGAAATTTAGGGGAATATTTACTGGAATTGTGGTGCAGGCCAATAAGGTGCATTCATGTCCTTTCCCCCTGCACTGGTGCTGTTTCGGCAGCCTATTGCCAACGCAGGTACCCTTGCAGGATTGTTTTTGTGCATGAACGGGTAGCATCCTGCACAAAAACAATCCTTAAAGGAGTTTTCCTCTTTCTATGTGAATGCAGCACACTTAGAAAGAGAAAAAAACTAGGAGAAATAAAGATATTTCTCTTTGTTACGCCTGACCTGGGGAGGCGTCAAATTTGATGCACTACTAGGTTTACAAGTCCCTCTAAATCTGAGAATGCATCAAAAATCATGGAAGTTGCATGAGAACATCCACTGCAATACCCATGGAATTCGCAGAGTAAGGCAACGCAAATTTGATGCACTATTAGGTTTACAAGTCCCTCTAAATCTGAGAATGCATCAAAAATCAAGGAAGTTGCATGAGAACATCCACTGCAACACCCATAGAATTTGCAGAGTAAGGCAACGCAACAATTTGTACTGCGTAGCATTACTCCATGTTTGTGAAGCCGTTCAAAGCCACACAAAGTTGCTTTGCGTGGCTTCATAAATTACTGAGAGGTTTCCGCAGTGATTTTACCACGTAGCAGGGATGACGCAAAGCCCTCACAAATATGCCCCGGAGAAACTAATCGAGGAATGATCTGTCCAAGACGTTAGGGTAATTGACTTACTGTAAGAAGATTAAAATCACGTGGGTAGTCTAACAGATGGCCTGTACAATGTGTGGGAGCATGTGTTCGATGAATAAAGCCTTTTGTGTATAGCAGAACAAAAACATCTCTTGTAGGACAATAGAAAAAAAACGGGTAAAATGCAATGCTCTCTTCCCGCTCTTTACATTCAGTTTTAAGAATTTTTTTTAAGAGAATGAGGGAATTTGTGATCTAAATTGACTAGGGTTATCAAGGCACCAGAGCGTTCTCTTCCTGAAGTTAGCGCAAGCAGCTTAGTGTTTCACACGTGGGTCTTTACAATGGCAAATAAATTAATGTTATCTTGTACATTACGCCGTAATGTTTAATACATGAGTGGCCTAGTTTCATCCACTGACAGGTGTTGATCAACAGGACATTGGCAAGCAGATATGCAGTGTTGGGCGTCCTCTAAAGGAAATCAAGCATTTAAGAGCGTAAAACTCTGACATAACTGTGTCATTACATTGGACATTTCTCACGCTGCGTGTTGTTGATTTAGCAATGTGTTTATTCCGTCCACCACCATGAGAGCTCTCAGAAACACTTATTTCAAATGGAAATGCCTTTATTCTTAAACGTGTTTGACATCGCCTATCTATAGACAATGTTTTACTGTGTTTATTTGTCAGTACATTATATATATGGGTCTCTGCACTGTGTTGGATATATATATATATATATATATATATATATATATATATATATATATATAAAAATATACACACACGCATTTTTTTTAAGCTGCAGATATAATTACAAAGAGGTGTAATCGATAACTGGCCTTAAAGCCCATCTTCAAAAGACCCTTTTAAATATTTTTTTTCTAAATTTGAAAATAAATATGGTGAATGAGGCTACGGTCACCTTAAGAGAAGTGTGTCACTGAGATTCAGGAGCAGCTTGCTGTCCTAAAGTGACCACGTGCAGCACTGTGTTAGTTAGCCTAAGCATTGTCCTCTTAAGGACTTTTGGGGCCTTAGGCAAGACATACTTTGGTGGCCCCTGTTCAGGAAAACGTGGACTTTTGTTGCCCATTTTCTTCCAGTTCAGGCCTGCATCATGCCAAAACAAGCTTAGAAATTGGATCATCCAAAAATAGTTAAAATGTGTTTTTCACCGGGCCCCAAATAACCTTAAGATGACACCGGGCAAAGAGAGACAAAGTCAGAGGTACAGGTAGGCATAGGGAAGAAGAAATTTGAGATATAGAAATAGATGTGAGACCGAAATTTGGTGCCCTAGAAAGGCGGGGGTCGCCTGGGTAGTTGGACGCTTTGCCCATGTTGCAGTGTAAACCGTCTCTAAGCCTACGTTAAATTTTAACCTGTGCAAGGATCTCTCCAGAAATGCACCTAATTTTTCAATGGAAATATGCTTTGCAAAGCATTTCCTTTGTTTCTCTTGTCTTTTGTTGTCCTCCTTATGGTAAATACTTTTTTTCTTGTTGTAAGATTTATTTTTTGTGATATTTCTTCCATAAAGTTTTTTTTTTGTCATTTGTCCAGACAGACGTCAGTTACCTTTCCTGACATTTGGCGGAAGTTGGTAAGTGAATTTCAGGGGTCTCCCCGGTGTAACTCTCCTTGAGGTTTCTTTTTGTACACAAAGAGGCACATGTAGAGTCTTGCAACCCGGGGGATCCTTTGGGTTCACATCTCAGACGGGAACATAGCACAGCAAAGGGACCAGAGGACATCTGCTTCTGTTTCAAACCTTGTTTCTTCCCCAACGCTTGATACCCCATGGTTCAGTCCAACTTCAGCCCATTTTAAGCAGCCTCAGCCGAAAACATGAACCACTCTGGCTTTTAAATAAAAACACGGAAAAAAAAGTCTTGGCAACCAGAAGACTCTAACCTTGAATGAACATCAAAATCGCCGATGTGCAAAGAACCCCGAGTCTGAAGGGACCCACAGTTAGCAGGACCTGGAAGTCTAGGGACTGCCAAAGCCTTTGAGCAGTTAGAGCCTAACCCTTGAGAGTACCGAAGACAGCCATATAGTATCTGAAATGGAACGTGTCCGCAACACACTCCAATGATCCACCGTGGTTTCAAGTTATTAGTGGAGTGGGTTCATAGTATATTGGAGATGGAAAAGCATACCCTCCAGAGGAGGCCATGCAGAATCCTCATTGGGGCTCTCTTCTTGCCAATCTCAGAAGAGTCACAAGACTGTACTATTGGTAAGATAGATTTCACCAATAATGTCCCTTTGTTCTGCAATCTGGCATTTATCCTTTTTTTTACCTTTGTTTTACGCATTTGTCATGCTCGGAAAAGTCTCATTGCTGGTATGGCTGAAAACACAGAGTATGGCATATGGGTAGACATTGTTCGGTTTCCTAAAACGGTTTTAATCCTATGGTTAGACAAAATACTTCCTATCCAGTAGGCTCATAGTCCATGCGGGAGAAGGACCTCGGAGCCCCCTTGTCACTTGAGTAAGTTTCACTTCGCACTGGTGTATTCAAAGGAGTTGGGGAATGAAGTCCTGACAGCCAAAATGCGACTGAGATCCGGTGCATGGTCTCCGTGGCCATTAGGCTGAAGCTTCAAAATCCATCAGGAACGTCTAAGTCCTTCAACCTCCCTGGGCTGGTCAAACTAATTGTAAAGGTGTCAGTGGTCCCCTGCCATTTGACAGTGATCTTCACAGAAGCCTACATTCTCCTCTCACCTCCTGGAGACTCTATTGTCTTCGCGGTACCTGGAGGTGATGCACATATTATCATTGTCAGTTTCAACAGAGCTCAGCTCAGACGAAATTAAGTGCACTGAAAAGTCGGAGGGTGGCTTGCGGCCCTTTGTCCACATGCTCGCCAGAGAACAGTAGTAACACCAGGGAACAGGCCTTACTTACACCCCTGTGGGAGAGACTGCATACCAACTCTTCCTGATGTAGGTCTGTCCCGCTCTCCTGAACTGATTTTTTTATTTTTTGGGCCTATGCTCATATATGGAAAATGTGTTTTGTGACTGATTACCTGCGCAAATGCTGGTATTTCAAGTGTGTATGGGTGGTACCAGGAACATCAGCTGTCTGGTTTTCTTATCTGAGGCCAGGATCCTTTTGACCTCCAGTAGGAAGTGACCCCACCTGTGATTACCTGCACCAAGAACATCCAAAAATCCGAAGCAAAGGGAAAAGATGCATATCTTCCTCCCTATGAGAAACATTGTAATGCTTAAAAAAAACACACAAAAAAACAGCCGGTTGGCCTCGTCTTCCTGCCGCTCCCTCTAAAGTGAGATAAATATAGACTTTTTGTGTCAAGGTTTCTGTACTTTGGTAGGACATCGAGGAACCTGCACACCAGAGAAGAGTAGGCTTTATCAGAGGTAGACCCTGTGCCGGTGGTGTAGTGTAGTTCCTATATTCCCAATAGGCTCTGCGCATTGGAACAATCTATCTTTTTTTTAAATTTTATTTTAAACAATTCTTTGTTGATTTTTTTTTTTTTTTTTTTTGCAATTAAGTCGACCCACCCTCCCCACCCCTACAAGCCCCCCAATACAGGCAGCATTCTTTACAATACAAATACATCATTTTGATGTTGTCCCAAATAAGATAGTTTTTCATACGGCGATACAAGAAACACATTTAAATAAATAAATACAAAGAAAAAAGAAAAAGAAAAGCAAAAAGAGAATCCAAGGACATCTCCATTAAAGTAATTAAACATCATTACTAATCCGGTCTCCCTATCCATAATGTGACCTGGTGCCAAATTTCTAGTCCTTTTTTTTTCTTCTTCAAGCCCTTCCGGCTATAGATAGCTATTTCCAGGCTATATGTAGCTAAAAAGCGTGTCCGCCATTGTTGAAATGTAGGTGGATATTTATCCAGCCAGGCGGATGTCAGGCAAATTCTTAATACAACCATCGAAATAAATATAAGTCCCTGGAGGGCATTTGGTCTATTATCATTATCTACCCCTAGTATTAATTCTGCTGTTGTAATCTCTATGCTAGTCTCTAAGATTCCGGATAGAAAGATAGAAATTTCTCGTTTGATGGTGTCTAAGGTGTGGCATGTGGCCAGCATATGTATTAGATCGGCTTCGGGTGTCGCACATCTAGGGCATAATGTACCTTTGCCTACACTCCATTTGGATATCCTTCTATGGGTATAGTAAAGTCGGAAAAACGTTTTATAAAATTGGGCTTGTAGTTTGGTGGACATTAATATAGAGCTTGACAATTCCAATGCTTTATGCGTTAGAATCTATGACATACCTAGTTTATTCTGCCAGTTGAGTGTATGTTTATCTAAATCATCAGGTAAGGCTGCAGCTAAATCTTTATAGATTTCTCCAATTTTAACCCTATCTGTTTTGACTACTGTTTCAATTGCTAACATTTTTTTGAAGGACACGCTGCCACCCCCTTTCTTTAGAATGAAATCCCTAATTTGCAGGTATTTATAAAAATCACGAGATTCCAACCCGTATTTAATTTTTAAGGATTCCAATGAGCAAAACCCCATGGAATCATACAACGAGCCAATTTGTGAAATTCCAGATCTGACCCATCGCCTCATGCAGGAATCCATAAAGATTTCAGGAAGATTAGTGTTACTTTCTAGCGTAGTATAGTAGGAGAACCTACCAATCCCCAAGAGTTTTCGAACCTGATTCCAGACGGTATAAATACCTTTAAGTGTTTTAAAGCGCACTTTTTTTAAAATGACAATCATATGTTAATTTCCATAGATGGTCACTTGCCTCATTGCTTAGGATACGTTCCTGTGGAGTTGGAACTGACCGGAATGGATTAGAATCTAGCCTGGGGGTTAAGAGTACACGACTATATTTAAGAATTGTAGCCCACCAATACAATTTAAAGTTAGGCAGCGCTAGACCACCGCTTTCCCTAGGAAGGGCAATCAATCTATGGGCTCTGCGTGTTCTTCCATATCCCCAGATAAAACGAGAAAAGATATTGTCTATTTCCTTGAATAGCAATGGCTCAAAGTTTAAACAAATTGTACGAAAAAGTACAAAAATGTAGGGAAAAATACAATTTTAATAAGGTTGCATCTTCCGATAATTGTTAAATGTAAATTATGCAACCTAGTTAGTTTTTTTTTTGTCTGTTTCAATAGTCGGTCAATGTTAAGGGTCACTAAGTTATTTAAGTTTGAGGTGATATTTGCACCAAGATATAGTGCGTTATCCACAACCCTTTCATCAGAAAAATTAATTTTATTATTAATTATAATCTGGGTTTTTGTTTGGTTCAGTTTATACCCCGAAATCTCTCCGAACCTTTTCGCTTCTTCCTCCATTACCTTGACTGCCACCCTTGGATCGATTGTAACAATCGCTATATCGTCTGCGAAAGCTAATGTTTTAGTATCACCGTTGGAGGTCTTCATAGGTTGTATATATTGGTTCATTTCCAGCCTCAAGATAAATGGATCGATAAATAAGGCAAAAAGTAGGGGAGAGCAGGGACAGCCCTGTCTTGTACCTCTAGTCACTTTAATGGTATCAGATATGTCCCCATTGACCATGACCACTGCTTCAGGAGCGACATACATCTTTCGTACAGCTTTAATGGATTGGTCCCCGATCCCACTTTTTGACATGGCAGTCCATAGGTACTAAAAAGAAAGAGTGTGTATGCACACCTTACTTGAAAAACCTTTACCCAAAATTAGGCACATTTTTTGTTTTCTAATGGTTGTATGCGTGCCACCGTTCTATAAGGAGATACAGACCCTGTTCCTCCCTGCATACTATAATCTAGAGGAGACTGCGGAACCCCACAGTCTAGACATGGTGCACAGCTGAAAAGACAATGAACATCGTCTCAAAAAGATTAAATCAGGAGGAGGAGCCAAGCTGGCGACCGAGATGGCCGCTTAGTCTCTCGGCTCCGTCGGTCGCCTTCTCCTTCCACGAAATCCTGCTACTAATCCTGCGCCTGGGCCATGATCCCGCATCGATGAGGTGAAGCGGTGCCCGGCCGTGTAATTCCAAGTGAACTGTCGGCTTGTAAACCGAAGTATTGTCGTCGTGAAGATTGCAGCCTAGGCCAGCTGTGGAACCGGGACCTCTAGTGGTGGGGAGGCCGGTGGCAAGCTCAACAACATCGGCCATAAATGACCAAGAAGGACCGGTCGGCCCGGAAGGGAGTTGCGATTCGCCCGATTTCAACGGTGGACTTCACATTTGCACAGCAGCGACAGCGGAGCAGGGAACTATTGCTCTGAGCGTTGCCTGACTGCCCTAGCTGGTGATCCAGACAGTAGATGCGACAGAGGCCGACAGCAGCTCCGCCCGCCTGAAGCGAATATACCTCCTAGGCTGCCGGGGGTGACCCGGACCTCAGTCAAGTCGTACGCTGGCTGCTGAAGGGAGTCGGATCAGTGAGCTTTCCTCCAGACGTAGATGGTGGAGAGCGGCCACAGTATACGACTCGGTGCCTGAAAGCGTTCTGACTAAACCCAGATCTGATCCTCCGAGGGGGCCAGACCGGCTCGAATAACACTCCGGTAAGGAATATCCTGCTTGAAGGGTCCCTGGTGGAGGTGACACTTGCTACTACTGGGAGAGGAGAGATGGAGTTTACACCCGGGGATGTCATGGCGGCTATCGTTGGCTTGCACTCCTTCATGAGCCGGAGACTGCTAGCTCTTGAGCATAAATTGGAGGCTGTTGTTTCTGAGATGGGGCTAAAGAGTATGTACCCCGTTGTTCTGGATGGAGATTTCACAGTCCTAGACCCCAGCGGTGCTCAGTCATCGGTTGTCCGGAATTTCTTGGAGCACGGAGTGCGGGATCTTGCGGATAGCGAGTTATTTGGTCTGAGGTGCATTGATGTGGATTTTATTTTTCTCCCGGACTTTATGTTCTCCATCAGAACACAACGCCGGAAACCCTTGTCGGTGAAATGGGACAACGGGGACAGCGGGGTCGTGCCTGTGCTGCTGCTTTCGGCTCCCATCCGGACGGACCTAAAAGAACGTGTTTGGTTATTTGGCTCACCGGCAGTGGCAGCGGATGGGCCGGGGAGTCTCTCTGCTCCTGATCGGACTGGCCTAGGTTGAACAACATCTGACTATAGTGTTACATTGCTGGATTCGGTGCCGATTAGGGACTCCACTTTATATTGTTCTTTTGCGGGAGGTGGGCTAGGCGATTACTGGTTTCCCCCTTATTTGCAGATCTTGCATTATCCTTACTGGGTCCGATAGCATATGGGAAGCAAACCGTGGTGGTGGGGTGGGGGGGTGGCGGGGGCCTACTGGGAGGTCCTCCTCCACTTCTACTTTTTTATTGTTCTTCTCTCTTTCTTTATCTTTTATTTTCCTTTCTTTAGGGTAATTCTGGGGCGACAGGCACGCTGTTAGTGGGGTAGGCCATAGCCATTACGGTGATGTAGGGTGGCGGGTGTTGTTTTTTTTAATTATTTTAGTTTGTTTTGTTCTATGGTCCCTTTCTCTCTTCCTTTCTTAGTAGGGTTGGCTGTATCTCCTTCTTTCATCCTTTTCTCTGTCTGGCATCTGCACTTGCCTCTCTACTTTATTGTCTCGGAAGGGTGGGTTTTCCGCATGATGCTTTCGCTAAATTGCTTGCCATTGTTTGACCTTTACTCCTGGCCTGCCTTCGGCGGGCGTAGTGTGTTTTAGGCTGTATTGCTCATCACCGATTCCCGATTGCGTGGAGGGATACGCCCCTCCCGTCTCTTCTTGTTTATCATGTAGTGTGATGCCTTCGATGCTATAGCCACAGCTACTTCTTCAATACTATAAAAAATGAAACCTCTTCCATCCTTGTGCTTCGTGGTGCCTACAACCATGTATTATGATTACAGCGTGATTACTCCTTGAGCCGTAAACATGTGCAATGCTTCTGCTTATATTTCCTGAGTTTGCGGCCGGCCCCTGTGGTTGTAGGCCTGCGCTTGTACTGCTTTGATCGAATTAATAAAGGTTTTCAAAAAAAAAAAAAAAAGATTAAATCATTAACTTATAAAACCAGTTATTCAAAGAGCTCTATTAGGCTTGAAGTTTAAACATGTACTTTATCATGAGTAAATTCTTGAAATACGTGTCAAGATCAACTTTTGTGTTACATATCACATTTCGTTTGATTTTTACAAAATACATGTGTGAAGAAATGAAAACATTTGCATTCAATGTTACATTTTGGAATGTCACAAAAGAAGTTCTTCATAGAAATCAAAACTTAAGAAGAATCCCAATGCATTTCGGGTTAATAGAACCCTTCTTCAGGGGATATCACAATTATGCATCAATGTCAACAAGAAATCTGAAATCCAAATCTGACATCCATAGGAAACCTACAACACAATTATTTGCTTATTAGCATAACAAAGTAACAAATGGTACTCAGAAAATAACATTAGTGCCACAGCATGCTGAATTGAAACACCAGTGAAGCTTAAAAAAGGCACTCTCCAGAGTTCAAGTCCATAGGTACTGCCAGGAGACCCTATCGAATGCTTTTTCTGCGTCTACCAGTATCTGGGCCATAGGGTCTCCTGCTGTTTCTGCCATGTCTAAAAGCGTGATCACCCTTTGGACATGATCGGTGGTAGATCTCCCTGGGACGAATCCATGTTGCCTATCTTGATCTGATTGAGATAAGCAGAGCCTTATAGCTAGGTCTAGGTATTCATCAATTTTATCCTAGCTATTGCCTGTCTCAGTGTATAGCTCCGAGTAATATTTCTTGAAGGCATCCCTAATCTCTTTAGGGTCATAGGTTAAGCCATGAATAGAGTCTCTAATTGCTTTAATCGTGCTTTCTGAATTTTGCTGTCTTGTGCTGATTGCCAATTGATGGCCCACCTGCTCACTCAATTCATAAATTTTCTCTTTGTTCGTGGTGGCCTTACTAATTGCTTTGGTAGTAAATATTTCAGATATAAGATTTTTTGCTATAGTTACTTCCCTTACAGCCCCTTCTATATTGTTTCCACCTTGTACTGCTCTGACTAGGTCTTCTTCCTTTCTGGCCAGATTATCCTGTACATTTTTCAAATTTTGTTTTGCCTCTTTATTATTTTGGAATGAAAATCTAAGAGTTTCCCCCCTTATCCCTGCTTTTAGTGAGTCCCAGACCACCTCCAGCGGGGCACTACCCATATTAAACGTTAAGAATTCTGGGATACAGTTTTCCATATGTTTACAGTATTTTTCGTTAATTAATAATGCTCTTTCAAAAGTCCAATTATTGCGATCAGATTGTATTGTCCCAGTATCAACGCTTATAATTAGAGGATTATGGTCGGAAAGGACCCTAGGGAGCCGATCTATAGAGCATTTGGAGACAATGGTATTTAATATAAATATATAGTCCAATATGGCAAGTTTTTGATGGGGGAGGGAGAAGAAAGTGTAACCGTGGTTGTATGGATGTTTCATCTCCCAGCAATCTACTAGCCCATGAGTACAGCAAAGTGCTTCCAAGGCTTTAAATGTTTTTGGTTTCCTGCCTTGATAATTAAAGGTGTGTCCAGAAAGCCATATCGGTGGAAGGTTAAGATTAAGATCACCACACATAATCATGGGAACCGGCCAATGTGCTAATTCATTAGATAGACACAGCAAAAGTTCCGGATCATCGGTGACACACCCGTAAACTGAACAGATCGTGAATTTTTCCCCCATAGCATATTGGCACTCGGTTATAGCCCATCTGCCACATGGGTCTGAGGCTGATCTTATAAATCGAAATCCCCCGCCCCGTGCCAAGATAGCCACCCCACGTGTTTTATTTGCCTGTGTAGTGGCGACGACTACTCTATATCCCAGGTTTTTAAAAAGATGTCTTTGGGACCCCTCGACGTGGGTCTCCTGAAGACATACAATTTCAGCCCCAATTGATTGCAGACCTATCGCTAGTCTTTGTCTTTATTTGACGTCATTAAGCCCACATATATTAATAGTTAATATTCTTAATTTAGCCATTCGTAAGTGTAGATTTTCTTTTGTATATCTTTGTACATGCTTTTCTTAATCCTGAAAAGTGCCCATTTCTTATCTTGCTTGTACGCCAAGTCATAGATTCTAACCTATTCTTTTGCCTGCACGGTCGCCCCTCCCCTCCCCCTAAAACCCCCCTACTGAACCCCATCCCCCTCTAAGCCCCCCCCCCACCATCTAGTGAGGCTACCTGGTTCCCGTGGGCCCAGGTTGTGGGCATCTCGGTGATCCGCAGGCAGCTGGCATCTCCGCGTCCTGCCCCCTGTAACTTCCGGGAGTGGAGGTGAATTAATTCTCGGAAATATATTTCCCTATATTCCCTATACCCAAACATTAAATCTTTCCATGCTACCCCCCCTCTCCTCTCCCTTTCTCACTTCCTCAAGATGTCTTTCTTATCACTGCACCGGTGACATAATTTAATTAAGTTAGATTTGTAGTCTATTTGTTTTGTATTTTCCCTTTTTTGAGTTTATCTTTGTCTTTGCTGTGTTCAGTAATCTGCTCTAGATATGTTTGCGCCTGTATTTCACTGATAAAGCTTCTGGTGATGCCATTGAAGATGATCTTTAGTCTGGCTGGATTCTGTAAAAAAAACTGTGGCTCCCATCTGTTCAAAAGGAGTAAAGTGTTGCCGCAACCTCCATCTTCTTTCAACAGTCGCCTGGGAAAAGTCGGGTCTACTAAAAAATGCAAACCCTTTGTATTCTCTTTTGCGGGTTGGTCGTGCCAGGTCGAAGATTGCTTCGCGTAAAATAAAGTTGCCAAAATTAACCAACATTGCTCTAGGGTACTTCTCAGATGCGTACGATCGTTTGTTGAGGATAAGGGGAAAGCGATGAGCCCTCAGGACCTCTTTGTCCCAATCCCAAGTGGCTAGTTCGGGGAATGCTTCTTTAAACAAGGATATCATACAGCTCCTTGAGTCATTCCCCTCAACTCCCTCTGGGATCTATTACGCCGGGCCCTGTTTTCCTGATCCTCCACTTTCATCATCAGGTCTCGTATAATCCCATCCTGTTATTTTCCTTGTTTCTGAAGAGCGGAGACATCATTTTCCAAGTTCTCGGTTCGTAGCTCGACCGAGGCCATTCTATCCGAAATTTCCAGACAAGTTTGGCCGACTTTATTGATTGCCCCTTGGAGTTTCTTATTATCTAGTTTCACATCTTCCTGAAACTTCCTAATTGAGTTAAATACATCCCCCAAGGATGGTTCAGCTTGACCTCTTCCTTCGCTAAATTGTTTGTGCTCAGTCTTTGAGTCCGACACGGTGGTGGCATGAGGAGATAAATTCCTATGTCTATGATCAATCCGATCTGTATTACTTCCTTGATCGGTGGTATCTTCATCAATTAATTTGTTTTGTCTCCTTTGTCTTCTTTTCTTTTTATCTTGTTTTTTCTTTGCACAGTTGTCCTTAGGAGAATTGTTCGTATTTTTAGAATTGGAGTTAGAATCAGATGGTTCAGAGGAATCAGTATTTATCTGCTCGTATCGCAGTCTCTGAGGTTCACTCGAGGTGGACATCCCGGTCTCATAGATTTCAGACTCGGCCTCTGACTCGGATTCTGATCCTGGCCTGTCTGGTAACAGAGCGGTACTGCTCGGGTTTAAATCCTGGTATCGTGTTTGATCTATGTTTTCAAGCTCTGGGCTAATCGAGCTTAATGGTAGTGGAATATTTGGAGCACCTTGCTCAGCTGTTTGTACACATTCTTTACCTTGTGCAACTGTTCGATCTCCTGTAGTTTCTGTAGGTCCAACAGTCATAGAGCTACTCAAACTATTCACTGATCCAGTCTTGATTTTCCCACTGATGGATACCTGGTGCATGCTCTGATTGCCCGGTATTTTTAACAGATTGCTCAGGTTATTGTCCATTTCTGCTGGCATCCTCTGGTCAAGTGGCTCTTTGGTAACTGGGGTAAAGATAGTTGAGATCCGGGGTTGAGCATCATTGGATAGACCGCTAGTTTTAGCAGCGGACTTTAGATTTTTAATGGCTGTGGTTCTGAAATTCTGGACCCTACCGTTTTCCCGGTATCGAGGTCCAATACCCGTGTCCCGAAACATCAACGTACCATGACGAATTTGGTGTCGACGAACCGATAATGATTAGGACATCATTTCTATGCATTTGCGTCATGATCGAGGCATGCTAACACCCCTGAATCGTAGTTTCCGTCCCGTCCCCTCAGACACCATTTTGTAAACGGTATCCATCTTGTGTCTTGCCCTCATGATAAGTCAATTAAAGGTCGAGCTTGATCTAAAAGGACACGTCCACCTTCCCTGACTCCCCCCTGACCTGTCCCAACTGACTCCCTTGCCTCCAGCCAAACCTGTTTGAGCAGCTCCTCGCCCAGTGGCCAAACACGATAGCATAAATGCACAACATACCACAAACCATTCACCGCATACAGATCATGTTTTCTACACACATACACACCTGTCCACGCTCCCTGTTTATGGCCAGTTTTATGACTAGGAGGTGCCTTCTTTTATTGGGGCTTCACCGATATGTGATGGGAGTTCCGGGCCTGGCTAGGTAATCTATCACGAATTGGACATCTAAAATACGGGCTTGCCTACATGACTTCGCTCTTTTGTATTATTGTAGAAATATGTATATAGCCATATCATAAACTCATGAATTCTTGCTTGCAGCTATTATTTTTGTATATAAGGAGAAGGCTGGTTCTGTAAAAACGAACAGCCTCCTGAGAACACATGACCCGTGTTTGTCGTGCTTCTAGGACACCTGTTACTTGGTAGCTGCCAATAAAACTTGATCTCTGACTGCGACTAGAAGACTCCGTGTTTCTGTGGTCCGGAACAGGGAGAACTCAGAGGTCTTCGGGTGTTATCCCCTGGCACCAAACGGGTTCCTAAAAACCCGTTACCTCATGGCCTGTAGTCGCCTCGCTTTTTTTGCCAGTAATTCCATTTCAGCCAGTGTCTGTTGACTATCAGGACCCGCTTCCATATAATGTTCCTTATCTTTATCTTTGCTTTTTTCCTTTGGCTTATCACTCTCTTTGTCTTTCTGTCTCTCTTTTTCCTTGTCCTTCTCCAAGTTTTTGCAACAATACATCCTACAGATTAGACTTAGGACTGAGGTCAACTAGTTCTCTATCTAATATACTAAACTTAATTGTGTGTGTGCCAGCTAACTCCGAGGTCACTAGAAACGTTCTCGAATACACAAGAAGAGATTCGTTTCTGACAACCGCATAAACATGACAACTTTGTTTCCCAAGAATAAGATTATATCTCTCAGAGTCGGGGAAACAATAGATAAGTACTTCACCTAGTCAATAGTGCATGCTTCGTTTCCACAGAGTTTGCAGAGAAATAGTGAGACGGGCGTTTTCAATAAAAAGGGTTTATTGAACAGTCTTCTTGATCATGCAAGAGAAGTGAACTGCTACAACCGTTATGCAGACTGCAAAGTATAATGCATACAGCGTAAACAGTAATATGAAATAACACTGTAAGAGCATTGTATGGTTTCTAAGCCATATAAAAATACATGCATAAATATAATTGACTAAAATACTCAACTGGTGCTTCTAAATTACGCCTACCCCAATGTACCTAACCTAAGTCTAGTACGCGGGAAGAATTAAGTATTGTGTAGCATAGGTTTAGTTTTTGCTAAGAATCTACCAAAGGTTTCTCTAGGTTCTAATCAGCTCAATACCTTGGTTAGAATGAAGGAGGTCTGGTATCTCTGCCTCGGGACTCAATTTCCCAACACCCCACAAGGGGAGCCGGAAACACTGGAGCTGGATTCTCGGCAGAAGAAAGGCAGCTTCCTGATCAGTGCGTCAGAGAGTCAGCTTCCTTCTGCACTTGCTGTAGCGAGCTGCGTCGGGCAAGTAAGTCTTCAAACTGCTCCGAACCACCGTATCTTGCTAGAGCAAGTGTAGGTTTATTTATACCTTGATTGTGTTTAGGAATGCCATAGTTTGACGTAAAGTCGGGCATATGAACGTCAGGAAAAGACCCCTAGGGAATAGTTGTTCTTTGTAAAGTAACTGAGTTCTTGGACAAATCAATATTCAAGCAAGGGGAAGTTCCCTAACTGCTTAAGCTGGTTTTCCAAGAAATCGTTGTGACGTTTGGTACGGGTGGAAATAGCCATGCCTGTATTTGGGTAGCATGGGGTATGCCTAATAAGGGCTTGATTTCTATGCCTATATAAGGGCAATGTGAATTGTACCTATATAAGGGCATGAATCTGGAAAATTCATTCGGAGCTTAAAACGCCACATAACAGTGGTTGCCATCCCTCAGGGTTGCAGAAAGCCTTGAAGTCCGGCGCCGCATGTGAGTTTCACCAGATTGGAATAAGAGCAGCTCACACCTCACGAGCTCAATGGTCTGCACAAAGCCCTATCTGTACGACAAACCAGGGTGGGGCGTATTTCGAGGAAGCAAGATCTCCCAATCCACTAGTTTGCTACTTTCAGTTGGCTAGAAGGCAAGACAAAGACCACAGATAATGCTTGGACCGTGGAGCTGTGTTCTTTGTTCACCACAAGTGACCTACACCATCCCCAACATGACATTCCATTGGGATGCCCGTACCTGGTTCTTTCTGACCCCATGTACGCACCAATGTTTTTCCTTCACACTCTTTCCATTTGGGGTCCTGTTCTATTGACTCCTAGGACTGTATTAATGTACATGTTACAGCGCTTTTGCACCTGGCTACAGGGTGCATGTGAGGCGCAACCTCTAAAAGTGTAATTTTCAAGCCTTGCAAGACCACTTTGCGGGCCCTGAGCGGCTTGGTAAATCTGGAGTAACGCAATGCAGCACAGATTGCTGCGTTGCATTTCTGTGCTCCAGGGAGGCATTTCTGTAGTGCAAGGTTGCCTGCCTTGTAAGCAATCCTAAACAAAAACAATCATGAGAGGAATTTTCCCCTTTCTAGATGTGCTGCACACTGCAGCACACATAGAAAGATGAAGTAACAAGGAGGAATAAAGATATTTCTCCTCGTTACGCCTCATCTGGGGAGCCATAGCTTTTTAATGCATTTCCAGATCTACCAGCATAGTAAAGCTGGGAATGCACCAAATCCATGGGCGGATGCATGGGGACACCTACGCTCCACCCATTGAATGCCCCCTTGCTGCAGCGTAATGCAACGCAATGATTTGCGCTGTGTTGCATTACTCTAGATTTATAAAGCCACACAAGGTGGTCTTGCGTGACTTGATAAATCTAACTTAAGAGTTGTGTTGCTCTTGCGCCTCATTAATAATGTGTTTCCTATGCAGACGACACCCAACTCATCCTCTCCCTCACCGATGACCTTACCACCTCCAGGACCAACTTCCACAGATGCATGACAAGCATTGCTGACTGGATGAAGAACAACTGCCAAAAGCTGAAATCGGACAAGACGGAAGTACTGGTCTTCGGCAACAACAGCAATCCCTGGAACAACTCCTAGAGGCCCCCTGATTTGGGACCTACACCCATACCATGCCAGAATCGTCGGAATTATCATTGATAACCAGCTCACCACAGATCAACACCGTCTCCTCCACCTGCTTCCTCACACTGTGCATTCTAAGGAAGATCGTCAAGTGGCTACCTCTGCACACAAGACGCACCATGACACTGGCCCTCATCACCAGCAGTTTGAACTATGGCAATGCTCTCTGCGTAGGAATTGCTGCAAACTTCTAACAGAGACTTCAAACCATACAGAACACTGCAGCCAGACTCATCCCCAACCTCCCCCGATGAACCACATCACACCCCACCTCAAGAAACTCCACTGGCTTCACGCAAAGGAAAGGTCCCAATTCAAGCGGCTGATCAATCCACACAAATCTCTACACAACCAAGGATCTGCCTACATTATCGACCACCTGAACTTTCAACAACCATTGAAGATTACGCTCTGCCACCTTATCACTTGCCCACACACCCAGCATCTACTGAAGCAGAAGTGGAGGACGCTCCTTCTTCTACATCACAGCAAAGACCTGTAACAGCCTCACTATGCAGCTCTGGACCATCACCTCACTTTCGGAATTCCGAAGGGCTCTCAAGTCCTGACTGTTCAAATAAGCCTCCGGGACCTGCAAGTGACTGGATACCCTACCAGGTGATAAGCAATATATAAATCCTGATTGATTGATTGATTGTGTTGCGCAACTCTTTGATAAATTAGGCCCATAGTTTAATTGAGTTAGGCGGGACTCATGTTGTTTGGGAGAAGGTTTTTTATACAATTTTACTGGAAACTCACTTATGGGTCCAGCCAGATCGAGAGAGCTAGACATATAAAAGGGAAATTACAGTAGTATTTCTTTGGCTGGCATCTGTCCAATTTATAGTGTGTTTTGCAAGCAGCTTAGTAATTCCAAGACCCGAATTCTTACCAGTTCTACTAAGTTACTTACTGAGAACAAGCACTGTAAGATAACTTTGTCCTTTAAGCCAATATTATCGTAATTTTAGTTATGGTTTTTACACAGAATTTAGTTCATTCTTTTTACTTGCCTGTAATCACTATGATGTTCTTCTTTGAAGATATAGCACTGGCTGGGAGTTGGGACATTTCTTGTTGCATGTTATTTACTCTGTCTTGCTCTATCTATGCTTTGCCCCCTCGCAAAATAAGCCTTCACTGCTCAGCTAAGCTGCCTATGCCTGAAGAAGCAAGCTTCCAGAGTAAGAACTTCGTTACCCATTAGGAGTACAGGAGTCTTGGTTGCCTGGAAACACCAGTTGTAAATGACAGGGCAGACACTGGGTTCTGACCAGAAACAAATGCCTACATTAAGTCATAAGTTGTTATGCAAAGCCTGGTCTGATTATCTTAATAGATCATGCTTTGTGCCACAAGCTATGAGTGGAAGCGTTGAAACATAAAAGTTGCAAGTAACACCCACTCAGTGCTAAGTGGCACACATCACAAAATGCTATGTGTGCTGAGAAAAAGGCACCTTCCCAGCGCTAAATACCTTTTCTGCTGGAAAATAAATACATGCATGACCACTCCCAAAGTTTTTGACTGATGCTGCTGGTTTTTGGTCTCTGAGTGTACTGACGCCTGTAACCAGACCTCAGTACCCCGGCTCCAACCACGTACAAACTATATGTTGAATTGTCTATGCCTCAATTGGCATATGCTTGCCTACTTATAAACCCTTAGTATATGGTACCAAGGGTTTCCAGGGCATGTAAAACAGTGTGTACCCCACAGTGCTGCAGCACTGGTTCTGTCATACTCCGTGTGACAAAGTGCAAAATAGCTGCCAGCCTGCGACTACAGCCTGGAAGATCAGTTTTAAACTGCTAGTTTGACTTTGCCATATAAACCAATGGCAAAGACCCCACTTTCCTTACCCTCCTCAAGAAGCCCTCTGCAGACCCCAGTGAGCTCCAGAACTACTGGCCCATCTCACAACTCTCATTTCCTGCCAAAGTCCTGAAGAAAGCCATTAACCTCCAACTCACCAAATACCTGGAAAGAAACAACCTCCTTGGGCCCCTCTCAATCAGGTTTCAGAGCCAATCACAGCACTAAGACAGCTCTCCTTGCTGCAACAGGCAACATCTACATCCTACTCGACAGAGGAGATTCAGCCGCCCTGATCCTGCTCGAGCTCTCAGCTATCTTCGACAGTCTCCCACCACACAATCATCGATGGAGTGTGCCAGATCGGAATCACAGACAACGCGCACAGATGGTGCCATCCTTTCTCACGGGTCGCACGCAGAGAACTCGGCTAACCCCACCCTTCACCTCACAACCCAAGCACACCATCTGCAATGTCCCTCCACGCTCATCACTCCGCCCACCCTCTTCAACATCTACATGACAACACTCGCAGACATCCCATGACATCAACATCACCTCCAATGCTGACGATACCCAACGTGTCCTCTTGCTCCCACCTCTAAGTAGACCATCTTCCACAATTGTATGAAGACTTTTACAGCGTGTAAAAAGAACAACTGCCTGAAGCTCAACAAGGACAAAATCGAAGTTCTTATTTTCAACAGACACACCGTACTCTGGAACAACTCCTGGTGGCCAGCGGAACTCGTGTTACCCCGTTGTGAAAGACCATGTTCACAACCCCAGCATTATCCTGGACACCAAACTCTCCATGAAAAGTCAGGTCAACGCCATCTCCTCAGCCCGTTTCACCCACTCCGTAAGCTCTTCAAGTGGCTCCCCATTAGCACTGGAAAACAGTGACACCCGACCTCACCACCAGCCGGTTCAACTACGTGAACATACTCTACGCAGGCACCCCCATCAAACTCATGAAGACTCCAGACAATCCAGAATGCAGCTGTCAGACTGATCCTCAACCTACTCAAAAGGACCCACATCACCCACCACCCAAAGAGCCTCCAATGGCTACCTAAATAGAAGAGATGCTAATTCAAGCTTCTGACCCACGCCTACAAAGCCCTCAAGAACTAAGGACTCTCATACATGAACCACTGCCTAAATGTCCACTGACCTCAGCTCTACGGAACTTGCCCTCGCACACAAATACACGCATTGGCCGCTGCCCTGCTCTGAAGGACGCTCCTTCTCCCACCTCGCCACCAAAGCCTGGAACATCCTCCACCTCCGCACTTGATTGTCAATGACACACTTTAGGAAGGGACTCAAGAAATTGCTCTTCGACTGAGACCACAGCACAGTCCCTGGATACCCTCACAGGCGATAACCTGCGCTACAGAAATACTGCTTGATATGTATGTATGTGTGTATATATATATATTGAACTTACATCTACGCTGAATTACCGCTAAAGGGGTTATTCTGTCATATCTACGTGCTTTGATCTGTCGATAACAAATCATTAATTGAATGAATTGACATTTCAGCAATATAGTAATTGATTTAAGCACAGTTGAAAAATGTATAATTGTGTTTATAAGCGTTGAAATGATGTGAATGAATAACATGTATCCGTTACAAAATGGCGCTCACATTAGTGATTGAGTATCAGTCCTTCCTTTATTTTGATTGTGTGTAGTGTGGTTTAAAACATGGCGTTTCATTTCGTGCCGGTAACATTGACAAAGGCACTTTTGCCGAAACGCGTCTGTTGCTGTGAGGTCCTGTCATTAAATGTGTTGAACTTGCCCTGGGAGTGCGGTATTTCTTTCCAGTACCTGACCTGGAGTACATTGAAGGAGTGGAGAAGCTCTAACAGCAAAACATCGAAATTGTCATTTATGCTGTGGAAACGTTAGTAGCCCTGTTGGCTAACAGAGTTACTGGCTGATCTCTCAGTCCAGATAACTTCTGAATGGGGCTAGTAAAATGGGTAATTCAAGGTATCAAATTAATCATGGCATTAAACCTGACTTGATTCCCAAGTCGAATTTAATGTCACTTTTAAGGTAGGGCAACTTTTAGAAAGTCCAAACTCTGTTGCTCAATTTGTGAAGTGCTTAGCAGAGTTACAGGCCCCCAGACGGCCTTCAGTCATCCTGGGGGGTACAGAGGATGATTCCCAGGCTCAGGAACAATAGAAGCCTGCTACAGGGAGAGGTGTTATCTCCCCTTTGCAAGAAGCTACTCAGGGTGTTGGCCAGGATGCAAGCTTCAAAGGCGAAGCTGCATTTGGTGGGCAAAAGATAATCACGCTCCTAAAGGGTTACCCCTTTGTTCAGGTAGACAGGCTGGCGACGGTAACAGAGAAGGGAAACCAGTGGCGAAACCGGTTTTCCCATGGGTGTGTAGCCCACAGGTAGCCACACCTCTTGGGTGGGGTACCAAGCTCCTATCATCCATGGAAGGGTTCAGACATCTTGAGAGTGGGCATAAAAGTGCCCTCTGGGATTACTAGATATCACACATAGCCGGAAGTTGTCACAGGGCAGGATGGATCCCGGTGGCCCATTGGCAAGTGACTTCATCGTCCCCCAGGGCACTTTCTGGGCATAAATATGGCACCCCTGGCATCCTGAACATTAGATCGCAACAGAACTGAAGAAAGGACTGAAGGAGGACTGCCCTAGTGACCCCTGGACCTGGCAAGAGAGGCTGCACCAACATCTGGATTGCACCTGCTGCAAACCGAGCCAGCAAAGAGAGGTCTGTGCCTATGGTTCATGGAAAAGTCGCTCCTGAGCCCCATGCCAAAGAAGTGATTCTGAGATTCAGTCAGCTGACCCCCTGGAACCAGCATCCGGGCCATGAAAGCTGAAGTAGCCCAATCCAGCTAGTCGGTAGCCCCATTCAAATTGCTGCTGACCACCACTGGCCAACCCAAGTGGGAGTGTCGTCTGAGTCCAGATTGGTTGCCAAAGAGGGACACCAGTCTTCACCAAAGGATACTACTCGACCAACTGTACACAGAGGCCAGTAGCCTAGCTCCATCTGCCTTTCTACTTGCTCAAAGAGGACTTCGAGGGAATCCAACCGCTGTGGGTAAAAGCACCTCACCTTACCCGTGGACCGAGGAATAACTGCAAGGACACCTTCATCAACTGCACAGCACCCAGACCATTTTTAAGCATCCTCCGCATCGCGCATCCCCAGCATCAGGACCACTCCAATGAAGTCTATGGCAGTCTTGATGTAAAGTGTGGAATTGCACTTGGGACTGCCTTGGTGACCAGGTAACTGTCCAAGTACTCCTTAGTGCCCACCCGACCATCTACGTGCTGGGATTGTCATCTCATTCAGGCCTATGTAGCGGAACACAACTAAAAAAATAAAAAATAAAAAAAAATCTAATTTTTGCAGCTACCAAGGCTTGTTTGCGCTTTGGAACAAAAGCTGAGATTCATGTTTTACCTAAAAATCTATATCTACGGAATTCTCCAGTGGATTTTGCTCATCTTAGTGTCTAAAAATTCATAAAAATATAATCTATTTATATAAATATGTGTTGGATTTTGTTAGTGTTGTGGGACTTTCTTATTTCATTATTTGGTGGTTCTAAATGCTTTACACTAATTCCTTTATCTAAGGCTTGCTGCACGAAGCCACAGCTACCCAGGGTTGAGCTAAAGATTTTACAAACAAGGTTGGCTGAACCCAAGACAGTTTTGCAAATGTATTACACGGTAAGGTCGCACAACCATACCATATAACATACCACAATCCTCACATTGGTGCCCAGCGGTGCCTCCAGAACTTGTGTTTAGCTGTACCAGACAATTAATAAGTTGGTAACCACCAAAAATCCACCAAGTTGATGCTGAGAAAAAGTTTCAAATGTTTTTGCCAAGTTCGGTGTATCCAAGGCACATTTTCCAAGAGTTTACCGACTTGCAGCAAAAGGTCACAAGTCGGCAAAAGTTACAAAAAGTTTGGTGAAAGTTTTTGCTGAGGCTCTAAAATGTGGAAATCAACGTGGCCATCCTGCCCACACCTAAAATCAATGATTTGAGAGTGCTGTGCAGGGACAGGAAAATAAGTCTGGAGGATCACTGCCAATAAAGAGAACCTGGAGAAGGCCCTCAGAGCCTGTGAGAAAACCAGTAGAGCTCCAGCCCAACTTGCAGAGGAAATCAACCCTGCAGTGGAAATGAGGATGATGGCAGAGACCTGTTTCATGAATAAGGTCGGGGACAACGAGAGTGTGGCCCCCACAGTTCATTCAAGGCATTCCTCCACATCTGGGAGTGAGAAGAGTTCCATTTCAGTGAGTGGGCCCAAGGACCCAGAGGCCTCAGAGATCCAAGAGAGGAAGCAGCCCTAGAAGACAGAACACAGGCCTTGGAGGAGAGAAGGGTCAACCTGGTACTGCAGTCTCAAGGAGATGACAGGCAGCAACAGACACACAGAGGTACATGCTGGGGGTATCTATGACCCTAGGTTGCCCAAAGCTATTATGCCAAAGTATATTGAGGGGGATGATATAGACAAATGGCTAGCTTCCAATGAGAGGGCTCTCAGGATCAGAAGGGTGGGTGCCTGCCATTGGGGCTCCCTGTTGTGGGAACGGATTCCAACATGTGGGAGGGATAGTCTACTGACACTAGAAGGTGATGTGGCAGAGTCATATTCACACATGAAGGGTGCACTAATTAAGCTGTTTGGTCTAAGACCTGAAGAATATAGGCAAACATTTATGAATACTCAGGAGGGGTTAGACTTTGTAGATGCTTCTGTGAAGTCACTAGAAGGCTGGAGCAATGCCACTGAGTAGAGTGGTATAGTGGGTCTGTCCAGGAGTGAGGGGACACTGATATTGTTGCTGGACAGATTTAGTGTGTAGATAATGTGAAGTTCAAAGTCCACAGACCTAAGACTCTTGGAGGTTCTAGATTCCGTGAAGGAGAGCCTGGTAAGGGGAGCTCAGGGGCTGAAGGGAAAGAGACTCGGGGATAGCAAGGCACGAAGGAGAAAGTATAGCAGAAGAAAAACAACAGGCATCATGCCAAGACCCCATACTCCTACTGGGCGATGATCACCCTAATTATTCAGAGCTTCAAGGAGTGGCTCACACTCTAGCAGGTAAGAAGACCACCACTCTCTTCGTTAGTCACTTAAAACTGGTTCGAAATTAGGATTGCTTTGGAGGATGTTTTCATTCATTCATTCAAAATCTTTATTTCGGTTAAAACAAACCATAAAAGAGTCAGACATCAGAACAGTACAGTCTCTAAAAAGAATCAACGGTGCCAGACAATATCGATTTCCAGGTTAAAACAAACCATAAAAGAGTCATAGACATCAATATAGTGTAATCTCTACGACGAACCAACAGTGCCAGACAATTTCAATTCCAAGTCCACTATTGTAATCAGTCAGTCATAATTTCGCTCAAGCAGGGTAAATGCAGTGTAGAGAATGAAAAAAAACCAGGAATAAAATAGTAATAAATACCAGGTACTGTAATTAATTGATGTTACTAAAAATATTAAAAGACATATTAAAAACACATAAAATATAGAGGGTATTGCATCCATTTCATATAGCAAAATATACGAATAGTTCAATATCGGTGCCCCCCACTAAACGCATAGCCTCTTTTCATCAATGTTATTATAGTGTCTAATATCTTATCCTACACCCTCGTCTATTACAATTTCAGACCTCGTCTTCTTCGTGCTATTGCCTCAGCAAAGAGATATCGACTTCAGCTGAATACAATAGCCTGTGTTGTGTCTCCTTTGAACACTCTTTCTGCTTCCTTAATATGTCTGAAACCTAGAAGGCGACAAATGAGTTTTAACCATTTCTTCCTAATATGGTGATATGCCGGGCATAAGAATAGGACATGAGCCTCATCCTCCCGTAAGCCAATGTCACACAGTTCGCAGTTTTCTAGCAAGTTGTTCCCCATAGGACCCTTGTTATATGCCCATTTTGCTGTATTAGCTTTACTTTGGAGAATGCCATAAGGAAACTTTAAATACAAAGATTTTGCTGTGGTTGGTAAAATTTCGTCCATGAAACATTCAAATTTACTTTCTATTTTCACGTCAAGGAACTTAAGGGTCAATACTCCAATTTTTGGATTGTGTAATGTGGAGTTTAGGACAGATTCCCAGAACCTTTCCCGCAGTAACTTTTTACAGGTTAGGGTCAGAGATTCAGGGTCTGTCCAATAATGGTATAACCCAAGCTTAAAGAACCAATTTTCGATGTGGGCCAACCACACCAACCGAGTCGTGTTCCTTATTTCCATGATTTCTTTTAATGCCTCTCTGTAGTCAACAAATTCATCCGTTGACCACAGGCGTATCCAGTATAGCAAGGGACGTAAAATGACATGATCGTCGGAGCGATGTATATTCAAGTCCAGAAAAAGTGGGGCTAAGGGGGTGCAGCGTGGTACTGCTAATAATTGTCTAAAAAGATATTTTCATGTACTGAAAAAGCGTGTTTAGCAGCATAGCCCCATAATTCCGCACCATAAAGTGTGGCGGATTGAGCTTTATATTTAAACAACTCAATTGCGGGGTTACGGCTCTAGAGTAACTATTCTTGTGCCTTCTGGCTATAGGTGCTAGGTTTTGTGTCAGGATTGTTTTGCTTTTATCAATTTGTGGCTTCCAGTTCATTTTTGCATCAAGGGTAATACCCAAATAATTAAAACTGTGCACATGTTTGATCGCTTCATTGTTAACAGTTATTAATTTTTTAAAACTCTTGTGAGGACTAATTGCCATGTACTTTGTTTTCGACTAATTAATCTCCAGCTTCTTATCCACACAATAGGATTGAAAATTATCAAGCAAATTCTGTAATCCTCTTGGGGTCTGGGAGATTAAAATAGTGTCGTCGGCGAATAACAATGCCGGCACTGCTTGATCACCCAACTTGGGAGAGTCATGCTCGCAGCCCAAGAGGGTGTCCGGTATGTCATTTACGTACAAGGAGAACAGAGTCGGTGCCAGCACGCAGCCTTGCCTGACGCCTCTCTTTATATCTATACACTCCGATAGTTCTCCGTTAGGGCCCCACCTCACCCTGGCATAATTACCCTCATGCAACCTAATAATTTGTTCGAGTATTTCCCCAGGGACACCCTGGTTTCTCAATCTCCTCCACAGGTTGCCCCTGGGGACAAGATCGAAGGCCGTTCTGAGGTCAACGAAAGCCACGTAGAGGTGGGAATTCCTAATGTTAATGTATTTCCATATTAAACATAAAAATCTAAAAACTTGATTGACAGTGCTAATTTTCCCTCTAAAACCAGCCTGGTACTTAGTTAAAATAGAATTTTCTTGAATCCAAGCATTTAGCTTGCTTAATACTTGACGAGCAAAAACCTTTTGAAGAACGTCAATCAGACTGATAGGTCTATAGTGTGTGGGTTAAGTCTATCCCCCTTCTTAAAAATGGTCACAATTTCAGCGCCCCTTCATGTGTCAGGGATTGGAGCACCTCTGGCAATTTCATTACTAAGAAGATTAATATACGGGGCCCACAACAGGTTCTCGTGTTTCCAGAGGTCCCCAGGTATCTTATCCGGACCTGGTGCTTTCCCCGATTTAATTGCATTAATGGCTGTCACAGTATCTGTCATACTAAACGATAAGGGTGTCACACTTAGATTTGGTCCTATGTCTTCTTCATTACCCCTTTGGTCCTTTCCACCACATGAATATAGCGTGGAAAAATGTGTAACCCACACATTTGCCTCCAGAAACAAGTCCCTGGACGGTGTCCCTTCTTTTTGTCCCCTAGCTAACAGACCCCAAAACGTGGACTGGTCTTTTAGTTTGCATGCTTCCAGTAATTCTGACCAAACTTTTTCATCCCAACCTTTTTTTGCCATTACTATTGTTCTTTTATATTGCCTCCTTTTTTTCTCTTACGGTTAATATATCTTTGCCTTTTACAGCTGCTATCAGTTCCGCTTTGGCATGGCGGCATGTTTTATCGTACCATATTCCATTCTTCGGTAGGTTGCTTTGCCCGGTGTTTGCCCGTTTGATTGCATTAGTAAGTATTTCACTAAGGACCAGTATCAATTTTCCGTGGACCTCTACTAGTGGAGTTTTCTTGCCTAAGCCATCAGCTAAAGGAGACATTACCTTTACATAGAGCTCATAAATTTTCTTAGCAATACAATCATTTCCCATGACTACGGGACATTTCAGTGCTTTACGATTATTGGACACGATAGGGTCAATACTCGAGCTTTGGCGGTGAGATATCCCCTCTACAGGCAGCTTAAATAATGTCTTTGAAAGGGTCAGGTTGAGTGGATAGTGGTCGCTCTCTATGCGATCTTCCACCACCAGGTCTATCGTCATTGGCCACAAGGTTATTGAGACCATTATATAATCCAAATAGCTAGCACAGCTGCCCTGTCTAAAAGTAGGTTTACTCGGGCAGTCAGATGGCAAGCGGCCATTGCAAGAATGCAGGCCATATGCCGCTGTTAGGCGTAATAGTTGGAATGCAGCTTTTGAACAGGGTACTGTTGAGCTGGTCTCAACTCCGGGGATATTGTTAGCATTATCTTCCAGCTCAAAAGTATTTTCTAGACCCGTTATGGGTTCGAACTTCCGATTGAAGTTGCCTCTAATAATCATCATGATCTTATGATCAAATCTAGAAATTATGTTATCTAACTGAAATATGGTCTCTGATTCCTTGTTTAAAGACATGGGTCTGTTATAAATATTAATAATACAGATTTCTCTGTTGTTAGTGTCTTTAAACTTTATGGCCAGAATGTCAGGGCTATTGCAATCAATTTGCTTATAATTAATTCCATATGTGATCTTTGACCAGATTATTAGGCCTCCAGTGGGTCTTCCTTTATTCAAATTAATTGCCGGTACATAGAAAGATCTATAACCTATTTTAAAATAATTTTCGACCCCCCATGTTTCTTGAAATAAGATAATGTCCCCATTATCAATTTACTCGTGCCATGCGGGGTCACTCAAATTTTTCCTTATGCCAGCAATATTCCAGGACACTAGTTTGACCTCAGTTTGGGGCCGAGTGCCCAGCATTTTATATTCCATATTTATTACTCCTTCGGACATCGCCATTTTAGGGTCATCATTTCCTGACGGTTCGAGTTCGATCAAACTCGGGCCCTCAGGAGTGTTACCTTTATTTCTTCCTTCCCACTGCGTGTTATTAGCCCTATCTTTTATATATGTATTGGTACTGTTCTCCAAACTCCCCATTTTAAAGGGTTCGTTGTTCGGCACCATATCTACTTTGTTTAGTCATTTCGGGGTCACTGATATTTGCATTGGAGCCCACCCCATTTAAGGCAACAATCCTTGTGGCTACTAGGTTCCGTCCTACTTCTCCCAGTCAATCCACCTCCTCTAGCCCATATAACCCTGCAAATCGATTTTTGGTAGCAACTGAAAAGTTAGTGTTTAATCTATCCATCATCCCTTCCTGAGCGCCCCCCACGGAGCGGTGGACCGATGATGGCATAACCGCCAAGTTATAGAAATAACTTAGATCTTGTGTGCCAATTCCACTCCAATCCGTAAGGTATTGTTCATTACAAATGATCCTCACTACATGCCTATCCCTAAAGTTTACAATAATCGAATCCCCAGGTATATCCTTCAGTCTTCTGCCTACCCAATTGACTCTTCTGACAAGCAGGACTTCCCCATTCACATCTCTAGGAAGCGGCCTATTCCTGTTTAACCAGAATGTCACTTTGTTTTTTAGTTCTTAATGGGATTCGACCTTTCCACTCTTCAGTGCAGGTACGCCGGTGAGTACAACAACATATGGTAGGGACTCTGGTGGTAGATCAACGGTAGCCAAGGGGGGTTTCAAGTGACTATCATTATTATCTTTCACTTTGTCTGTACTTTTAGGGCTAATTCCCTTCCCCGACTCTCGCCTACTTGTGTTACTACTGAATCCTTGTATACCTTTGCTAGGGGCTATGTTTACCTGTTTGTTAGTAGTAGAGCTATTTTGTGTTGTAGTGCCTAAGGATTGCACGGCAACTTCTCTAATTACAGCCATTGGTACCATTACAGCTTCCTTTGATGGAACTGCACCACTTTACAGTCATTCTTTTGCCTCAGTTTTTATCAAATTTTTTAAGGAGAAGAAATAACTAGGGTTGTTTGTTTGAATCTCTCTAGCCTTTCATTTACCACTTTTATCCTCTCAAGAAGCGGGAGAATCAATGATCTTACAACTTTCTCTATATGAGTAATCGATCCTCCAGCTTGCCGAGAGGTAGAGTTGGAATTAGTTACCCCACTGTCATTTGGAATCGTTCGGTTATCAGCCAGTAGGTCAACACCTGGGGATAATGCGGTCGTGCTCATTGATGGCCCTGGTTTCAAATTTGTTGTTTTAGTAGTTTTCGGTATTTTAGGATTTCTCCCCTTTTGCGTGACCTCTACTCTTTTCCTCTTTATGTTTGCTGCATTATTAGCCCGTGTCTGCGGGTGAGCTGCTACAATTTTACGTGGATCGTCATTTACAGGGACCTGCTCTACTAGAGCACTTTCATCTAAGCTCGTTCGACTATCATTCTCATTAATTTATAGGTTGATGTGCCCTTCTACCACGTTGGGGGAGGTGGCTTGCATTAGGGGCCACAGGGATGAGCGTCTAACATACATTGGGTCTAGTGAGAGGCGCCGTTCAGTGATGGCAATTTCATGTTCGAGGACTGACGCTGCCCTGGTAATACACTGGTCCAACGTGCCACTCAACGTCCCTCCCACCCCTGTTTTCTTCCCGTTTGGCATTAGAGCTAGACCTCGACAAGATAACAATACTCAGAACCACAGCAGTAATTAGCAGTCTGGAAATTCAAAGATAATATGCCTTGCAGTTCGGCAAGTATTCGGGGGGTTGCCCAGCCCAGCCTTATCCTGCCTTTGACGGATGTAGACGGCCCGCCCTTGTTCCGGGCTTCTCCCGCGCGGAGTAACGGTCAAGTATCGTCCGTTGGCGAATGGGGCGGTGCTCGATACCGGGTGCAGGTGTGGGCTTCCAAGAGTCCTGGGACTTGTAGTCCTTCGGTGTGTAGCGAGTGTCCCTCTGCACCCCCCGATGATTTTACTCGGCAACAAAAAGCAGGTCACAGCCCCCAATGAGCTCCGCTAAACAACATCCAGCACAAGGTGAAACAAGACGCTGCAGAGGATGTTTTCTAATCATATGCTGTAACAAATACCACCTACCTCAAGCCTCTCTTCTGGGCCCATAAAGGTTGCATTAACTAGCTTTAACCCTTTCAGGTCATTGTTGCCAGGCCACCCCCTTCAGCATCATTTTTATTTATTTATTTATTTAATGCGATTTTATAGAGCGCGAACTTTACCCGAAGGTGTCAGAGCGCTTTACATAAGAACCAGTTGCAAAACATAAGGACTAAGGATTACATGTGTTACATAAAAGATACAAACAGAAAAAATTGCAAATGTACAAGATGTAAAGTCACACAAGGAAGAGATACAAACAGAAAGAAAAATTGCAACTGTACAAATAGTAAAGTCACTCAAGGAAGAGATACTCTAAGAGTCACATTGGAATGGTAGAGAGTACAAAGGTCTACTACATATACTAGTGATTAGAGTTATCTCTATATACATAGGGAAGGGATACGAATGGATATACTCTAAGAGTCACATAGGAATGGCAGAGAGTACAAAGGTCTACTGCATATACTAGTGATTAGAGTTATCCCTATATACATAGGGAAGGGATACGAATAGATATACTCTAAGAGTCACATAGGAATGGTAGAGAGTACAAAGGTCTACTTCATATACTAGTGATTAGAGTTATCTTTGTATACAGAAAAGCAGATTTCCATTAAGTGGGGTCGGAGGGGGGATGCAGTCACAGCACCAAGGGAGGGTGGGAGGGATACACGGGTATGGAGAAAAGGCAAATCAGAAAAGGGAAGAAACATTTGAGGATCGTCAAGGGGGAAACGAGGGAAAAGGGTTAAAGGACGAGGGAATGGGCAAGATGGCGGGTCAGGGTGCAGAGAAAAGCGTCCGAGAGCAGCAGCAAAATGGCGGCCAGGACAAAAGAAAAAGTAAAGAAGTCCAGGAGAGTCTGTGGCATAGTTTCTTTTATTCAAATGTGGCTGCAGGGCTGCTGCCTGCATCTGGTGTTTTCACGGCCCTGCTGCTTTGTTTTGGGGGGTGTCCCAATGGCTGCTCCGCACAGGCCCTCTCTACTGGGCCAGAATTGCGAGGGCTGCCGCAGACGTGGGGCAGCCGGGGAGCGCGGACATGGCTCACCTTTCTCGGCGGGGGCTGCATGGTGATCCTGCAGGTCTGGGAGAACCATAAATCCCTGGTGTGGAGATGAGCCTCCGGCGCTGCTCTGGCCCCCAGGGGCTGTGGCCCCAGATGTCCGATGTCTTATAGAAGTACCCTGTCCGCTGGATGACATCTGCGGAGCCGAAGAATAGCTGCAGCAGCGGCCGGCGGGGAGACCCGGAGGCGCGGGTGGCCACAGGCGCCATTTTGTGCAGTGCTGCGCCTGATGCCCCGCGCTGGTAACGGAGCGCTGGTGGGCTGCGCGAGGCCCCGGGCGGCTGCTGAGCGGGGCCCCCACGGTGAGGACACGGTGAGCGACTGGAGCTGGGTCTGGAGCCGCTGATGTGCGTGGCAGTGTGTCGGCGGAGACGGATTTTGTTTTGACGCCGTGTCAGTCGGAGTGCTCAGAGGTGGCGCTGGCGGGGAGCGGCGGTGGGGGGAGCGTCGCTTGGGCCCCCGCACCGCTGCGGTAGTGATACTGCGCTCCTGTGCTGCTCCTCGAGGACAGGCTCCGGTGCCCTTTCTCCGCGCCTGTGCGCTTCTGCGCCGGGGAGCCTGACTCTAACATGGCGGCGATCGGTGCTTTGCTGTGATGGGGTCCCTTAAAGCTTGCATGTGATCCCGTGGCTCGGATGCTGAGCTGGACCAGGAGGGGACCCAGAGCAGAGTTTGTGGAGGTCCCACAGAGCTGAGCTGGCCACAGCAGCAGCTCGTCTCCCCCACCGCGGACTAGAGAGCCTCGGGCAGTGTTCATGCGTTAGGCTGTCTTGGAGCTCGCTGCAGGGCCCACCTCTGTCTGTGACCGTTGGGAGTGGCTGGGTCCGCGCTGCTCCTGCTGCCGGTACTCCCGCTTGATGCCTCGGCTCGGGCCGGC
This sequence comes from Lissotriton helveticus, assembly GCF_964261635.1. Taxonomy (NCBI): domain Eukaryota; kingdom Metazoa; phylum Chordata; class Amphibia; order Caudata; family Salamandridae; genus Lissotriton; species Lissotriton helveticus. The sequence goes on along the minus strand of NC_136070.1, from coordinate 594,176,818 downwards.
TCCGGGGCTCGGGCGCAGCTCCACTCTGGGCTCCCCTCTCCACTCTGCAGCTGCAGCGGCGGGCGCGAGAACAAACGTCGCCGTCTCCTCACACCCCCGCTCCCCCGGGATGATGCTCCGTCCGATCAACTAATTATTTGTTTGTTATTTGCTCCTTACTTCCTGCCTTGTTCTTCTCTGGTCCCGACGTTTGCTCGCTTGTTCCAGGTTGTGTGTAGCGCGCTGTTCCTCTTTGCGCTGCGCTGCGTGGCTAAGAGGCTGCTGGCAGTTTCAGTTTCGTTCTTGTGGCGCCATCTTGTGCCTCCCGTGCAGCCTCCAGTCGCCGTCGCCGAGGGTTCTTTTTTCCTGCTTTCTCCGTCCCAGTTGTTCATGGGATTGTTACCATCTTCTTCTGCTAGCGTTCCGACATCCGTGGTTGTACTTTCTTTTCCGGATGCTCCGGTGAAAACTCGAAGGTTTGCTGATTTCCCTCCCGGTCGGCGGAGCGGCACCCACCCCTGTATGGCTTCTATAGACGCTTTGTTGCTACATCTTATAATGGTCCTATCCTTTTCTAAACCTGGGGTGCAGGTGCCACTAGAGTAAACAATACATGCCATGACAAAGTATATGGATATTACAAAACTGTCTCAAAACCTTATTAAATTTAGCTGTATGTGTGAACTGCACCTGTTTTCGCTATTGTTATAAAAAAAAGGGTTGGAGAGCTGATTGCTACAGATTTAAATTGCTGAGTGCAACGATCGCATGCCTCATTGGATCCTTGGTGCACATAGACTTGTCTCCAGCCCACAGAGATCTTACACTGCTGCACACAGTGGAAAAAATCATTGAACAGGTGTTGTCTTGGCTGTTTACGTTAGAATCTTTCATGAAGAAATCTGATCAAGTGTATGGAAGCTTGTACGCAAATTTAACACCAATTGAAGAAATCATTTTTTCAAGTGTATAAAGAGAAGACAAAATTGAAATAAAAGGCTTTATACGGATATTTGAATTTTTATATGTGTTTTTCTCAGCACATGAACTACTATATGGATTATTCGCTGTGAGGGAAACAGGGAACTGAGAACGAGCGCAGGACACATTTTCTATTTCCCATCTGTGAAATATTATATATCGCTTCAAAATTATCTCGAAGTCCAAAGAATTCCACGTGGCCTCCATGTATATACAGTTCCATTGTATGAAAACCCTGACCCGCAACTGCTTGATGAATGGGCAAGCTATACTGCAGAAATGTCAGGGGGAATGTTGAAAATCCTTATCAAGTTTGCTTGGAGTGATAGAGCTAAATGCCAGAAAGAAATTGAAGCATTAGAGGCTCTAATAGCACAAGACCCCTATCAAACACAGCGGGATGAGCTGCGTGAAGCTATGAAGAAACGTCTTTTCACCTATGAAGATAAAATCAGGAAGCGCAAGCAGACCAACTTTCAAAGAGATGCGCGTGACTACGATCAAGGACGCATATTAACGTTTGCTCGTAAGTGTAATGCCCCAAGAAGAGCATTAGGAAGCACCGCCATAAGAAAAAGCCACAAACAGCAGTCACCTCAGAATCGGACGTGACTACAGACACCGAACAATCTGGCGATGAGAGAACAACAAGAGAATTGGTCCCTGCGCAGTCCCTTTTTCGCGAGGAGTTCCAACTAATGCGACAGTCCAGGCAGAGGGGAGCCAAAGGCAAGCCACCAGAAAGAAGACAAGACAGACGTGAAGAGGGGGCTTCGACACAAGAATATCAAGGAGTGGCCTCTCAAACCAGAAGCAAGAGAGGCAGCAAAAGATAACGACTCAAGATGACCTCACGATAGTTAATCTAACTACATACAAACTATCCAAAAATGAAGAACTAATACTCCAAAAAGGTCTGACATTTTGTCCATCACATAAATTTGTGTACACACAGACCAGAATTGACGTATTCCTCTTCACACGCAAGTTAAAGCTACTGACATTTTATAAGCTAAGAAACCTCACAAACACTACTGGAAACACAGAGAGTAGTATGTCATCAATGGAGAATTTAGTGGGAGACAATTTAAATACCTTACAAATAATGGCTAGTCAACAAACAGCAGAAGAAGATGAACAACCAATGAGCATAGCTGAATCTGCTGAACAGTTTGGGATTTCTCAAAAAAGAGCTAGAACGAATTTCAAACCTCCATCTAAATTTGCTCCAAATATGCCATATGACGCCATTGACGTGTTTGAGGAATCCGTCAAAACTGATCTTGAAAAAATGCTAAATAAGAGCTTCAAAAAATCCAATGAACAACAATGGAATTTGACAACTGACCAACGACTGGCATTGGAGAAATTAAAATCTATTCCCAATCCAGTGTGCAAGCCTTCGGACAAAGGGGGAAACATTGTCCTCATGACTCGTGAATTTTATTGCACTGAAGCACTACGCCATTTACGAGATATGAATTGCTACATTTAAAATCAGTAAAGAGGACTATATCAGAAGCATCATTGAATATCATGAACTGCTTGATAAATGGGTATGCAAAGGCATGCTTGACAACAATGAACATACATTTTTAACATTCAAGCAACCAGTGACTCCAACATTCTATCGCTTGCCCAAAATACATAAACATGCTACATTACCTCCGGGCAGACCCATTATATAATCAAAGGGAAGTCTAACTGAATCTATGTCCCAATACCTTGATTTCTTTTTGATTGATCATGTTAAAACGTTGTCCTCTTACATCCGCGACACATCTGCTTTTATTAGGACAATCTCAAATATTGTATGGGAATCTGACATGTTGATGATTGTTCTAGATGTAACTGGGTTATACACATGTATCTCACATCGCCAAGGTATTCAAGCAGTGCAATATTTCTTGAAAAGTCGCTCTTTAAACTTCGCATTACACAATGTGATGCTAATTGAGTTCCTGACCTTTTGCCTAAACAATAAAAAAAAATTGTTTCAGAAGCAACATTACAGGCAAATCAGAGGGATGGCGATGGGAACCTGCTTCGCCCCCAGCTACGCAAACTTGTTCTTCGGCTGGTGGGAGAAGCAGGTCGCATGGTCTGATGAGAATCAGAAATGGGTCTCTTCAATTATCGGGTGGCACCGATATATTGACGATCTGTTAATTTTTTGGAAAGGCTCTAGGACTGAAGCCGAAGCTTACATAGGACATCTGAATGACAATACTGTGAATTTACACTTCAGTGGCAATATAAGTGCCACTGAAGTGGACTTTCTAGACCTCAAAGTCTTTATCAAGGAGGGTAAAATCTGTACCTCACTGTTTCGCAAGACCACAGCGGGGAACTCCATACTGGAAGCAAATAGTTGCCACCCCAAACCATTGAAAAACAGTATTCCATATGGCGAGCTATTACGCCTCAAAAGAAATTGTACATTAGAACAAGATTTCGAAACAGCAGCCAAAGAGTCAATATAAAGATTCAGAGTATGGGGATACTCAGATCATATTCTGCAGAAAAACTTCGACAAGGTTAAAAAAATACCTAGATCTTGTCTATTGAAGGATAAAGCCAAACAAAGTAACAGTGATGATAAAAGCCCACGCTTTATCCCTACTTTCTCATGTGATTCAAAAGAAATTCAAAGTACTCTATCACATAATTGGCATATCCTGAAAGCAGATACAATAATTGGACAGGACATCCCAGATCACCCCAGCCTGACATATAAAAGAAGTCGATCACTAAGAGACCTCTTAGTACATAGTCACTTCGACTCAGTCCCAAGAACACCAAGACTTGGGAATCTAACTGGATTTTTCCCATGCACTTGCTGTAAAGCGTGTAGAACAAGTCCCAATACCACAACCTACAAAATACCAGGCAGAGCAGAACCGAAAAAGATTACCAAATTTCCTATATGTACTACCCCATACTGTGTATACTGTCTGACCTGCCCTTGTGATCTTCAGTATATCGGCAGCACTATCCACCCCGTCAAACGTAGAATACTCGAACATGCCTGAGTAATAGAACTTAATGACATAACCTATCCCGTCGCAAGACACTTTGCCAAAGAACATAACAGTGACCGTAGCCTCCTTCGCTTTTTCTGCCTTGATCATGTCCCCATTAAAGATCGTGGAGGGGACAGAGAAATCAGATTACGAAGACTCGAATCAAGATTCATAATTGATCTTAAAACTAGAACACCATTGGGCCTTAACACTGAGGAAGAATTAGCCATCCATCTAGGAAAATAACTTGCAGATCTGATAAACTTTATTTTTCTGATTAATCACACACACTGTTAAATTTCAACCCATTTCATCATTTAGCACATAATTTTAATCTTAGGTCACTTACTGATTCACTAACACATATGCCTATCTAAGGCTAGATAGATGCCCAGGGTAATTAAAGATGAAATCAGCAATTTAGTTACACTGGGTTATCGTATAGACGCTTTATGAACTGCGAAGTTAGGAACTGTGAAATAATGTATATATGTATATAACTTTCTCATTATTTTCTAATTTCATTTCACTTCCTTATCTGGATTATCATTGAAATCATTAGTAAAGTGACCGTTTGATAATCAAAGACGTGTGTTTCGCCCATTCAGGGCTTAATTTTTGTTTAAAGTGCATGCATTTTGAATGAAAAATGTAATTTACTGCATCTTTAACTCACAAAAATGAAATGTTAAGATGGCCGCCACGATACTGAATTAAGTTAAGTGCATCATTTATGTTTATGAATTGACAGGAAATTACACAATCTGACGAAACGCGTTATGCGGTAAATAAACTGTTCTTTTACACAGAAGTAAGGGATTTTGAGCGAGTATACATACTTCTGGGGTTGATGCGGTCCAGGGGACACGAGGGGGCACCTTAACTACAGCAACATGCAGGACATTCGTGTGAGCGACTGTGAGAAGCCCTGCAGTCCGCACCAGCATCTGACTTTCCCCGCATCACTCACCTTGCCACAGAGCAGCATTCTGGGACCTGCAGTCCACACAGCAGCTTCCCGCCAACAGGTGAGCCAGACCTACAAACCACGGGGCGGAGTCAGGTGCTAGCCTATCCGTGTGCGGCAGGACACTCTGAAAATTACCTCTCGCCCACACCCTGCTCATAACTCTAGGCGCTGAAGAAGGCTACCATGCCGAAATGCATCCGCCGACAATGAGGACAGCGTAAATAAAGTGTTTCCTGATTTCCCCTACGTGGCCTCTGCTCTTTTTTGGGGAGTGTTTCGTAATTTGTAGCGCGAATGCCAGAATCGCGCAACAGCGGCCCCTCGCATCCCAAGCTGGCCTGGGACTTACTGGTTACTGCTACCGTGGTCTTTTTTCAATTCAGGGTACTGAAATCCCCAGGCCCAACTCCGGAGTTTGGAGTGAAGATTTAGCAGTGCTGGAACAATTTTGCTCCACCTTGGGCGAGCTGGATTGCCGGACTTGCCCCAGCCATCCTAGTTCCTGTGCTTCTGGGGTTGATGCGGTCCAGGGGACTCGAGGGGGCACCTTAACTACAGCAACATGCAGGACATTCGTGTGAGCGACTGTGAGAAGCCCTGTAGTCCGCACCAGCATCTGACTTTCCCCGCATCACTCACCTTGCCACAGAGCAGCATTCAAGGACCTGCAGTCCACACAGCAGCTTCCCGCCAACAGGTGAGCCAGACCTACAAACCACGGGGCGGAGTCAGGTGCTAGCGTATCGGTGTGCGGCAGGACACTCTGACAATTACCTCTCGCCCACACCCTGCTCATAACTCTAGGCGCTGAAGAAGGCTACCATGCCGAAATGCATCTGCCGACAATGAGGACAGCGTAAATAAAGTGTTTCCTGATTTGCCCTACGTGGCCTCTGCTCTTTTTTGGAGGAGTGTTTTTGGAGGAGTGTTTTGTAATATATATATATATATATATATATATATATATATATATATATATATATATATATATATATATATATATATATATATATATATATGTCGAAAAAGACGCCATCCGACAAGTTTCCATGTTACAGTGGAAAAATAACGCCAGAGCGAAACCACAGCTAAGTGCTTATTTTCTTGGTGCTTTATTTCGTGCTAAATCTTCGGCAGCAATCTGTCATGACGCGTTTCGCCTCACGAAGAGGCTTGGTCACATAATTTGTCAATGACATAGAAGAGGGTATATGTATATATATGTATATATATATATTTATCAATGTGTCCCCACTTCAGATCGGGGAAACATGGTGGCCGCAGGCTAGTGCGGTACGCTCGCTCCACACAGCCCTCTGATGCACCGCAGGACAGCCGGCGTTGAATGCCGAAAATACAGAGTGAATACCCACCAGTGAAGGCTGAGATGCGTAGGACGACCCTGAATTAAGATAAGAGGCTGTTGCTTTGTTTAACCGGGTTTCCACGGTGTTAGGTGCTTTTCTCTCCCCTCTATCGCAGATGTGTTTGGCCGCAGAGGCGCGACCCCTTCCCCCCGCCTCCTTGTTACAGTGGAGACGAGCAGCCGTGGAGCTTCGGCGCGGCCGCATCGCGGCGGCTCGGGGGCTCCTTAGCTTGAGAGCTGGCAGCGGCAGAGGTCAGGGGGCTGCCGTCTCCCAGAGAGTGCCCCCCAGTATTTTTGGTGCTAAACCTGGAGGAGTCACAGGCGAAGAGCCTGCAACTCTGGAAGAGCTCGAAACTCCCGTAGAATCGATAGAACCGGCAGAGCTGTTTGGCAGTAAGGTTGGGGGGGTGATAGGGGCACAGGTGCAAATAAAGCTAGTTCCAAAAAGCAGGCACCAATAAAAAACAGGTAAGAGGTCAGAAATCGGACAAAAAACTACAGGCCCCAGAAAGCACTGCAAGGGTGGAGGAAGGATCAAGTAAAGGAATAGAAGCAGATAGGGGTGGGGTGGAGAAGGCTGCAATTAAGGAAGGCAGAGGTGCTGGTGCTAAGGAGAAAGGTAAAGGTAAAGGAAAAGGAAAAGGAAGAAGAATCAGTGGTAGCCCCCAGAGAGGGGTTATTAACACATACTCGAAGAACAGGATTGTACGAGTTACCCCCTCACTGCGCTCCTTCTTTAAAGTGGTACCTCAGGTATTAGATATTTCACCAGATATAGCGGTACATACACTAAAAGGCACACTGGCATCTATACCCGCGCCCACATCTACACTTGCTCCTTTACCTACACCTATATCCTTCGAGCTTATTGCAACTACAGATTTAGGGATGGCTGAACCCTCTCCCATCCTAAAAGTGGCAGCTGGTGCTGGTGCCGGGGAAAAGATAGTAACAGTACTGAAGGAGGCCCCAATGACATCAACTGTTGATAAAGGCGGGGACGAAGTAGGTGGAAAGGGGGTCGGAAATACCCTCGAGGCCCTCGTTGCGTCAATTTCTTCAATGAGGGAGGAGATAAGATGTGACTTTTTGGTCTCTAAAGCAACCCAAACTGAGATAAGTGCTTCATGTCAGATCCTCGAAAAGAAAGTGGACGGTCTTTGTGAAAGAACGGAGGTGCTGGAGGGTTCGGTGGGGCTCCTGAAGTCCAATTTACAGAATGCTGAGTCCAAAATTCAAAATCTACGGAGAGAGGGGGACGCTATGCGGGAAAGGGTTGAATCATTGGAGAACTATTCACGGCGCAATAATCTTCGGCTCTTGAAGATCCCGGAAGGAAAGGAAGGGGAAAATGTTAAAGCCTTTGTGTCTAAACTATTGAAGGACTCCCTCAATTTGGAAGAGACAGTAGAGGACCTCGAAAAAGATATACAGCAAATACATCGGGACCCCTTCCGGCTAACCCTAGTAGAACTAAATCAAGAAAGATCTTGATTAACTTTCTCACATATACCCTGAAGGAGAAGATCTTAAACCTCGCACTGAAAGCGAAAACATTAAAGGGCCCAGAGTTCACTTTTGAGGTACGGTCCGATCTCTCTAAATCCACTCTAGACAGGCAGTGGGAGCTTGGTCAGAGAATGGAAAAGTTTAGGTCCCTTGGTGGAATGGTGAAGATGCGGTTTCCCGCTTTCTTGCGCATAATATATAACAACAAGATTCACAATATTCGGTCTCCTCCTGAGGCTGATGAGTTGTTGGAACTTATTAGAAGCCATTCTCAGGGTGAGAAATAATATAACAACATTAAGCTTTAATCCTATTTCGTGCTTTAGTTTCAGCCATCGTATGGACATGTACCTTAAGGTTACACCAGAATTTCAGGCTGTGCGTTATCCGTATGATATCTTCCCCAAATTTCCCTATAGGGTTAGTGAGTAGGGGAAAAAGATAAAGGGGGAAAAAAAAGTAGTTAAAAAAAAAAAGCAGTCAAGTATCATTAAGAGGTGTTAATAAAAATAAAAATATTTGAAAACAAAAAAGGGGTGTCCACTTTAACATTAGACATGCTTTTCTTGTTGCGTCTTCTTTGGTAGGCAAACCTGAACGGCCCCGGTGGTTTCAGGCGGTGCAGGAGGGGGAGGGCTGTGAGAGGGCGTAAATCTGGCTATACATCAAGCCAGAGTAAGTGGGGGAGGGTTTCCTAGGAGGGGGGGATGAGGGGTTGGGGGTTAAAAATGGCAAAAAATCCTCATAGATCTTACCTTTTTAAGTTTTTTGCGTGCCCCGGCTGGGGACACTTTCAGCTTCAGTTAGTCAGGTGGTTGAGTTTAGTAACTCAAGAATATGGTTGGAGGTTCGCAAAGGTGGGGGGGGGGGCGGCACTAATATCATGACCTCTGTGCAATATATGACCTGGAATGTCAATGGGCTGCGCGTGAGGAATAGAAGAGGTCGGATCTTACAATATTTGAGAGATTCCCCCGCGCAGATCATTGTCATACAGGAGACACATTTGCTCAAAGCAGAGGTCATTGCATTGCTTAAAAACCAGAGATGGATCGACAAATTTATATCTACGGATCATAATGCAAACATCAGGGGGGTCCTCTTTATTTTTAAAAAATCATGAAAGTTCAGATTTTGGATTATAAGGAGAATCATTCTGGGAGATGGCTTCTACTGAGAATTTCAGTGGATGGTTGGATCTGTATATTAGAGAGCTATTATGGCCCCAATTTAGATGATCCGTCTTATTTGAACACTATTAGAAATCACTTGGTAACCTTCCAAGACCCGATAATTTGGGTAGGTGATTTTAATATTGTGCTTAACCCTAAACTGGATAAATCCACCAATTCCAGAGCTTGCATTTCTTCCAAATCGAGGCAAACCCTTATTGCAATTATGACACAGTTGGGTCTGGCAGACTTGTGGAGGGAAAGGGCGGGCAATAAATTAGGGGTTTCTTTTCAGAACTTCAAATATAACCACAAATCAAGGATTGATTATGCCTTATTTAGCTACTGCCTTAAAGATTCCTTGAATGCAATAGAATACCTCCCTTCTCATTTGTCCGACCATTCGGCTCTTTTGTTCACCTTAAGATCTGATAGGCAGATAAAATATCCATCTTGGTCCTTTGATCGGACTATTTTATTGGAAGATGATGAAGTTAGTTTCCTGGTAGCAGAGACTACATCATTCCTGGAGATTAATCTCGAATCTGCCATTTTGACCACTGTGTTGGAGGCATTGAAAGCTTTTTTGAGAGGTAGTATCACCAACAGAGCCTCTCATAGGCAGAAGATATATAGGGAGAAGATAGTCTGCCTTGAACAAGAAATGAATCTAATCGAGCAGAAGTTTGGTTCCTCTTTGGGTTCACCAGATGATCAGAGGAAGATGGACGAGTTGAAATCACAGCTGGAGAATATTTTGCAAGAAAGAGTGGCTAAAAGATGGGAGGCAAGCAAGATCTCCCACTTTGAATTTGGGGAGGCAGCAGGCAGGATCTTAGCGTGAAAAGTTAAGGCCGACCAAGCTCTTAAATATATAAGGGAAATAAAAGTAGAAGGGGAGGCTGCGGCCAGGATCTCCAATTCGGAGATAGGGAGTGCCTTTTTGGATTTTTTTGAGGGGATTTACAGGGAGGATATTCCCAATGACCAGATGGCAAGGGATATATGGGTTGATGGAATCTCACTGCCGACCCTCTCAACAGTGCAGAGCAATTGTTTGGAGATGGAAATATCGGAGCCTGAAGTGAGCAAAGCCATAGGGCAACTTAAACGAGGGAAGGCGGCAGGCACCGATGGCCTACTTGGAGAAATATATCGAGCATTGGGAGACGTCTTAGTTCCAGTGTTGACGGCCCTGTTTAATGGGATTCTTAGGAAGGGGGAAACTCCCCCAAAATCGTGGGGAGAAGCAACTATCGTTCTGATCCCCAAACCAGGGAAGGTCCCTACTGAGTGTGGGTCCTATCGCCCAATCTCGCTTTTGAATAGTGATTATAAAATCTTTACTACCATCATGTCAGCGAGATTGGGAAGTGTAATTGGTGCAATTATGCATCAAGACCAGAAAGGTTTTATTAAAGGGCGTCAACTATCAGATTTAACATACGACTTGGTGGGGGCAATAGACATCGCTTCAGCTTTCTCCCTTCCATTGGCCACCCTTACGTTAGATGCGACAAAGGCTGTTGACAGGGTCAATTGGCCCTATCTGGTCGCAGTGCTAAAGAAGTTTAATTTTGGTGAGGGCTTTTGTCGAGCCATTACTTTATTGTATGGAGCTCCATCGGCTAGGTTGTTAATCAACGGTGTCCTGTCAGAACCTTTTAAAATCACGAGGGGCACGCGGCAGGGCTGCCCGCTCTCTCCCCTCCTCTTCAATTTGTAAATAGAACCATTTGCACAGGTCTTGCGTGCTGAGGAAAATATTCCTTCTTTCAAATTTGAGGAGTGGGAGAGGCAGGTTGCACTTTACGCTGACGATATCCTCATTTTTACTTCCGATCCGGAAATATAATTTCCTGTTGTTATCAAGAGGGCGGAGGAGTTTGAGCGTATTTCGGGGTACGAAATTAACGCCAGTAAAACAGAGATCATGGCTTGGAATATTCCCAATTTACAGCTGGGTGTGACCATTTCCACCTCCATGCGATACCTCGGATTACGGATTACCCAAGATGTAGGAAATATCGTACAAAACAACCTAGATCGGGTATACAATGAGTGTAAGTGCTATTAAAATCCTGGGCTCATTTACCACTCACCATTTTTGGTAGGGTGAGCCTGATAAAGATGACTATTCTTCCCAAATATACTTTCATCTTTAATACCATCCCCTTGGCATTCGATGCAAAAATATTGGATACGTGTCAGCGAGAGATCAATTCCTTCATTTGGAATTATAAATCTACTAGACTGGCATGCAAGAAGTTGAGGAGGAGGAGGGAAGAGGGGGGGCTCACTCTACCTGATTTACAGTAGTATGCATGGGCTTTTCAGCTGTCCCACGCAAGAATGCTTTTAAAAACACCATCTAGTTTACTGACGGGGACAATATTTAAGGCCATGCTAGTGGGAGCGTACTTGCCAATTGACGGTTTCATGTTTAAATTCGGGGACCAGAAATTCTTCAAAAAAATCAAGTTAAAAATCCTCCAGTCCTTGGCGAAAGCCTGGGCACAGATTAGAAAGAGATTAGGGCTGTCCTATTTCTCAAATTTTGCTCCAGTATGGAACTCTCCGGGTCTACCCTTATGTTTAAAAGACAGCTTGTCTATTCCAGTTAAGGATGCTGGGATAATAAGATGGGGAGAGTTGTTGGTAGAGGGGTCCGTGAGGGCATGGGAGGAGCTACGTGAGCAGGTCGGCCCTGGTCTCTCTAGATTTAAGTTTATGCAGCTGGATAGCTGGGCCAGGGCCCTGAGTCATAAAGGATTATTACTGGGGAAAGCCAGCAATCTGGAACAGCAGCTAGTAGAACGAGGTGGGGGAGGTAAAGAGGTAGCCTTGTGGTACTTGATATTGTTGGATGAGGTTGACCGGGAGTTTGCCCTACCTGACGAGCTGTGGGGGTAAGAGCTAGGCTTTCAGTGTGAGGAGTTATGGTTAAAATCCTCTACTCTCCTTTATAAGATCGCCAAACCGGCATGGCTGAGACGCAATCATCTGTTCACGATTCATCTGGCTTACCTCAGGCCCCTGAGACTATCCAAATTTCTCCAAGATAAGAAATGCAATAAATGTAACCTTATTGAAGCATCAGATATACATATGTTTAAGGACTGCCCTGACATCGGCCGGTTTTGGGAAGAAGTGAAGTCAACTTTGGACTCTATCCTAAACATATCGTTGTCTATCACTTTGCCATTAATAATCTTCGGTTTGGATACTGGTGTCACTGGCAAAGCAAGGTCTTTCTTGTTTTACGCAATTCTCTTGGCCAGGAGGCAAATTTGCAAATTCTGGGTAGAAAAAAACGCCCCATCACACGCAGGCTGGCTGATGTCCCTATATGAAACATCCAAGGTGTACTTGTCCAGGTCAGGTAGCAAATGTAACTTGGCATATTGGGATCTTTTGGTCCAGTGGAGATAGAGTTCGTTTTTTTTTGTGGTTTTTTCCCCCCCGGGTCCTATGATTATGCCTACAACACACCATGGACCTGGTCTCCCCGGTGCGTTATTGGTCCTACAGGTTGAAATATACCTTGATGGAGTCATTGCACGTCCACACCCCTTTTTCTACCCCTCTAGTTTCTATCAGGACTTTTCTGCCACCAAAAATGTAAAATTGTGTCTCGGTGTTAGAGACAATTAAAATCTCAAGTCTCTCCGGGGCAGACAAGTAAGGTGGTTGGCGTTTCTTGAATAGAGGGTAAGGCAAATGAGGACAAAAAAATAAAAAAAATTTGTCCCTACTTCAAAGACGCACTCCATAGCAGATCTAGGAAAAGGAAAAGGCATTTTTAATTCAGAGTTCTTTGTTTGCCTTAGCCATTTCGGACCACAGCTCCTTGATTACAGGCTACCAGGGTGCACGCAGGCATACTCAAAGGCAAAACTTCTCAGCACTTTTTAATTGACATTTAGTAGCTTTCACAGGTGAGTTAACTTGTGTTCATGCTGGGTATGTAGTTCCTTTCAGACAGTGTTCGATCTCTTGTAGACTTTAACTCGAACCATCCAACGACGAAGCTCCCTCCTGGGACACTTCGTGCAGCTTTGCCAATGAACTTTACCTTCTCAGACACTTTTTCTCAGAATTTCTTCTAAGTCCAAAAGGTAAGCACTTACTGGGCCCAATCAACTTCTTGTATCCAAACCACGCTCCATCGTGGTCAGCCATATTATTTGACTTTGACCCAGTCTTGTGAGACTAGATGCCTGTGGTTGGTGCTTTAATCTTTTAGGCGCTAGTTTTTACTACAAACTTTAAAACTTCATAACTCTGGTTCTACTGATTGCATTTTTGTTATTTTGAAGTCAAATATTTATTAAAATGTACCATTTATTTTTAAATTGGTTTGGGGTTTTTCATTTCCCTTTATTACTGTTTGTGAGTTGCATAAATATTCAACAGTACATTGGAACAGTGGCCCCAGTAAACAATTGAATACACATCAAAAATGTTTTAAAAAGGAATGAAAGAACCATGTTATACTTAATGTACAGTGTTGTTTAATCACACTGAACAAACAATAATTCATAACATTTGTTAACACAGTTTAAAACAGTGCCCCAGGAGGAAAAGGGGAAATGTGAGGGTATTGTGATTGAGGTGAGGGTGAAGGAGTGAATGAAACAAAGTGCAATACACAAAATCTATTATTTACAAAACAAGAGGGCTCATATTTAAAGCCAAGTTATTCACAATATATCCAAAAGTTAGATAGCCATAGTTTAAAACAGAAGCACAGTGATTATTCGCTGTTGGTCAAACTGGCTAGTGTAGTAGATGTCGACGTTTCGACCCCTGGAGAGTGGTAGGTTGTTGTGTCCCTTACGCCGGGGTCTTCCTAAGGACAGGAGTGTTGGAGAGGGGGCGGGGTTGGTTGAATGGGGATAGAGCATAAAAACCTAAGAGCTATGAAATTCCATGTAGGACTTGAAATACAACTCAACCAACGGCCTCGACCCAAAAATTTACCATGAAAAGCCTGTGAATTAGGCCTGAAGGGGAGAGTGTGGGTGCGTAGGCTCCAGACTGGCGAGCGAGAACTATTACCTGCAAAAGTAATGTGCAGGTTTAGAATTAGATTAAAGGCCCACCTATACAGCCAAGAAGTGGTTTGGGCCTGGTCAGTAGACTTACTTGAGAGGGTATTGATCCCTGAATGAGTGAAAAAAGGCCATTCCAGATAAATCAGCTGGGCCTTGAAATTCGTTCAATTCTAAAAGTCAATGAAGATAAATGTGAAGAAATTGTTGGACAGGATCCAAAAAATATAGTTTCAAGTTTATTTTATTTGATTTGGTACCACAAATATTTCATGCATAATAATCCATTATTTACACCATTTTGCTAAAATTGTCATTCTAATACAAAGTTAAAAATCATTTAAAAAATTTGTAAAAATTGTAACAAACAAATTCATTAGGCGGTGCTTTACATAAAATAATCGGTTCCTTTGCTGAGTTAATTCCACGTTTGGTATAAACTGGTTGTAAAAACCTCTTTCTTGCCATTACCACTTTCGCATTTGGGCAAATAGATATCAAGTGCTCCAAATCCTGCTCCCCGCCTTCTCACAAATTACACATAGAGCTATCTTTTGAGTGCCATTTAGATGTTACGGTTTTTACAGGTAGTATCCCAAATCGAAGCAGAACAATCGATCTCCTGACCCCATGATATAAATTAAAAATAATATATTGCTGAGGTTTCTTGAAAACTATAGTTTCAGTAAGATTCTTATATAAAGACAGTTTGGAGCAATACAGAGAGTCGAGGTCCAAACTAAGTCTTGGAGTGAAGTGCTTTAAAAAGAGTTTCAACTGGGCTGATGTCCAAACTAGTAACAAGTTGATGTTAGTCTCTGATAACTTAAAAGCAACCCACACATTTTTTGAGAATACATGTTTGGAGGAGTCGCAGTCAAATGTTTCTTTTTTGAGCAGAGATCGAAGCGTTCCTTCTTCCGCGTGAAGGAGATTATACACCCACCTGATGATATTTGCGATTCCTCGGGAATAGGAACTGGTTAGTGAATACTCAAGGCGGAGAGCTTGTACTGGTACAGCCTGCGACACCTTCGTTAACTTCCGTAGGATTTTTCCTTCTTTTAACCCCTTCACTGCGGGGGTTATTCCCCCGCTGTGCTGGGGGGGGAGGGGGCGCGCACAGCGCCCGCAAGCTGACGAGCTGAGCTCGTCATGAGCTTTGGCGCTCCTGTGCTCATGACGAGCTCAGCTCGTCACAGGTGTATTGCCTCCCGTGGAACGCTCAGCACAGGAGGGGAATTCTCCCCGCACCTGAGCGTTCCACGGGCCACGACGAGCTGAGCTCGTCATGAGCACCGCAGCGCCGTGGCTCATGACGAGCTCAGCTCGTCATGAGTGTCCAAGGGGTTAAATCCAAGAAGCTCCATTGGTTTATTGGAATATATTCCAGAGCATATGACAGTACTGGCGGGATCTTAGCGCTATATACCATGAGCAAAGAAGAGAAATGCCTTTGTCCTGATGCTGCATATAACCTTGAGAGAGCTCCCGCGTGTACATCAGATTTCCGGGTCAGATTCAGAGTGTGTGACCGATTTTGAAGAGACTTAGTAAAAATTCTGCCTAAATAGGTATATTCGTTTACCTCTTCCACCTTTTTTCCCCCTAGTGTCCAACTGAATTTTGTGCTCTTTTTCCTTCCTGAAAATGAAACTATTTTTGTTTTTGTGATGTTAGGTATTAGATAATTTTCCACCGTGTAGTTATGCAGTGCATGAAGGCTTCTTTGTAGTATAGTATGTATATTGTGGAAGGCTATTTTTGGTGGAAAGTTGGGTACTTGCTGAAGATATTGAGGCATATCACTGAGGTAAAGGGAAAACAATAGGGGCGCGAGAAGGCATCCTTGTCTAAGGCCGTTTGGGGTCGGGATGGGTCTAGTTAATCCCTTTTCTCTTCCCTTTGGACCTGGCACCAGGTATCTGTGTGCAGTGAGATTAATATACGTAATAGCTGGTCCGGGATGCCCATTTTGCTAAGTTTTCTCCAGAGTGTTCCTCTATCCACTCTGTCGAACGCAGTGGAAAAATCGATGAAAGCGGCATATACTGGCTGGGATTTAATTGTCACGTATTTGTCTAGTATGGTTTGCAGTATTGCAATATTGTCAGTGACCGAATGCTTTGGTCTAAATCCTGCCTGGTATAGAGGAATTAGTCCAGATGAAAAGGCCCAGTTTTTAAGATGATTTAATACCGCTGCCGTAAAGATCTTTCCTGTGGCGTCCAGAAGGGCTATCTGTCTGTGATCCCTTTTTGTGTATAGGTATGATGATGCTCCCTTTCCAAGATTTGGGGATTTCCCCAGTTTTAAAAATGTAGTTGAAGAGGGTAGATAGCATCTTGCTCCATTCTTTGGGGTTGGACTGGAGGACCTTGATTGGAATTTGGTCAGGACCAGTTGCTCCTGTTGTTCTCGCCTTTCTTATATGTATCTCAATAGAAAAAGGGGTAGATGTTACGTTGTTTGATGATTTTATTTCTAAGTTCCTATCGTAATTATGGTCCGTTTTTGAGTTGGTATTTGTTTTATATAAATTAGCACGGTAGAGTTCCCATTCTTTTGGGGGCACCGGAGTGGCTTGTAGTGCTTTTTTTGTGCCAGATTCTTTGGCAAATATGCTCCAATATGCGCGTTGATTGTTTTGTTTCGCTGCTATCTGCAGGTCCACCCAATTTTTGTCTTGGGTTATTCTCTTATGTTTTTCTTTTTCTCTCCTGCGTTGGTTCTTCAGTTTATTGATTTCTACCTGTTTGGACGGGGATTTTCTAGGAACTGTGCTCATCAGTTTATTTAAAAGTTTTGTATTGAAAGCTAACTTTGGCTTTTTGTTTTGGATCTTTGATGATCCCGTTTGCATCAATTTTTCCTGCAGTGTTTGTGTTAATTCTTTTATAACCAATTCAAAATTTATTATTGGGTTTGTGGAGTGCATTACTTGAAGAAGTTGCGTTGAATCAATTATAGAAATTATCTTAATAAGCGTAGCTGAATTCCAAAGGATCCGTCTTTGTTTTGGGTTTACCATAACCGTGCTATACCTATACATAATTTGACTAGCCGAACATAGATGTGTTTTCCCTTCTGTAGATAATTGTAGAATAGCATGGTCGCTACCATGGACAAAATTAATTTTGAGTTTTGAAACGGACCCAAACAAGTCAAGGCTGCAAATCATATAGTCCAGCAATGATGAACTACTAGTTCCCTGTCTCGTATTTGAGGCAGGAATGTCTCCTTCCACATTGCCATTTAATATGATTCCATTTACCATTGGGAGCGAAGCCATTAGGATTTTTCC
This sequence comes from Lissotriton helveticus, assembly GCF_964261635.1. Taxonomy (NCBI): domain Eukaryota; kingdom Metazoa; phylum Chordata; class Amphibia; order Caudata; family Salamandridae; genus Lissotriton; species Lissotriton helveticus. The sequence continues at coordinate 594,159,460 of NC_136070.1, read as the reverse complement.
TCTTTTATCTGCCTTATTTCCTTTAGGGAATAGTGGTACAGAAAATTCCAGCGCCTCTTCTTTGTACTGGAGTGTAGTGGAGAAGTGTGGCTCAATGGTTAGAGCGGCAGACCCTGATCCAGAGGTCTAGCCCGGGACCAGGGTTCAATTCCCCGCCTCGGCGGGGCTTGAGCTCAAAAATTCCACGGACCTGATAATTCTTGCCTCGGTGCCTATTCCACTCTGCAACTCTGGGCAATAGCTTGCTTAATCTCCACAACGGCCCCCACAACGCTAAGGATGCCTGGCCTCCAACTTGGGGGTGCCCAGGAGTGGACACCTCACAGGGAAAGCCAGGATGGGTTCCACAGCGGTATTCGTACAAGCGCCTTGAGACCCTTGCGGGTGAGTAGTGCGCTATACAAGTATCAATTTACATTTACCACTTTGCCCATTTTTGTAATTCCTCGTTGGATAATTTCCCATTAAAGTCACCCATAATGAGAAACGATGGATAGCCTTGGTTTTCAATTATTTGTTCGATGTCCTCTAGTATTTCTACTGCAAGTGCATCCATTTTTACTCCAGGTGGGATATAAACATAAAAAATTTGTAGGTTTTCTAAGGATTCTGAAAAATGTGTCCCACACTTGATCTTAATACATTGATAATTATTTGATTTAGTTGGTATTATTTCTTGGGCTCAGTTGAATTCTTCATTTAATAAAATAGCTATCCCACCTTATGCATGTCCCCGTTCGACCCGTACTGCAGAGATATCATATACAAAATAATTCTCTTGGTTAAAGTTTTGTGTAGTCCATGTTTCTTGTAGGGCCACTATAGCTGGATAGTCTTTTATTAGTTCCTCCATTTTTTCTTTAGTTTTTCCAGCTATGTTCCAGGAGGAGATCGCTAAGCCTGTGCTAAACAGGAGATTTGGAATCTTTGATTTGTTGGTTACTATTCAAAGTCTCAGAAATCCAATCCCATGACTGGTCCCTCTTTGCTATTTCCTTGTTGAGGGTGTTTTTACTCCAAATTTCTCTTTCTCCATTCTTTATGGAGATAAATATATTATCTGTAGCACGGTCTAAGGAATGGATCTTTGTATTTGTCAGTTGATGCGTTTTTTGAGATCCTTTGGTTGTATATCTCACTTCTTGAACTTCGTGGTGTAACACTGGGATCAAATCATAGCCATGTTTGTGGAGAGTCTCACTCTCCATCAATATAATTCCTGGTAAGACTGGAGACCAGAATTCTACAATTGCATTCTTAGTTTTTTCTATATCCTGGAACATAACTAATTTAATTTCATTTCGCGCTAGTGATTGTAGCGGCTGAATCTTTTGGAGTAGACTGATGATTCGGTCGCGATTGAGTGGAGCTTCGTCGGTAGGGAATAATTCTGTGATTTGTAGAAAATTAGATCTAATCTCGGCTACTTGTGGTTCTTTTTTCTGGGTATTTAAAAATCTTTTGGGGATCCCACTTGGTGCCAGACTTGCGGAGCCGTGTATAAAATTTGTTGCCATTGGATTTAATATACTCTGTGAATTAGGATATTTGCTTTGGGTTTTTTCCGGCGACTTCTGGTCCTTTATCTTCGGGATCTGGGGCAGATCAGCTCTTCCTTCATTACCTGATAAATCATTTGGTGGAGGGGTATTGTTCTGAAATTTAATTTTGTTAGCCTTTTTCTTCTTAAATCTTCTTATCGCCTTCCTCTTTTTCAGTTTGATCTTCCTTTGATTTTGCTTCTTATTTATATTTTCTGGGTCCTGTATGTCATCGTTAGTTAGGCCGGTATCGGCATTTACTTTAGGGTGAGATATTACAGGACTATTCAACTTGGAATTGATTTTGCTTTTTGTGAAAATTGGATAGTAGGCCGCAGGGTGATGATGCGATACTGTTTTGATTTCATCCTTAAAAAGGTTTCTAAGTGAATATGTTTTAATGTCTTCCTGCTTGCCCTTAGTTTCAACAGTTGATTTCTTCCCGGTTTGTGTGGCAATTTCTTTTTTCGAAGGGATTGGCAATTTTTTTGTTTCAGCTTTTAAGTTGTCACAGTTTTCAGCTTGACATTTCCCGCAAACTCCTGTTATTTTTGATGATTGTATTTGCTCTTTTTTCTTTTTTTCCACGACTAGGAATTTTAAAATTCCTAGTTGTGTATCCAGCGTTTGGTCAGAGTTCTCCAATATGTTGCCTAGATGGATGAGAACTGATTCCAGGACATTTTGCAAGGTAAACAATGATTTAGATACTGGGGTGTAGTTGTTGGTCACACCTGCAGTTTTAAAGAGAGAGAGATCTGGCGAATTTTCGAGGAATCCCTCTAGAGCTGATGGTTTTTGTGGTGTACTGTTCTGTATATTATCAGTTCCCTTTTGGGGTCCCGTGTGAAATATTAAATCCTTGATGTTAATATCTGGGCATGTGATATTATACTCTTGAGATTGTTGTATTTTAGATGAGTCCGGTATTATTGATCCTGTTTCCATTAAATTCAGAATTGAATCCTCCTGGTCAGTTGGAATACTTTTTTGCGCAACCTCGGGGGTTGTTTGGTTTGGAATTTGAGTTTGATGTATTCCATCTTTTTCGTCCGCAATATTCACTACTATTTCCTTGTTTATCTGTTCTTTTAGTATTTGCCTCTCGTCATCTGGGTTTCATTTTTCAAAATACTTTCTAATCCCAGGTGTTACTGCAGTCTTTCCATTTCTTACCATCTTGTTAGTGCTCTTTCTGATTGCCTCTTCAGTTCCCATCCTTTTCATAAAGATGGTTCTAGATCTTAATTTTTTATAAGCCATTACAGTGTAGTAGAACCCCCAGGTTGGTTTTAATTGAAGGTTAAAAATAGAGAGTTGTTGTCTGGGGGACTTAACTGGGCGTATGCTTTATAAATTATCCCCTTCTGCCCCCTGCTTTTAATCCAGCGTTAGAGAAGCAGCTCTAGCCCAATTCTGATTGATACAGTCACGGAGGTTAAAGCTCCAGGGGCCAGTTAACCGGTGCGCCGCTCATGCAACACCGAAACTAGCACCGTGTTCCGCTATCTAAATCCGTTGCTTCTAGAATTAAATTGTATGAGAAAAACAGCTCAGGACTCCTCGCAACTCCTATTATTCCCGGGAATCTCACGATTATTGTTTTTACCGCTTCCAGGGGGTTATCGCTCTTTTGCTACTACTTGAGGCACCTGCCGCGTCCTAGGGACTTTCCAAGCTCCTGCCACACCGAGGCCCCAAGACACAGCTGGCGCCTCTTACCGCGTCCAGGGGGCTCTCATATCCTCGACCGGTCCAGTGTCGCCAGTCGCTGCTAGTACTCCTAACGCGTCCGGGTGGGATGGCGTGGCTGCCTGCCGCACCTGAGATACCGCTCACGGCTCCTGCCGCGGCGGGGGAGCTCACGTGGCTCACCCGGCTCCGGTCACGCCTAGGGTGCAGCTTGCGGCGCCAGCCGCGTCCTGGGCGGCTTTCGTGGTTCGGTTCACAGCTTTCCTACCGGCACCCAGCACGCTTCCGGGATTCCACGCTTCCTCAGTTGCTCAACAGCGCCAAAGGAAAGAGTCTGTTAGACGTGGAAGCACAAAGAGTTCTGCTTCAGCGCCACTCCACTCTGTCAGGATTGAGCACAGAGTGGAATCTTCAACTGGTCTAGGTGTCACTTTCGAAGGCGTCTGAAACTGCACTAGCGTGTTGAGAGTACTCGGAGTGAAGTACGATAGCAAGGAAAATGGCTTAGTGCAGACCACTTAGTGCACAAAGTCTTCCGCGGCTCACGCCTCCAGTGCCGCGCCGCGCCCGGGGAGCTCCCGCAGCCCTCGCGGTCCTACTCACGGTTGGTGCACAGCTTTCGGCACCTGCCGGCACCCGGCTCCCAGCGGCTGGCGCACTGTTTGCGGCTCCTACCGGCACCCGGCATCCGGCTCTCGCGGCTCCAGCCGCACCCGAGACATGGCTCACAGTTCCTGCGCTTCCGGGATTCCGCGCTTCCGCAGTTGCTCAACAGCGCCCTCTCAATTCCCACTGGTGGAGAGTGGTGCACTGTGTGATCGTCCAAAGAATATATAATAGCAATATCCGTGCTGGAAACAAAAAAAACAACTGATATTCAAAGTTACCTCATGTATTCACTGAATCGGGCAAAAGCAGATCCATTGTCAAGCGTCTCTAAAAATGGAATTGAAAGGATAGAGGTTCCGGTTAGTTAAACCCACTCCAAACAAAGGCTAAAAATAAATAAAATAACTCCGCGCATACTAGAGGCTTAGCGTGCGCATAATGAAGGCTTGCCGCTGCTCAGGAAACTTCTCGGTCTGTGAAGGGGAACCGGAGGACTAAATTCCTGCTGTTTAAATATGCAGGTTTCAAACAGTCAATTACAAGCATGTACGTGTCAACTTGCAGACGCTCACTGCATGTTGGATTATGGTTATACAGACTCCAAACAATTACTAAAAATAGCTGCGCGCATACTAGGGCTTGACGTACGCATAGTGAAGGCTTACCACTGCTCAAGAAATGTCTCGGTCCGTGAAGGGGAACCGGAGGACTGAATCCTGCTGTTTGAATACAGAGGTTTAAACCAGTCAATTACACATGTGTACGTGTCAACTTGCAGACGCTCACTGCATGTTGGAATATGTTAATGCAGAAGTAAGGGAAGACAGACTGTAAGAACGTGCGCCCTGTCAGGAGACTGCTAAATTCTCATTCTAAACTATGAACAAGTCTTGGAAGAAAGAAATTGAAATAAAAAATGAAAATCCATGTCTGCGGGGAAAGGTTTTATGGAAACATGTCGCAGTTCAAGTCCAGGACTGCGATATATGAAAAAGGGGAGTACCATAGGTAACACGTAGTTAGCGGTGGTTTTACTGTACGTAATGCACAAGTTACTACTTGTGTAACGATATATCTGTAAGAGACATTAGTTAGTGATAGATTCCTTACCTTAGAATATCCCCAGGCGTCAGACTGGATGCGGAAAATTTTGCGTAGCAATATCCCTGCGCGCCGGCAGGCGTCGTCCCCGGCTCCACGTCCGTCGTAGGCGTCGTTAGCGCCGGAATGACGTCGTCCGAGTACTTAGACGCCGCACTCGCGCGCTGACGTCAGTTCTGATACACAGCTTTTCCGCGCCAGATACACAGAGCCATGATAGAACCAACACTGGTACCATGAAACTAGGGCCCTGAAAGGGGATGACCTTAACCCTAGATATCGGTTCGCAGAACGAGGAGGATAAGTGGGTCGGTAAGGAATCTATCACTAACTAATGTCTCTTATAGATATATCGTTACACAAGTAGTAACTTGTGCATCTGAAAGAGACACGTTAGTGATAGATTCCTTACCTTAGAATAGATACCCCAGCAATACCAACCCCGGTGGTGGGTCTGCAAACCAATAATCACACCAGAAAGTCCTGGAGGACGGAACGGCCAAAGAAGCCATCCCTCCGGACTTGGCTGTCCAGGCAATAGTGTCTTGCAAACGTGTGCAGCGAGGCCCACGTAGCTGCCTGGCAAATGTCCTGCAAGGGAACTCCTCGGCCCAGGGCAGTAGTAGTCGCCGTGGCCCGAGTAGAATGAGCCCTCAGTCCAACAGGGGGCTCCTTCTTAGCCAAGGAGTAACACGCCTGGATACACAGGATGATCCACCGAAAGATGGTCCGCTTGTGCACCGCCTTTCCCTTCTTAGCGCCCACGTAACCAACAAAGAGTTGGTCATCCACCTGGAACTGGCGTGTGCGATCCAGATAGTAAGAGAGCGCACGTTTTGGGTCCAGACGGTGGAGGCTCTCTTCCTCTTTCGAGGGATGCGGAGGCGGAAAGAAGGTGGGCAAGGTAATGGACTGCCCGATGTGGAAGGCCGTGACAACCTTGGGCAGGAAAGAGGGTCTCGTCCGCAACACAACCTTGTCCGGATGGACAGAGAGGAAAGGAGGTGTAGAAGAAAGAGCCTGGAGCTCACTCACTCTCCTGGCAGAGGTGATGGCAACCAGGAAAGCAGTCTTCAAAGTAAGAAGACGGAGAGGACAGTTATGGAGCATCTCAAAGGGAGCACACATTAGGTAAGTAAGTACAAGGTTCAAGTCCCACTGGGGAATCACGAAAGGAACAGGAGGAAACATGTGTGTGATGCCCTTCAAAAACCTATTTACAATTGGGGACTTGAACAAGGAAGGCTGATCAGGTAGCCTGAAAGGGCAGAAAGGTACCCCTTGATAGTGCCCAGAGCAGAGTCCTGCTGGGCAAGAGAAAGAAGGAAGAGGAGAACCTCAGAAAGGGGTGCAGAGAGTGGATCCACAGCCTTTGCTGTGCACCATGCCACAAATCTGTTTCACCTGCAGGCATATACTGACTTTGTGGATGGACGTCTGGCTGCCAGAATGACATTACAGACTTCAGGAGGCAAGTCAAAAGGCCTCAACTGTCGCCGCTCAATCTCCAAGCTTGTAGGTGGAGACTGGACAGGTTCGGGTGGAGGACCGTCCCCTGCTGCTGCGACAGAAGGTCCTCCCGAAGAGGCAGACGAATCGGGGGATCGACTGACATGCTGAGTAGCTTGGGATACCAGTACCTTCGTGCCCAGTCCGGAGCCACAAGGATAACCTGGGCCCGGTCGCGCCTGATCTTCTTCAGCACTCTGGGCAGAAGTGGTATAGGCGGAAAGGCGTACAATAGACCACAACGCCACTCGCGACGAAAAGCGTCTCTGAGCGAGTGCCGCCTTGGAAATTCCAACGTGCAGAACTGATGACATTGCGCGTTCTCTTCTGTGGCGAATAGATCTAACCAAGGCTCTCCCCACTTCTGAAAGAGACCTTGCGCCACGTCCGAGTTCAGACGCCATTCGTGATCCATCATGCACCGACGGCTGAGTTTGTCCGCCCTGGCATTCAGAGAATCTGCCAGGTGTTGAACCACCAGGGTCACGCCCTGATGTTCCAGCCACTGCCAGAGGCGCAGAGCCTCCTGGCATAGGGTCCACGACCCCACCCCGCCCTGTTTGTTGCAGTACCACATGGCGGTGGTGTTGTCCGTGAACACCTGCACTACACTCCCCCGGACAGAGGGGAGGCATGCCTTCAGTGCAAGTCGGATCGCCTGCAGCTCCAGAAGGTTGATGTGGAGCTGGGACTCCGCCGGAGACCAGAGGCCTCTGATCTCCTCCTCTCCCATGTGGCCCCCTCAGCCCAGGAGGGACGCGTCCGTCACAACCACGTGCTCCGGGTGGGGTAGGGAGAGGGATCTGCCACTGACCCAATCGCGGTCCGTGAGCCACCACTGCAACTGTCTTGCAGTGCCCTCCGAGATCAAGACATGTTCGGACAAGTTGCCCTGATGCTGGGCCCACTGAAACTTCAGGTCCCACTGCAGAGCCCGCCTCCGCCACCGGGCTTGATGCACCAGAAGAATGCAGGAGGCCATCAGCCCCAGAGTCAACCTGACCGAGACTCGGGATAAAGGCTGAAAGATCGGAATCAGAGCCTGAATATCCCAAACCCGCTGTTCGGGAGGATAAACCCGAAACTGCGCCGAGTCCAGAACCGTTCCGATGAAGAGGAGCTTCTGAGAGGGACACAGGTGTGACTTCGGCACGTTGATGGAGAACCCCAGTAGGTGCAGGAGGTCGGCCGTAGTCTGGAGGTGGCTGACGACTGTCTGGGACGAGCCCGCCTTCAACAACCAGTCGTCGAGGTAGGGGAAGACTGACACCCCTAACCTGCGCAGATGAGCTGCGACCACCGCCATCACTTTCGTGAACACCCGTGGGGCGCTGGTAAGGCCGAAGGGGAGCACAGTAAACTGAAAGTGCTCGTGGCCTACCGTGAACTGCAGGTAACGCCGGTGGGTCGGCAGGCCGGGGATGTGAAAATAAGCATCCTGCAAGTCCAACGCTACCATCCAGTCTCCAGGGTCTAGGGCAGCTAAGACCTGAGCCAAAGTCAGCATCTTGAACTTCTCCTTCCGGAGGAAGCCGTTGACGTTCCGCAGGTCCAAGATAGGGCGTAGGCCCCCTTTGCCCTTCTTGGGTACCAGAAAGTAGTGGGAGTAACAAACACACCCTACTTCTGGCCCAGGAACGCGCTCGATGGCCACCTTGGCCAAGAGGGCCGTGACTTCCTCTTGCAGAAGTTGCAAGTGATCCCCCGACACGTGGTGGAATTGCGGTGGCCTAGCTGGAGGGGTCGCCTCGAAGGGGAGGGAGTAGCCCCTTCGGACGATTTGCAGCACCCACCTGTCCGATGTGACAGTGCGCCACTGGAAGAGGTGATGGCGAACCCTGCCCCCCACTGGCGTCACATGGGCCTGAAAGCACGGACTAAGAGGGTTTTAAGGCAGGTGCTGCGGGGGAAGGTGTGGACTGGCCTCGCCGTTGTCCCCGACCGCCGCTATGGCGGTTTCCACGGCCGCCACCGCGCTGTTGAACATTCTGCGGTGCGTGGCTGGCAGCACAAGTGGGGGCGCCCCTTCCGTGGCCACGAAAGGAGCGAAAGGCACCCGATTGCTGGCATGGGGCCGAGAGGCCCAAGGACTTGACCGTAGCCCTGGAGTCCTTAAAACGCTCAAGCGCATGATCTGCCTTGTCGCCAAAGAGGCGACGGCCATCGAACGGCATGTCCAGAAGACTGGCCTGGACATCGGCTGAAAAGTTGGCGGACCTCAACCTGATGCGTGGCGTCGAACCGCCACCGTCGTTGCCATCGCCCTGCCCAGTGAGTCTGTGGTATCCAGCCCACACCGGATGGAAAATCGCGCTGCATCTCGACCCTCCGCAAGGGCTTGGGTGAGTTTTGCCCGGACCTCCTCCGGACATTGTGGCAGCACGTCCGCGACTGTGTCCCACAGGGTGTGGGTGTAGCAGCCCAAGAGGCATGCGGTATTGACTGACCGCAGTCCCAAACTCAGGGACGAGAACACCTTCTTCCCGAATTGTTCATACCTCTTGGATTCCCGATCGGGCGGAGCCGCCGGGAATGCGGTCTGGGAAGTGGAGGCCTGGATGACAGGCTCTCGGGGGTGGGATGGGTGGACAAAAAGCAAGGGTCGCCCGGGGCTGGGCGGTAGCATCTGGCACGTTCCTATCCACAGGCGGACCTGTGGCGGGCTTGGACCAAGTGCCCACAAGAATGTCACACAAGGCCTCATTAAACGGCAGCAGAGGCTCAGTGGAGTTTGCTTGCGGTTTAAGGACCTCAGTGAGGAGGTTAGTCCTCACGGCCGCGACAGGGAGCTCAAGGTGTAAGGCCTTGGCTGCCCGCGTCAACACTACACTGTAAGCAGCCCCCGCCTCCGTAGCCACGGTGGGAGGGGAGACAAATCCAGTGTCTGGCGAAGTGTCAAGTCCACTGGCCTCCCAAAGCTCATATGTCCAGTCCTGTTGAGACAGGCACTCCTGTGCCAGAGGGTCCACAGACCCCTCCCAATCACCCTCGTCACCCATCTCCTGCAGTTCAGGGTCAACAGATGGGGCCGGTTCGTGGAAATAGAAATCTCCAAACGACGTCGAGAGCAGCGCCCAGGGGCGCCGCTCAGGTGCCGGAACCGGATCGAGGGTAGGATCGGGGACGGCGTCCATAGTAGGCGCCGGGGGCGACACCCGCAGGGCCGGCGCCGGTGAGGTTGACCGGCGACGACCCGGATCCGTAAGCGGATCTAGTGAGGGCCTGCGGCGCCGGGACCGAAGTCGCCGGCGGCACCGGGGCCGAAGCACCCGACGGCGTCGGAGCCGAAGCACCCGACCCGCTAGGCCCTCCAGTCGGGGCCGTTAGGCCCGGAGGCGCCAAGGAACCAGGCTGAGGAGGGAGGGACCTCATGGCCATGAGGTACCGCTCGACCTCCTCTGGCGTCGCATCATGCCCAGGGACCTGAAGGTGTGTGGGGCAGGCGGCGACGTCCGCGACTCCGTCAGAGCCGCGTGGGTGGTGTCACCCGAACCCCCGGCCGCATCGCGCGAGCGTCGGGGTGGGTCGGAGGAACGATGACGTCTCTCCGACCTCTCATGCCTCTTACCTGAGGACTTGGATCCTGACGACCGATGTCCACTCCCGGAGCTGCGAGGACTCTGACCCCGCGACCGGTCCCTCGACCTCCTGTGGGACCGGAACATGGAGCGGCACGGGGCCGACTGCCGGAGCTCAAGTCGCTTGCGGGACCACTCCCGCCTAGCTTTAGACATCAGGGCCCGGCAGTCGGAGCAGGTGCGGTCGTCGTGGTCGAGGCCTAAACACTTGAGACACCGGCGATGGGGGTCGGTAACCGACATCAGTCGGTCGCACTTGGCAAAGGGTTTAAACCCGGGCATCCCTACCGGCACCGTCGGAGTCGAAGACTCGAGTAGAGAAATGATCAAAAAGATCAAAAAGTTTAGTCAAAAAATGACTAGGGGTAGAGCTTCTCCGGATCTGCGCTAGCTGGCGCGGAAAAAAGAAGAACTGACGTCAGCGCGCGAGGGCGGCGTCTAAATACTCTGACGACGTCATACTGGCGCTAACGACGCCGACGACGGACGCGGAGCCGCAGACGACGCCTGCCGGCGCGCAGGGGTATTGCTACGCAAAAAATTTCGGATCCAGTCTGACGCCTGGGGATATTCTAAGGTAAGGAATCTATCACTAACGTGTCTCTTTCAGATAATGCGGGCCCAATCACATTGATGTGGTGAACAGCCCTGACGTGTTGTTAAATTCTGCGATGGTGTATTGCCTAAAAACATCATTACATTATTCTGTATTCTGAATTTATACACCCATGTGTACATGTCAAATTAACAACGTCTTGCAATAAAGACATAATTCACATACACAACCATGGGGAAACTCACCACATAATTCTCAACAAACATAATAAAGCGATAAATAATGAATGGACACATGTTCAGACATACATGAATACACATTCCATTATATTTACTAAATGTCGGGACACACGTGTTATACCTATATAGGGGAGAGACAGAGATTAAGATTCACACACCGAGCATGGATTATCTACATTAGGGCATACAATCAAATACATCAGGACATGTGTTGTACCTGGATTGGAGAGAGACAGAGTTTCAGATGTGCATAATGCGCAGGAAATGTTTACATTAGACTTAAGTATAGATATCAGTGCGCAGTGATCTGTGTGGTCACTCTCGTGTGAGACATGCTAATTGGGCATTATTAACTTCGGATTCGTTCAAACCGTTCTGGATGGAGTCTAGAAGAGACATCCATTTACATTCCCTTACATTTAGGATCGTTCCAATGTTACCTCCCCTAGGGCCAAGGGAGGCCTTCTCAAGAACCACCCAACGTAGTTTGTCTCGGCTGTGGTCTGCATTTCTGAAGTGTTCAACCAAAGGTGCACCCTGGACCCCACATCTTATTCGACTGCAATGCTGCAGGATCCAGGCCTTCACTTTCTGTTGTGTTTGACCTACATATACACGGTCGCATGGACACACAATGCCATAGATAACATTTGTCGAGTTGCAGTTTGTGAGGGACTTCAAAGTAATCACATGATGTTTATATGTAAATTCTTTGGTTTGGATTGTTGTTTGGCATGCCTTGCACTGCCTGCACTTGAAGTGCCCAAGCGTAGGTGGTAGATTCCACAAATATTTAACACACTGCCTCGAAGTTAAACCTGACTGCTTTTTGCGCCAAGCTACCCAGAGTTAAGCACAGGTTAGTTTAGTGACTTTTTGTGGCTCACCCTGCAAGGGATTGCGGCTGTTGCTTTACCAGGGCTCTTGCCCCGGTCAATCAACAACCCAATTTCTCTGAAAAAGCACAAAGGTTAAAGTGACATTAGAGTTAGGTATGGTAATATTATCCTACACTACATTAAAAAAAAACTCAGACCAAGAGTGAAAAAAACGAAAGATAAAGTGACATTATAGTTAAGTGAAAATGTCAGTTTAAGCGTAACATTTTCAAGTAAAGAAAATGAATTTCACCAGTTATTTCAGTAACTATAACTCACACCCCGCCATGTATGGTCATCAATGATGTAATTTCAGATTTTATCAATGATCTTACAGAACATTTGATAAGTGATGTAATATGTGATGTCATAAGCAGTGCGTAGCGTGGGGTTGGCCGCCCGGACTGGATTTCAGCCAGCCCCAATGCCCAACCCCACGGGTGGCAACCCCTACGGTACACAGCCTTTGGCTGTGCGCAGTGTTGGGTTGGTCACAGCCAACCCTCAATCGCGAGTGGCCCTTGGCCTTGCACAGCATGAGGTTTAAAAAAACAGCTGGAGTCTTGTCAGGCTCCCGAGCCTAGGATGCACAGCGATGATGACTGTAAGCCATATAATGTCGTTCAAACACTTTTCTCCATATTCAGTCCAATTTAATTAATCAATGATTTCAAAGTAATCCATGGTTTTATGAACATTTCTGTTTCCATTCTTCACTGCAGTTCGACAAGTGCCTTCCAGGGTTTACTCCTGTTACACACAGAGATTCTAAATGTCACATAGTCGAACATAGAGAAGTAAACCCCACTGCATTTCGGGCAATTATTACCCTTCTTCAGGGGTAACTATAATAAAATCTGAGTAAAACTATACTTTGTACATGTACACTCCTTGCACATTAAAAAAACAAAAAAAACAACTCCTAACCCTTGGTGTCTGAGGTTTGCGAGAGGCACGCTTTCTAGGTAAAGATCTACCTTTCGCCAAACTTGGTGTAATTCTGTTCAACCTTCTGAGCTGTAGCACTGTTCAAAAATCCTTATGGAAATTTCATGGGAAAATTGAGTTTTGGGTAGGGGTGGGTGGAATTATTTTATCCCGCCGGCGGAATTGGAGGAATTTAGGGGCATATTATCAAGCGGCAGCGATAATTATCGCTGACTGCTCTGAGCAAGATTTTTTTTATCGCTGGCTATTGCTGGCAATTATCGCCATGCTATAGCATAATTTTTCAGCGATAGCAGTGTTTTCCATGGAACATCGCTGGTTTTCCAGCAATGTTCCATGGAAAACGGCGATAACCTTGCTAATACGGCCCTGTGGTCGTATCAGCATAATCCACCCCCATTGTTAGGTATAGGTAAGTCTGCATTTTTGCAGACATTAGTTTTTGGACCGCGGTTTTCGAAAAAAACTAACTTGAAAAAATGCATGGGCCTCCTTGTAAATATCGCAATGTACATTTCGCGATATTTTACAAGGTAGTCCGTCAGGGGTACGCCCAGTGACGCCCAGTTTGCATCTCATTAGAGATGCGAAGTTAGGCATGCTGGAAACGGAAGCTAAGTCAAGGAAACACGCGCTAGCGCGTCCTTGATGATATTGCGATAAGATTATCGCCGCATTTCGCCCGAAAACGGACGCTAAAGAGGCGATAATGTTATTGCAAGCTCTTGTTAATATGCCCCTTAGTAATTCTGCATTACTGGGAATTACTAATGAATGCCACAGGTCCGCCAGCAGAATTTATCTGCACTGTTTGGTTTTTACATAGGACTGGAGGAGGGAACAATCCCTCCATCTTTAAACAAGCATTGGAAATGCAATAGGTCTCGCAGCATTAGAGTTAGTGCATTTAGAATTGTTTATGGGTTTTTTGTTGTAAATCTTTTGCATTTTTATTTTTTTTTGCCAATGCTAAAGAATTACAAATCAAAAAAGCAATAAACAATTGTAAAAGCTGTAACTAAAAATCCTACGAGACCTATTGCACTGTGTGAGGGTGAGGTGTTGAGGGTGAGTGAGGGTGGGGATGAGTGAGGAGTTGAGTGTGAGTGAGGTGTTGAGGGTGAGTGAGGTGTTGAGGGTGAGTGAGAGTGAGAGTGAGTGTGGGTGAGGGTGAGGGAGGGTTATTGCGAGTTAGGATGAGGGGTTGAGGGTGGGTGATGGTGAGGGTGAGGTGTTGAGGGTGAGTGAGGATGAGTGAGGGTGAATGAGGAGTTGAGGGTGAGTGAGGGTGAGTGAGGGTGAGTGAGGGTGAGTGAGGGTGACTGAGTGTGAGTGAGTGTGAGTGAGGGTGAGTGAGGGTGAGTGAGAGTGAGTGAGGGTGAGGTGTTGAGGGTGAGTTGTTGAGGTTGAGGTTTTGAAGGTGAGGTGTTGAGGGTGAGGTGTTGAGGGTGAGGTGTTGAGGGTGAGGTGTTGAGGGTGATTGAGTGTGAGTTAGTGAGGGTGAGGTGTTGAGTGTTAGTGATGGTGAGGTGTTGAGGGTGAGTGAGGGTGAGGGTGAGTGAGGGGGAGGGGGAGGCGTTGAGGATGAGTGACGTGTTTAGGGTGAAGTGTTGAGGGTGTGGGTGAGGAATTGAGGGTGAGGGAGGGTGAGTGTGGGTGAATTGTTGAGGGTGAGTGATTGAGGGTGAGGTGTTGAGGCTGATGTTTTGTGGGTGAGTGAGGGTGAGATGTTGATGGTGAGTGAAGGTGAGGTGTTGGGTGAGGCGTTGAGGGTCATTGAAGTTGAGGGTGGTTGAGTGAGGATGAGTGAGAATGAGGGTGAGTGAGGAGTTGAGGGTGAGTGAGGGTGAGGTGTTGAGGGTGAGTGAGGGTGAGTGAGTGTGTGATGTTGAGGGTGATTGAGGATGAGTGAGAGTGAGGGTGAGTGAGGATTTGAGGGTGAGGCGTTGAGGGTGAGGTGTTGCTGGTGAGTGAGGGTGAGAGTGATTGAGTGTGAGTGAGTGTCAGTGAGGGTGAGGTAGCGTCTTACTGATTGCCCGTGAAAAGCCCAATTATCTTCTTATATGTGAAAAAGAATGAAATGCGATAGGTACATTTTACAAAAAAAATTGTGAGCTTATGTGTTGTATTTATTGTTATAAAATAGCACTCGCTCGGTAGGGAGGCTACTTCAGAGCTGATAAAAACAGAATTATACATTTAATAAACTGTCATTTTTTGTCCTGTGTGTTTAAGCGTAGTTGAGACATTGACAGCACGAGTCTGAAATATAAATGAAAACAACGCAGCAGGACCCGGCGCCTTTTCATCCCTAAAAGTATTTACCATTTGAGGAAGGACAAGGCGCGAACCCGAAATGCATCGAGGGGTGTGATGTACAAGTTGCCTATCTAGAATGTGAACGATTGTCCGATAAAGTATTTCAATCAATCATGCAATAGAAGTATAGAAAATTATTTTCAGCAAAGAAAAGACAAATGCACCAGTTTACGTTGGGATGACTGAATGCCAGCCACGGATACAAGAAAATTTATCAGGGATTCCAGGCTGCAATCGCGTAGAGTGTTAGGGGGTGTGAGGGGGGGAGGATGAGTGAAGTTATTTGCGTAAGAGAGTGTGTGAGTGTGTTAGTGTGAGGGTGAGTAAGTGTGTGTGAGGCTGAAGGTGTGTGATGGTGTATGAGGGAGATGTTGTTTTAGCGTTACTGAGCGTGTGTGAAAGAGTGTGATAGTTTTGTTGTGTGAGGGTGATGTTAAGAGTGTGTGTATATGTTAATAATAATTAAGTAATGTGTTGTTTGTAACTAAAGGTGTCCCCTTTGTATTACTTCAGTCTTATGTGTATATTAGTATGTAATTTTAAATGTGTATGTATTGTACTAACTATGTGTATGTTTTGTAACATGTTTGTGTAGTCTCGTTTTTATTTTTTTTTTAAAATGGCCGACGTATAGCGTCACGTCGACGTCTGCTATGTTTAGCGGTCTAGTTTATTTTTGAGTTGTGTGTGTTTTTTGTTTACGTATTTTTCTAGCCAATCGGAGCGCGACGTTTTTGACGTAGCGTTCCGATTTGCATACGTCAACCGTTGAATTCCCCATTGATCGAGAATGTTGGTGCGCGGAAGGCGTGTTCTTGTCCCGGTGGTGTTGCTGCGTCGTTTGACAGGTAAGAATGTATTCCTAAGTTTATTTTAATGTAATGTAATGTAGTATATATACTATGTAAAATTTAAATACTTGCTAAATTTATTTAATTCACTCGTAATATTTGTAAATGTTTGTAATGTAACATAAAGTAGTGTTTTTTATTGGCGATGTGTAATGCATATGTTTTGTTAAACTGTAATGTAATGTATTAATGTCCTTTTTTTGGTAATTTGACATACAAAAGGGGTTTGTTTCATTTCGAAGTGGTAAATGTGTTGTAATATATTGATGTAAGTTGTTTTTTTATTATTTTTTTGTGTGATGCTGAAGTAGTCGGATAATTTGTTATTGACGTACTTGAAGTATGAAATGAAACTTTGTGTCTTTGCTGACTGTAGTATTTTTAGCAATGTATGAACGACATGTACAGTGAACTAATGTATTTTTCGTTAGATTTTTGTGACTGACTCTTTCTATGTTCGTAATATGTTTTATTGTATTTGAACTAATTCCGTCTGGATAAATGCTATTGTGTTAAGCGTTTCTTTTTTTGTGTAAATCTCGACTATTGTATTCAATGCGTCCCATTTTCCGGATGAATCGTTCTTGTTTATTTCCCTCTGAAAAATGTGATTGTTTCTGAATTTTTGTTTATTTCGTCATATTTGCTTTATATTAGACGGAATTCCGTGAGAAGAAGTGCTATTGTTGTATGCGTCCGGTTTTTTGTGTAACTGTTGACTACTGTCTTTAAACCGTCCCATTCTCCGGATGAATAGTGCTTGTTTATTGCCCGGCGAAAAAGTTGCCTGTTTCACTTGTGTCTTTGTATCTCCTCGTCCTCGCTTCCTGCCACATATTTGTATTTGTTTCCTTTGTGTAATATTGTTGTAATATCGTACGAATTAAATTTACTTTTTGGCCCGAAGACTGATTAACATCCTTGCATCCTTTTAGGTCAATGATGTTAAGTTTTTTTTGTGTCTAACGTATCTGATGCTATACTCCGTCGACCCCCTTGTTTTCCGTCCTGAAATTTCTTTATGTGTAAGAAAATGGCCTAACATTCCTCAAATTGCAGAGTGGGTGAATGCTGCAGAGTGGGTGAATGCTGCAGAGTGGGTGAATGCTGCAGAGTGGGTGAATGCTGCAGAGTGGGTGAATGCTGCAGAGTGGGTGTATGCTGCAGAGTGGGTGAATGCTGCAGAGTGGGTGAATGCTGCAGAGTGGGTGAATGCTGCAGAGTGGGTGAATGCTGCAGAGTGGGTGAATGCTGCAGAGTGGGTGAATGCTGCAGAGTGGGTGAATGCTGCAGAGTGGGTGAATGCTGCAGAGTGGGTGAATGCTGCAGATTGGGTGAATGCTGCAGATTGGGTGAATGCTGCAGATTGGGTGAATGCTGCAGATTGGGTGAATGCTGCAGATTGGGTGAATGCTGCAGATTGGGTGAATGCTGCAGATTGGGTGAATGCTGTCTATTGGGTGAATGCTGTCTATTGGGTGAATGCTGTAGATTGGGTGAATGCTGTAGATTGGGTGAATGATGGAGATTGGGTGAATGATGGAGATTGGGTGAATGATGGTGAGTGGGTGAATGATGCAGAGTTTCTGAAAGATGGATAGTGTGTGAATGATGGATAGAGTGTGAATGATGGAGAGGCAGAGTGCTGTTGCGTTTTTGAGTGTTAGTGTGTGTAACTGAGGGTGAGTCGTTGAGGGTGAGTGAGGGTGATGTTGAGTGAAGGTGAGGGTGAGGTGTTGAATGGTATTGAGGGTGAGGGTGAGGTGTTAAGGGTGAGTGAGTGTGACTTGTTGAGGATGAGTGAGGGTGAGTGAGGTGTTAAGAGTGAGGTGTTAAGGATGAGATGTTGAGGGTGAGTGATGGTGATGTTGAGTGTAGATGAGGGTGATGTGTTGAGTGTGAGTGAGGGTGAGTGATGGTGAGGGTGAGTGAGGGTGTGGAATTGTGGGTGAGGTGATAAGGGTGAAGTTAGTGAGGGTGAGGTGTTGAGGGTGAGGGTCTGAGGGTATGCTGTGCTGTACCTGCTCCGTGTGTGAGGGAAGCTTGCACTGTTGCCGCCTGTGCTGTACCTGATGTATGTGTGATGAAAGCTTGCACTGCTGCTGTCGGTGCTGTACCTGTTCCATGTGTAAGGGAAGCTTGCACTGCTGTTGGCTGTGCTGTACCTGCTCCGTGTTTGAGTGAAGCTTGCATTGCCGTTGCCTGTGCAGTACCTGCTCCGTGTGTGATGGAAGCTTGCACTGCAGCTGCCTGTGCTGTACCTGATGTATGTGTGAGGGAAGCTTGCACTGCTGCTGTCGGTGCTGTACCTGTTCCATGTGTAAGGGAAGCTTGCACTGCTGTTGCCTGTGCTGTACCTGCTCCGTGTTTGAGTGAAGCTTGCATTGCCGTTGCCTGTGCTATACCTGCTCCGTGTGTGATGGAAGCTTGCACTGCAGCTGCCTGTGCTGTACCTGATGTATGTGTGAGGGAAGCTTGCACTGCTGCTGTCGGTGCTGTACCTGTTCCATGTGTAAGGGAAGCTTGCACTGCTGTTGGCTGTGCTGTACCTGCTCCGTGTTTGAGTGAAGCTTGCATTGCCGTTGCCTGTGCTATACCTGCTCCGTGTGTGATGGAAGCTTGCACTGCTGCTGTCGGTGCTGTACCTGTTGCATGTGTAAGAGAAGCTTGCACTGCTGCCGCCTGTGCTGTACCTGATCTATGTGTGAGGGAAGCTTGCACTGCTGCTGCCTGTGCTGTACCTGCTCTGTGTGTGAGGGAAGCTTGCACTGCTGCCGGCTGTGCTGTACCTGATGTATGTGTGAGGGAAGATTGCACTGCAGCTCTCGGTGCTGTACCTGTTCCATGTGTAAGGGAATGCTGTTGCCTGTGCTGTACCTGCTCCGTGTTTGAGTGAAGCTTGCATTGCCGTTGCCTGTGCTGGAGCAGCTCCGTGTGTGATGGAAGATTGTGAGATCTGGCATAACGGAAGGATTGGTAGTGCGTGCACAGTTTTTTTTTTTGTTTGTTTATTGTTGTAGTGAAAAGTTTTATGTATGCACTGTGTATGTTCTCTTTGTGTGTTTTCTTTTTTATATTTTCTTTATTTCAGGGAATGAGCTGCTACGATGGACAGGTAATGACAAATTAATTTGCATAATATTGAAGCGTGTCTTTGTGACTTTTATACTTTTGTTTATTGATTTGCTTATTGTAAAGCTAATGTAATTATTTTATTAGGTCTCTCTGCTCGCATGTACTTTCTGCCTGGCTTCTTGCATTTGATTTTTATTTTATCAATGGCTGCTATTTCGGTGTATTTGTTGCCATGGATTGTGTTCCGTTTTGCCGTACGTGTTTTTTGGTCGCACTTGGCTTGTGTATACGTTTCTAAAATTATTTAGTGTATGTAATTAAAAGTTTTTTTTTTTCTGTTCTAGTAAAGGGTATTACGCAATGTATTCCCTTTACGTTTGTTACGTAAGGGATGTTAGCGTTCTATTTTTTAATTGATGGTGATGTAATTATGAGCGTTACGTAATTTTTAGCCAATCGCAGCTCTACGTTGTGTGACGTAGCGTTGCATTTGACATGCGTCAACGGGGCTTTTTCCAAATTGATGTGAATGTTCGTGCGGTAAAGGTGTGTTATTCCTCCGTGTTTGTTGCTGCGTCGTTGCGTGTGTGAGTGGCGTGTGTGAGTGGCGTTGCGTGGCTGAGTGGCGTTGCGTGGGTGAGTGGCATTGCGTGGGTGAGTGGCGTTGCGTGGGTGAGTGGCGTTGCGTGGGTGAGTGGCGTTGCGTGGGTGAGTGGCGTTGCGTGGCTGAGTGGCGTTGCGTGGCTGAGTGGCGTTGCGTGGGTGAGTGGCGTTGCGTGGGTGAGTGGCGTTGCGTGGGTGAGTGGCGTTGCGTGGGTGAGTGGCGTTGCGTGGGTGAGTGGCGTTGCGTGGCTGAGTGGCGTTGCGTGGCTGAGTGGCGTTGCGTGGCTGAGTGGCGTTGCGTGGGTGAGTGGCGTTGCGTGTGTGAGTGGCGTTGCGTGTGTGAGTGGCGTTGCGTGGGTGAGTGGCGTTGCGTGGCTGAGTGGCGTTGCGTGGCTGAGTGGCGTTGCGTGGCTGAGTGGCGTTGCGTGGGTGAGTGGCGTTGCGTGGGTGAGTGGCGTTGTGTGGGTGAGTGGCGTTGCGTGGGTGAGTGGCGTTGCGTGGGTGAGTGGCGTTGCGTGCCAGAGTGGCGTTGCGTGCCAGAGTGGCATTGCGTGGGTGAGTGGCGTTGCGTGGGTGAGTGGCGTTGCGTGGGTGAGTGGCGTTGCGTGTGTGAGTGGCGTTGCGTGTGAGTGGCGTTGCGTGTGTGAGTGGCGTTGCGTGGCTGAGTGGCGTTGCGTGGCTGAGTGGCGTTGCGTGGCAGAGTGGCAGTGCGTGGCTGAGTGGCGTTGCATGTGTGCGTGGCGTTGCGTGTGTGAGTGGCGTGTGTGAGTGGCGTTGCGTGGCTGAGTGGCGTTGCGTGGGTGAGTGGCGTTGCGTGGGTGAGTGGCGTTGCGTGAGTGAGTGGCGTTGCGTGGGTGAGTGGCGTTGCGTGGGTGAGTGGCGTTGCGTGGCTGAGTGGCGTTGCGTGGCTGAGTGGCGTTGCGTGGCTGAGTGGCGTTGCGTGGGTGAGTGGCGTTGCGTGGGTGAGTGGCGTTGCGTGGGTGAGTGGCGTTGCGTGGGTGAGTGGCGTTGCGTGGGTGAGTGGCGTTGCGTGGGTGAGTGGCGTTGCGTGGCTGAGTGGCGTTGCGTGGCTGAGTGGCGTTGCGTGGCTGAGTGGCGTTGCGTGGGTGAGTGGCGTTGCGTGTGAGTGGCGTTGCGTGTGTGAGTGGCGTTGCGTGGGTGAGTGGCGTTGCGTGGCTGAGTGGCGTTGCGTGGCTGAGTGGCGTTGCGTGGGTGAGTGGCGTTGCGTGGGTGAGTGGCGTTGCGTGGGTGAGTGGCGTTGCGTGGGTGAGTGGCGTTGCGTGCCAGAGTGGCGTTGCGTGCCAGAGTGGCGTTGCGTGCCAGAGTGGCGTTGCGTGCCAGAGTGGCGTTGCGTGGGTGAGTGGCGTTGAGTGGGTGAGTGGCGTTGCGTGGGTGAGTGGCGTTGCGTGGCTGAGTGGCGTTGCATGGCTGAGTGGCGTTGCGTGGCTGAGTGGCGTTGCGTGGCTGAGTGGCGTTGCGTGGGTGAGTGGCGTTGCGTGGGGGAGTGGCATTGCGTGGGGGAGTGGCGTTGCGTGGGTGAGTGGCGTTGCGTGCCAGAGTGGCGTTGCGTGCCAGAGTGGCGTTGCGTGCCAGAGTGGCGTTGCGTGCCAGAGTGGCGTTGCGTGCCAGAGTGGCGTTGCGTGCCAGAGTGGCGTTGCGTGGGTGAGTGGCGTTGCGTGGGTGAGTGGCGTTGCGTGGGTGAGTGGCGTTGCGTGGGTGAGTGGCGTTGCGTGGCTGAGTGGCGTTGCGTGGCTGAGTGGCGTTGCGTGGCTGAGTGGCGTTGCGTGGGTGAGTGGCGTTGCGTGCCAGAGTGGCGTTGCGTGCCAGAGTGGCGTTGCGTGCCAGAGTGGCGTTGCGTGCCAGAGTGGCGTTGCGTGGGTGAGTGGCGTTGCGTGGGTGAGTGGCGTTGCGTGGGTGAGTGGCGTTGCGTGGGTGAGTGGCGTTGCGTGGGTGAGTGGCGTTGCATGGGTGAGTGGCGTTGCGTGGCTGAGTGGCGTTGCGTGGCTGAGTGGCGTTGCGTGGCTGAGTGGCGTTGCGTGGGTGAGTGGCGTTGCGTGGGTGAGTGGCGTTGCGTGGGTGAGTGGCATTGCGTGGGTGAGTGGCGTTGCGTGGGTGAGTGGCGTTGCGTGGCTGAGTGGCGTTGCGTGGGTGAGTGGCGTTGCGTGGGTGAGTGGCGTTGCGTGGGTGAGTGGCGTTGCGTGCCAGAGTGGCGTTGCGTGCCAGAGTGGCGTTGCGTGCCAGAGTGGCGTTGCGTGCCAGAGTGGCGTTGCGTGCCAGAGTGGCGTTGCGTGGGTGAGTGGCGTTGCGTGGGTGAGTGGCGTTGCGTGGGTGAGTGGCGTTGCGTGGGTGAGTGGCGTTGCGTGGGTGAGTGGCGTTGCATGGGTGAGTGGCGTTGCGTGGCTGAGTGGCGTTGCGTGGCTGAGTGGCGTTGCGTGGCTGAGTGGCGTTGCGTGGGTGAGTGGCGTTGCGTGGGTGAGTGGCGTTGCGTGGGTGAGTGGCATTGCGTGGGTGAGTGGCGTTGCGTGGGTGAGTGGCGTTGCGTGGCTGAGTGGCGTTGCGTGGGTGAGTGGCGTTGCGTGGCTGAGTGGCGTTGCGTGGCTGAGTGGCGTTGCGTGGCTGAGTGGCGTTGCGTGGCAGAGTGGCAGTGAGTGGCTGAGTGGCGTTGCATGTGTGCGTGGCGTTGCGTGTGTGAGTGGCGTGCATGAGTGGCGTTGCGTGGGTGAGTGGCGTTGCGTGGGTGAGTGGCGTTGCGTGGCTGAGTGGCGTTGCGTGGGTGAGTGGCGTTGCGTGGCTGAGTGGCGTTGCGTGGCTGAGTGGCGTTGCGTGCGTGAGTGGCGTTGCGTGCCTGAGTGGCGTTGCGTGGCTGAGTGAAACAGGCAGAAACGTAAATGGAGAGGGGGGTGAGAGTTAAAAGAGAGAGTGAAACAGGCAGAAACGTGGAGAGTTAAAAAAAAAAGCAAATGAATCTAAGCTGCGAGATGTGGCATAACAGAAGGATTGGTACTGCGTGCACCGCTGCTTGGGGTATCTGCGAGATTTGTGTAAGTAAATGGAGAGGGGGGTGAGAGTTGGAAGAGAGAGTGAAACAGGCAGAAACGTGGGGAGTTAAAAGAAAGAGGGAATGAATCTAAGCTGCGAGATGTGGCATAACAGAAGGATTGGTACTGCGTGCACCGCTGCTTGGGGTATCTGCGAGATATGTGTAAGTAAATGGAGAGGGGGGTGAGAGTTAAAAGAGAGAGTGAAACAGGAAGAAACGTGGAGAGTTAAAAGAAAGAGCGAATGAATCTAAGCTGCGAGATGTGGCATAACAGAAGGATTGGTACTGCGTGCACCGCTGCTTGGGGTATCTGCGAGATTTGTGTAAGTAAATGGAGAGGGGGGTGAGAGTTAAAAGAGAGAGTGAAACAGGCAGAAACGTGGAGAGTTAAAAGAAAGAGCGAAAGAATCTAAGCTGCGAGATGTGGCATAACAGAAGGATTGGTACTGCGTGCACCGCTGCTTGGGGTATCTGCGAGATTTGTGTAAGTAAATGGAGAGGGGGGTGAGAGTTGGAAGAGAGAGTGAAACAGGCAGAAACGTGAATCTAAGCTGCGAGACGGAGAGGGAGGGAGAGAGGAGGAAAAAGAGAGGGGGAGTGAGACAGAGGGAGGAACACAGTTAGAGTGAGACAGAGGAAGACAGGAGAGAGGGAGGGGGAGCTATAGATGTAGGGAGAGCGCGAGAGAAAGAGAGCGATAAAATTATGTGTATGCCGGGAGGGCTCAGTGCACGAAGCCTTCGGCTGCAGGGTCCTGTGATTAACTTCATGGTCAGTTTTATGTTGTTGCTGTCCCTCCAAGCGCAATGCCGCTGCCAGCAATACCAGCATCAAAGAAAACAAGACGGAGGGAAGAGAGGGGAGAGGGGAGAGGGGAGGGGGGAGGAGAAATGCGACACGGCGGGAAGGGGCAGGCAGGATGACTCAGGGGAGGGGGCGGAGCGGGGCAGAGCGGCATGTGGGTGTGAACAAGCCGGGCCTTTGAAGTGAAGCTAAGTTTCACTTCAAAGGTGTCGGAGGAATGCGGGCGGCTGTGCACGCGCTTTTAAGCTCAATGCACATGCGCATTGAGCTTAAAAGTCACGGGCACTGCAAGGAATCGCCACGATTCCTTGAAAGTTAGATAAAGTCTGGATGAGCCCCTATAGTCTCGCTTGCTCGATGCGCATGCGCATCGACAGGCGAGACCTAAAAACACTGCAGATTAAACTTTAATTTGCAGTGATTTTTAAACATAGAGGACAGGTCCCTCTTCAGGCCCTATTTAAAAAACACTGACTGCAAAGCTTTGCATACCCTTCGGCGCACTTACATACTCAGAGTATATAGGGTTTATATACAGTGAGTATGGAGGGATGCCAAGTGCTATGCACAGCGGAGCACATCCCTCAGCGCCCTTCCATACTCTGCAGAACAAGTGGAAAACTTCTTGCCAGCCCAAGGACCAGAAATGAGGCATGCCCAATGCCCCAGGTTGGAGCCTATCTCTAGCAGTAGAAGGCCGGGGCCTGGCTCTTGAAAGTGATAGCTGTCAGTGGCCTCTGTTGGTTGTTGTCCTGATGGGCAATGTTTTCCCTGGGTTAGGGACAGATAGAAGTCTGGTCCAAGCGGCAGAATGGGCCACATCACCTTGTTGGCCATTGTGGTACTGTCTGCCTACTGGGATGCATCTGTAAGCAAGCTAAGGTCAGGAGTCTCACAGATGGGGTCCGCAGAGGAGGAGAAGTGTTCTCCATGGGCCAGTGCAGTGCATCAGGAGGATGGTGATAGAGAGATACATCTAGGATCAGAAGGGCACAGGACAGACAAGTGCACCGTCAGAAGAGGCATACTGTCCACGTTCTATCGCCTGGCAGGGAAGCCCATCCAGGTATTGCTTACTCTACTCTGGCTTTCGGCTGGGGGCAGTCGTACTCAAAATTTGTCCTTTCTGCAGATTTTTTCTTTCTGCTGCTGAACCTGTATTTTCTTGACCACAGCACCCTGTGGACTTTACCCCTGCTAAACAGTAGGCATGGGTGTCTGCTCTTCTCATTAATCATGAAAAATTGAGAAATACATGATTGTCACATATGAACATGTGGATACACATAGGATCATGCCTTGTATAGACATATGATTTACTATAATGTGCATATGTGTCTGTATTTATGTATACATATGTGTGTGTATGTCTATATACATGTATACATCTATTTTTAAAACCTCTACATCTTCATTTCCCCTCTAACTTATCCCAAACCTTTCTGTTGGCCATGGGCTCCCAAACGTGTTTTCCAGACTATTCCATCTTTTCTATCAAATTCATACTACTAACAGGCACATATGTTCGCCACTCCCAATAACATCTCACATCTTCCTTTTATCAATCAACTTCAATGAATCTATACCTACTGAAAACACTAGAGTAAATGCATCAAGAACACAAACTTAACAACCCGAACACAAATGATCTTACTAGGAAAATTAAACACATTACTAACCTATTACATTTTTAACTATTACATTTGGTTTGGAGTAGTGTGCTACTTGCCACAAAGCACTTCAATGGCTTGTCAGGGATATTGGGTGCATGTCCTTCCCTAAATCCCTCCCATTTATTACTGCGTATGCTCGTTTTTTCAGCCACTCCCCCAGTCTGTCCCACATTTACTACTAAGTAGTAAACTTACATGTGTGAGGATCTGCCCATAGAAAATATGGGAGAGGTGGAGATTTACTCTCATAGGGTCGTGAATAGTATTTTGCAGTACTTTAGTAGTACTTTAGTAGTACTAATAAGCGTACTACAAAATGCAGTTTGTGGATAGGCTCCATAGACTTCAAGTGCTAAACCTCAAGGCTCATTGTCTTGACACTTGGGTAGTGCAGCTGAGCTGTCTGTGCGCAGTGGCAGCTTTTCCTGTGGATGAACAGACAGGTATAGTAGGATGGAGTACCACGGTTGCCTCACCCAAGTGGGTACAATCCGGATGAGCCTCCTGGGCACATGCCTTGTTTTCCTCACTATGTACGGAATCAGCTGTAGTGGAGGAAAAGCATAAGCAAATATCCCTGATCAGTTCATCTTCCCAGCATTACCCATGGATTCCAGGTATGGGTACCTGGAGGAGAAGTTTGAGCATTTTGTATTTTTAGCAGTGGCGAAGAGACAGATTGTGTGTGTGTTCTATTTTTTAAAGTACTGGCAAAGTACTAGGGGATTCATCTCCCACTCATGTGTCTGCTGATGCGTCCTGCTGAGCAGATCTGCAAGTTGTTATTTACTCCTCATTGGTGCTCTGCTGAGTGCGGGCAAGGCAACGAAGAAGCATGAATGGTGTATTGATGCAAATGTGCTGCAAATACCGCAATACATTTTGTGAATACCTTTGGGGCAGCTGTGACTCTGAAGGGTAGTACTTTGAACTGATAGTGATATCCACTTACCACAAACCTGAAGGTACTTGTGGTATTGCTGGGTGGATGGGAATGTGGAAATAGGCGTCCTGGAGGGTTTTAACTTATTTCCCAACACAGAGAAGAATGACTTCTTGTAGAGTTGTCATTCAGAAGAGGTCTGACACAATATATCGGTTCAAGGCTTGGGACAGAAGATTGGCCTGAGTGTGCCATCCTTCTTGGGAATTAGAAAGTACATGTAGTATTGCGCCCTTCTGTAGTAGTACCTGTACTTTCTCATGCAGCAGCCTTTGATATTTTAGGCTGATGTTTTGATCGCAAGGTTGCTTGTTTGTAAGTGTAGTATGGAACTCCTTGCTAGACGATAGGTACGACCTACTTGTCTGAGGGTATCTTCTCCCATAAATGGAAGGTATAAACATATTCTTTCAATGGCAGGTGTTTTATGAGGGGGAATTCAATGTAAGTCACTGTTTTGGAGGAGAGGAGATGTTCCCTTGGGCTCCTCTACCCTTGCTGCACCTGTTTCTGTTGCAGCTGTTGCACCTGTTGCTGTGGGATGTCTTAGGAGCTTGTAAATTTTGAAAGGGCTGCTGTTCCTGAAAGCTAGGGTGCTGTGTAGTTACTGCAGCCTTGGCCAGTCCTTTTCCTCTGGGTGCAATAGATCATTCTTGCCAGTTTGAGTTTGGAGGGCCTCCATAGCCATGGCTGACTCCTTCTTAATATTCTCAAGCATGGAGTCTACTTGAGGCCCAAACAAGTGTTTGCCATCTAATAGGACATTATAGGACAAGTAGGCCAAAGGCTGAGATCCTGAGCCACGCGTGTCTTTGAAGCAGGACAATGGTGCTGGTTTTGTGCGATACACTATAGGCAGCACCAGGAGTGCATCAGATGTTGGCGTTGGAGATTAATTTATTCTCCTGCACTACCTTTGTGCCTCTTTTGCAGTAGGACTGTGGCAGGACTTTTACCACCTGTTCCATTTCTTCCCAGTCGTATCAGTCACACCTGGACAGCAGGCTTATTGGGCAGGTGCGGCACATCTGTGTCGCTGACCCTACGCCCACTCTCCTGCCAGTTGTATCGGTTTTGTGTCTTTTCTTGTTTGGTATCATGGCGTCCTGGGTGCTTTGGGCATAGACCTTCTATCTGGCAGTGGAAACCTTCAGGGAGTCCAATGGTACATGGACTCTGATGTAGAAGGCTTCACCCACTGTTAATGCATTTATATAGCGCCTACTTCCCCTGACGAGGCATCGAAGTGCTTTTTCGGCACGTAGCACGCTACTCCGGAAACCCATAAAGGATTAGTGCTGAATTAGTATGGTGAAATATGAACGAAATTTGAGTGGTGGATATTAGTCAGTTATTAAGACTAAGAAGGGTAGCGGAGGAATAAAAGGGAAGAATGGTTTGCATTCATGTAACACCTGTTACCCCAGAAGGGTGATAAAGCGCTTTTCTGGCGAGTAAGACAGTACTCAGGAACCCATAACGGATTAGTGTTGAAAAAATTTGAATAGTGAAGTATGAAGTCATCTGAGTGGTGGATATGTTATTCATTTATTTGGATAGGTTGCGGGATAGAAGAGGGAAAGAGGTTTGTATTTATATAGCGCTTGCTACCCCTTGATGGGGTTTTGAGGCGCTTCATTGGCGAGTAGCACGCTACTTTGGAACCCATAAAGGATTCGTGGGGAATTAGTATAGTGGAATATGGAAATTGGGAAGTGAACATGCTAATCTGTTATTTTGATTGAAAAGGATAGTGGAGGGACAGAAGAGTGAGATTTTTTTTCTTTCTTTTTTTTAGGTCATAGCAGTAGGAGGAGGCTTTCGGATATGTAAAAGGGGTTTTTGAGGGGAAGAGTCAGAGGGAAGAGTTTATAAAGGTTTGTTTTGGGGGATCGGTATAGTAAAAAGAGGTGTCAGAAGATGCAAGGAGGAGTAGAGTAGGAGAGAGTCTAGAGAGTGTTATTTTGGGGATCATAGTAGTGGTATGGGGTTTGGGATAAATGAGAGGGTGGATGTAGAGGATATATTGATATATGTATAGGGTGGGAGATAGGGTAGTGCTTTGGAAATCATAGTAGAAAGAAGTTTGAGACGAGTCAGAAGGTTGGGCCAGAGGATATATTGAGATAAGTATAAGCTGAGAAATAAAGTAGTGCATTTGAAATGCTAAATTAGAAGAAAGTGATAAATATATAGTAAGTACATTGAAAGTATATAGTTGCATAGAGGAGGTAACTATATATATATATATTAAAGATATTGATGGAGGTACAGGATGAGAAATAGGGTAGTGCATTGGATATGCTTTTTCAGGAGATAGGTAACACACACACAGATCCAAGTACATGGAAAGTACATAGATGCACAATGGAAGTAAGTACATGTAGACAAAGATGATTTTTATGTATTTATTTATTTACAACATAATTATCCTACATGTTTATACAAATCAATACACAAATATAGGTACATATCTATAGTGAAAACAAATGTTTATATACAGAAGAATATGCTATACATTTCTGTTTGCTTATGGTGCTTATATGGGGAAGAGCCAATTCTTGAGTATTTTTCAGAAGATAAGGTGGTTGTCGGTGGATCTTATGTTGAGGGGTAAAGAATTCTATAGTTTGGCTGCTTGAACAGAGAAGGTTGTGCCACCCCTGGTTTTTTTTCTTGTATCTTGGGATTTTGAGGTGAGATGCCCCTTTAGAGCGTGGGTTCCTTTGTTGAATGTTTTTGGTGATTTTATTCCTGACGAAGAATGGTCCCATTCCATGTATTGCTTTGTGGGTGATACAAAGTAGCTTGAACGTGGATCTTCTGGCAACCGGTAACCAATGCAGGGCTTTCAAGGCAGGTGAGATGTGGTCTCGCGGTTTGATATGCAAGAGTAGTCTGGCAGCCGAGTTCTGAATCCGTTGTAGTCTTTTCATGGTCGTTAAAGGTGATCCGTGGTAGAGGCTATTGGCGTAATCAAGTTTGGACAGAACAAGGGAGATGGTCAATCAATCAATCAATCAAGCATTTGTATAGCGCACTACTCACCCGGAGGGTCTCAAGGCGCTTGGGGAGGGGGGGTCTGCTACTGCTCGAACAGCCAGGTCTTGAGCTGCTTCCTGAAGGCGAGGTGGTCCTGGGTCAGGCGGAGGTGGGTCGGGAGGGTGTTCCAGGTCTTGGCGGCCAGGTAGGAGAAGGACCTTCCTCCTGTGGTGGCTCTTCGGATGCGGGGGACGGCGGCGAGGGCGTGGTTGGTCGATCGAAGCTGGCGTGTGGGAGTGTAGAAGTTGAGGCGGCTGTTGAGGTATCTTGGGCCTTGGTTGTGGAGAGCTTTGTGTGCGTGGGTGAGGAGACGGAAGGTGATTCTCTTGTTGACCGGAAGCCAGTGCAGGTCTCTTAGGTGTCCGGAAATGTGGCTGTGTCGGGGGATGTCGAGGATGAGTCTTGCTGAGGCGTTCTGGATCCGCTGGAGTCTCTTCTGGAGTTTGGCGGTGGTTCCGGCGTAGAGGGAGTTGCCGTAGTCCAGTCGGCTGGTGACGAGGGCCTGGGTGACCGTCTTCCTGGTCTCGGTGGGGATCCACCTGAAGATCTTACGTAGCATGCGCAGGATGTTGAAGCATGACGAGGAGACGGCGTTGACTTGTCTGGTCATGGAGAGGGAGGAGTCCAGGATGAAGCCCAGGTTGCGTGCGTGGTCTGTGGGTTTGGGTGCACTGCCCAGGTCGGTGGGCCACCATGAGTCGTCCCAGGCGGAGGGTGACGGGCCTAGGATGAGGACTTCCGTCTTGTCTGAGTTCAGTTTCAGGCGGCTGTTCATCATCCACTCGGCTACGTCTGTCATCCCTTCGCGTAGGTTGGCTCTGGCGGTGGCGGGGTCGCTGGTGAGGGAGAGGATCAGCTGGGTGTCGTCGGCGTAAGAGATGATGTTGAGGTTGTGTTGGCGTGCGATGGCCGCGAGGGGGCTCATGTAGACGTTGAAGAGGGTGGGGCTGAGCGAGGAGCCTTGAGGAACCCAGCAGATGACTTCAGTGGCTTCTGATCTGAACGGGGGGAGGCGGACTCTCTGTGTCCTTCCGGCGAGGAAGGTGATGATCCAATCTAGTGCCTTCTCTTGAATTCCGACGTTGCAGAGGCGCTGCACTAGGTTGCGGTGGCAGACAGAGTTGAATGCTGCGGAGAGGTTCAGGAGGATGAGGGCCGCAGTTTCTCCGCTGTCGAGCAGGGCTCGGATGTCATCGGTGGCTGCGATGAGGGCGGTCTCGGTGCTGTGGTTGGCCCGGAAGCCGGACTGCGAGGGGTCGAGGGATCCATTTGTCTTGAGAAAGGCGGCAAGCTGCTTGTTGACGGTCTTCTCGATGACTTTGGCCGGGAACGGGAGGAGCGAGATGGGGCGGTAGTTTTTGAGTTCGGTGGGGTCTGCTGATGGTTTCTTCAGTAGAGCGCTGAGTTCGGCGTGCTTCCAGCTCTCTGGGAAGGTAGCGGTGGTGAAGGAGGTGTTGATGATGTCTCGCAGGTGGGGTGCGATGACAGCGTCGGCCTTGTTGAAGATGTGGTGAGGGCAGGGGTCGGTTGGGGATCCGGAGTGGATGGAGTTCATCGTGCGGATGGTGTCATCGGTGGTGATCGGAGTCCAGGCGCGGAAGGTGGTGGTGGTGGTCGTTGGTGCGGTCATAGGGTGCGTCGGTTGTGTGCTGAAGCTGTTGTGTATGTCTGCGATCTTGTTGTGGAAGTAGGAGGCGAGGGAGTTGCAGAGGTCTTGTGATGGGGTGATGTCGTTGTTTCCGGCGTTGGGATTGGAGAGCTCTTTGACGATGTTGAAGAGTTCCTTGCTGTTGTGTGCGTTGTTGTCCAGCCGTTCCTTGAATGCGGTTTTCTTGGTGGTATGGATCAGTTGGTGGTGTTTTCGGGTTGCGAGCTTGAGGGTGGTCATGTTGTCTGGTGTAGGGTCTCTGCGCCAGGCTCGCTCGAGGGCACAGCAGTTCTTCTTGGAGCTCTTGAGTTCGTCGGTGAACCAAGGTGCTTTCTTACTGCCGGGTCTGCTGGGCGGGGTCCTCAGTGGGCCGAGGTCGTCTGCGCAGTTGCTGATCCACTTCGTGAGGTTGTTGGCGGCCTGGCTGGAGTTCGCGGAGCTGGCGGGGGGGTCTTGGCTCAGGGCTGCGGCGAGCTGGTCGGCTGTGATCTTGTTCCAGTTTCTGCGTGCGACCTGTTGCTGGTGGTGGTGGATCGTGTTCTTATTGAAGCTGAAGTGGACGCAGCTGTGGTCCGTCCAGTGGAGTCCGGTGGCGTGGCTGAAGGCGATGTGCTTGCTGGATGAGAAGATGGGGTTGAGTGTGTGTCCGGGTAGTGGGTAGCTTGGACCTTGTGTTAAAATCCCAAATGAGGGAAAATTTGTTGCAGCGTTTTTATAGTGACATAGCTTGATCTTGCTAGTTTGTCCACTTGGGCATTCATCAACAGCTTGGAGTCCATGATCAGTGCTTGCTGGATGAAGATGCGTAGATCGGAGATTCTAGAGATGGACTCTGATGTAGAAGGCTTAACCCACTGCAGCCTTGTGCTTATTCTTGACCCTTGGGGTTACAACCCTTGTTTTTATATGGTATTAATGTTCACCTACACATTGGACCATGTTCTCTACCATCAGAAAGAACTGAAGCTATCTTTTAGTCTTGGAGAGAAAGTCCTCTTCCTCCTCCAACACATGCAGTTTCACCTTGTGGTGATACATAGCCCTCTGGGGGACGGGTTGACATGTCAAGGTCACCCAGAGGTGAACCCTTCACTGCATAGGGTTCTAATATGGGTCTTCCTGGGAGTGCACACAGTGGTCGTCTCTGTCATCATTTAAGATAGGCTCTTCATACGAGGCAGGAAAATCAGGATCATTCTCAGTGTCAGAGTCAGTGTGTAGTGATGCTTGCTGTGAAGGTGAGTGTGCTGGTGGCTTAGCTGGAGAAATAGGGCTGGCGTCCCTCCAAGCCTTTTTTTTAGGTATGTGGAACATTGTACGTTCCACCCTGTGTAGAGGTGAATGTACACTTTCCTCTATGTTACATCATTTTGATCAGGCAGTCCTAGGGAGGACGACGGATCACTTGACATCGACACAGGTGTCAATGTCGTTTTCAAAGCCTACTTTGGATGCAGAAGTGGAAGAAGCACAGAATCCTCATTAATCTCCATCTGGGACGGCCTCAAAAACTGGGTACGAACAAGAATGGGGTCACTGTCCTGCTGCTACTTGACATACGGTCAGCCTTTGCTCACCACCAGCTACTCGCCAAAGGCTGCATGACTCTGGGAAACAGCGTACAGATTTCAACTTGATAAAAATGCGTCCTCAAGGATAGGATTAAAACTGTCTTCCTACCACCCTTCAGTTTTGCACCCTAGATCAGTCCAGTAGGTATCCCCCCGGTCCCCACATATTGCAGCCTTATTTTTCTCCCTGAACTGTTGAACTCTTTCAAACTCTCATACTACAAATAAGCTGAGGACACTTGGATCATCTTAAAACTCAACACTCAAGATGTTGAGAATGCCTGTTTGCTGTAGAACTACGGCTGCTAGCGAAATTGATCAAACAGTGCCCCAAAAACAGATGCACTCACCTATTGTTCTTGGAAAAACTATGAAACCTCCAACTCAAAAACAGACAAACTGAACTATGGATCCTGGCAATGTTATAAACACATATACTCTTGGCCCCGAGACCATTGGGCAGCCACGTATTGTTTCAATTGAAGCGAAAAGCCTAGGGATGATTCCAACTTCTCGAGTTCTCCAGTCTGGTCTGGTCTGAGATCCTATGACACATCTACCCATATCTAGGGCTCTCACAAAGATTACCGGAATCACAGGTGCTAGTTTTAGCCAGATGGGATTATGCACATATTGTACATCAGTGGT
The DNA here is from genome assembly GCF_964261635.1 of Lissotriton helveticus. NCBI lineage: Eukaryota > Metazoa > Chordata > Amphibia > Caudata > Salamandridae > Lissotriton > Lissotriton helveticus. Next base: position 594,126,592 of record NC_136070.1, on the reverse strand, counting down.
TAAATGAACCAAGGACAACCTGAGTATCACTAGGGTCTCTACTACATAAGACAAAGTAATAAACAAGTACCTTCATTTAATTAAATATATATAAACCTAAATATACGACATGTGCTAGTGACAGAACAGTGCTTGGGGCTCTTTTTAGTGCTATATACACTAGTGAGTAAAGTGATCAACGTGCATCATGTAAACAAGAACCGGCTCATTTAACCCCTTCGACGCTCATGACGAGCTCAGCTCGTCATGGAGTTTCCATTGACTTCAATGGAAATTACATGGCAGAACATCAGGGAGCTTAGCATCCAAGTGGTTAATGCAAACACAATAATAAAAATAGGGTCCGTTTTATAACTCAATGATGCTTCAATCCCTTAACCAGAGGAGATAATCATCTGGACTCTAAGGAGGAGATTTACTAAGATTTTGCGCCGTGTTGGAATCACAAAATCTTTTTTTCCCAATTTACTTTCCATCGCTAAACTTGGTTAGTGCTGAAAATAACGGAAAAGTAATACGAAGCAGCGCATAGCACTGCTATGCATTACTTTGCGCAATGGGGGCGTACCAAGGGTGATGCATGGGCTTTCCCATGCAACCACCCAAGGTTTCTCACGCTAAACCCAATTTACTAAATAAAGTAGATTGGGTTTAGCGTGAGAATATGGCACCCTTTTCAAGTGGGCGCAAGGAAGGAGAAATGCTTTAATTTCTCCTTCCTTTTCCGACTTTGCATGTGTGCTGCACTTTACAGCACGCAGTCTGTGCATAGTATTTTGTACTGGTAGGGTTCCTTCCAGTACAAAACCTATGCTAGACTCGTGGAGACACCCTTGCAGCATAGTGCAAAGGTGTCTCTGTGGCGCAGGGCAGCTGATTTCAGCGCCGGCTCTAGTGAGAGGGGAGGAGAGTGCCTTATTTTAGTAAATATGGCGCTCTCCTCCTCTCTCCATTTCCCATAGGGCAGCACAGCATTTGCGGCTGCTGCAGTGCGCTACGTGAAAAAAGAGTAAAATGGCCCCATAGAATTTTGAGCTCGAGGTGGGTGCATGCAGATGATTAAATAGCCTGAAAAGGATGGGGAGGATTGTTCCTAGGACACCAGAAGGTGGCAGAGTAGTAGCCTATACTAATGGAAAGATCCGCAGGTAATAATTGGGCAAGGCAGGTTGGTAACCTGGAAAAATCACACAGAAACCCAGCAATGGGGATCGATGTCTTGAAAGAGGTGGACTGTGCGGCGAGCACAATGGAGCCAATTGGTCTGACCAACTGGCTCCATGCTACGCGGTAAGCACAATGGAATGGGTCCTGAGAACAATCCTGTCTTTGTTAACCTGAATGAAGGGCTTTTGCATAGTAAGCACCTATAGTTCCCTGATTCGCCCGAGGGAAGTAATGGCAACAAGGAACACTATATTCCAAGAAAATAACTGGATGAGGCATGAATGTGAAGGTTCAAAGGTTGACCCCATGAGTCTTGTGAGCCCTACATTTAGGTTCCATAGAGGGGCAGCATGTATTCTGGAAGCTATAACCCTCTTGAGGCCATCTATGAAAGCCTTAACTACTGTAATTCTGAATACCGATAAATGCTTCCTGTTTTTCATATAAGCTGCAACAGAAGCTAAGTGTAAGAATATAGAAGTATAGGCATGGTCTGACTTCTGCAGATGTAGAGGATAGCAGGTTATGTGCTGGACATTAGGCTTTAAGGGGCCCAGGTGTTTGTTGATGCAATATTGGGCATACTATTTCCACTTTGCAGCATAATAGTCCTGTTTGGTTGGATCTGCTCATTTATCATTGAACGGTGAAGCATTCCCAGGTAAGGGTTAAATAGTCAAATTCTAAGACCTCAGGTATCAGATCACTAGGTTGAGCTGCCTTGGGTCTGGAGGCCTGATCTGACCTTGGATCTCTTTGAGAAGATCCTGCTTGAGGGGCAAATTCTCATGGGATCTAATAGACTCTCCGGGAGCTTGAAGTACCACGACTGCCTGGTCCAGGTGGAAGCTTCCAGGAAAGTGACAGAGATGTTGTCTCATCTTCCTCACTATGTATGGGAGGAGCGGGAGAGGCAGAAAAGCGTAGGCAAAGATCCCTCACAAATTCATCCAGAGAGCAATATTGCCCACAGACTGTGGGTACATGGAGGTGACGTGTGGGCATTTTTCCTATTTGGGTGTGGCAAACAGGTCTTTTTGTGCGGTGCTGGAAGTATCTTTGTTGGACTTGAGGGTGGAGTTCACACTCATGGACTTGCTGCAACAGGACTGCAAAATCATTGTCCACCCCTAGAAGGTGTTCCACTAGAGTTGTATGTCACAACAGATAGCCCATTGCCAAATCCGCTGTGCCAGTGTTTAGTAGTGTTGGGAATCTTGATTAGTACTACATTCCCTTGAATGATCTGGCAGGATGCTTTAAGAGCTATTTCTGTGGCAACTAGCTCTAGTTACTTCATGTTTTAGGGAGGGACCACATTCCCTGAATAGTCATGTTGCTGAGGTACGCTCCCACCATGATGCGAGAGGCTGATTGCCACTTGCAGAATGGGGTCTGCGAAAGGTCTGCCCTACAACAGACTGTTGCTGTTCCACCATCACAGAGAGCAAAGGGTGCTGGCCTATACCATCACTAGATCTTCACAGTGACCCTCCGCCTGTGACAAATAGCACATAAGGCACACTTGCAAGGGGCACATATGGAACCTATTACGAGGCACAATAGAGATGCAGGATGCCATCATCCTTAGAAGGCACATGACGATTCCGAATGTGAGTTGACAATTGGGCTGAGAAAGAGGCAGCAGATGCATTTATAGTGAATCTCAAGCTGAGGAGCAGGCTAATATTTACCAGAGTGTGAGCAAGGCATTGATGCCTGCCGCTGCTCTTGATCAGCCAATCGCTGAGATAGTGGAATACGTGTGTGCCCCCCCCCCCTTTGCATGTAGGCAGTCGCCACTGCTAGGCACTTCGTGAACACCCTTGGAACCATAGTGACCCCTAAAGGATGTACTTTGAATTGGTTTGGATATTCACTTCCAACACAAAAAAAGATACTGGCAGTGTGCATGGGGGTAGATATGTGGAAATAGGCATTCTTGAAGTCAAGCACAGCCATGTAATCACCTTGTCACAACAAAGGGAGGGCATCCTGTAGGGTAGTGATATGGAAATGTTCCAACAGCATCTTTTAGTTATGAGGACTGAGGTCTAAGATGGACCTGAGGGAGACGTCCTTCTTGGGAATGAGAAAGTAGAGGGAGTAAACTCCCCTCCCCTGTTGGTGTGGTGTGTCTCTGTCTATTGCACCTATCTGGAGGAGTGCTTGGATATCTGCTTCAAGAAGGCGAAGATGGTCTTTGCTGAGGGCATCCGCGGAGTGAGATGTAGGGAGGGGATGTGAGAAGTTCTAGGTATCTTCTGTAGCAAATAACCGCTAACAGCAATTAGTCTGAAGTGATTTCCTTCCGGCGAAAAAGAAAAGTGTGTAGTTTCCCCTGACAGGTGACGTGATCAGGGGGGAGGAAGGACCAGTCAATGCTATGAGGTGGAGGCTCCTTTACCAAAGCCACTTCTGCCCATAGCTCTATGGCTTCCCCTAGAACCACCCCTGGAACACTCATTACCAGCCTGCTGATGGAAGGTTTGTTCCAGTCTTTGGTAAGACTGTGGCAGGTCGGGCAAGTTGGGTTTATCCCTGCCCCCTGGGTTGTTGCTTCCAAAAGGAACCTTTGAGGAAGGAGGTTTGCAGGGTACCCATTTATTTCAAAATCTCTTGTGTCCTTTTTTATCTTTTTGAGTACTTCGTCAACTAGGGCAAAAGAGTTGCTCCCTATTGACTAGGAAGTTGAAGAGATGTTGCTGGATCTCAGGTTTGAACTGAGAGATGTAGAGTCAGTCATATTACCTGAGGAGGGCATTAATATTAAGGCTTTTAAAGGCTGTGTCTACTGCATCAAGCGTACAGCGGATACTGGCGCTGGAGATGACCTTGCTTTTAGGACACTATTTACTCCCCCTCTTCCTGTACTCCTCTGGGAGATGTTCAACAAGGTCTTGCACCTTCTCCCACCAGAGCCCGTCATATCTGGTGAAGAAACCAACAGAGTTGATTATACACCAACATATCGCACTCCTAACAACTAGCTACCCTCTCGCCGGCCACATCGATCATCTTGGTCTCTTTATTAGGCGGCGGGACGTCATCTGTTTTACCCTCTCGCCGGCCACATCGATCATCTTGGTCTCTTTATTAGGCGGCGGGACGTCACCTGTTTTTTTTTTGGCAAAGCCTTTTTATGGACGTTATGAACCACCAGAGAGTCAGGGGGAACCCAGGTTTAGATATAAACAGGGTTGGTAAGTGAGGGTTGGGTTATATATATATACATATACATATATATATATATATATATATATATATATTCTCGCTCCTTTGTCCACCAGCACGGTGCACTCGCAGGCGGGTGCTTTTAGATGCGGGGGTGTTCCCGCATTTTCAATTAATCCCAGAACGCCTTCAAAACCACGGTCCCGTGTAGAGTAGAAAAGCACTCCTGGGGCGTTTCTGTTGTTTATTTCACAGAAAAACTTGCACACTCCACAGACGCGTTTTGGTAACAACCTTTCTCGATGTTTACCGAAGCGTGTGGCTGCCATATTTTTAAACATTACATAAGGAATGTTACCCACACGTGAATCCCAACATGAATGTTTTGTTTGATCTTGAAAAGCATACGTTTAAATGTATAAACTACAAGGCCCATAATTCCTCATTCTTGTAAAACTGAGTGAATAGTATAAATGGTGGAAAGTGAAAAGGGACTCTTGTAGAACACTGCCGTGACCAAGAACGTTAGTTCGAAACGCGTAGGTGTTTTTGCAAAGAGACCTAAAAATAAACTATCGTGTTCAAGAGGAGTGCCGCGTCCTTGCCTTTTGTTTACAAAATTACTTGGGAGACACGTTCCCGGTCTCCAAACGCGTGCACCAACCAATGGAGTTCCCTCTGCTACGGGGACATTTGTGAGGAATACATATATATATATATATATATATATCCAAACACCAAGTTCCGATACCGTCCAAACTCCGACGTGTTTCGGTCACTGCCATGACATTGATCACACACACACACACATATATATATATATATATATATATATATAGAGAGAGAGAGAGAGAGAGATGGAAGACTGACAATCAAGCATTGTTGCAATATAATACAAACTTGGCATCTTTTTAGGGAAGGCAATGAGGCTTCTCCAGAATGGAGAGGAGAGTCAGTGAGGAATTCGCAGGTAGATAAAGTATCCACCAGTATGCTTGTTACCTAAGATAACTATTTCTTCTGATCGATAATTTTGCTTACAGATTCCTCACCTTTGAATAGACTTCCAAGCAATAATCTCCATGGGTGGTGAGACTGGAGATTTAAATCTGAAAATAGTGAAGGACATACTGGGCAAAGTGAACATCTCTCCTCACTTCTGAATTCCACCAGGAGTGTTTGGGAAAAGTATGGAGAGGGGACCACTTAGTCATCTTGAAGTTATCATGCACTGGAATTCCTCTAGCAGGAAATGAAATGGACTGACGTAGAGGATTTTGCCAGGTAGAATGAGCACATATTCCTTCAGGTGGGTCTTTCTTGGCTAGAACATAGCAAAGTTCAAATCCCTTTCCCACCCCCTCAACTGCATTACAGTTCTCTTGGAGAAACACAGTGGGTTTTCACAGATCTCACAGATGTTGGAACCACTGCTTGAGAAGGCACCACTGCAGAGCCCTTGTGTGCCAGTGTGAATGACTGACCAGCAGGATGCAGGAAGCAAACAGGCAGAGCCATGGTAGGCCCTTCCATTTTGGATCTTGAGCCCCCATCTGAATCATTGGAATCATGTCCCGATTGTCTCATATCTTCTGCGGAGGAGGAACAACTCTGAACATGTTGATATTCAGTACTGCCCTGATGAACAGGAGGCATTGAGAGGGCTTAATGTGAGATTTGTGTGGATTGATTAAAAACCCTAAGTCAAACAACAGGGAAGTTGTCGATTGCAAATGATGGAGCACTAGGCTGGGCAACTTTGCTGCGTCAGTCATCCAGGCATGGGAATACTACAATCCCTGATCATCTGAGATGAGCTGCTATCAAATTTGTGAAACATCAAGGTGCTGATATCAATCAAACTCCTGTTTCCCTGGTGGAGCTGGGGAAGATGAGGAAGAGGGAGGAAGGGAACTGTCTGGCACAGCCCATACCTTTCCCTCTGCATGCCATTCAAGTGGAGAAGTGTGGCTCACTGGTTAGAGCGGCAGACTCTGAAGCAGAGAATAGGCCCGGGACCAGGATTCAAGTCCCGACGCGGCAAGGTCTTGGGCTCAATGTCCGCGGACTCGATAATTCTAGCCTCGGCGCCTACTCTAATCATGGGTCCCACGCTGCAACTCTGGGCAATAGCTTGCTTAATCTCCACAATGGCCCCTACAACACTGGGATGCCTGGCTTCACCTTGGGGGTGCCCAGGAGGGGCATCTCACAGGGAGAGCCAGGAAGGGTACCACAGCATTATACAGCGCAGGGACGCCCCGTTGGGGCAGCTGTGCGCTTTACAAAATACACCACATTAAAAGGGGTTCCTCAAATGTTGCTGACCTGGTGTGGAGACTTGTGACTTCTATTGGAAACCTCTAGAGAAGGAGCTCGGCATCTTGAAGGGATGATAAGTACCAGGAGCAGATAGCAATCCTAATGAACATTCTGTCACTCTATCTTCTTTGAAGAGCTCCAGTGCCACATCTGCTTTTTGACATGTCTCTGTCAAAGGGCATGTCAAACACATCAAAGAATCCTGTGAACTGTAGCCATTCATGGCTTCTTAAGGTCACAGATGTGCTCAAGGGATTTGTCCACGCTGTCTGCTATATTTAGGCCAGCTCGCCCAATATATATTGAGAGGCATCCTTCCCATCCCTCACCGATTCTGAAAAGTGATCCTTCAGATGGTCTGGGAGATTTGGGATCCCCATGGCTGCCAAGCCCCAGAGAGCATGGGTGTTGCAAAATGGGTTCCACCTACTTAATTCCCATGGATTGTTTGCTTTTGACTCCCCAGTTTGTGGCCTTTTGCTGTGAGTAATTTGAATTTGAATTTGAATTTAAAAAGCTTATATAGCGCATCGTACACCATTGCGGTTTCTTGGCGCTTTAACGGCTTGCAACAACCTAGTAAATGGACCATTTAGAGTGGGAAGGCCTGAGTAAACAAAAAGGTTTTCAGGCCCTTGCGAAAGGCAGAATATTGTTTAGAACTTCGAAGGTGGTCCGGCAAGGAGTTCCAGAATACCGGAGCTAGGAAGGAGAAATTAGAACCTCCCCATTTTTTCCTAGTAAAACGAGGGACTTGAAGTAGGGACCGATCCGACGAACGAAGTTGTCTGACGGGAACGTAGTTGGTTAAAAGTGATGAAATGAAGGCCGGAGCAGATCCCTGTCTTGCCTGAAAGACCATGCACCCCATCTTAAAAAGTGAGCGTTGCCGGACAGGCAGCCAGTGTAGTTCCTTCAAAAGAGGTGTAGAATGATGGGACCGGGGAAGGCCATACACCAGCCGGGCTGCTTGGTTCTGCACCAGCTGAAGTTTGCGGAGGCTGTATGCCGGAATGCCGTTGTAAAGGGCATTGGCATAGTCTAGCCGGGAGATGACCAGGGCAGACATAATGAGTTTAAGTGCCAACGGGGAAAAGAAGCGGGACACAATACGGATAGTTCGAAGCATAAGAAAACAAGAAGAGACAACAGCAGCAACCTGTGAGTGAAGGGTGAGCTGGTGATTAATTTTTATACCCAAACTTTTTACCGTAGAAGAAGGAAGGGGAGGGATACCAAGAGTGAGGGGCCAAAAGGAAGAGTTCCAGGGACTGGAGGAGCCACCAGTAAGCACCAACTCGGTTTTGTCCGGATTGAGCTTCAGATGGTTGTGGCTCATCCAGTCCCTGATAAAAATCATAATAGACTGAAAATTGGAAATAGCGTGAGGAGAAGAAGACAGGTCAAAGACCAGCTGGAGGTCATCCGCATAGTTATACACCGCGACCTCCAGCTGTTGAAGTGCAAAGATCAGAGGGTAGATATAAAGATTAAACAATAAGGGAGAAAGAGAGGAACCTTGGGGAACACCACAAGTGATCTTCAAAGGGTCTGCCATGAACTCTCCCAGCCGGACCGCCTGTGTCCGATCCCGTAAGCCTCACTACTGAGTCTAACTCAAAGATGGGTATTCTCCTCCTAGCGAGAAATCTGATTGCATCCTTCCTTGCTGATAGATTCCAGGCAGTGACCTTGGGCCCACATCAATCCGCTAAACTGTCATTACCGTGTGTGGTGCCTCAAGGCTCATCCCTAAGTCCGACACTATTTAATATCTATGTGTCGGACCTTGCTAATGTCATCAAAGCATATGGGATGAGCGTAACCTCCTACGCTGATGACACTCAACTGGTTTTGTCCATTAAAGATAACGGACCTAAGGTGGCAGACAGTTTCAGGCATGGAATGATCGCAATCAGGGAGTGGATGGCATCCAATTGCCTTAAGCTTAACTCCGATAAGACGGAGGTGCTTATCTTTGGACCCCTCCGACCTGAGTGGTCAACAACCTGGTGGCCATCTGTCATGGGAGAACCCCCATCCCCAGTTACCAAGGCAAGGAACTTGGGAGTAATTTTTGATGTAGACTTAAACTTTGTGGCACACGCCAACAAGGTAGCGGCAACAGCCCATTTCAAATTAAGGATGATTAGGAAAATTATTCCGTATTTGCCTGTAACCGCCGCGAAAACACTGATAAGCTCCTTAGTGTTATCATCTCTTGATTACTGTAATGGTCTGTTTTTAAATGCCCAAGCTAGGACAATGAATAAGCTGCAATCTGTACAGAATTATGCAGCTCGTCTGCTCTCTAAAACACCTAAGTTCTCCCCGATATCTGACACCATCAAGAGATACCACTGGTTAACGATCCGAAATCGGATCAAATTTAAATCGCTTTGCATAATTTATAAAGCACTCCATGATCAAGGCCGAATTTTTTTCAAAGATAAGCTGATACCTTATAAACCTGGTAGACAGCTTCGATCGGCCAACCTGAACCAACTAGTGGTCCCTCGAGTTAAAACTGTCTCATGGGGAGACCGTCGCTTTATAGTGGCGGCCTCCAAACTATGGAATACTCTGCCACAGTACCATACGATGTCCTCCTCACTCCTTCAGTTCCGTAAGGGGCTAAAGACTTGGCTCTTCGATCAATAAATGTACTTAACATCACTATGAGCCGCCAAAGACATTTAGGGAGTCTTTCTAGCGCCAAGACGCCTACGGGTATTCGTTGCGCTTAATAAATTGTATAAATAAATAAATAAATAAAGACAATTGCGGACTAATTACTTGTGAAGGACTCACATCTTTCGCAAATAATAACCCAATTTCTTATACTGTGGACATCTTACTAACGGAACAGGTGGTGTTGACTGAGTGAAGGGCTAAGCTACCCACCAAAGAAGTATTTTTGCCTTTGGCTTTCAAGAATTAGGGTTCCCTTTCAAGAAGATGTGTAGGAAAAGCCTTAAGATTGTATTGGTATATAGAGTGTCAGGCATGGGGCACACTAAACTAGTGGGCGAGATGGCTTTGCAGATGCCACTTTCCAGCTCCGTCACCGAAAGTAACTGGAGTCATGCCAACCCGACAAGGTAAATGGGAAAGGTACGAAAAGGGAGGAAGAACTCCAGTTGCGGGTCAACTTCAGACCTCTCAGCCTTGCTTCGTCCATGCAGTCATCTCTAATCACTGTTGTTATGTTGTCAGTACATCAGCTTTAGGGCCTCATTGATACTGCTAGGAAACCAGGAGGGATTTTAAGTTATGCCAGAAAATCTATTTGCTCTTCTCTTGCTGTTACTTACTCCTACCACCGGGCCCCTCTTTTCCCCACTGCTTACCTTCACATTCCTTCATTCCCACAGTAGAATGGTTGTGGATCGATTTTCAGGGTTAGATTATCCACCTAAGAGAAAATGCACAATATGTTAGACATCTACTTTTCTAAAAGTTCTTATAATATAGACTCTCAAATGTACAATCAAAGCATTTTAACCTCGCACATTTGGAGTAAAATGGTCCGAAAAGACTCGGACGGTGCATGATAGAAGCCATATGTTGCCAAGGGCATTTCTGGTACGAAGCCATATGGGCTAGTGACCAGTCTTATGGGGACCAATGGCTCTGCAGAGGGGATGGTTCCGCTCCTGAAGACATCAATCATGGCTTGCCCGTAGGCCTACAAGATCCAACCTTGGGTACTCTGGGATAGTGGTGACCCATGGGGGTTGAGGAGAAGGGGAAGGTGGTAGTGGAGATGAAGGGGCAGGCTTGAGGAGAGCTGGCAGAGCCAACAGGGCAATCTCCACTAACGCAAGCTCTGCAGACTGGTACAGAGGAGAGTTGGACATTCATAACTGACTTTTGAGGAAAAGAAGAGTGCTTTTTATTCTTCTTTGAAAATCTGGTGGGTGAGAATGACCTTGATGGTGGCTTGGACCAGGCCGTTGACCGTGTACTTGTACTGCGGTGCCACCAATGACCCACTTCAGACTAATACTGGAATCCAAAGAGTGGTTCAAGTGCATCATTAAAAATGACAAACAATTTGAAATGTAAATAAAGAACTGAATGCTAAAACTTTGATTAGAAAATGAGAGAAAAGGAAAAACAAACGAAAGTGTTTAACCAACTGGTAAAACACCCAAAACCCATGCACGGATGATTACTTTTAATTAGAAAAATGTATTATCAAAGAGTCATACACACAACAGTAATGGCGCTCATAGAGGTACTCAAACAGTGTTACAAATATAAACAATGACGTGTAAACAGACAAAAAGTGGCTGAGGTAAACTACAAAAACAAGGTTCAAAACAAAACTGAGACATGTAACAAAAAATGTATCCTCTTCATTTAGAGCCACATATTAGCATTGACGGCGTTTCGACCCGTTGTTAGTGAAAGGGCTATCATCAGGACAAAACATCAGACATTAGAGCGTCCACAGGATTTCAATAAAATATCTGTATCATCAAGGGGAATTCATCAGATTAAAATGTGCATCAAGCATGCAACGTCCCAAGCAGCAAATGCAAGACAAAAAATTCAACTGAGCAATAGCTGGCAAAAAATGGTAGTAATCAATACTTGTGATGAAGTCCATAATTTCTAGGTCTTCAAAGAGATTGTTGTGATCTAAACACACGTCCAAAGTGTGCAGCAGTTATGCTGGAAAAGGAAAACGAGGTCAGTGTGCTTATTCAAAATGATCAAATGTCACCGCACTGAAGCCATAAAAAGCCTGGCCTTAGGCTCTTTGATGGCCTTCAGGTGCACGTGCTTGTACAGGTCACATGACGATGCATTGTGCCTTGTCCCAAGGCACCAGAGTCCCTCGTTGTGCAGTTCCGTGGTGGACATTCGGCCATTGCACCAATGATAAGGTTTATAACCTGGTCTCTTCTGAGGTTACATGTCCCTATCGGACAGGAACTGTTAAGTTTTGAGAGAAAATTATTTGCACAGTGTGCGAGAGAATGAAGCTCCAGAGGCTTCGAAAGGTAAAAATGGAACTGACGCCAAGACACTGGTCCTCGCACTCTATGGCCACTACGAAGACATCACGACATTGTGCCCGACACTAACAAATCCTGTACCCTCTCCCAAAGCCGGAGAGTTGTTGCAAATGTTTCAGGACCAGCCTGGCACCTGGGGATATTCAAAGGTGAGTGGTCTGCAGGTAGAAATATAAACCAGAAAAGTCCTTTCAGAAACGGTTTTATGATTTTTTATGAGACCAGAGAGGATGAAGTGTCTTCTGTTCTTCTAAATCCATATATTACTGCTAGATGGACTCATACTGATGAGTGTTTAACACCACTCTTGATAACGTCCTGCAACTATGGAAATATTTGGTGGGATTGCATAAACATTGCATAGAATCCATTGCACCAGACACAAAAACAATTCAACTTGGCGTTATATGTGTTTGTGGTTGCTAGAGCTCCTTACAGCGCCAGGACGCTCTTGCATTCCGCCGACAGATCGAAATGACCAAACTCTAAGCGGTTAGATACCATGCTGTCAGGTTCAGCAACTTGAGGACTTAAATTCCAACACTAGTCCAACACCACAGTTCCTAAAGAAAGTCGTTGCAATGACTTGCGTTGTTAAGGAACTTGTGATAACATCGCGTCATGGTACTGAATGCGTTGTAAAGGCACTACGATGTAATGCCTGCGTTGTAATAGATGTTTCCCCACAACCATCGTAAAAAGTAACGTAGCAAAACATGTAACAGAAAATTAAAACAGCAAGAAAAACTCTAACATTGTTAATGATTTCTCATTTTTATAACGCCTTAATGCTGTTTCTATGCGGTAGGCAACTTTTGGCTAATGCAGAGTTCTTCATACATTTTTGCTCTGAGGCCCTCTAAGCTAAATGTTTTGAAGAAGGGCTGCCCACCAAAACTTCATGGAATGGATTGAGGCAGCAGCAGGGCTGAGCGCTGGGGACAGGGCTTATGAGATCATTTCAGAGGTGCTTTTTCTGTAGCTCATAATCCACACTAAATGTGAGACTTATAAATGAGTAAAAACATCAAAACCAGAAATTATTTGACAGCACTGATCCCTATAATTGCTGTGTTATGTTTCCCTCACACGTCTGGCCCCCAATGCAACACCACGCGCAGAACTTATGATAGCTGCGGCCCTCACCAGCAGGCTGTCTCCTCTGCCTCTTTCACCCCTTGCCCACTATGTCCAACAATCACTCTGATCTTGGAACAGGCTTTTTGTTGCTTTCAAAAACAATTAGCTCCCATATGTTGCCCCCCTCTTTGCAGCATAGATGCACTTGGCTCTAATGGTAGCAAGAAATTTGACCCAATGCCCCGTTTGTAAAGTAAGACTGTCATAGTTGCAGCCCACATGTGCCCCAGATTGCTTTGAGCAGAGTCCAGGAAGTGGTAAGGAGACAGACTAGTGCTGTCTCTTCCCAAGACAAAAAGTTGTTTAAAAAACGATTTTCACTTTCTGTTTACTGTCTATGCCTGTGGTTGTTACAGTTAAAAATTGTAGTTTTAGCCTGCCTGTAATTTGCATATTTTATCACCTGTGTTGTGTTTTAAATGTGTGCTTTTCCCTGCCCATGATTGCCTTCATTTAGTGTGTTGAATTGTGGGATTTGCAGTCCAACCTCTGTAGTTTGTCCCTCTAATTCCTTGGTGACAAATCTGTTTTCCCTCCAAATTTCTCCTTTGCTCTGTGCTTAGACCTGTGTGCTCAAACAGTGCACCCCAGCCACCATTTTGTGTTCACAAGCCAGTGAGGCCAGCCCCCCTGCCCCCTCCCCCCTAGCAACAGGGATTTTCTACATCAGAGGGTGCTTCTGTGAGCTGTATTTACTGGGGCCTGTGCACTTCGTTTTTTGGCCAGCAGGGGGAGTAAAGCTTTATTCAAACAGTATTGTTAGATTTCGAGTTAGTGAAGCCTTTACCTGCTGAAGTCCAAAGTTGTGGATTGAGCCTGTCTGTCTCCTAGGAGATTCTGAACAGGAGCAAGCAGCTTCCAACTCCCTGGCCAGCAAACCTTGTCTGAGGTTGCTGGGACCTTATATGGTGCGCTGGTGGTTGGCACATGTGTTCACTGATTGGTGGTTGTATCTGGTGTATCCTCATTGGTTGGGTATTTGAGGGTTCTGACTGGTTTCTCGGTCTGTGATTCAATCATTGCAGGGTTGGGACTAGGGCTAGGGTTCGGATTTCTATTGGGAAGTAGGGACTAGGGCTTCCTATGTTATTGGTTGTTGAGAGTAGGGTGGGACTAGGGCTAGGGTTAGAACTTCAATTGGAAGTAGCTATTTAGTGCTTCTGGTGTGATTGGTTGTTGGACCAGGTGTGGGACTAAGAGTAGGGTTAGGCTTGCTATTGGAAGTAGGGACTAGGGCTACCTGTACCATTGGCTGCTTGGACTTGGATTGGGACTAGTGGTAGGGCTAGGGCCTTTACTGGACGTAGAGATCAGGGTTTTTGAACTGATTGGGTGCTTGGACTAGGGTTAAGATTGGCTGCAAGGTCCTGGTCTCCTATTGGTTCTAGAAGTTAGGGCTAATGTTGTGATTGGATAATGTTAGGGCTAGGGTTCCCGTTGGCTGAAGGGGTCACCTGATTACTAGGGCTACAAAAAAGGCCAGGCTTAGGGCGTCTCAGCCCGGGCGTCGAGGCTAAGGGTGGAGAGGACAAGGGTAGTTGCCTGTTTGGCCTGTTAAGGGTGGAGAGGACAAGGGTAGTTGCCTGTTTGGGCCTGTTAAGGGTGGAGAGGACAAGGGTAGTTGCCTGTTTGGGCCTGTTCGAGACTGATCGGGACTAGGGACAGAAATGCTGCCCTTTTTCTCATAAAAAAAAAAAAAAACCTTCACTCTTTCATCCCTCCACTATCCTTTTTTCTATAAAAATTAACAGCCTAACATGTTCACTTCTCAAATTCCATGTTCCATATTCAACTATACTAATATACTGCCCAAATAACTGAATAACATATCTATTACTCAAATTACTTCATATTTATACTATACTAATTTTCAACACTAATCCTTTATGGGTTCCGGAGTGGCGTGCTACTCGCCAAAAAGCGCTTCAACACCAATCAGGGGTAACAAGTGCTATATGAATGCAAATCTTTCTTCTCCTTTTATCCATCCGCTATCCTTCTCACTCCAAGTAACAGACTAATATACACCACTGAAATTACCTCATATTTCATCTATCCTTCTGCTATAATTCCAAATCCAAATAACTGACTAACCTATCCACCACTTAAAATGTACTTGCATGTTTCACTATACTAATTTAACACTAATCCTCTGTGGGTCCCGGAGTAGCGTGCTACCCGCCGAAAAAGCGCTTCGACGCCTCGTCAGGGGTAGTAAGCGCTATATAAATGCAATTACAATACAATACAATACAATACAATATTTGTGATGGTGGGGGCCCTTCACAATTCTAGGCCTCAGTGCCATTGTACCTGCTTCACTAATGATAGCTACTTCCTAGCAGGCGGGCTATCTCCTCTGACCTTTGTTAAAAGCACGGATCCTCATCATGCCCCCTTCCCCACTCTTTTTTTTTTATCTTATCAGAGGCTTTTGCTGAGGTTTCTCCTCTGCTTCAGTATTGCCATCCCCTGGGCCATTGCTCCGATGCCCAAAGCAACAGAGGCAATGCAAGTGTGCACTGGGTCCTAATCCATGCAAGGATCGATAGTATAACAGCCATAATTGGGGTTTAGTTGGCTCGTCACACTCCAGGGCAACTGCACCTACAGAACTAATGATACCTAAAAGCTTTCGCCTCCCCCCCATACACTGGGCCATCACTCCTAGGCTTAAGGGTCAAAGCAGTCTGCCTGCCCCTTTGTTATAAAAATAAAATAAAGGGGGCCCCACATCTCATCCCTTTTTACATTTTGTTTGTAGAACATCAACCTCTTGTTTTCCAGACTACTTGGGGACACAGACATAATAACATAGTCTAACTTTGCATGACCCGTAAGGCGGGCATGGGCTGAATCTGGGGCCCTGTACTTCTTCTCCAAACAGAGTATCAGCCCACGTCCTCCTCAATTTTAATCCGTTTGACAAACTACCAGTATGGGTATGGATCTTATAGGTTTGTACCATTGTTCCTTAAAGACTTAAAGGAAGAATTGCAGCTCCACTAAAGACATTGGGAGATTGAACTTCTTAGCCATTCTCCCCACCAGAGCATGAACAAGGGCTATATCGTCCGGAGGATGGACGATTTGTCAATGATATTGTCATGATAAATACAATAAGTAATCCTTGCTTGTAATTCAGAGAAACGGGTACAAATTCAAGCCTGTTATGTTCTGGTCTTGTTAACAGGACAGAAAGCCTTCCCTTCACCCGAGTTGGAGGATGTATTTCCTTTGTTCAATCGCCTCCCATTTCCCTTTTTTAATAATAATAATAATTATAATAATAGACATTTATAGAGCGCACAACTACCTCAGAAAAGGTGACCCGGTGCAAGCAGCAAACTAACGAAAGGATCGACCAGGAGACTATGCCTGAGTAAAGAGCCAGGTTTTTAAAGCCTTCCTGAACTCTAGTTCTGTCTCAATCCGGCGCAGGTGGACCGGCAGAGTATTCGAGATTTTTGCTATTCTTACCAAAAAGGACCTGCCACCTTGCAGAGATTTAGAAAATCGTGGAAAGCGAAGGAGCCGCAGATGGTTGGATCTCAGAGCCCATTCCTGATGAAAAAGATTGAACCGCTGCCTGAGATAGCAAGGGTCTATGCCCCTAGTGGCTCTAAAAGTCAGGGTTGTTACAGGGATTCTGCACAAACACAGAACAATGCGCTGGATTATGGGACCTTGGTGTATAGGGACTGAGTCTTCCTACCACCTTAGTACCCACGAGCCCAGGACCGACAAGCTATAGTGCCTCACTTGCGCTCCTACTCACTCACAGAGAGACAAATGATTATACACCCCAAAATACAACAATACCAGATCTCTCAAGAATCGCGGTAACAAGACACACCCTTTTACTCGCACTCTTGTACTTGTCCACAATAAGATCTGCAAGAGACACAAAATAGTTTAAAATATTTATTTTAACTAACGTGTCATAACATACAGTATACTTGCCACAAGCAGGAAAATGCATACTACAAATACAGTCAGCATAGCAGCTAGTCCATAAATCATGAAGAGAGATGTCATCATGGGAAGACTATAGAGCCTAACTTTCCTCCCCATGCTGAGAAGCAGTATTATTATATATTAGAAGACCTCTGGGCTTTGTCAGCAGACCCCATACCCTAGCTTATAGATGGTAGATCTACATCAGATGTGCTGTCTCGCTCTTCTCCCTGGAAATGTCCCTCTCCAAGTGTGTGCTGCCTATTCGTGTATTCTAATAAGACCAAAGTACGTTGTCCAAACAACAGCTGCATCTGTATGTTTTGTCTAAGGGCTAAGGCCTGGCCAGAAGAAAATAACAAGGGGTATTGTTGTTCCACCTTGCACAAAATGTTCGGTCAAAATCCCAGGAACATGCAGAGCGTGAACACAACAATACGTTCTCATGTGAAAACAGCCATAGAAATTATTGCAAAAATAAAGACGTGTAGTAAAGTGCACAAAGCAGCAGGCAGGCTAACTTTGTGAAGACGACAAAAAACCTATAGGCCACGTGACACCCTCACATTGGCCAGGTCGGTAGCACTATGCTAAGACAAAAATCAGAGGTAAGCAGAGGCAAAGCGTCTCAGTGGTATCCCAAGTAGTATATTTGTGAAACAAAAAATATATATACTTTTGTTGCTAATTCAAAAAATAGCCAATTGGGTACCCAAAAACATATCCATACACAGCGAATCTTCAGATTCAGAAATGTTGCGTGAAAATTGGAAAGCCATGAATTCCAGTTTGTTGTCTGAACCTTTCATAGTAGATGTATGACATCCAATTGAGCCAGTCAAACGAAGGCACATGCTCCTCATATCTAGAAGCCGTTAGGAGCATATCAGGGTAACCTGCGTTAACTTCGATGTAACTCCGATCTATGAGACGCTGTGCACGAGCACAGGTACTCAAGTCTGCCGCCATTCCAAGTAGAGGATCGCACACCACGCACCTACCCATGGAAAATTCCTGGTCATGGGCCTTCAACGGAACATTAACAGTTCGTAATCCAGGGCAGAGTGGGATGTATTGGAGAAGCAGACATCCAGGGCCCATTGAAGAGGGCACCGGAGGCAGTGGAACACAGGTTGCATGCAAGTGAAATAGGCATAACGGAACGTCAGCCAATAGTCGATGTCAAGAGCGTTCAATGGCATTGCCGCAAAAAAACGGCGCATTCGGTCATGCTACAGCTGCAACTGAACCGGGTTTGGCAGCTCCACTAATCGAGCAGCCATTGCGGAGCAGCAATAGAAGTACACATATGTGCGGAGCAAGATGGCGCTAGTGTGAGATCCATCCTTTCCAATAGCCAAGCTGCACGCCGGAAAGCACCGGTAGTCGGCTGATTCACCTGTAACGCCGATGTCCGAGAACAAGGTACGCGGAGCATCGGAGAGGGTGCCGCGCAACAAGGCGTC
Source organism: Lissotriton helveticus (assembly GCF_964261635.1). NCBI lineage: Eukaryota > Metazoa > Chordata > Amphibia > Caudata > Salamandridae > Lissotriton > Lissotriton helveticus. The sequence goes on along the minus strand of NC_136070.1, from coordinate 594,108,339 downwards.
TGTAGTTCGAGTCACAGTTCGCCTGACCTGCCGCATCGCCGAGACTGCATCGATCACGGCGGACGGTCCCGGGGGTTGTATAACTCTGGTTGACTCAGTGGCAGCTGAATTTTCAGAGCTGTTAGAAGTAGCGAGATCCACAGGATTGGTGCCGCGGAAACAGAAACCTAGGCATCAGAGCGAGTGGAGCATGGCCACCCAGGGCAGAAGAAGAAATGCGTTACTAACCTGTAACTGCAGTTATCCAGTATTGGTGTCTTTCATAGATTCACATGCTTGAATCATTCCCCGTCGTCGAGACGGGAGTCTCCGGTACATAGAAAAGTAATGTCCTATAGACATACATAGAGAAAAATAGGCCTAAGGGCCTCGCCTTAGTAGCCTATCTATGTCCTTTTGTAAAAAGGACCAAACTCCAGAAGGTAGCAAATCAGCTACCACCTCCCTCTAGAACCTTCCTGTCAGGAGCCTCAGTCTCTCAGATTTTCGTACGCACCAAGCTAGGTAGGCGTAATATTTGTTAGAGAAAGAAGTGAGTCCTTCCAGGGGAGGCGGGTGGGTTGCATGTTAATCTATGAAAGACACCAATACTGGATAACTGCAGTTACAGGTAAGTAACGCATTTCTTATCCAGTATTATGGGTGTCTTTCATAGATTCACGTGCCTGAATCAGAGTAGCAAGCAATACATTATGCACATTTCTGATGGAACAGCATATAGCAGTCTGTAGATAATACATATCATGCGACTAAGAACCATCAACAAGTAACATGAAATAAGTAAATAAATGTGCATACCAGCAAAGGATAGCAGGAAGGAGGAAGGCTCACCTCACTGGAATAGATGGCGAAGAACAGTCTGGCCCACTGCTGCGTCCTGCATCAGTTCCGTATCCAGGTGCCTGGTGAAGGTAGGCGGCGACTTCCAGGTCGCTGCCCTGCAAATGTCCAGTATTGGCACCTCAGCGAACAGCGCTGCCGATGTGGACACAGCTCTTGTAGAGTGAGCTCTTACTTTGGAGTGCAATGGCCGTCCGGCTTTGTCGTGGCAAAAGGCAATTGCCGAAGATATCCATTGTGAAATACTTTGTTTTGAAAGCGGCATGCCTTTCCTCGGTCTACTGAAAGCGATGAAAAGCTGATTCGATTTCCTGAAATTTTTGTCTTGTCAAGGTAAAATTTGAGACACCTCTTCAGGTCCAAAGAGTGCAGGGTTGTTTCAGCTGCAGTGCTGGGATTTGGGAAGAATGATCGGAGGACTAGAGGTTCATTTAAATGGAAGTCCGACGGGACCTTAGGAATAAATCGAGGATTAGTTCTTAAAACCACTCTGTCTTCCTTGAACTGCATGAAGGGATTTTGTATGGAAAGAGCCTGTAGTTCGAGGACCCTTCTTGCTGAGGTCAGAGCTAAGAGGAGGGCTGTTTTCCAGGAGATGTATTTGACATCTGCCCTGTGGATGGGCTCGAAAGGGTGTTTCATCGATTGGTTGAGGACCACATTGAGATACCATGTTGGTGGAACACTCCCTGGCCTAGGAAAAGATCTGTAGAGCCCCTTAAGGAATTGTTTTATTAACCTGTGTGACCAGAGAGAGGGCCCTTTTGAAGTTCTTGTAAAGCGGGAAATTGCTGCCAAATGAACTCTGATAGAGGCATGCGCAAGACCCGACTGTGCCAGGTGAAGCAGATATGGTAGTAACTGCTCCTGAGTAGCCTGAAAGGGATGTAGACCTTTGTCCTTACACCAAGTGCAAAAGCGTTTCCACTTTAAGGAATAGGTTTTATTTGTACTCTCTGCTCTTGCTTTCGCGAGGACGTCTTTGCACTCCTGCGGAATGTCTAGCTGGCAGAATCTCGGTACTCAGGAGCCAAGCCGATAATCTGAGTGATGTCAGATTGGGGTGCTGTACTTGGCCGTTGGACATCGTGAGCAGGGATGGATGTTGACCCAGACGGATTGGCGGGCGGACAGAGGCGATGGAGGTCCGTGAACCAATGCTGTCTCGGCCAGAACGGGGCAATCAGAATCAGGGTGCAGTGCTCCGTTTTCATTTTCCTGAGGACTCTTGGTATCAGGGGAAATGGCGGAAATGCGTACGCAAACACGTTGCGCCAGGCGATGGAAAATGCATTTCCGAGGGACCGCAACTGGGGATGCCAACTTGCGAAGTTGCGGCATTTGGCGTTCTCCCTGGTGGCAAAGAGGTCGATCTGCGGACTCCCCCATTCCGAAAAGATGTGATTCAGCACCTTTTGTTCGAGCTCCGATTCGTGGGACAGCGATCTCCGTCTGCTGAGAGCATCTGCTATGACGTTGTCCTTGCCTGGGACATACTCCGCCGTCAGCGTGATTCCTTGGAGCACAAGCCAGTTCCAAATTTTCTGCGATTCGCGAGATAGTGTGAGCGAACGTGTTCCTCCCTGCTTGTTCAAGTAGTGCATTGTCGTGGTGTTGTCGGTTCTGACACGCACTGGGGAGTTCTTGATGCGCGTTAGGAAAGCCTTCAGAGATAGAAAAACTGCCCTCAGCTCTAGGAGGTTGATATGGAGCTGCTTTTCCTGGTCCGTCCACTTGCCGCTGATCTGCAACTCTTGAAGGACCGCTCCCCATCCCTCTAGGGAGGCATCCGTAGTTATCACGTGTGGAGCTGCAGGCAGCAAGAATGGTAGCCCTTGGGAGAGGTTCTTGGGCGACCTCCACCAGAGCAAGGCTTTGGTCATTTGCTGAGTTATCAAAATGCGATCTTCGAAAGAGCCTGTGCTTTGAGTCCATTGCCTGTTCAAGGCCTCCTGCAGAGGGCGCATTCTGAGCCGACAGTGTGGAATAAGCAGGATACACAAGGACATCATCCCCAGGAGGAACTTAAAAGTACGGACCAGTAAGGTTTTCTTCGAGGCCACTGCGGTGGCCAGAGTGATAAGCTTGTGCTTCCTCTCCTGAGATGGGAAGGCTTTTGAACATTCCGTATCCAATGTCGCCCCAAGAAAGGTAAGAACTCGGGAGGGCTGTAAGGTAGACTTCTCGTGATTGAGCGTCAGGCCCAGTTGCTGGAAAAGAGTGAGACAGGCGCTGGAGGACTTGGTTGCGCCTTTCATAGATGGTGCTTTCACCAGCCAGTCATCCAGGTATGGGAAGACTTGGTGTCCCTGCTGTCGTAGGAAAGCTGCCACTGGGGAGAGGCACTTGGTGAATATCCGAGGTGCCGACTTGAGCCCGAATGGGAGGACACAGAACTGATAGTGCTGACCTGCCACAGCGAATCTGAGAAATTTCCTGTGGCCTATGTGAATAGGGATGTGATAATATGCGTCTTGCAGGTCTAAAGAAGTCATAAAGTCTCCTTCCTCTAGTGACCCCAAGATCTCCTGGATTGTCACCATACGGAACGATTGACTCTTCAAGAATGCGTTGACTGTCCTGAGGTCTAGAATGGGCCTCCATTTCTTCCCTTTCTTTTGTATTAGAAAGAAGCGGGAATACAATCCCTTTCCTCTGTGAGCTGATGGAACTCGCTCTATCGCTCCTTTTTTTAACATTGAAGAGACCTCTTGAAGGAGTAACCGTAAATGTCTGTGTTGAAGCTTGCGAGGAGGAGTTGTCGGGGGAATTGAATTGAATTCCAACGAATGTCTGAATTGGATCAATTGGAGTACCCACCGATCCGTTGTAATTGATCTCCAATTGTCGAGGAAGTGTGTCAGTTTTCCTCCAGGTTTGAAAAAACGAGATTGTGGACGGAATGGCAGCTGGAAACGGTCATTGGCGTCCGCCAGTGGGTTTCCTCTGGCTTTTCCCCCTGTAGTTGGACCTTCCATACGAGGTCTGGCGACCTTGTTGCTGCTGACGCTGTTGGTATTGCGAACGGCCTTGGTTATAGGAGTAAGAGGATTTGCTCTGGTAAGAACCTCTGTAAGAGGACTGACCTCTACCCCTGCTCCCTCGAAAGGACTGGTTCTTAAACTGTAATGTGCCAAGCGCTCGTGCCATGTCTGTATCTTTTTTGATCGTTTGAAGGGCCTTGTCGATTTTCTCCCCGAAAAGGTGCTGGCCGTCATAGGGCATGTCCAGTACTTTAGTTTGGACCTCTTGACGAAAGGATGTAGCTTTAAGCCACCCCTGCCTTCTCAAGACCGCGGCCCCTGCTAGCTGTCTGAAGCCGGTCATTGCAACATCTATAGCACAATCGATATGTTCCGATGCCGATGTTTGGCCATCCTTAAGGAGTGATTGAACTTCCTCTTTCAGATTATCTGGTAATTCTGCCAGATACGGGGCAATATCCTCCCACAATTGCCTATTGTAGCGGCCTAGTAGCGCGATGAAATTTGCCACTTTCACAGTCATGGCCGAGGTGGTGGAAAAGCGTTTGCCAATACTGTCTAGCTTCCTGCCCTCCTTGTCCGGTGGAGCTGACAATGGAGATGACGGATTCCTAGAGTTCTTTTGTGCCGCCTGGGTAACCACCGAATCTGGCTTGGGATGCGCAGTAAGGCGGCTGGTGCTGTTGTTGGTACCTTATACTTCTTGTCCAGCCGTGGTACTACTGCAGAGACCGAGGCTGGTGTCTGCATCAGCTGTTTTCCCTCTTCCCATATGTGATCAATGATAGGAATTGATCTGGTTGTTTTCCTAACCGGGTCTTTAAAATCATATAGGAAACAGTCAGTTTCATGGGATTCCATTGTCATGTGGAATCTTGTGGCCGCTCTCGCCACTAAGTTGTGAAATCCGCCAATGTCCACTGGTAGCGAGTCCGAGGTAGTGGGTTCAAGTGTGGCCGGAGAAGGAGCGATGTAGTCCTCATCGTCCCTATGGTCGGACAGGTCGTCCCGTACCTCTCCATCCTCTGGTTCTTCGGCTTCCTCATCAGAAGACGGGATATTTTGCACTGGTTCCCTTTCCTGCCGGATCACCAAAGGTGACGGTCTAGGTCGTGAGGATGGTGTCGGTCCAGATGTAGCTGGATTTGTTTCCATTGATGGAGCAGTGGTCGGTTCGGGAAATCACTGCTTGTAGTCTTGGATCAAGAACTGTAAGTCTGAGACTATAGACACCGGAAGGCATACCATAGGTGTGCACTGCGTCTGGACATGTGAATGTTCAGCCTCTTCTGTAAAAAAACACCTCGTCGCCATCCTCATCAGTGCTTTGGCACTTTACTATGAGATCTGAAGGACTGGTGGCCTGTCCGTACTGGTCTTCGTCTGAGTCCTCGTCCTGCAGTAGGCAAGACGGGGGTAACTTTTGCACCCTACTTGGGGATGTTAAGTCCGGCGTTATTGGCTTTTTCATTGTCTTTGCCGTTGGTGGAATCGTAGACGGCTGACTGGAAGCTGTGAACGGAGAAATCAAGTCAGATTGTTTCCATAGCGTCGACGATGGCGTCGTCTTCGGTGTCATCGCCGACTGAATTTCAATCGTCGTCGATGGTGATTTCGTCGACGGGACCTTCGTCGACGGCACCGCCGTTGATGGTGCGCTCTTCGACGGTGTCTTCGTCGTCGACGGTGTCTTTGTCGTCGACGATGTCTTCGTCGACGGAACGCTGGTTGACGAGGGTGTCTTCGTCGACGGCGCAGGCGTCAACGGTTTTGGTTTCGTCGTCGACGCTGATGTCGTCGTCGACGGAATCTTAATCGTCGTCGAGGGCTTTTTAAGGATGATAATCGATGACACAGGCTTACCCGCCGTTGACGATGGAGTAGTCGTCGTCGTCGATGAAGATGCTGACGACGCCATCGTCGTCGACACCGTCGTCGTCGATGTAGAAACATAGACTGGAGACACAGTCTTCTTCAGCGCTGAGGAAAGCATCGTCGACGACGGCTCAGGCTTCCTGAAGGCAGGATCCTCCTTGGCAGACGTTGTAGATTTTGCCTCAGAAGACTTTTTGGCAGTCTTTTTAGGAGGAACGTCTGTAGGGCTAGGGGAAGCAACCCTTGGCCTCTTCAAGGATAGTTTAGAAGAAACTGAAGCCATCTCACCGTCCTCTGAAGACTCCAGGTTGTCTCTGGTTTTCAGCCTGTTCAACCAGAGGAGCAGCCGTCCTTCTCTGTCTTTTAGTGTTTTTGTAGAAAATGTTCTACAAATTCTACATTCTTTAGGAGAATGGTCAGGATAAAGACAGTATAAGCAGGTTTCATGCTTATCATCGACGTGGAGCCTCTTCTTACCTCAAGAAGAGCAAGCTCTGAAGAGACCCTTCTTCTGTTGATCAGCCATGGTTGATTTATAAATGAAATATCCAATTTCTATGAAGAAAAGAGATTAAACTAGGAAACCTGAGGAGAACTCAGGTGGAGACTCCCTAGCACAACGTGCGGTAGAAAATCTGAGAGACTGAGGCTCCTGACAGGAAGGTTCTAGAGGGAGGTGGTAGCTGATTGGCTACCTTCTGGAGTTTGGTCCTTTTTACAAAAGGACATAGATAGGCTACTAAGGCGAGGCCATTAGGCCTATTTTTCTCTATGTATGTCTATAGGACATTACTTTTCTATGTACCGGAGACTCCCGTCTCGACGACGGGGAATGATTCAGGCATGTGAATCTATGAAAGACACCCATAATACTGGATAACCTTAAAACTAAAATGGCCCTGACCCACGGAGATGCGGAAAAAACGGATCCCCTCCCTAAAGGTAAACGGGAACCTAGGGCTGTAGACGACGGGTAGGCTTGGGGGAGGCGGCGCATTGAAAGAGGGTGCTGGGGGAGGAGTGGGTCTATCGTCCTCCGTCAGCAAACATTTCCCAATAGTCAAGGTACCCTCTATAATTTCGGAACTGAATTCACCACCAGTGACTGATCTTGATAACCCACCAACACCGAGCCAAGGGGAAGGGGTCCCAGGGCAGATGCATGCCTCCCAGACAAACACTCCTACAGCACCACAGATAGGGGGGTTAAGACACTAAGGGACCTACACAAGGAGTAGGACCGGCAAATAAGCGATAATAACGGCATTGATAGTCTCGCTTCCCCCGCACAGAGAACAAATAATGCTACAGGCAACCTCAGGTCGGCAACCACTTCGCCTCCAGGTTGTGTCTCAAATGACATTGAATCTGATGCTTTGGTTACTACGGGAACAATCCAGCAGAAGAAAAAATCATGCAGCAAAAGGCGTAGTCAGCTCAAATGGGACTACTCAGACTACTCAGACTCCTTAACCTCTTTTCCCCTCGGCAAAGAATCCTCCAATTGTCATCACGGGGAGAGCCCCAAGATTACATCAGAACATTTGGCAGAACCCTCCTTAACTTCCATACGGAGTACAATACAGTAGTTTCAAGAGGAAGTTTGATCTGACAATCGTGTGGCTAAAGGGGCTGCCAAAAAGCTTCAAGGGAGCATAAGGAAGCTGAACAAGATCTGCACAGATATCGGTGACCGGGTTACAATGGTTGAAGGACGTTTTTGGAGACAGAAGTTGCCATTATAAAAGGTGCCTCCCATGCGGCATGCCTGGCAGACCTAATGGCTAAAATGGAGAAACAAGAAAATAGACAACGGCGGAACAATCTTCCCCTTCTGGGGATCCCCGAAGGAGTGGAAGGTACCGACCCAAGACGTTACATTGTCAGACTACTTCGAGATGCTTTCCCCGAGCAGGCCAATTGGAACTGGGACCATGAGATTCAAAGGGCACATCGCTTCCCCTTCAACCTAAAGCAGAGGCGAGATGGTAGTAGCTATGGCAAAGAGAAACCCAGGGTCTTTTTAGTCTTCTTTGGGAACTTTCTCCTTAGGCAGATGGTTTATGATCAGGCTCGACCGAATTTCCAAAAAGAAGCTGATGGAGTAAAGTTTTTCGCCAAGCCTGATTTCTGCCACACAATCGTGGAGCGGAGGTGGAGACTCCGACAGTTGATATCTCCTTTCCAACAGCAAGGGGCCCAGGTATACCTAATGAACCCAGCCAGACTGAAAGTTATATTTGATGGATCCACTCTGGTTTTCTTGTCGGAAATAAAGGCTGGAGAATATTTGAAGGACATCACTGGGAAAAAAGGGTTGAACTAAGCTGGGTCTATCATCTAGGCCAATGTGCCAAGCCTCGCAGTGGTGGTAGTACAAAGATTCTCTATTTACTTTTCTCTCCTTTTTTTTCTCTATCTCTTATTTCTCAGTTTCGTATTCACCTACTAATTTATGTCTATGTCACAAGGTCATGGTTGTAAAGGCATTTTGTGTAATGTACATAGGCTGGCTAGCCATTTAGAAACATGCCGACTTGTAGCAAGGATTAACGTGGCCTGGCGGCTGGAACTCATACATGCTCACCATCATTCAGGGCCTCCCTGATTGCTCTAACTTTGGGGGGGCGGTAAGAGAGGGAAGGGGGGACAAAAGGTATGCAGTGGGAGAAAAAGTGGTGCTTTTTTTAAATCCACGGGTGCTATGCAATCACGAATGGGGAATGGGAAATCTAGCACAGCTGACAGAGGAAGCAGGGAGCAAGGAGGAAACCGAGACAGGAAGGGAGGGAGCCAGAAAACAAGAAGGTAAAAAAAAACAAAGAAAGAGAGTATGACATTTTTTTTTAAAAAGGGGGGGAATCAAGTATAAAATATTGTGTGGCCGTTAGAAAAGAAAAATTTACTTCTTTGTTGATTCTAAAAGTATGATCTTTTCTATGTTTAGGTCTGCTGCTGAAATCTTTGTTGGGCTATCTATAGTTTTTTTAAATGTCTTTAGAGCTATCATTTTAATGCTTCAAGTGGCTATTAGACAAGGTCAATCAACCCAGATTATAAAATGAGTATGATGAATAATCTCAGAATTGTATCTGTAAACATCTGTGGCCTAAACGATGCCACAAAAAGGCAAAAAGTAGCACAGGGGTTACGTTCAATGGGGGCCGACATCGTCTGCCTCCAGGAGACTCACATTGAAGGAGCACAGAAACACCTGCTGAACTCACTGGGGTACAAAGTCATCAGGGCAACCACCCAGGGAGCACGAGTTAAAGGAGTTGGGATTATGGTACAGAAAAAACTTCCTACAAAAATTAATAGAGTAAAATCTGATTCCCTCGGGAGGTGGGTGATCGCAGGATGCTCTCTACCCCCTAATCTTGTCTTTACTATATGCTCCATTTACGGGAGCAACGGCGGTGATCTAAACATCAACTTGCCTAGCACCTGGAAAATGAGTGAGCAATGGAATTACAGAGGAAGGAAATCAAAGGTAGTTCAGGCTATGCATAACTTAATGAATACTCATGGTTTAAAGGATGTATGGGCCGAAATAAAACCCAAACAAGACGGATTTACTTTCTTTTCAGCCCCCCATCTCTCTCTGGTAAGACTTGACTACTTTATGGTTTCTTCCTCTCTGGTCCGGGATTGCTCTATTGACATTGCACCCTGATTCATGTCAGATCATAATCCACTCATTTTAAATATCGGAGGGATGGGTTATAGAGGAGAAGGCTCGAGCTGGAGTTTTGAAAAGGCGCTCCTATAGGACAATGGATATCTGGAACACATGCAGGGTTGGATCCAAGAGTTTTTGAGTATAAACATTGGGTCAGCCTCGACCATGGTTGTGTGGGACACTTTAAAGGCCGGCATTCATGGTGAGACACTGCAATTCTCCATTAGGGGATACGAAAAAGAGAAAGCGCAGGTTTCTATTCTGCAAGATAAAATGAAAAAAGCAGAAGAGAAACGAACACAGGCCGTCCAGCTAGGGGAAGAAATTGAGGCCGCACAGTATACGTGGAGAGAGTGGCCGTGAAGTGGGCCTCGGCCTGGGAGAAGATATATGAGTGCGTACTTATTGGTCATCAACTAGCCATCTCTACTAGACAACAGGCTACTACCAATGTAATATCCTCAATCCAAACTATTACAGGAGAGATTACCAATGAACCAGATAAGATACCGGGGGCTTTCCGTGAATTTTACAAAAATCTTTATACATAGGAGAATACTAGGCCCTCCGAGATTAGAGAAAGAGAAATTGCTGAATACTTTGAGATAATATCACTGGCCGAACTCAGCACGGATAGTTATGATCAAATGGAAAATCCTCCGATCTAGGATGAAATCGCAACAGCACTTGCAAGCCTGCCGGATGGCAAAGCCGCTGGTATGGATTGCATCCCAGTTGAGTTTTATAAAATCTTCTCCCTGCAAATCAAAGATTTTTTTACGGAAGTAGTAATTTCCATTTTTAAATGGGGCTTCTCCACCCCCTTCTTGGTCCACAGCAAAAATGTTAATATTTCCTAAAAAAGACAGGTCACCACTAGAGATATCTTCTTATAGGCCAATAACTCTTATAAACACTGACTCTAAAATATTTTCTAAGATTATTGCATCTAGACTGTCTACCAGCATTGAGTCTCTTGTCTCCAAATGGCAGCACAGGTTCATCCCCAATAAGGGCACCACAGAACACATCCGCCGGACCATCACTCTATTTGACGCAGCTAAGGTGACGGGAGACCCGATCTCATTAATCTTACTTGACGCTGAAAAAGCCTTTGATCGGGTCTCCTGGCAATTCATATGGGGCGTCATGAGGCTGATGTGTTTTGGTCCTAGGATAAGCCAAGCTCTTCAAGCCTTATATCAAAATCCCACAGCCTGAATTTCAATCAATGGGCAAATGACAGAGCAAATAGAGATCTTACAAGGGACGAGACAGTGGTGCCCTTGCTCCCGCCGCTTTTCGACATTTATATTGATCCCCTTATTAAAAAAATCTAACTCAATCCTGAAATTTCGGAATTGAGCAGGTTTGGTATGGACACCAAGATCATGCCTCATGCCGACGATCTAGCAGTGGTGACCCCGGAACCTGAATCGGCCATCAAGGCCTTGCAACAAGAGGCTCAAGAGTTTGGGAAGCTTTCCCGATACGTGCTTAATGAAACAAAAACACAGATTATTTTAAATGAAGGAATAAACTGGGTGGATAGCAGAGTAGTCCATTTATTTATTTATTTATTTATGTTTAAAGACCTTTATTGCACAAGATTTCAGTTACACAGCTATAGTAGCCTACAACCCATGGGGCCGGCAGCATAGAGCGACGTTCAGATTAGATGTAATAAAGATAAGCATAACACAGCCTTTTGGCCGGCAACCCTGGGGTCCGGCGGCATAATGTAATATACACATGTAGACATCTTGTGATAAATGATGTGTCAAATCAGCAGGTCTGTGGGTTTTATGTTTTCTTATCTGTTTGTGCTGCTGTGGATGTTTCGATGTATCTCCGGCATCTGTGCTATATGAGTGGGAACCCATGTCCAACATATGGTCAGTGTGAAGTCACTTCTATCAAGTGCTGCGTGGATTGGTACTAGAGGAACTGGCAAGCGGTCATCCGGGAAATCGATAGAATGGCTACTGGTGTTTGTTGGCATAGCTCACTATGGCAAGGAAATAATCGCGTAAGGTCAGTGGTGTCGAACAGGGACCGCCGCTTCCAAGGCCAGTGCGCCCAGCGGTCCGCCATGTGTGTAATTCCCCAGTGACAGCAATGTAAGCATGGGTGGAGATGGCAAGAAGCAACGCCTCAGTTCGGCCATCATAGCCTGAAAGTGGTGTTCTCGCAGTCACGTCCCGCGGACCATGTGTGGTATGGGCTGCGTTATGTCGCTACAGTGGGAGTGTGCAGTGTCAGCGGTGTCCAGCAGTGTGACGGTAGCGTGGGTAATGTTGTAGTCTATAGCAATAAAAGGCCTGGTCCGGGAACTTGACCAGTAGGCTAACAAGGAATTAGTTACTTACCTGTACACTATAGTTCTCCAGTATTATCTTTCATAGATTCACATGCTTGTATCTTCCCCGTCGTCATGGTGGGAGTCTCACGGTAACAGAATGACCAAGCAGTATCATAGAGAAGAAAAACTGCATAGAAAATCCCCATAGGGGCTGTATTATTTGGTAACCAGACCATATCTTTGTTTGGACCAAAAGCCAGCCAATCAGCATTGCTGCCCTGCCCTCACACTCCCCAGCAGAAGCTTCCTGCCTCAGATTTCCGTCCCCGAGTGAGAGACATGGATAAATACCGAGAAACAGGATCTGCCTGAGAAACGGGGAGGCGGGCGGGCGCATGTGAATCTATGAAAGATAATACTGGAGAACTATAGTGTACAGGTAAGTAACTAATTCCTTCTCCAGTATTACATCTTTCATAGATTCACATGCTTGTATCAGAGTAGTAAGCAGTGCTCACCAAATTTGTAGCGTTTCCAGGACAGAACTAAGAAGGAAGCTCTGCCGTAAGACAAAGGTATAACAATACACATCAGTATATAAGAAATACGATAAATGCATGTTGACACATAAATCAAAGTACTGCATAGACAACAAATCATGCCATTATGTCATACCTTACTGAAATAGACGTTTCAGAACAGCTTGTCCCACTGCCGTGTCCTCTTTCCACGCAGTGTCCAGACAGTAGTGTCTCGTAAATGAGTGCACGCTCTTCCACGTTGCTGCTCTGCAGATGTCAGGCAGCGCCACTCCTGCAAACAAGGCCATCGAAGTTGCCATCTTCCTTGTGGAATGTGCATGCACCTTAGAATCTAGCGGCTTCCCCGCTTTTTCATGACATTTCAGGATAGCTGAGGAGATCCATCTGGCAATACTCAGTCTTGACAAAGGAAGACCCTTCCTTTGCCCTTCGAAAGCAATGAACAATTGCTTGGACCTGCGGAACGTTTTTGTCCGTTCAATGTAGAACTTTAGGCATCTGGAAATGTCTAAAGAGTGTAAGGCTCTTTCTGCTTCCGATGAAGGATTGCTGAAAAAAGTAGGCAAAATAATGGGTTCATTGAGGTGAAAAGATGTTGCCACCTTGGGAATAAAGGTAGGATTTGTTCTTAATATAACCCTGTCTTGACGAAATTGTAAGAAGGGTTCCTCCACTGAGAAGGCCTGGATTTCACTAACCCTCCTTGCTGATGTTAAGGCGAGAAGGAGGGCTGTTTTCCATGACAGGAACTGTAAGTCTGACTTGTGAATAGGCTCGAAAGGAGGCCTCATAAGCTGCGATAGGACTGTGTTGAGGTGCCACGGCACAGGAGGGCGTTGGATGGGTGGGTAAACCCTAAAAAGTCCCTTGATAAATTCCTTTATTATTCTGGAGGACCAGAGAGATGGTTCATTTGGCTTCCGCCGGAAGCGCGATATTGCTGCCAAGTGTACTTTGACCGAGGCATGCGACAGACCTGCCTTAGATAGTGACAGCAGGTAAGGAAGGATACCTTCAGGTTGTACTTCAAACGGATGCAAGTTTTGTCTGCTGCACCAATGGCAGAAACGGGTCCATTTCGCTGCATATGTTTTGTTTGTTGATACAGCTCTAGCTTGTGAGAGAATATGTCTGCATTCTTGCGAAATATCTAGATTTTGAAACTCCCGCTCGTGAGGTTCCATGCTGACAATTTTAGTGATTGCAGATTCGGATGCAGAATTTGCCCTTCTTTCATGGAGATGAGGTCTTGAAATGTCGGGAGCTGGATTTTTTCGCCCCTCGACAATAGAAGTAGGTCTGAAAACCACGCCTGTCTCGGCCAGGCTGGTGCTATCAATATGATCCGGCATGGTTCCAATCTCATCTTGCGCAGTATTCGCGGTATCAACGGGAAGGGAGGGAACGCGTATGCAAACCTTCCTGTCCAATCCATGAGGAATGCATTTCCCTTGGAGCCCTGTTGATGGTATCTGGACGCAAATTGAACGCACTTTGAGTTGTTTTGCGTTGCGAACAAATCTAATGTGGGAGTGCCCCACCTTTGAAACAAGAAGCGAATCTGAGTGTTGTGTAATTCCCACTCGTGCGTCGCCTTGGTAGTACGGCTCAGGGCGTCCGCCCGTGTGTTGAGGACTCCTTGAATATGCTGAACCTGAATTGAAATTCCGTTGGTTATGAGCCATTTCCAGATTCTTTGCGCCAATGTCGACAGCTGTTTGGATCTCGTTCCGCCCTGCTTTAGTAGGTAAAACATGGTCGTGGTGCTGTCCGTTTGGATAAGAACTGACGATTGGCGTATTCTGGGAAGAAATGCTTGAAGGCCTAGGAACACCGCTTTGAGCTCCAACATGTTTATGTGAAGCTGAGCTTCCCAGTCTGACCAAAGGCCCTGAATTTCCAGCTCCTGAAGATGCGCACCCCATCCTTTCAGCGAAGCGTCCGTTGTCATCACAAAGTCGTGATCTAGAGGAATAAAGCTCAAGCCTTGATCCAAGTTCTTTTGAATCTTCCACCATGACATTGCCACCTTCATATGGCTCGTGATGGTAATGCGATCCTCGAAGGTTCCTTTGGCCTGGACCCACTGCTCGTCCAGTTGTTCCTGCAAAGGCCTCATTCGAAGCCGACAGTTTGGTACCAGTGGGATGCAGGATGACATCATCCCCAACATGGATTTGTATATCCTCACGGAAGTGGACCTTTTTGCTTGAAGTGATGCCGTTAGCCTCATGATCTTTCCCATTCGTTCTTCGGAAGGATAGGCTTTCCCTGCTCTGGTGCATATCCATGCCCCCAGGAACTGGATGCCCTTGGCCGGAGTCAGCGAGGATTTCTCTAAGTTGGTCCTCAGGCCCAATCGCTGAAACAGCCGGATGCAGCTCTGAAGAGATGTTGCTGCGTCCCTGAAAGATGGACCTGTCACCAACCAGTCGTCCAGATATGGGTAAATGTAATGCCCTTGCAGTCTTAAATGGGCCGCCACCGGGGCCATGCATTTGGTGAATACCCTCGGGGCTGACTTGAGTCCGAATGGCAGGACCTTGAACTGGAAGTGGCGACTCTCCACGACAAATCTGAGATACTTCCTGTGCTTCCGAAGAATAGGAATATGGAAGTACGCATCCATGAGATCTAAGGACGCCATGTAGTCGTTTTCTTTTATCAGTAGTAGGATTTCTTGTAACGATAACATTCTGAAGGGTATCTTTTTATGTATTGATTTAGATCCCTTAAGTCCAATACCTGTCTCCATTTCCGGGTTTGTTTCTTTTTGATGAGGAAGAAATGCGAGTAAAAGCCTCTCCCTCTGAGATGTTGCGGCACTTCCTCTATGGCTCCCTTTTGCAGAAGCGAGTGAACTTCCTTCTGCATTTCCTGGCGATGTTTGTTGAGCCTGAGTACTGGGGGGTGATCCGGAGGTATTTCCACAAATTCCAGAATGTGGCCCCTGCTTATGACATCTAAAACCCATTTGTCCGATGTTATGGACATCCAGTTGGTGTAATATTGAGACAGATAGTGGTCTTTGTCCGGGATCTGTTGTGTGGGGAGCGCCGGCCTGAAATCATTGACGTCTATTAGACTGCTGAGGTTTCCCCCTGGTGTTAGATTTGCCTCTGGACTGTTGTTGGTAAGAGGAGTTGGAGGACCTGAATTGGTTGTTAGTATTATACTGTCGATATCCTTGTTGATTATACGGCTGATATCGGTTGGACTGAAAAGAGGATCTTTGATTAAATTGACCTCTTGTACCCCTCTTCCGAAAGGACTGAAACCTTCCTTGCTGAAGAGATCCTAGCGCTCTAGCTGTATCCGTGTCCGACTTTATGCCTTGCAACGCCTCATCGATATGCTTCCCAAATAAGTTTTCACCGTCAAAAGGCATATCGACAATTTTCGCCTGCACCTCTGGACGAAAAGAAGTCGCCTTGAGCCAGCCCTGCCTGCGAAGCGAAACCGCTCCAGCCATCTACCTGAAGGCCATAGACGAGACATCCATGGCGATGTCGATAGATTCGGCAGCAGATTTAGCTCCTTCCTTAAGTATGGCTGCCGCTTCCTCCTTTCTATCCTCTGGGAGTGCAGAAAGTATGGGTGCAATATCAGACCACATTTGTCGGTTGTAGCGTCCAATCAGTGCCATAGCATTTGCCGCTTTAATGGTAGAGGCAGCCATGACCGCAAACCTCTTACCTGCCCCATCCATTCTCCTTCCTTCTTTGTCTGGTGGCACTAGGGAAGTAGCCACCGGGTTCTTTGAATTTCTTTGCGCCGCCTGCGTCACAACTGATTCTGGCCTGGGGTGCCCAATGAGGCAGGCTGCTGTGGACTCTGGAGCTCTGTATTTTTTGTCAATGCGGGGAACTGAAACCGCTATAGACGCAGGTGTTTTCAGAATCTTCAGTCCCTCCTCCCAGATGTGAGGGATAATCGGAATTGAGCGAAGCGATCTCTTGTTATCATCTATGAAATCGTACAAGAAACAATCCGTCTCTTGTACCTCCACATCCAGACTGAATCTTTTGGCCGCCCTTTCCATGAGATCGTGAAAGCCTCCGATGTCTTGAGGAGGGGAGGTAGATTTGAGTGGATCAGGCAATGCAGCCGATGGTAAAACGTATTCGTCCCATTCCTGCCCCGAAGCATCATGAACGAGTTCTCCTTCTTCGGGCTGTTCATCCTCGTCGGATTCCGTTAGGTCGTCCCTTATAGTAACAACCTGCGGCGATCTCACCCCTTGATCTTGGGAAGCAGGTGCTTCAGGTGTCTGCGAGGAAGGCGTCTGCCTAGCTGGTTGCGAGGAATTCGCCTCTGGGAAGCGACGGTAGTAGTCGTTTAACATCAACCTAAGATCAGAGACAAGGGTGATGGGTATAGAAATCGTCTCTTGACGTTCCTCCTCCCTTGAGTCCTCATGCTGCTCCTCCTCCTCTTCATCGTAATCACCAGATTCCTGAAATGACTCATATCTGGAAGATTGTGGTCTGTCCTTGAAGGAATAAACCTCCTCCTCATCCGTGTCTTGGCTCTTTATTTGAAGCTGAGAAGGACTGTAGGCGGCACCTGAGGACTCCTCGCCATCTGAGTCTTGCTCCAGCAATGAGGATGGCGGCAAAGGAGAAATCTTTGTCCATGAGGTGAACTCTGCAGCTTCACTGATGGTAGACGAACCTCTTGTCGACTGAAACGACCGGATCGAGATCATGGTCTTCGACTGCGGTGATTTGAACGCTTTTGCAGATGATAGCACGATTTTCGTCGACGGAACCGTCGTCGACGGGACTTTCGTCGACGGAACCATCGTCGACGGAACCATCGTCGACGGGACCTTCGTCGACGGGACCATCGTCGACGGGACCTCCGTCGACGGGACCTTCGTCGACGGGACCTTCGTCGACGGGACCTTCGTCGACGGAACCTTCGTCGACGGAACCTTCGTCGACGGGGCCCCCGTCGACATCTTCGACGTCGAACCTGTCGTCGACGGAGTCGTCGTGGTTGTCGTCGACGGCCTTTTCGTCAACAGTGAGATTTTACTTGTCGATGTTGTCAATGTAGACGTCGCAGTCGTCGACGTAGCTTTAGATCTTATCGCCGACGAGGCCATAGTCGTCGACGAAGTCGTCGTCGACGGAGCTGAAGTCTTCACCACAGGCTTTGGAGCAGAAGCCAGCGAGCTGGTAGAAGGTGCAGACCCAGGTTCCTTAAGACTGGACTGTTTCTCCAGAGGAGTAATAGGAAGAGATGAGGTTAATTTCTCCTTAGGCTTACTCCTTTTAGACTCCACACACTCCACAGAAACAGAAGCCTTTCTTTTCTTGGGAGTTGAATGAGAAGATTCCTCC
The DNA here is from genome assembly GCF_964261635.1 of Lissotriton helveticus. Lineage (NCBI taxonomy): Eukaryota > Metazoa > Chordata > Amphibia > Caudata > Salamandridae > Lissotriton > Lissotriton helveticus. The sequence goes on along the minus strand of NC_136070.1, from coordinate 594,090,766 downwards.
TCAGAATCTGAGCCTGATGTGGCCTTCTTCTTCTGAAGCCATAACAGTAGTCTAGCCTCTCTGTCTCTTTTAGTTTTGTCAGAAAATGTTCTACAAAGCTTACAGTCTTTCACCAGGTGTTTAGGGTAGAGACAGTAAAGGCAGTCCTCATGTGGGTCCTCAGAGAAAAGTCTGGCCTTCCCACAGGACCTGCATGGCCTGAACAGCCTCTTTTTAGAGCTGTCAGCCATCATGAGAGAAATAAGTACACACAATACCTCAATCTAGTAGACAGGAAACAAGATTCCAAAGGGTCAAAAGTTCACTCAGGAACAGAAAGAAAACTGAGCAGAGCTCAGGGAGACTCCTTATCACACGAAGGCGGCTGGAAATCTGAGGCAGTAAGCTTCTGCTGGGGAGTGTGAGGGCAGGGCAGCAATGCTGATTGGCTGGCTTTTGGTCCAAACAAAGATATGGTCTGGTTACCAAATAATACAGCCCCTATGGGGATTTTCTATGCAGTTTTTCTTCTCTATGATACTGCTTGGTCATTCTGTTACCGTGAGACTCCCACCATGACGACGGGGAAGATACAAGCATGTGAATCTATGAAAGATGTAATACTGGAGAATTATATAAACCAGAACAGTGGAGGGGTAGTAATAGGGAAAGAGATGGAAAGAGCAAATGTCAGTCAGTGCGTTAGAGGGGAGGTTGTCGCAGTCGTGGCGGGGGGGAGGGTCGGCGGGTCTAGGGTAGGATGCGGCGGGATGGTGATTCGAGCGCTCGGGGATCGGAGCACAGGCCCATGGCCTGTGTCGTCAGGGCGGTGTCCGGGCAGCAGGAGCGATCCAGCAGCGCTTCCCGGGCCCTGCTCCTAGAAAGCGTGACAGGCCCGAGCATGGGGGGAGTCGGTCCGATCCCAGCAACTAGGCGTGTGGTGTCGGCTATAGTGTTGTTGGCGTGGGTGCGGGGGATGATGCGGATCTAGTATGCGCAGCGCCTCAGGGCAGTGGGAGCTCCAGTGGCGGCCTGGGTACGGCGGTGTCCTGGAAAGGGAGGAGGGGGGGTAGTAGGAACAATAAATGTGGATGTGTCTTGCAGTGTCTTGCGCTAATACAGAGGTTTGGGGCAGTTCGGCTCAGGTTACCCCCTGTTCCAAACAGGCCTGTTGGAAGGATTTGAGGAGGTCGTCCCAGAGGCATGCAATGGGGTATTTCCAGAGGCCTGCCGTTTCCTCCCGGAGGAGCACCGTGATCTCCGCCCGTGCCCAGTTAATGAAGGACGTGTGCCAGTGTTGGACATGTGGTGAGGCGGTGGCTTTCCAGTGCTTAGTAAGTAAACGTTTGCCCGTGATCAGACCCATATCCCAGAACCGGGTTAGTACTCTATTCAGTTTTGTGCGTTTGTAGAGTCCCAAGATGCAGGCCTCCTACGTTCGTGGCACTTGTTCGTCAGTGCTGTGTGAGTAGTGATGTGACCACATCCCAGTACGATTGGATACTAGGACATTGCCAAAGCATATGAAGGATATCTGCTCCTATCAGGGAACACCGCGGACAGGCCGTGTCGGTAACCGCAAAGTAACTATTGATCCTGTCAGGTGTGAGATAGGCTCGATGTAAGATGTAAAACTGGATAACTTTGAAACGGGGGTTCCTTGGGATGTTAATTGGTCCTGCCAGTACCAATGCCCACTCCTTGTCGGTCCAGTCCCGTCCCCTATCCACTGCCCACTTCTCACGCAGCTGCGAGGTGGAAGGTTGCGTATGAATCAATAGGGCCTGCGCCAGCCAATGTATGATGTGGGAGCCGTTGCCCATGACATGTAAGTATTGCATGAAGTGGTGCGTTGGCATCTCCTCAGTCACATCGCCCCATGCGGTGGACAGCTTGTGTATGAGGTACGCATGCAATAAGAATTGCCCATTCGGTAGATTCGTGCTTGCAGTAAGAGCCGCAAAAGTAGGCAGAGCCCCGTCCTCGTAGAGGTCTCCCAGCGTGTCCACTCCCGCCCGTGTCCAGGTGGTTAGCACGGCCTCTGTCAGTGCTCCTGTTGTCCTGGGAGTGTCCAATAGAGGGATCACCGGGGCATAGGGCTTCGTTGCTCGAGTGAGTCGTAGACAACGGAGGAAGCACTTACGCGCTACAGCTACGTGTAGTTGAGAAGGACAGGTGGACCGGGTCAGGGGATTTGAGGAGGTCGTCCCAGAGGCATGCAATGGGGTATTTCCAGAGGCCTGCCGTTTCCTCCCGGAGGAGCACCGTGCTCTCCGCCCGTGCAAAGTTAATGAAGGACGTGTGCCAGTGTTGGACATGTGGTGAGGCGGTGGCTTTCCAGTGCTTAGTAAGTAAACGTTTGGCCGTGATCAGACCCATATCCCAGAACCGGGTTAGTACTCTATTCAGTTTTGTGCGTTTGTAGAGTCCCAAGATGCAGGCCTCCTACGTTCGTGGCACTTGTTCGTCAGTGCTGTGTGAGTAGTGATGTGACCACATCCGAGTACGATTGGATACTAGGACATTGCCAAAGCATATGAAGGATATCTGCTCCTATCAGGGAACACCGCGGACAGGCCGTGTCGGTAAGCGCAAAGTAACTATTGATCCTGTCAGGTGTGAGATAGGCTCGATGTAAGATGTAAAACTGGATAACTTTGAAACGGGGGTTCCGTGGGATGTTAATTGGTCCTGCCAGTACCAATGCCCACTCCTTGTCGTTCCAGTCCCCTATCCACTGCCCACTTCTCACGCAGCTGTGAGGTGGAAGGTTGCGTATGAATCAATAGGGCCTGCACCAGCCAATGTATGATGTGGGAGCCGTTGCCGATGACATGTAAGTATTGCATGAAGTGGTGCGTTGGCATCTCCTCAGTCACATCGCCCCATGCGGTGGACAGCTTGTGTATGAGGTACGCATGCAATAAGAATTGCCCATTCGGTAGATTCGTGCTTGCAGTAAGAGCCGCAAAAGTAGGCAGAGCCCCGTCCTCGTAGAGGTCTCCCAGCGTGTCCACTCCCGCCCGTGTCCAGGTGGTTAGCACGGCCTCTGTCAGTGCTCCTGTTGTCCTGGGAGTGTCCAATAGAGGGATCACGGGGGCATAGGGCTTCGTTGCTCGAGTGAGTCGTAGACAACGGAGGAAGCACTTACGCGCTACAGCTACGTGTAGTTGAGAAGGACAGGTGGACCGGGTCAGGGGATGGAACAGCGTGCAAATCTGCGTGTGCGTCCAGGAGGTGGCGTCTGTGGCCGTGTCGTCCAGATTTTTACCGCAGAGCCATCCCGACACCCACTGCATCTGTGCCGCTAGATAATACAGTTCCATGTTAGGGACCGCCAGCCCTCCCGATTCAGTGGTCATGTATAGTTTCGTCAGTGCCACACGAGGTCGGCCCGCGTTCCAGACGAGACTTCGAAGTAGAGTCTCCAGGTCTCAAAACACTCTATTGGGGGCATACGCCGGAATGTTAGCGAAATAGTACAATAGCCTTGGTAGGACTATCATTTTGGCTAGTGCTACGCGGCTAGGGACATTCAGAGGTAACGTCTTCCAGAAGCCTATTTGGGCACGAATAGAGGCTATCGCCCGCATCAGATTCCCCTCTAGGACATCAGTTGGGTTCCGGTAGATTTGGATCCCCAAATAGCGGAACGTGGTGGAGTACCATTGTAGCCTCTCACCACCGAGACGTATATCACCTTCCGGCGTTTGTGGGTGGAAGGAATAGGCTCCTGACTTGGACCAATTGACTCGTAGTCCCGACATGATTTCGAAGGTGCGGAAGATGTCAGCTATAGACCCAGGGATGTTAGTTAGATCTTTAACATACAGTAGTAGGTCATCTGCGTACAGTGAGACCACATGAACGCCATCGGCCATCGGGATTCCCCAGTCTTCTCCCCGTGTCCGGAGAATCGTGGCCAAGGGCTCCATGGCCAAGGAGAATAGTAGGGGGGACAGGGGGCAGCCTTGTCTGGTACCTCTCCGTACACGGATGGTGTCAGATAGCAGTCTGCCGGTGCGGACACGAACCGTAGGTTTTTGGTAAAGTAGGTGCACCAAGCTCTCGTAATCGCCTCCCAGTTCGAATTTTTCCATCACTGCTCTCAGGTATGGCCACTCCACAGAATCAAACGCTTTCTCGAGGTCCAACACCAGACATCCTGCCCGCGGCCAGTGTCGGACGGCATATTCCTGCAAGCGGAACAGGCGGCGTATGTTGTAGGAGGTGTGGCGCACCGGGACGAAGTCGTTTTGATCGCGGTGTACTAGGTGCGGGACCAAGGGGGCCAGTCGTCGGGCCAGGGTGGAGGCGAGTATTTTGTAGTCCGTGTTCAGGAGGGCCAGGGGGCGGTAAGAGCCCATTTGCGTATTATCTCTGCCAGGTTTAGGTATAGATATTAGATTGGCTTCATTAAGCGAGAGAGGGAGTGACGAGTCTTCCTCAGCCGCAGCGTACATCTTGAGGAGCTCTGGAATAAGAATGTCCAAGCCAGCCTTATAGAATTCGGGCGGTAGCCCGTCAGGGCCAGGGGCCTTGCCATTGGACAGTTGAAAGATGGCCTCACATAGCTCCTCCGGTATAAGTGGAGCCCCAAGCTCGTCTTGTTGTGAAGTGGTCAGATGTGGCATCGGAAGGGGGGAAAGGTATCCCGCTATGTCAGGGAGTGGGTCGCGAAGCCGAGAGCGGTATAGGGCCGTATAATGGGCCGTGAATGCTTCATGGATGTGGCTCTGCGAGTATAGCAGTCCCCTCCCCTCAACGTGTATTGCAGCCACTGGGGCTGCGCGGTCCTCCCGCGAGATCAGCCAGGCCAACAATTTGCCAGGCCTATTGCTGAGGTGGTGTGTGCGTGCAGAGTGGGCTGCATAATTGAGAGTGCGCACCGCTCTAGGAGACGTGCGTGTTCTGCTTGAGCTTCCGTCAGGGGGCTGCCGGTGTCATTAACTGCGTCCTGCTCCCGGCCGAGCAGGTCAGCCTCTAATCGCGTTAAGCCACCCTCTAATTGGCGCCGCAGATGTCCCTGTGTGCCAAGGCAATGTCCGCGGATCACGATTTTAAAGGCATCCCATTCTATCTGGGGGGAGGATGCCGTAGCGGAGTTATCTTCAAAGTATTGGGCTATTTACCTAAGAAGTGAGTCACGGAAAGTCGCATCGAGTAACAGCGCCGGTTGGAGCCGCCAAGTGGGGATGGGGGGGTGCGGTCGCTCCCAGGCGATGGACAGGAAATGCGGGTTGTGGTCCGAGTGCGTGCGGCCCATGTATCGTGTATCCGTGACGAGTGGGAGGAGTTCAGCTGTCACCATGAATCTGTCTAGTCGCACATGCAAGTTATGAGCGCCAGAGTAATAGGAGTATACCTTTGCCGTGGGGTTGTGTGCCCGCCAAGCATCATGTAGATGCCACTGCGCAGCCCAGTTAACCAACGCCTTCATGGCACTATGTGTTGATGCACCTTCTTGGGGCGGGGTGGAGCGGTCTAGTGTCGCATCTAGGATGCAGTTATAGTCACCCCCAATATCCACGGGATTGTGTGCCAGGTCGCCATTGTCGTAGAGAGATGTGTGAGGAAACCGCCCTGGTCAGTGTTCGGGGAATATATGGAAGACAACACCACTTGCTGTCCATCTAGCCTGCCCTGCGCTACCACATATCTGCCTTCAGGGTCTATGTGCGTGGTCGTGACAGCCCAAGGGGTCCCAGGACGAACCCACATGAGGGCGCCGCGCGCAAAGGAAGAGTATGTTGTGGCGTATAGCTGCCCGCGCCACTTGCGATGTAACGCGCGCACCTCTGCCTTGTTCAGATGTGTTTCCTGAAGTAGCGCTATATGTATCTTATGGCGTTTCAGGTAGGAGTAGATCTGGTATCGTCTTGCTGGTGTATGCATGCCTCTGACATTCCAGGTGCAGATCTAAACGTCAGCCATGGTCATTTGGTGTATGTAGCTCGCACCTGCCAGCCATGTCCAGTCCTCTCGGCGAGGCTCTCCCCTAGCGCTCCAACCCCACCCCCTCCCCCCTGTCACCCTCAGCCGCTTACATAATACACTCTATCCTCCCTAGGTGTGTATAGATAAGGGGAAGAAGGGGAACATAAAGCCAAGAAAATTCAACATGGTTGTGAATCCCAAAAGATCGGTTGCGTGCCTCCGTCCAAACACTCAAGTGAGCTAAAGTGAACTATACAGTTTTAGGGGGTATTAATTGGTTGGCATTGCTAAATTCAATTTGACAAAGCTGTTCATAAAGTGGGCGTCTCCTCACCCGGGCATATGAGGAGAAGCTGTGACCAGCAGGCGGGTGCAGGCCGCCGCCCACCCAAAGCATCAGTAGAGGGTTCGTTCAATGCCAGAATGTGAGGAGATAGGTCACAAGTAAGCCCCGACTGCAGGGGTATTAGTGCTTAGAGTTCCGGCGTGCATCAGGGTGCAAGGGTGTGGGTGGCTCCGTCAGTGTAGGTGTTAGGGTCGTGTATACCCAGCTAAATGTTACTCGCTGTGTCTCGCCGCCACTCGAGTCCTCGGGGCAGGGGTACCCACACAGCAGCCAGGCCTGCAAATCGCTGACCTCACGACAAGCCGGAGTCATAGCTTCATGGTCGCACAGGGTCCACGTCATGCGGAGGAGAGCCCCCGGCATCTTCTCAGCCGAGAAGGTCCACCGTTTGCGGTGTGACACTCGGAGGGTCCGTAGACTGTTGGGAGTCCGGTATCCCATAGATTGCCTCGTCGTCACTCAGGAACGCGTTCGGGCTGGCATTAGGGACAAAAGATGGGGACGGTGAAGTGCTGATTTTGGTGACTTTGCGTAATGCGTCCCGTTGCTCCTGTAGGACCAGGTCCGCCGGTGGGGAGTGAGTGAGCGCTTCGTGCGTGTGAGGAGGTGTGGGTGTCCTGCGTCTACGGCGTCGTCTCGGTCCTCTTGCGCGTGTTGTTGTGGTGGATCCCTGAGCTTTTCCAGGTGTCCCAGCCATTCCTCCGTCCAGCCAGGCCTCGACTTCCCCGGGGTCAGTAAAGAAGTGTGTTTTATCCTGCGCTACCACTCTAAGTTTGGCGGGGAATAGTAGCGAGTACTTGAGGCCCGCCTGTCGTAGCCGCCTTTTTACCTCCAGGAAAGAGTGCCGCTGCCTTTGTACTTGTATGGTGTAATCGGGGAAAAACATCACTGTGGAATTGTTTATCTGGACCTCGCCAAGCTTCCTGGATTCTCGTAATATCGTGTCGCGATCCCTATAGTTAAGGACGCGGAAAATGATAGGCCTGGGATTGAAGCCAGGTGGGAGGGGTCTCGTGGGCACTCGGTGCGCTCGTTCCACTACGAAGTGAGGTGACAGCGCTCCCTCCGGAAGCAGATCCCGCAGCCAGTTTTCCACTCGTCGTGTGGGGTCCGTCCCTTCCCATTTTTCGGGGATGCCTACCAGCCGGATATAATTTCGTTGTGCCCGCCCTTCCGCGTCCTCAGCACGTTCCTCCAAAAACTCCACTCGGTTAAGCAGGTCCTGGACATGTTTGTCTGTTTGGCTCACAGTGGGTTCCAGTGCCGCCATCGCCCCCTCCAGGGTCGCAGTGCGATCTTGTAGCTTCTTATGATCGGCCTTGAGGTGGGTCAAGTCAATCGCCACGCTGTCGATTTTGGTTTCCAGGGAGGTGCGAGTCTGTTGAAGAGATTCTTCCAGCCGTTCCATGACGGCCAGTACATTTTCTAGTTTCGTTGTCACCTGCTCGGCATCCATCTTGGCCACTGATTTAGGCAGTTTCCCCTTAACCGACGCGCCTCCGGTTCCGGTTCGTGTTTTCACTCCCCCAGACATGGGCCAGTTGAGAAGTCTGTTCTATTCCGTGCACAAGAGGGGGGCAGCTCCAGATTCTGCACCAGGAGTGGCGGGTATGCGGTCTCTCGAGAGTCTTATGCCGACTTGCACAGTCTAGACCCTAGCTAGGTTTCAACATCCGTGGCAGCACTCCGCTCGTGTGGTTCTGAGCCTGTTGGGTTGGTGGGGGTGCAGATGCCCCAACACGCGTATCGCCCGCCTGGTGCACGTCGCTCCCCACCACCAGTGTGGCGTGTCCGGGGGGGGGGGGCGAGCGCGTAGTCAGAGGTGTGCGGCGCCCAGCCCATGGGGGGGGGGGCGTCTCGTCGCAGCAGCTCCCCTCGGGGTCTGTAGTTGCCGTCAGAATACAGTGGCTGCGGGGAAGTGCCAGCCACCAGAGGGGGGGGGGGCCTCATCAGCTGTCCAGTATTCCGAGCTCCCCTCTGCAAGTCAGGATGTAGATCAGGGCCGGGTATGCCTTAATGAGCCGTGGGGGTCGCCGGTCCCTCTACTGCCCGTAACCCAGGGTCTCGTCGCTAATGTTTTCGAGAGGCCCACTCCCATATGGCCCCGTTCTTCATTATCCCTGCTAATGCGTTGGAGGTGGCGGTGGCGGCTGGTCGGTGCGTCTGGCCTCGTGTGCAGTCCTGCCGCCCTGGCAGAAGTGTTCTGTTTGTTTGCCCCCCCGGCCCGCCGCATCCACCGCCCCCGCAGCCACCTCGGGGTGCGGCCTCCCGTAGTTCCCACCTGGTGGTCGGAGCTCCCCCGCCCCCTCCGCGGTGCGGGCGCCTTCCGCGGCGTCAGGGAGCGGCTGCAGTCCAGTGCGTGCTATGAGGGCGCTGCTCCGGGGTGGGGGCCGGGAGAGTCACTCCGTCCGTCTCCACAGGTGGCGCGTATTCCCGGCAGTGTGGGATGGGGGCCGCAGTCCAAGGCCCGGTGTGCAGTCGGAGGCCACGGCCTCGCGTTGCTGGGTTCTCCGGGGCGGTGATGGTCGGGATGGTCGCAGCCCCTCTGGTGAAGCGTCTCCCCTCCGTTACAGATTCCACCAGGGCATCGGCAATGACAGTCCGCACTCCTGCGTATCTCGGTGGTGTAGAATCGCGGCGCGGCTCACCTCCTCACACCGCAGTCACGGCCACCCCAGGGTCCGGCGCTCTCCGGTGCTCTGGCCCACCCCACCTCGCCAGTTCTCGGGCAGGGCCTTTCAAGGTCGCGGCCAGTCAAGGAGCCACCGCACAGGGGGGGTCCGTCGCCCCAGCAATACAACCCGGGGGGGGGGAAGGGGCCTCCCGGTCGCCCTTCGTAGCTGTCGTGTGTTCTAGGCAGGGTGTCGTGTAGGCCGCAATTCCAGGCCTAGCCGCCCACTGGAGGCCGCGGTCTCACGTAGGCGGGCACGCCAGGATCATAGCGTCTAGGGCAGCCGCGATCTCTCCGGCAGTGCCGGTGCGGAGCACAGCAGTCGATCTGCTTCCAAATCGGGTGTCAGGTAGGCGAGCCTCCCCTCCAACTCCGCCGGCGGTCTCAGTGTGTTTCCGGATATCTGGGTCGGAGAAACGGCCCGGGCAGGGGGAGCTCGGATCTGAGCTGTACCCTACCATGTCTGCCGCCATTGCGTGCCAAACCACGCCCCCCGGATAGCAGAGTAGTCCATAAAGCTTAATATTTAGGGGTCAATATCGTCGCCGATATAGGCTCAATAGTAAAAAAAAAATGTATTCCGCTAGCGGCTGATACCAAGAAAGCACTTAACAGAATCAACAACTTACACTTGACCATAGTGGGGCGATGTAACATTTAAAAGATGATTTTCTTCACCAAACTACTTAATTTTTTTAGGGCAAATCTGTTAGAATTCAACAAAAGTATGCTGCAAAAGTTCGAACAAATTTTCTGCCAATTCATCTGGGCCTACTCACAGCCGGAGAGGGCTTTTAATCTGCTCTCTCTCCCTAGAGATAGAGGAGGGTGGGTGCTCCCTAATTTAAGATTGCACTATTGGGGCGCTGTATTGCAATATTGTACTGAACTATTGTATGAACATCCTGACGCGAGCCCCACAGAACTTCCATCTCCCTATATATCACTACTTGAGGAGGCTGCACAAGGCTGTCTTTGGAGGCAACTAGAATTTGGCTACTACAAGTGTGTCGGATTTAAGACTCTGACAAACGCATACAGGGTCTTCACCAAGATACACAGACTCTTTGGATAGGGTAGATTAAACTGCTATACACCTATTAGTAACAATGCAAACTTACCAATCATCTTTGGTAAGATGTATCTTTAAAAGTTGTATAAATCTGGTATTTTAAAGCTGGGGGACTTGGTGACTTCTGAAGGTGTTCAGCCTTTCAATGACCTTAAAGCCTATAATAATCTGGATGATAATCAGACCTTTTTTTACCATGCCATCAAAGATTTCTTGACCCGCAAATCGGGAGGGCTGGCAGGTTTTGCAAAGCTTGATCCCATCGACAAACTGCAGGGTTTAGCTCCGCCACGGATTTGGTACATTTATTCAATATTACATTTATTTATTTATTTATTTATGAAATTTGTTAAGGGCAGGCAAATACCCAAAGGCGTCTCGGCGCTGTAGATAAAGACAGATCAGAAAAAAATAGTAATAGGGATTTATTGATTAAAAAGCCAGGTCTTTAGGCCGGATGACCTGGAAAAGGTAGATGAATAATGGTGGCAGAAACTGAATGTCCCCTGTAACACCTTCTGTCTTGCAATGAGCTTCGCTCAGAGCAATCTGCTGTCAGCCAAGCTACAGGCCCAATTTTATAAGACAGGATTCTTCTTATATATAACTCCCAGCAGGATTGCTAAATGGGGAACTGGTAGAGGAACAATGTGTCCTAGATGTTCCGAGTTCAGTACAAATTTGGTACATATGCTTGTCACCTGCCCGAAGTTAGAACCTCTACTAGATAAGCAGTTCCCGGGCAGAGTTTTATCTCGGGACATTCAATTCTATGGCAGGACCGGATGCTTCGGATTATGCCTTCTTTCTTATGCCTTCTTTCTCTGCTTTTATTTTTACAGCAGCGAAAATAACAACAAACCACATTTCCCATGAACACTTGGGGAAAAAAAAAGAAAGTCCAACAGCAATAGTCCTTCTTTGCTGACGGCACCCCAGCCAGTCCTAATAGTCCTACTTTGGTCATTCATCATGCCCTTTCTTCCATTTTTACTTATCTCCTTGGGTTGGGAGTGTTGTATTGGGCATATTTCTTGAGGTTTTGACTTGCGGGTGATGTTTGTTCATATACAGATTCCCTACGAATCGTGGGACGCTGCAAGCATACCTAAAGCGATTTTCGGCCCATCGTAGGAGCGGTGCGGTCCTCCCACCACCAGGGGGCTCACTTTCACCTCGGCGCGCAGCGCGAGTGGGAGCGCAAACTTCGGAGTTTCTTCACTGGCGCTGCTCCCTTGAGGTTGCTTGCTCCCAGCCACTCGGTTCTACGCCCTGTGGGGTCTGTAATTCCCTTATTTCTTGCCTGAACGCCCTCTGGGTCAGTAACTGCTTTTCCCCTGAAACACCCTGTGGGGTCATAATTGGCACTGTGTGTGTGGTGAGCAGGGACACTGTCCCGGGTGGCTTGCCCTAGGATTAATAAGGGCTGGGGTGTCCCTGGGGCTCTGCCCGTTGATTGTGCACCTCTGGACACCTACATTCGTCTGGGCTCCCTCCCAGCTCCAAATGTACGCATATTCAGGGCACTATATATTTAAACCTTGTGCTACTGCACACAGGCTGCCTGGCGCTTCTGTCCCTGCGGAGCCTACTGTAACTCAGCATGCAGGGGGAACAGAATCAATACAAGGAGGAGGACCCACTGAGCTACCTCCCCTGGGATGATGATTTTTACCAGGCAGTGGATGATTCTATCTACAGGGCTGTAGATCAGGCCATGGGGCCCATGGAACAATGCCTGTCAGCCCGAATGGAGGAGGCATAAGCGAAACTGGCTGCCCTCATTCCCACTACCCCTGCCCCTCCCCCGGTTCCTGCTTCATCCCCTCCACCTCCTAAGAAGCCTTATGTTGAAGAGGTGGATATGGAGGCCTTTGACGTTTAAAGAGCGCGTTTGTGGCACAACCGCCTTCTAATCCCACCCTGCCAGCTCCTGCATGGGGTCCCCTCCGTCTCCCAGGCTCATAACTCCTGACACCCTAGACGACGGAGATTCCCCAGATACGGACAAGGAAGCATGCTCCTCTAGGTCCTGGGCCCCGGTGCCTGCCCCTTCAGGGCCTTCTGATATGCTGGACCTGGATGATATAGTCCATCCGAGGTCCTCAGACTGGGTTCCCGGGGATAAGGTGGCCCAGTATGTGGCGGCGCACCTACGTAAGCCCTTAGATGAGGATGCCCGCAGCCGCCTTCGGGCGGAATGTCCACGTCCCACACTGGAAGGGAAGGTCGCTCTCATGCCAGAGATAGATCAAAAGATGGCGACATTCCTGGTCAAGTTCGTTAGGGACCCGAAAAAGGGGATAGACAGGTCCTGGCACGCATGCCAGGACAAACTGCTTGATGCAGTAGGGCCAGTCACTAAAATCCTAGACATGGCTGAGGAGGCCAAGGTGACGGGAGACGTGATTTCCCCGGAGGTCCTCTCCAATTGGGCGCAGCGCGCAGTAGTCTTCATCGGAAATGCGAACTGCGCACTTTCCACAGAAAGGAGGTCACTCCTGATCAAGGTGGATCCCAAGCTGGGGTATCTCGCCTCGTCCGCGGCTGGAGCGGTGGCCAAGGGGGGTCGTTCGGTGGCCCCTTCGTCAAGGAGTTGGGGAAGTTTGTGGCTACTTTCACCTCCCTTGACAGGGCGCAAGCCAACATCCGGAAGGTGTTCACCCCGAGGGTTTTCGATAGGGCCGGACGTGGCAGGGGCCGGTCGCTTCAACAGCTCCGACAGGGGGCGAGACTCCGGCCACGGTCAGGCCCAGGACAACGCCCGGTTCAATAACTTCTATCCAACAAGAGCTCAGAAGTTCCATGGCCGTGGCCATCAAAGAGGACGGCATCAGGGTGCTGGACGAGGTGAGTGTGCTGCCTTCGGCGAGCCTGCAGAGGGGGGGGCGCTTGGCGCAGTTCTTCCCAACTTGGGTTACCCTCACCAGCGATGCTTGGGTGCTGCAGACGGTCCAGGGCTTCCCACTGGAGTTCCAAGGCAGTCCTTGTCAGCTACATCGCTCCCGGACCATTTTCTTTTCGCAGCGCGACACAGAGTTGGTGCACGAGGAGGTTTGCGCCCTCCTGCAAAAAGGGGCGATTTGCATTTCAGTCGAGCATCCCAACGGTTTTGTCAGCAATCTTTTCTTGGTCGACAAAGTGGACGGTGGGAGGCGTCTGGTTATCAACTTGAAGAAATTCAACGAGTGGCTGGTGTACCGCCATTTCACATTGGAGGGCATTCACCTCCACCGGGACGTCTTGAGACCGAACGATTGGATGGTCAGGCTAGACCTGAAGGACGTGTACCTGACGGTACCTATATTTCCCCCTCATCGCCGTTTTTGCAGTTCAGGTAGGAAGGTCAGGTTTACGTGTTCACCACACTCCCTTTCGGTCTATCCTCCGCGCCGTGGTGCTTCACGAAAGTCCTTCGGCCGGTGGTGGAGTTCCTCAGGGCGAGGGGAGTGCGAATGATTGTCTACTTGGACAACATGCTGTTTTTAGATCAATGTCCTCGGAGGTTGACGTCGCAGTTGCAGACAGCAGTCAACCTCCTTCAGGGTCTGGGTTTCGTTCTCAACGAACGGAAGTCCCTGCTGTCCCCCGTCCAGTGCGCAACATTCTTGGGTTCCAACATCGACTCGGTGGCGTCTACTCTGAGTCTTCCCGCCAGGAAGATGGTGAAGATCAGACACGGGTTACGTCAGACTTTGGCGAAGAGTCAGATTTCTATGCGCCAGCTAGCGCGTCTGGTGGGGTTGCTCGCCTATTCCATTCAGGCGATTTTTCCCGGTCCCTTGCATTACCGAGCCATGCAGCGCCTGAAGGCCTATCACCTCAGACGGGGACTGACCTATTCTCAGTTGATCCCCTTGTCGGACGAAGTACAAGACGAAATGAGGTGGTAGCTCACACTAAACGTGCCTAAACGTGTGTTTTTAGGGTCCGCCCCAGATATGGTTATCGAGTCCGACGCCAGTCGCTCAGGGTGGGGGGCCCGCTGCGGAGAGTTTTCCACCGGTGGCGCCTGGTCCACTCAAGAGCAGTCATTACACATCAACTTCTTGGAGTTGCTGGCGGGTTCCTTCGCGGTTCAGTGTTGGACGAAGGACAGAGTGCAGTTGTGTGTCCTACTAAGGATGGACAACGTTTCTGCAGTCTGCTACATTAATCATCTTGCATATAGAGAAACAATGTTCCAACAGGTTTCACTTAGAAAGACAGTTAAACATGCATGCAAACTGCATTACATAAGCAAGAAACAAGGAGACTCAATGAAGGTGTTCGAAGGCTGTTAATCGCCAAAGTTACATCAAACGAAATTGCACAAGGGCATACAGTTAAAGCAGCACTGTACAGAAAGAATCTTGTGACAACCCGAAGGCACTTGGTGTGTAGTGATATATACAAGGGAAAAGTGACGACGCAAGTGAGCAGGGTGAACAGCGTGAACGGCGCAAGGTGAACAATGATGACAATATATACAGGTAACAAATATCTACATTAGCAATCATTATTTGTCATTTTCATTCGGAACAGAGAAATTGCGCCCAACAATTGCGCTGTGGTGTCGACGACGTTTCGACCCTCATTACTTGGGGTCGTCTTCAGGACCGGGTTGTCAATTCATAGGTGTGCTGCAGGGGAAGGAAAGACGGGTTTCTGCCAGAGTTTTTTCCCCGGACGGAGTATCCTTCACAGTGAGCAGAAGGACGAAGTCTAACACAAGGGTAATTTCATACCAAGCGTTTCCTGACTCCCCGAAGCTATGTGTAGTTCAGTGCCTCCGTGCTTACGAAGAAATGTCTGATGAGTCTCGCCCTCCGGGCGAAAGGCAACTGCTCATTGCGCTACGCAAGCCGTACAATGCAGTTTCCTCTCCGACGATCGTCAGATGGGTGTGTTGGGTGATGCAGGAGGCTGGTATAGACATGAAGCAGTTTGGTGCTCATTCAGCAAGGGGTGCGATGGCTTTTAAAGTTTTTGCCCTGGGGGCACAGTTGGAGGATCTGATGCGAGCGGCTGATTGGTCCTTGGTTTCGACTTTTAAGAGGTACTATTTTAAGCCAGTAGTTGAGGTGGCAAGGCTAGTTGTCGACAAGCTTTGAACTGGCATAATCCGAAGCCTCCGGTCCTGCCATAGAATGGGAATTTGCCTAGGTGCTGGTAAGCTCCGATTCTATTAAGGACTCGGAGGCGAGGATTATCCCTCCCAATGACTTCGGTGAAGTGGACCCTCCCCGTATTGTTGTAAGTAATCTATTCATAGGGGATTATTTGTTCTGGTGGTTTGTTAACTCTGGGGACAGTTGGTGTGCCTAGTGTTGTGTGACACCTTTTGGTCCAGCTCAGCCTCTGACACTGCCTCTTTTACAGGAAATGATAGTTCCAAGCAAAATTCGTGAAAATTCGCCACAGGTGCATCGCGTGAAGAAAGAGGATGCGGAATGACCAAAGTAGGACTATCAGGACTGGCTGGGGTGCCATCAGTGAAGAAGGACTATTGCTGTTGGACTTTCTTTTTCCTTTCCCAAGTGTTCATGGGAAATGTGGTTTGTTATTTTCGCTGCTGTAAAAATAAAAGCGGAGAAAGAAGGCATAAGAAAGAAGGCATAATCCTCGCCTCCGAGTCCTTAATAGAATCGGAACTTACCAGCACCTAAGCTAGGCAAATTCAGATTAACTCCGGCAATCATTTTGCTGGGCTTACATGACACGATTAATAGAAGGAATGAGGGAGATTTAATATTTGTTGCCATGACCATTCTTAGGATTTGTATAGCTTCCCACTGGATAGATCCGAATCCCCCAATGTTTGCCCAGTGGCTGGCTCGGCTGATAGCAACTTGTAAACTGGAGAGTGCCGATCTATGCCAAAAAAGGCAGGCGGGCTAAAAAAAAGGGTTAGAGATATGGGAGCCCTAACCAGGTGGCTTAGACAAAGGAACTCCTAGGGCTCGCCAAAGGCATTCCTAATGATGAGTTTTTCTGATTGTCCCTATTCTTTTTTTCCCTTCTGTGTTTTACTTTTTCCGTTTTCTATTTAATGTCATCAAAAGCTAATGATTGCTTAATCAGATAATTCCTCGCGGGGATGAATATCAACTGCTTGTAACATACACTGGTTTTGTCGTTGGGATTTGGGTTGGGGGCGATGTAATGAATTATTCAAACTTTTGATCCTATGTACTGCATATATATTTATAAAATATAAATAAAAAGAAGTACACGTATGCCGCAATGAGCGGGAGCACCAGGGGAAACCCTCCGAAGGCGCTGAAAAAAAAAATAGAATTAATAAAAGCGGATATTAAGCCAAAAATAGTCTGAAAGGAGTTACAAGGCTGGATCCCACAAGGTTAAATAAGTGGGCTAGGCCCTCAGTATCAGATGCATTAAATATTTGGTGAATTAATTCTCCAAAATGGAGTGGGAGATTAGTGTTTAGCAGTGAGTGAATCTCAATTGCGGTTCTCGCCACCTGCAATTTGAAGGTCCCAGGAACTGATGTGAGAGTCACTTCTTGTTGAAACAATAGCGCTTTGAGTCCGCTTAGCTTACTGAAATCTGTTTTTAAAGTTGCAATGGAAGGCCAAAGTGAACTATCTACAATCCAATGAGGGGGTGGAAACAGGACATTGCTGCAAAACGTAACTCAATGGGAAACTGTTACTATATATGGGATGCCTGCCCGCAAGTCGCAGCAGTCGTGGTTATTTAGAATAAGATAACTACTGTTAGAAAGCAAAGTTAATGCAGGAATAATAGCTGGGACAGGGGTACCTTTAAGAAAATAGGCAGAGACGTTTCAGGCTCTGTGCAGGTTGACTTGTTTACAGACTAGGGAATGGCCTACTGTTGAATCGCAATCCTCCCCTGTAAGGAAAGCTTCCTTTTCCGTGCATTGACATCTAAAGGTAAAAGGCAACAACCATAATTCATGAATGTAGCTACTGCCGAGGGGCTCAACTCTACCAACTGCATAGTGTTTCATGCAGGCCGTGAACTGAAAAAGTGAGATAGGCAATGAAATAACCCCATGTATAAACCATTTTGCTGAATCAGTCTCTGGTACAGAAAATGGTAACTGTTCTAATTGTTCAATTCGTAACAATGTGTATGCTGTGCCTTTCATTGACATTAATTTCTGTTTATCAGTCAAGGTAACTGGCAAATACAGTGCTACAGTGCGGAAGCATTCAGGTAATCCCACTGTACTTTTCCACTCTTGAGCGTTTGCAAGGTCCAAGCAAATTGCATTACAGAACGTAACTGATTTTGACCATGATACAAAATGGACACTTCTTGTTAAACAAAGTCAATTACTGATGATACAATATTATCCAAAGTATATATATGGGAAGACAGTGTATTAATACTGTTATCGACAACTGCAAGAACTTTTTCTAAATTAGCTTGGCCAATTTGGCGCAGGAGCACCACAGCTTCCATTTGCGATAGCTTCCAAAATTCATTATAGGCTACATAAACAAACCATTTTGTTCGAGGGGACTTTGGACCTAACAGGAAATCAGCAAGATCAATGTCACCTGACAAGAGAGAAAGATGTTTTTTTACACATGACAGTGTGGAATGTTCCAAATATTGCTGACACAATTTATCCACTGAATATTTGGTAACTGTATGGGAATGTGGGAAACGGGGATCAGGTCTACCTAGTGTAAACCCATTTGAGATATTCAGAAAGCGTAATTGAGATGCATTTGAGCTCGAGGGCTAGAATCGGACTGGGAACTGAAATCAGCCCTGGCAAATTTTGCCAGACCAGCCCCCGTCTGGCGCCTAGCAAGCGAGCGCAGCGAACGAGGCCGACCGTTACTAGGGGGTTTTGGGTGGGTCTTCCCCCATAAAAATGTTGGAAAAAGACAGACCAAAATGGTGAATTTTACAGCACCTTTTTCATTACATATTCAATTGTATCAACTTTCAAAGCACAGTAAATAGTAGATGATGACCTTAAAGAGCACCAGGTTACCCACCCAGTCATATGTACCCATAGACATTCTTTCAGAGAGCACCACAAATAGACAAGTAGTGAATCAGAGAGAACAAAGTTAAAGTGAGACCAGCCCCCACATGGTGTGTAGCGAGCAAGCGCAGTGAGTAACCACTACTAGGGGGAGTTTGGGGGGGTTGTCCACCCAAGAAAAGTTTGGCGACAGAAAGGCCAAACCAAAGCATTTTTCAACACATTTTCTCTCCTAAACCGCACTGAGCACATCAATATGTCTGCAACGAATGAAGCAATTCCAATAATTGATCACGTCATCCTTCTACAACTGAGCCAGCTCATACGTATAATGGATGATTCCATCACAATGCCCTTGAGCCAGAGAATAATTAAAGACGTCATCTTTGTGCCATGGTCTCTCCTGGGCTGGGTGCTTGTGGTCGCTGCAGGGGTGCAGTGCTGCCAGAAGACCACATGCCGTGACAATAAGCACTACTCTTGTTTCCCAGACATTAGCTTGCATTCTGGGACATGTAGTTTTGATTTTCCAGTTATGGGCCTGGGTCTAGATTTTCATGCAAAGTGCTGAAGCTAAAAGGTCATGATGGGGTGAAAGCATCACACGCCGGCCAGGAGTCATTTTACAGTCTGTTTTTCAAAGCTAATCACAATTTCATCAACCAGTGGTGTGAAAAATTAAAACAATAAATGTTTTTGACACAGTGTTTTGGCCTCCTCGTTAGCTACCACTCACTTCACCTAGTCTTTGTATGTGTGTCCACATACTTGGGTCTACAGGGTACTGCTGACATGATGCCAGTTAACAAGTGGCTTTTCCTGGTGCCACCAACTTTCTTTCCGATCCCCCTCCAGCAGCGGTGTGCCCCTGAACCAGCCGGCATCCCATGGTGGTACAAACATCATACTGCTCTTGCATGTGTGAGCACCCCTTAACAAGTGGGTACACCTCTCGCAGCATGCACTCCAAGCATCTTCGGTCACAAGGTTTTCTGGCCTGGCAGTGTGTGCGCACAAACCCAATGCCACCTTCTCTTCATAGTGGGGCCTGCAGCATGCAGGGTGCCTCGTATGCTAAACCACTGAGACACACATAATCCCCAGCACCTAATCTGCACAGACTACATATAAGTCAATCATGCCCAGCACCCTGTCCGTGCTAAACATACGAAGAAAAACAGCTTTCCACCCACAGAAGTGGGAGCACACAATACAAGCGCCATCCGTGGTTTGAATTCTCATTATTAATGTTTCGGTTTAAAATACCATAACAGAACACCAATACAAAAATAAATACAGCACTGCAAGTACCAGAATGCACTCTGCCTTGCAGAAGTCCTATATACAACAATCCGCACTGTACATGCAGTTTTGATTTTCATTTTATAAACACAGGAATTCAAGTTCCATAAAGCAATATCCCATGAGAAGGTATGATATAAAAAAAATCATGTAATTTTGAGTTTAATTCTGGTTCTGTAAGTACCAGAGTGAAAGCTATCAAGCACAGATATGCTACAAAAATACATACTGTACATGTTGCTTTGATTTTCATTTTATAAATGCAGGAGTACAAGTACCAGAATGCAATATTCCTCCTATGTGGTTTATATAGTACACACTGAGTACATGTTCTGCTGGTTTTTGTTTTACAAATGAAGAACTACAAGTATCAAAATGCATCCTAGGTCAATTATAGCATAAAACACACTGTACAGGTTATTTTCATTTTACAAAGCAGGACTCCAAGTACCAGAGTGCAATATTCAATGTACATGCATGATATAAAACACTGCACAGTTATTTTGATTTTCTTTTTACAAATGCAGGACTGCAGCTACCAGAATGCAATATCGAATAGACAAGAATACCACAAGCTGCTTGTGTAGTTTAGATTTTCCTCCTATGAACGCAGGCTACAAGTATCAGCACACAAACTGCGAAACAGGGCAAGATAAGTTGTTGTAAAAACAACTGAGATGGTAAATCGCAAATCTCTAGTCACACACAGACCTGCTAAATGAGGAGGGATGCTATCTCACTCACTCAGCACTCCCTCATACCCCAGGACCTAAGCTCCTCACTAGCAAAGCACCTAGGAGGCATCACGTGGTTCTTGGTAGCGCTATAGATACTCATCACACAGACCTAGTTGCAGATAATTGTGTGACGCAAACCCCCCTCCCCCAGCAAAATGAAACTCTCATACCTCACACACATTCTCAGTATGGAGGCTGAACTGGGGGCCCTTAAAGATGGAACAACACCACCACAAGGGCTTTTGCTGGGCCCCTGGCTGCAGAGAGACATAAAGGTGTCATGCCAGCGCTATGCAAATCATTAAAAGAAATGAAAACATATACAAAAGCTTTTTCTGAATTCATGAATATGCATGAAATTTTGCATACATTGAATATATTGATGTGACGCACATCCCTTTATAACTGAACACCTCTTTGCCAAGCAGTCCTTTCATTGTGCTCTGAAGGTAGGGCATGCTGATGTGTTAGAAAGCCAGCAAATCAAAACACAGCAAGCCACAATAATGACGCTGTTTGTCTCAACCGGATGCCTGTGCCGGTCTCATCACCTCCAACATGGCTTGGCGCGGCATAAACACTATACTCAGTGGTCGAAGTGGGAGAAAAAAAGTGGGGGAACTGTGGGCGGAGACTCCGAGGGCGGAGCTGACCCAAGGATTTGATCCGTGGGCGGAGTCAGAGGTGTGGCCAGAATGTGCCAAACATCCCAATTTTTAGTATTTGCTTGGCATTTCACCGACCAGTTACAGCTTATTGTGTTTTACCTGATTATTTAAGGTTTAATAGGAGTTATTGGCATTTAAATACATTCACAAAGTGGGATATATTTCCAATAACACAATGTCCCAAATATCCATAAAAGTGGAATCATAATCCATTTGTCTCCAAGCCATGCAGTTTCTATCATTAGCACTTCTCCTCCCTTCTTCCACAAGAGCAGTTCAAACATGAATGGCAAAATATCCTAGTTTGCAAATGCTTTCTATATAATTATGGCTCTGCCAT
Organism: Lissotriton helveticus; assembly: GCF_964261635.1. NCBI lineage: Eukaryota > Metazoa > Chordata > Amphibia > Caudata > Salamandridae > Lissotriton > Lissotriton helveticus. The sequence goes on along the minus strand of NC_136070.1, from coordinate 594,069,739 downwards.
ATTTGCCATATAATACATCATCCACTGCATAATAATCATTTTTGTAGCTCTAACTGATAAAAAGTTACTAAAAAACGTGACTTGAGTTGCTGCAAAGTGGACGGCCCTTTGCAAAGGTTGACTGATCACCTTTCTCACTGCTGCATTTGTATGTTATACTGATACTAATGAGGCAGAATCTTTGCTGAGACTTAACATGTGTAAAAATGTCTAAATAATAAAGTATAAGAAAATATATTGCATTACGCTTCAGCCTTTTTTTTGTTGCTTAATGCACAAGTTACTACTTGTGTAACGATATATCTGTAAGAGACATTAGTTAGTGATAGATTCCTTACCTTAGAATATCCTCAGGCGTCAGACTGGATCCAGACTTTTTTGCGTAGCAGTACCCTTGTGCGTCGGTAGGCGTCGTCTGCGGCTCCGCGTCCGTCGTCGTGGGCGCCGTGATGACGTCGTCAGAGTACTTAGACGCCGCCTCCGCGTGCTGACGTCAGTTCTTAGACACAGCTTTTCCGCGCCAGAAGCGCTGTGCTATGTTAAAAACTAACACTGGTGCCATTGAAACTAGGGCCCTGAAAGGGGGTAACCCTAACCCTAGATATCGGTTCGCAGAACGGGGAGGATAGGTGGGTCGGTAAGGAATCTATCACTAACTAATGTCTCTTACAGATATATCGTTACACAAGTAGTAACTTGCGCATCTGAAAGAGACACGTTAGTGATAGATTGCTTACCTTAGAATAGATACCCCAGCAATACCAACCCCGGTGGTGGGTCTGCGAACCAATAATCACACCAGAAAGTCCTGGAGGACAGAAGCCAAAGAAGCCATCCCTCCGGACTTGACTGTCCAGGCAATACTGTCTTGCAAACGTGTGCAGCGAGGCCCACGTAGCTGCCTGGCAAATGTCCTGCAAGGGCACTCCCCGGCCCAGGGCAGTTGTAGTCGCCGTGGCTCGGGTGGAATGAGCCCGCAATCCAACCGGGGGCTCCTTTTTAGCCAAGGAGTAACATGCCTGGATACACAAGATGATCCACCGAGAGATGGTCCGCTTGTGCACCGCTTTCCCCTTCTTAGCGCCCACGTAACCAACAAAGAGTTGGTCATCCACCCGGAACTGGCGTGTGCGATCCAGATAGAATGAAAGCGCACATTTTGGGTCCAGATGGTGGGATGCGGTGGCGGAAAGAAGGTGGGCAAGGTGATAGACTGCCCGATGTGGAAGGCTGTGACAATCTTGGGAAGGAAAGATGGCTTAGTACGCAACACAACCTTGTCCGGATGGACAGACAGGAAAGGAGGAGTACATGAAAGAGCCTGGAGCTCACTCACTCTCCTGGCAGAGGTGATGGCAACCAGGAAAGCAGTCTTCAAAGTGAGAAGACTGAGAGGACAGTTGTGGAGAGGCTCAAAGGGAGCACACATCGGAAATGTAAGAACAAGGTTCAAGTCCCACAGAGGCATCACAAACGGAACAGGAGGGAATGTGTGCATGATGCCCTTCAGAAATCGATTTACAATAGGGGACTTGAACAAAGAAGGTTGATCCGGCAGCCTCAGAAAGGCTGAAAGGGCAGAAAGGTAGCCCTTGATAGTGCCCAGAGCAGAGCCCTGCTGGGCAAGAGAAAGAAGGAAGAGAAGAACCTCAGAGAGAGGGGCAGCAAGAGGATCCACAGCCTTTGCTGTGCACCATGCCACAAATCTGTTCCACCTGCAGGCGTATACCGACTTTGTGGAGGGACGCCTGGCTGCCAGAATGACATTACAGACTTCAGGAGGCAAGTCAAATGGCCTCTACTGTCGCCGCTCAATCTCCAAGCATGGAGATGGAGACTAGATAGGTGCGGGTGGAGGACCGTCCCCTGCTGCTGCGACAGAAGGCCTCCCGAAGAGGCAGACGAACCGGGGGATCGACTGACATACTGAGTAGCTCTGGATACCAGTACCTTCGTGCCCAGTCCGGAGCCATAAGGATGACTTGGGCCCGGTCGCGCTTGATCTTCTTCAGCACTCTGGGCAGAAGTGGTATAGGCGGAAAGGCGTACAACAGACCGCAACTCCACTCGCGACGAAAAGCGTCTCCGAGCGAGTGCCGCCTTGAACAGATGACATTGCGCGCTCTCTTCGGTGGCAAATAGATCAAACCAAGGCTCTCCCCACTGCTGAAAGAGGCCTTGCGCCACGTCCGAGTTCAGACAGCATTCGTGATCCATCATGCACTGACGGCTGAGCTCGTCCGCTCTGGTGTTCAAAGAACCTGCCAGGTGTTGAGCCACCAGGGTCACGCCCTGGTGTTCCAGCCACTGCCAGAGGCGCAGAACCTCCTGGCACAGGGTCCACGACCCCACCCCACCCTGTTTGTTGCAGTACCACATGGTGGTGGTGTTGTCCATGAACACCTGCACTACACTCCCCCGGACAGAGGGGAGGAATGCCTTCAGTGCTAGATGAATCGCCCGCCACTCCAAAAGGTTGATATGGAGCCGGGCCTCCGCCGGAGACCAGAGGCCTCTGATCTCCGCCTCTCCCATGTGGCCTCCCCAGCCCTGGAGGGACGCATCCGTCACAACTACGTGCTCCGGTTGGAGAAGGGAGAGGGATCTGCCGCTGACCCAATCGCGGTCCGTGAGCCACCACTGCAGCTGTCTCGCAGGGATGTATGACGTTATAACGCATACTATTACTCCGCAGACCATTACAACGCGACTTTTACTCCGCATACCGTTACAACGCATAGCGCCTTGGGGCGCTGGATAGTGGTAAGTATAATTTACTATTCTAACTCCAGTCCCCGTGGACCCTAGGGAAGGTGTTGGATAGTAAATTATACTTATTCCCTATCCTAGAGCGCCCCCCAGCGCAATGCGTTGTAATGGTATGCGGAGTAAAAGTCGCGTTGTAATGGTAGTGCGGAGTAAAAGATCCGTTGTAACGGGTGTATACCGTCTCGCAGTGCCCTCCGAGATCAGGACGTGGTCGGAAAGGTTGCCCTGATGCTGGGCCCACTGAAACTTCAGGTCCCACTGCAGAGCCCGCATCCGCCACCTGGCGTGATGCACCAGAAGGATGTAGGAGGCCATCAGCCCCAGAAGCCGCAGCGTCAACCTGACCGAGACCCGGGATAAAGGCTGAAAGAGTGGAATCAGAGCCTGAATATCCCGGACCCGCTGTTCGGGAGGATAAACCCGAAACCGCGCCGAGTCGAGAACTGCTCCGATGAAGAGGAGCTTCCGAGAGGGGCACAGGTGTGACTTCGGCACATTGATGGAGAACCCCAGCTGGTGCAGGAGGTCTGCCGTTGTCTGGAGGTGGTTGACGACTGACTGGGGCGAGCCCGCCTTTAACAACCAGTCGTCGAGGTAAGGGAAGACTGAAACCCCTAACCTGCGCAGATGAGCTGCGACCACTGCCATCACCTTTGTGAACACCCGTGGTGCGTTGGTAAGGCCGAAGGGGAGCACGGTAAACTGAAAGTGCTCGTGGCCAACCGTGAACCGCAGGTAGCGCCGGTGGGCCGGCAGGACGGGGATGTGGAAATAGGCGTCCTGCAAGTCCAACGCTACCATCCAGTCTCCTGGGTCCAGGGCAGCTAAGACCTGAGCCAGTGTCAGCATTTTGAACTTCTCCTTCCGGAGAAAGCCGTTGACGTTCCTTAGGTCCAAGATAGGGCGTAGGCCCCCTTTGCCCTTCTTGGGTACCAGAAAGTAGTGGGAGTAGCAACCACACCCTACTTCTGGCCCAGGAACGAGCTCGATGGCCCTCTTGGCCAAGAGGGCCGTAACTTCCTCCTGCAGAAGCCGCAAATGATCCCCCGATACGCGGTGGTTCTGCGGTGGCATGGCTGGAGGGGTCGCCTCGAAGGGGAGGGAGTAGCCCCTTCGGACGATTTGCAGCACCCACCTGTCCAACGTGACAGTGCGCCAGTGGAGGAGGTGATGTCGAACCCTGCCCCGACTGGCGTCACATGGGCCTGAAAGCACAGACTAAGAGGGTTTTGAGGCGGATGCTGCGGGGGAAGGTGTGGACTGACCTCGCCGTTGTCCCCGACCGCCGCCACGGCGGTTTCCACGGCCGCCACCGCGTTGGGTATTACCTTGCGGAGCGTGGCTGGCAGCACGTGTGGGTACACCCCTCCCGTGGCCACGAAAGGAGTGAAAGGCAGCCGATTGCTGGCGCGGGGCCGAGAGGCCCAAGGACTTGGCCGTAGCCCTGGAGTCCTTAAAGCGCTCAAGCGCATGGTCTGCCTTGTCGCCAAAAAGGCGACGGCCATCAAACGGCATGTCCATGAGCGTATTCTGGACATCAGCCGAGAAGTTGGCGGATCTCAACCAGGTGTGGCGACGTATCGCCACTGTCGTTGCCATCGCTCTGCCCAGAGAGTCGGTGGTATCCAGTCCACACCGGATAGAATAACGTGCCGCATCTCGGCCTTCCACAAGGGCTTGGCCGAGTTTAGCCCGTACCTCCAACGGGCATTCTGGCAGCACGTCCGCGACCGTATCCCACAGAGAGTGGGTGTAGCGGCCCAAGAGGCATGCGGTGTTGGAAGACCGCAGTCCCAGACTCAGGGAGGAGAATACCTTTTTGCCGTATTGCTCATACCTCTTGGATTCCCTGTCAGGCGGGGCCGACGGGAATGCGGTCTGGGAATTGGAGGCCTGGATCACCAGGCTCTCAGGGGTGGGGTGGGTGGACAGGAAACAAGGGTCGCCCGGGGCCGGGCGGTGGCGTCTGGCCACGTTCCTATCTACAGGCGAACCTGTAGCGGGCCTGGACCAAGTGCCCAAAAGAACGTTGGTTAAGGCCTCATTAAACGGCAGCAGAGGCTCGGCCGAGCTTGACTGCGGTTTAAGGACCTCAGTGAGGAGGTTAGTCCTCACGGCCGCGACGGGGAGCTCAAGACCCAAGGCCCTGGCCGCCCTCGTCAACACCACACTGTAGGTTGCCCCCTCCTCCGTAGCCACGGTAGGAGGTGAGACAAAGCCAGTGTCCGGCGAAGTGTCCAGACCACTGGCATCCCCAAGTTCACCTGTCCAGTCCTCCTGGGACTGACATTCACGTGTCAGAGGGTCCTCAGACCCCTCCCAATTCTCCTCATCACCCATCTCCTAGTACTCAGGGTTAACAAATGATGGGGCCGGTTCATGGAAAGTGAACTCTCCGAACGGCGTCGAAAGTGGCGCCCAGCGGCGCCGCTATGGCGCCGGAACCGGGTCGAGGGAAGCATCGGGGACGGCGCCACCCGAAGACGGCGCCGGGGGTGACACCTGAGGGACCGGCGCCGGGGAGGTCGTCAAGTCCACTGGCGATGATCCGGATCCAGTGGGGGCCTGCGGCGCCGGGCCTGAAGGCGCCGGCGGCGCCGGGGCCGAAGCACTCGGCGGCATCGGGGCCGAAGCCCCCGACCCGCTAGGGCGCCCAGACGGGTCCGCTAGGCCCGAAGGCGTCGCGGAGCCCGTCGGCGGAGTGAGCGACCTCATGGCCATGAGGAACCGCTCGATCTCCTCTGGCGTCGCGCGCGGCCCAGGGACCGGAAGGCATGGGGCCGGACGCGACGCCTGCGACTCCGACTCCGACGGAGCCGCGTGGGCGGGCCACCTGAACCCCCGGCCACGTCGCGCGAGCGTCGGGGGGGGGGGGGGGGGGGGGGGGAGTTGGAAGAGCGATGACGTCTCTTCGACTTCTTGTGCTTACCTGACAACTTCGACCCTGAGGAGTGATGTCGACTCCCGGAGCTCCGATGGCTCCTCTCCCGCGACCGGTCCCTCGACCTCCGTCCGGACCGGGACCGTTCCTGCGTGGGGCCGACTGCCGGAATTTGAGCCACTTGAAGGACCGCTCCCGCCTCGCCTACGAAGTCAGGGCCTAGCAGTCGGAGCAGGTCTTGTCGTCGTGGTCGACGCCGAGACAGTGGAGACACCGACGGTGAGGGTCGGTGACCGACATCAGTCGGTCGCAATCCTCACAGGGCTTAAAACCTGGCATCCCTACCGGCACGGTTCGGAATCGAAGACTTCGAAAAAGAATGATCAAAAGAGATCAAAAAGTTTAGTCAAAAAAGCCTAAGGTACCACTTTTTCCGGATCTGCGCTGCTGGCGCGGAAAAAAGAAGAACTGACGTCAGCACGCGGAGGCTGCGTCTAAGTACTCCGATGACGTCATCACGGCGCCCACGACGCCAGACGCGGAGCCGCAGACGACGCCTACCGACGCGCAAGGGTACTGCTACGCAAAAATTTCCAGATCCAGTCTGACGCCTGGGGATATTCTAAGGTAAGGAATCTATCACTAACGTGTCTCTTTCAGATTTAGTCAACACTGAAGCATCATTTTGTCCCCCATTGCTGCATAATTCCAGTGGCTCTAGAGCAGGCAGCACATGTTAAAAGTGCTTGTGCATGAAGCAGAGAGACTGTGAAATTTGCAAACTTAGCCTGGTGTGCATGCAAATCCTGCATTGCCAATCCTTGGTGAGTTGCAGCTACTACTGTAGAAACAAGGCCAATGGAGGTAGCAATGGGTGAGGTGGACTGGCCTCGATGGCAGGGCAGGCTTTAGTGCTGGTGGCGCCCTGTGCAACAATGTTTGCTGGTGCCCCCAATGATCACCTACGCCTCGGTCTCCCTCACTACCACCCTTTAACAGTCCCCCTCAAGTCTCAATAACCACACTCTTTCTCAGATGCATTTCATTTGATTTACAGAGCCACGCATACCAGTGTACAGTGTCAAAGCACTTTACATCACACACACTACAAAGAGACAATCATTTATGCGTGTGTAAATCACTGTATATGAAATGTTACATAGGACAAAGGACTAAAAGGTGTAGAAGCCACATGACAACCATACTAGCAGGCAGTATAGTTTAATAGCTCACTGTTCTATGTTAGGATTTTAACTTATAAATTGCAAGTAACAGAAGGATCTCTCTGACAAAAGCAGTAACCTACTAACCTAGTTAACATTATGTGCACTTTGTGATCAGCATGGTACATGTTCTTTTCAGCAGGCACATTAACCCTCTGTGCTACCTTTCTAGGAGTCAACCCTTCCACTAGACAAAACTCTGATCTCTCTCTAGGAAGAACATTAATCACGAAGGTATCATAACATTTTTATTGTTGCTGAAAATTGCAGGAGGCCAGGAAGGAGGCTGCAAGTTTTTTTTTAACCCATAATATACTTGCAACACTACGCACCCACCCGAAATAGGTACCCAGTGTGGTCACACCGTTCGCACCACCCTAACCTGCTCAAGGTTCATGTGACCTCAGTGACAGAGTCACAGTGGCTGGATCCCTGTTGCTCTAGGGTGTGCTCCTTCGTAGGCCTGGCCGCAAGTTATCATAACATTTTTATTGTTGCTGAAAATTGCAGGAGGCCAGGAAGGAGGCTGCAAGTTTTTTTTTAACCCATAATATACTTGCAACACTACGCACCCACCCGAAATAGGTACCCAGTGCGGTCACACCGTTCGCACCACCCTAACCTGCTCAAGGTTCATGTGACCTCAGTGACAGAGTCACAGTGACTGGATCACTGTTGCTCTAGGGTGTGCTCCTTCGTAGGCCTGCCCGCAAGACAGGAGTTGAACTTTAGTATGGATTGTGGTGGACAGGCCTTCAAGATTTAACCACAATTGACACCACTAGGGTACACCTGCTTGTGCTAAAACATCAGGCCTTCTAAGGTCTAGCATGGGAATATGCTCCCTCAGGAGAGTGGTCTGGTGGACTGGTCATGAAGGCTGAACCCGGTTCCCCAGTTCCAATTTCGACAGCTCTGTGCCACATCCTCTTCCCCACTGAACACCATACTGCCCCACTGAGAGAAACTTGGACTGCCTTCAGCTACAACTTAATTGTGCCCGCTATAAACACTTGGATGTGGCTCAATTCAGATTATGCACTTGATAAGAGTAATATGCTTCCTAAAATAAAAAAAGTGAAAGCAAACTCTCATAGGGAATGCAAACATGTGAAATGTAAGCAGAAACAACATGGTTACTTTAACGGTCTCTCACTCACTATTCAGAAATCAGCGAGTGGTTTTACCTGAAAAGTTAAGGTCATGACTACAGGGCCCTGAAGGGAACCGTTTCAATATCCATTGCTAATATCCTTACAAAACGTAAGCAGTATGGTTTAAAAAGACCACATCCATAAACCATGGTACACATTTTGTTTTCCAATCCACCCATCAACCAGGTATTGCAATACATCCAGGAATGGTGCACTTCCCCACCTGGGGACAACAATGCTGTTCAAAGAAAGACGAGAAAACAAAAGTAGCGCTTCACTGCAAAGTCTGTAAAGTGAGGCTGATGTGTTTGGATGTGAATAAAACCAATCTGGCTACTTTGCAACCACTCTGTCTTGCTTTATTTAGTTATGTATTTATTTTTGATGTTTAAAACCTTTTATTTCTCTCCATCCTGAGGCTGCACTTTGGAATAGAAGAATGTCAGAAAAAGGGCATTTCCCGCAAGAGTGTTCTTCTTTTTTGGATCCATTTCACAGGGAAGCAACTAAATGAAAGAAGGAAAGAGAGGTTGTAAACCGTTTCTGCAAGTCACGGTTTTCAGTAAGTGAAGAGCAAGACAGAAAGAGATGGAATAATAGGAAGAGAGGGAAGCATTATGCGGAGAGATTGAGAATCGTTGTGCTCACGGCAGTCCTGGGCTCGATTTGGCTGTGTGGGCCCGACTCCGTGAGTCAGAGACAGTGACATTAAGCACAACCAGGCCCAGCCAGCGCCTGGTTGTGCTTAATGTCACTGTCTCTGACTCACGCAGTCTGTCAGACATGGCCAAATCAGCCCCAACAACAGAACCGCCCCCTGTCCCCAAACCGGCCCCCACCTCATCCAGCCTCCCGGGGGATTGCCCGGTGCCTGGAGTTACCAGTCCGGCCCTGTCGAGGGCCACAGTAACCATCCCAAGGGGTCAATAGTGGAAGAGTTAATTGTGCCAATCTGAAACATGACAGCTAAATCTTCAATTGTGTAGTTGGTATGTGTTTGCCATGTTTCATAAGGAGCCAATAATGGAATGGAGGGAACATTTACATTTTTGGCAGTTGCTAAACAAAAACAAGTAGTCTGTTGTGCAGTGTCATTTAAAAATATGAGCTAAGACGGCATCAGACATGCACAACGTAATGACCAAGGGCCAGATGTAGGTAAATACTATTTACCGATTCTTAAATACCGAATTCCAAATTCGGTATTTACCGATTCGGTATTTACTGAATCGGTAATTCCCATTCATTCCTATAGGCCTGGAGGCCCATAGGAATGAATGGGAATTACCGAATCGGTAAATACCGATTCGGTAAATGGGGAACACATACAAGGGTGGCAGGGTGTCACATTGACACCCTGTTGCACCCCTGAATAGTGCATGGGTGCACATGTGGCACACATACATGCCCTAAGGGCATGTATGTCTGCCACATCGCAGTGTTGTAAAAGCAAAAAATTGCTTTTTCAAAGGTTTTCTTTATTTACCACCAACTTGTAGGTGGTAAATAACGAACCCTTAACTGAGGAATGCACTCACTTGAGTGCCCTCTACATTACGGATTCAGTAATTTACCGAATCGGTATGCTAAGAAATCAGTAATTTACTGATTCCTTAAGTTACCGATTCGGTAAAATACAGAATCCTACAAAAATGCCACCTACATTCCAAATGCCAAATACCGGTCGGTAACGGCCGAAATTCGGTAATTTCGGCCGTTACCGACGGGGAACATCCTTTACAACGCAACTATTACAACGAAGTACCTTTACGACGCAACCATTACAACGCAACTTTTACAACGAATTGTGCTGGGGGGCGCTCTAGGATAGGGAATAGTTTCCAACACCTTCCCTACTACCCACGGGGACTGCAGTTGGAATAGTAAATTAAACTATTCACTATCCAGCGCCCCCCAACGCAAGTCGTTGTAATGACTTGCGTTGTAAAACTTGCGTCGTAAAGGCATGCGTTGTAATAGCATGCGTTGTAACGTCATACATCCGTTACCGACCGGTATTGGGCGACTTACATCTGGCCCTAAGTGCCCTGCACTTGCCAAGGTTTGGTACCCCAAATGGATTTTTAATCAATTGGGTCCTTCCAGTACTCAAAACCTTTCACAGACAAATAAATATTGAAGGACAAGGAGTAAACCAAGGTAGTGTAGGTCTATGCAGTTGGGTATCTTTAATTTATAAAAAATATGACTGGGGGTCAGAAAGGTTGTAACCAGTGAAATACATAAATTTACTCTGTTGGGTCTTTGAACTCCCATGTAACGGTGTTGGGCAATGCTCCCACTAGGTATAATTAAAAGATGGTCTCTGAATACTGCTTTTGTATAAAAAATGATGTCCATAATGTTGATAACAGAACAAATCGGCATAATTTGCAGAATTGAAATACCAATCTTCAGCATCAAAAGCAGTATAATATTTCAAATCAGAGAACAATGAACAATGAATAAACAGCATGAAGATCCCAGTTATCAGAGTGTATGACAGGCAAAACCACATCTCCTAATGAAATGCGGAAAACTTAAAAGTTGTGGATGTAGACAGCAAAACAAGCAACAAATCAGTTGAAGATTTCATCTCCCCTGCCATTTGTTGGGGAGTATTCGAACAAATAGAAGACCTCGGAGTTAGTGAAAGGTCCCGAATGCTTGGAGGCATACTATTCAGTATTGGCCATATGGTGTAGCTTGACATGTTCGATGGAACTGTCACGATTCTCCATGTGACCAGGTAGTGGAGGTAGGATCACAGTACGAGTGCCTTTCAGACCAAGGACTCAGACCGGTACACGATATGATGGACCACATTTTCTTTTTGTTCTCCACCTTTTCACGGACCAGGTCTCCAACTTTAGGAAGCCAGCCAGAAACAGGAATCAGCACCGCTGCATCCGTAGAAGAGGGCAAATGGGCTTTTGCCTGTGAATCACAAGCCTTTTGTTGATCCTGTAACATAGCAGAATGGTTATCTACGTCAAAGTTTGTGGCAGCCGCCACAACGTCTCTAGACCATCAACATCTGGCACAAACATTTTTTATACCAACGAGCCTTTCATATGGGGTATGCCCACCAAGAGATCTTCGTGGTAGATTGTTAAGTGCACACTGGACTCCATGAAGATGAGTCAGCCAACCCCTGCCAGTACCTAAACCCTTGCTGGTAAAGATTGCTTTAAGTCGAGGATCATCCGCTCCACAACAGAATTGCCCTCATGCCGATATGGAGATGAGAATTGCACCAGCACCCCCAAAGACTTCATCGCATCCTGGTAAGCCTTAGAGGCAAAAGCAGGACCTTGCTCCGAATGGAAGGTGCCACAGGCAAATGCCCAGACAAAGACACCCAAATCTTTTATAAAAGTTTGAGCATCAGCACTGCGATGTGGCCAAACCCAAAGGAATCTAGTGCACGAATCCACTGCAGTTAAGACATACTTAAAAGCATTATCAGATGTCAAAGGACCGCAGTGATCAAGATAAATGCACCGAAACGGCGGATGTGAAATGTACACTTAAGTGTGGGGTGGACGTGAAACAGTTGAAGGCTTAATCTGTTGGCAAATGTCACAGGAAACAACATATTTACGTGCCTGTTGATATAAACCACGCCACCAAAAACAAAAGTGAAATTATCGCATTGTTCATGTGCAACTATGATCAAAGAAAGTCTGCGGTCCTCATTGGGAATCAGTCGATCCCCAACGGATGGAATAGTTGCAAATGCCATTTGATCAGATAACGAGTGGTATGTATAACGTGAAGGGAACAATTTGAGGAAATTATGTACTCTCCTTCGTCACAGCTATAGCAGCCAAAATATCATCATCAATTTTAGTCATGGACCTAGTGACTGCTGCCACTGAACAAGTAGCTACTGCAGATTTGGATGCCTCATCAGCCATCGAATTACCAACAGCATGTGCTCCCACACGTTAATGGCCCAAAGCATGAATAACGTGTGAGTGGGAAACATTCCTTAAGAGCGACCACTTGGACCCAAAGCGTTTTATGCTTAATTGCGCTACCTTTAGAATCACGAAAATCATTTTGTGTCCAGAAGAACAAATTGTCATTGAAGGATTGTACACAGTAAAAGAAATTGCACACTATAAGGGTGGGGATTTCAGGATCAGCAAATTCCAGAGCCACAACCAATGCATGTAGCTCTGCCAATTGAGCTGTGCAGTCTCCAAGAGATTGTGTGTGCACTGAGGAGGATTTAAAATCTCCATCCACAATTGAACCTGCCACAATTGTGTAGGCTGCAGAATAAGCATGTTTAGAACCGATGGCTGGCTGCGCAGACCCATCAGTGTAAATAATACATTTGTACTGATCAAGAGGGAGTAATGATAAAGGAAGAGGATGAACATGTTCATATTGTAAAAACTCCTGTGTTTGCACAGAAGGGTCAAAGATAAAATTGACATCAGACAATGTCAAAGAACTAGCCCATTCTATCCAACGTGGATGCAAGGCTTTAGAATTTGAGACACTAGCCTTTGTGACTGCTTCTAAAGCAGACACTTCAAGCCTCGAGACCATGAAAATGTGTTTACCCTGAGCCAAAGAGCGTTCTTTCAGAATCGCCATCTGCACAACTGTCAAAAATGTTTCCGTGGAAGTGAAACGCATTTCAGCTGTAGTATACAAATGCGATTTATAAGCAATGGGGACAGTTTCCCCTTCATTGAACATCAAGTAAGTAAAGCCTACCGCCCCAGGTACAATCCTTATGACCAATTTAGTAGAATTGTATTGTGTTAACAAGAAGCTGGTCACAAACAGATCAGACTGCAGAGACCGAAGAATTATGGTATGTTCGGGAAGCCAACTGGAAGACGAAAAAGAAGGTTGTATCAATGAGTAAAGAGGTTTGATATGCTGGGCATAATCAGGAATGTATGTCCTCCAGAAATTTAAAAAAACCCTGCAAAGATTGCAATTTTTTAAGTGTAGATGGATGTTGCAATTGAGCACATTTCTCTAGAAAGTGCGGGCCAACGCCCTACCTTCTTTATTGAGTTCGTAACCGAGAACAAGAACCACAAGAAGGAAATGTGAGACTTGGCAAAGTTGAATTTGCAACCAAAGTTTGCAAAATGCGTGACAAATGTGGTCCACATGCAAGAGATGCGGCTGTAATTCATCATCCTTCAAGTATATGTCATTAACGTACAGGAAGGCATCGGCGTCAATCAAAGCAAACACACCAGGGCTATTCTTATATCCCATAGGCAAACTCGCATAGCAGCGCTGATTGCCCAACGCACTGAATGCAGTCAAATCACGGCTCCCAGGAGCCTAAGAGTCGCTGTAGAAGCCGTTGGAAATATCCAAAGTTGTTTTGTACTTTTTTCAAATGCTGAGTTATGTGTGTTCTGAACCGCAAAGGTTCCAACAGGACTGTTCAAATGTCTGTAGTCTAAAACTATACAATATGAAACGTCCTGTTTCCATAGCGGAAAAAGAGGATTATTCATTGATGAAAAACAGGGTTCAATCACACCCTGATATTCCAATTGGGTCGAGATGTGGCTTACGGATGCTTTAGCGTCTTGTTTAATTGGATACTGTGGTTGGGGCTGAGGCATAGAATGCAAAGCAATCACATGAACCGAGGAATCCTCATCCCAACCTGCCTGATTGCGGTATAATGCCGGGGCTAAGAATAAAGCCCATTCAAGGCGGAAGCCAATTTATTGTCATCCGAAACATATTGTGAAAAACTGGGTAAAATGACATCTTCCCCTCTAGAGGAAGCTAGGACAAAAGGGGGAGGCCAATCAACATCTGCCAATAAAATATCATATTAAGAAGTGGGATTTTCTCAAACGATTGCTTTAATCAGGCGTCTAATATCACCTTCAATTTGGAGGCTTACTTCATGAAGCTAATCAGGAGGAACAACTAGAGTATCGGTTGTTGACAGTATCAGTTGCTTTCGCCTCCAGACGCTGGTGGAGTGTCTGCCGCACTATAGGACCTCTGCTGAGCTTTCAAGGAGGGTTACCACCCAACTCCTGTCGAGGAGTAGGGTTCTCGCCGTCTGAGGCATACTTTGCAGACAAAGCAGCAACTTTTTTCTTCCGAAACTGTGGGCGATATTGAGGTTGTTCTTAATGCTTGACTTTTACATCAACTGGCGCTGCGGGTCACGTCTTGCTTGCGCAGACTTGTCTTGTCTGCGATCCTGATGCCCTCCTCTACCGAATTGTTAATCTGACGATTCCTGAAAGGAACAAGGAGAACGAGGATCAGGAACCTGGAACCTCTCAGGTGTCTTAATTTTAGAGCGGTCACGCAAATCATATCTACGTTCAGAAGTGTCAGCTGGTGACGAAACCAGCACATGAACTAGGCTTCTGTTGTTGCTGCTGATGATTCTTATTCCAAGCCTTTTTAGGAAAGACTGGACAACCTTCCTTTTCAGGAGGGGATTTAGACTGTGGCTGAACAAATGGTCGAATCCCCAAGCTATTGCGACCCAAAGATGTAAACACATCCGCAATAATAATCGGCAACTGTCGCTGCCGATCCACTTCTGGCACCTCAGCTATGCATTGACGTACTTGTAAGCAAACTGCTTCACCTTTAATATTGGCCAGAATTATATCTGAGACAATAGGGAACATTCCCACTAACTTCATCCCCATATCCAGGGCTGGACCAGCCCCGTGTTCATCTTGTACATTTTTTAGAACGCTCAGTAGAACGCTCATGGAGAGGGTGCCAAAGCACAGTGTAGACACTGAAGCAAACACTATCCCCCAGGTGGTGCCGTCAGCTAAAGCGTAAATCACACCACTCGGCAAACTCATTGTAAGGATCCTGTGTTTTTCAACAGGATTAGTGTGTGGAAAAACAGTTTCAAGTGCAAGTCAAAATGGCAAGTCATCACAAATTTGAGGACGTTTGCTCATCACCGAATTAATCATGACAGGACTAACACCAGACCACCACCATGTCCTGGTGGCGGAGGAATTGCTCCAGCTGGAGCCGCTTGAAGTGCACGTGACATATATTGTATGACACTTCTGTGAATATGAAGGAACTGAGTATATAACCAGTGTAGCTCCGCGACAGTAACATTCATATAAGTTGGATGCAGTGTAAAACCAGCCAACACCAACAATGGTAAGAGGGTGAAGAAGGGTGCCATTAAACCAAACAGTATGCTCCCAAGCTGTCAAAGGAACTTAAAGTAATGCATAAGGACGATAAGCAGCCAGAGCAGCAGCTCTCGTATAGTCATGTAACAAATTATCATTCCCATCCACAGCGGGGAATGTAACCCAAGAATAAAAAACTTCCAAGCAAAAAGCAGGGTCCGCTTCAACAACAAAAATAATGTCGCCCCTGCATTAGGGACTCCGTGTTGAGTCATGCATGCCGCAACTGCTACGCGTTTAGGTGCTGCAATAGCGATGGGTTGTGCCATTTTTATGAATGGAAGAATGAAACCAGGACAATGGTAGTGCAAAACAGGGTAAAGAAGAACCTTTTATATTTCAAGCTTGAAAAACCTATCAATATACAAATATAGGAGGCAAAGACCCCACACCACGGACGGCTTCAGAAACCGGTGAGAGGGAATTTGTGGACAAGCACAAGCACTACTCAGGGGTCTCGTGAATGAGTACCAGACCAAACGTTGGGCGCCATGTTGCAGAGATTCTACACAAACACAGAACTATGCGCAGGATTATGGGACGTTGGAGTAGAGGGACTGAGTCTTCCTACCACCTTAGTACCCACAAGCCCAGGACCAACTAGCTATAATGCCTCACTTTCTCTCCTACTCACAGAGATACAAAGGATTAGACACCCCAGAACATAACACTCCCTGATCTCATAGGAATCAGGATAACAAGACACACCCTTTCGCTCGCACTCTTGTACTTGTCCACAATAAGATCAGACAGAGACAAAAATAGTTTTAAATATTTATTTTAACTAATGTGCCCTAAAATGCAGTATACGTGCCACAACAAGCAGGTAAATGCATAGTACAAGTACAGTCATCATAGCAGCTAGTCCATAAATCATGTAGGGAGATGTCATCATGGAAAGACTAGAGAGCCTAACCTCCCTCCCCTTGCTAAGAAACAGTATAATTATATATAAGAAGATCTCTGGGCTTTGTCAGCAGACCCCATACCTTAGCCTATAGTTGGTACATCTACATCATAGGTGCTGTCTCGCCCTTCTCCCTGGGAAGGTCCCTCTACAAGTGTGTGCTACCTATTAATGTATTCTAATAAGACCAAAGTACGTTGTCCGAACAACAGCTGCATCTGTATGTTTTGTCTAAGGACAAAGGCCTGGCCAGAACAAAATAACAAGGGGTATTGTTGTTCGACCTTGCACATAATGTACAGTCAAAATCCCAGGAACAAGTAGAGAGTGAACACAGCAATGAGTTCTCATGTGAAAGCAGCTATAGAAATTATTGCAAAAATAAAGACGTGTGCACAAAGCAGCAGGCAGTCTGCAACATGCTCATGCTAATTTAGTGAAGACGACAATGTCTCTATGAGCCACGTAATAGGGTCAGTGACTTAAACTCTATCTACCTGGCTACTGGGAGCCAGTGCAACTGTCTCAAGTGAGGGGAGATATTGTGCCGGAGGGGTACCCGCCGAAACAAGCTTGCTGCGGTATTCAAAATTATTTGTAACCTGCGAGTCAGGTAAGCAGGTAGCCCCAAATAGAGACTGTTAGCATAGACCATCTGTGAAGTCACCAGAGCACGGACTGTAATCTTACAGCTCCCCACCGGCAGATAGCGTATACATTTCTTGATGAATCTCAGCTTCAAAAAGCAGGTAGAGGAGATGTGACACACCTGTGTCGTAAATGATAGATCTTTATCCAGTCTAATTCAAAAAGGTTTAGCTGAATCTGCCGGAGTTGGGGCGGATTCAGCTCCGTGGGCCACCAGAAATTCGATGGGGGGGTGATGACTGACTGAAGAACAAGACCTTGGTCTTTTCCGCATTCATTTTCAGGCAGTTCCCATTCATCCAGCCGCAGAGTGTTCTTTAAAGGAGAACACCGAGTGTGTTTTGTCCGCGTAGGAAACTACCTTCACACCTCAAGATTCAATGAGGGTGGCATTGGGGCTTGGTAAAGATTGAAAAGCAACGGACTCAGAGCCGAGCCCTGAGGCACCGCTCACACCATTGGTTTCCATGAGGATGAGAAAGGACGAAGAAAGATCTATTGGGAGAGGTCCTCCAGGAATGACCGAAGCCCATGCCCAAACCCATCCCATGCACAACCAAGTGGCTTGGTCTCCTAAGCAGGATCGGGTGTGCAACTGTGTTGAATGCTGCCAACAGGTTTAAAAGTACCAACATGGCAGATGAGCCCCGGTCCAATGTCTCTCTCACTGATTCGGAGACTTCTAAAAGAGCAGTGTCAGTGCTGTACCCAGCTCGGAAACCCAATTGAGAATCATGTAGAAGGCTATTAGCTTCTATAAAGCCCACCAATTGTTTCTGAACCACCTTCTCTAGGATTTTAGCAGGAGCAGGCAGCAGAGAGATAGCTCTGAAATTGCTGAGCATCCCAGGGTCAGCATTCGTTTTGTTTTTACTAATGGCAGCAGGAACGCCTGTTTCCATGCGGCAGTATAGATGCCAGATTTCAGGGAGGAGTTCCAGTCTGGTTTGCTGTGGGTTTTAACCAGGGGTCCAGCATACAAAAAAAACGGGCAGGGCAAGGGTCGTCTGGGGAGCCAGACGTGCACTTTGATAGATCCATCAATAAGTCCTCAGCTAAAATAGGGAGAAATTCTGAAAAGGAGGTGAGGGAATCGGAGGCTCGGACTTGCAAGTGAGCAGTAGGTTTCACATCCAAAGAGAAGAAAGAAGAACGTTTATGGATCCTTTCCTTAAAAATAAAATCTGCCAGGCTCGTGCGGAGAGCAAGAGAGGGGAGGAACGTGCTTTCTATGGCTCTTAATGCGATTTGCAAATTATTCCCTCATCTTACTCTGCTTTAGCTTGTGAAATTTTTCAGAGCCTCTTAATAAATACCTTTTGCTGCAAGATTGTAGGACTTTCTCCAGCACCGCACAAGCTTCTTACACAGGCTGTTCTCCATTCTTAGTTCAGTTATGAACCAAGGGGCTGAAGGTTTAAGTCTATTGAATATACAGCTGGCCTTACCTGGACAACTGTCTCTAAGGCGGTTGTAACCCATAAGTTTAAGCAGGATGAGTCACTTTCAGGATTACCTGTCAGCTGTGCCACAGATTCTTTAAGTTCAGGCCCAAGGGACTCTTTGGTGACTTTCATCCAGTTCCTCCTAGTAGCACGTTTTTCTTATGTATTGGCAGCCTAGTCTCCGAACTAAATGTGAATGGTACCAGGAAGAGGTCCATCCATATCAGACACAGGGGATCCCCCACTCTCAGTTTTGGTTATTTGAGTAGATCACATCCAACATGTGGCCTGTTCTGTGAGTAGATGCTGTTACCAGCTGCTTAAGGTTAAGGCTATTCAATGTCACCATTAACTGGGCCGCCTGGGAGCAGCTGGGGTCATCGATATGTAAAATCTCCCAGAACTGTCAGATTAGCATATTGTAATGACAGTCGAATGTAAATGGAGGAACTCTAAAAGCATCGAGGACAGGCAGGCCTTATCTTATCTTGAAAGTTAAAAAACTATATAGGTGACAGAATAAATAAGGCCTCCAATCCTCACAAAGAACTCTATAAAATATTAAAAGAATTTATCAGTCCCATATCCTGCCAGTCCGAACACCCTGCCTCACAGGATTGGGTGGGCATTTTGTCCACTTTCTTTGAGGAAAAGATCAACACGATCCACAGCATCTTTACTAACCAGCCATGTGAACATTTGCACCATTGGTCCGACTGTGATCACACATCTACTTCAATTTTTTTTAACAAATTCACCGAATTCACACAAGAGGATGTAAGTACTGCCCGCTCCAAGATCAAATCAGGCTCCCCCGCCAACCCAGTCTCACCTTACATCCTGTCCATTATTGGACCGGCTCTACTTACAGGCCTCACTGAGCTCTTCAACTTATCCTTATGTCATTCAACAGTTCCCATAAAATGGAAAGCGGCTATAGTCAAGCCTATTTTAAAATAGCTCACCTTGGATCACAAGGAACCAAACAACTACCGGCCCATCTCTCTTTTTTCGGGAAAGTGCTGGAGTCCCTAATCAATAGGCAACTCTCAACTTTCCTAGAAAGTAATTGTTGGAGATGGCCATTTATGCATGGTTATCCCCAAACTTTTTGCTTCTTCCTCCTATTTTTTTCTGACCTGCTGTTGTTGGTTTTAGGACTCTGGGCACTTTATCACTGCTGATTAGTGCTAAAGTGCATATGCTGTCTGGGTAAATTGTGTTATGGATTGGTGTTTTCATTATTGGCATATTTGATTTACTTGTCAGTCCCTAGTAAAGTGAACTGAGTGTGCCAGGGCCTGCAAATCAAATACTACTAGTGGGCCTGCCGTACTGATTGTGCCACCCACATGAGTAGCCCTGAAAATGTAACTCAGATCTGCCACTGCAGAGTCTGTGAGCAGTTTGTAACTGCATGTCGACTTGGTAAGTGCAGCCACTTGCCAGGTCCTACCCTTCCCTTTTCTTACATGTAAATCACCCCTAAGGTAGGCCCAAGGTACCCCTGTGGGCAGGGTAAAGTGTGTGTGAAAGATAGGACATGCCCTGATGTGTGTGGCATTTCCTGATAGTCAGTGTATATAACAAGGACCCCCTGAATATAAAAATTCAATCAATTCCTAGGTCAGGGAAACATATATTTGCGAAATAACAACCTAGGCAATTATATAATCTTGTCTATACAATGACAACTAGAGGAGGCAACACAAAATCAACTATAGTTCTTCCTATTTATTAACACTATTACATATTAAAATGCATATTTTGTTAAAAAAGACTTATTTCCATATACAATATGGACTAAATCTAATCAATATTATTAAAACAAAAATCACAAAATTAAAAGTACACAACAAGTGACACAATAAATTCTAAATTCAAAATAACACAGCAAGTGGCACAATAAATTCTAAATTAGACGCGCGTTTCGGCGAACCAGCGCCTTCCTCAGGAATTGCCACGTATTCTTCAGCAGACACTTTCAATGATTTGATGAAAATATATGAGAAACGTTTTCATATTGATATAGTGATTAAAATGTATGAATATACCACTTTTTACTTCTTAGAATCTTATCCTTCTATTTAGACGAGCTGTTGATGATCACAATCTCAATTGGAGACGGTCGCAACGCAGATAATTGTGCATCTATTTTCATGCAGCTAAAATACACATTGGGATAACGTTGTGTATTTAATGAAGCAGATATTGATGTCATATGTGACGGGCCTAATATCATAGAATGGTCGACGTAGTCGTCTAGTATAGTATATATAGAACTGTAAGAACGAATAGCTAGGTTCTGATAACAGCAAACATAGCCTTCTGATATGCAAAATAACTTTCAGAGCACGGGCTAATGTTATAAAACGATCGACTTTGCCGTCTGGTGTATGTAAAACGGATAGCACGTGAGGCTGGTTTATTTAAACCGCAGATGTAGTTTTCTGTTTTGCAAATAGCCTTCAAGACACGAAGCTATGATGATGCTTGGCCAAGAGGAACCAGAAGCAGACGGCGTCCAGAATCACGCAAGGGCTGATGGCGGAAAGATATCCTGATAGTGAAATACTGCCAATTTCGTTTTTCACTATTGAAAGGCTATCTGGCCCATAGGAAAGCATGGGAGTTAATTTATAACATCTTATAAATATAGCTTCCCATTGGGACCAGATAGAAAAATAAAGTTTAGTATGTCTGAACAAAGAATCCAAAGATGCATCTTTTAGTAAAGGTGACTTTTACATTCTGTATTTAAAAATACCACTTTTAGAAAGTAGGTATTTTCTTGCTTAGCCATCCTGTGTGCCTCTGCTAGGATGTGTATTGACTGTCTGGCCTTGGAGTGACAGGGGTTGGGGAGGTGCATTCTCACAGACGGCCACCGGGTGGTTTGATGTGTGTCCTGCCTTTCCTGAATGAGTCAGGGTTGGGCTGAATAGCCATGGGTTGCATTCAGAGTAGTGGGAGGAGTTTTCACTAGCACCTGAATAGGCTTGGTCTGCATTTAGAGTGGTGGGAGGAGATTTCCCTTGCACCTGAATAGGCCCCGTCTGCCTCTGACAATACTGCCTCCACCTCCTGCCAGGAAGGTGCACCAGAGAGGACAGAACTGATTCTGGCTGGGCACAGACACACTCTGTCTGAGAGGACAAAGGATTTGGGGCTATAAAAAGTGGGCCCCAAATCCCTAAACTTTGGAACTCTTTTGGACCAAAAAGAAGAGCTGGAGAAGCTGTGAGGGGGAACTACCAGCGCTCCAGACTTCAACCTCGAGGAGTTTGATCTACAATGTGTGTGACTTCAAGGGCCCAACAACTCCTGCACCAACCTCCGGAACCGACGCCTGCAGACACCTTGCTTTCGGAAGATCAACGAGAGGTCGCCGACGCCCTGCATTTCTAAAGTTACTATTTTACAGGTCTTCAAGACACAGTAGCTGGCCCGCGACGCCGCGGTCAGCTAGAACTATCTGAATTTGTTTGATCATGACGCGTGGTAGCCCCAGAGGGAGCTATCGACTTCGAGGAACTGTTTTTCAAGGTTATTTTGATAACTGGAGATTTCCAAGTACTGTATTGTGGATTTTTATTGTTTTAGTTCTTGTCTTAAGTATATAAAAATATAGGATATTTTTCTAAACTGTTGTGGTGTCCTTTTGTAGTGCTTAGACTGTATTACTGTTGGTTATGTGCAAATGCTTTACACAATGCCTCTAAGATAAGCCTGACTGTTCGTGCCAAGCTACCAAGGGGGTGAGCAGGGGTTATTTTAGGAGTGTAACTCCCTTATCCTGACTAGGAACAAGGGTCCCTACTTGGACAAAGGTGCAAGCCCTTGCCAACTAGAGACCCCCATTTCTAACAGTAATAAACTGCTGGGCCTTCCCAATCTCGGTTTCGGGCAGCTCACAGCACGGAAACACCACTGATAGAGGTAGTTGACAACATCAGACTCTTCCTGGACTCCGGTCAGTCAGCCTTGCTAGTCCCACTCGATCTATCGGCCGCCTTTGACCCCATCTCCCATGGGACGATTGTGAACCGTCTGTGGGAGATGGGCGTCAGGGGTACTGCCTTGAACTGGCTTAGGACTGCCTAACTGCTCGATCTTTGAAGCTACATATTGGTACCTTTGCCTCTCGCAGTCAAGTGATAGATAAAGGAGTACCCCATGGTTCCATTCTAAGCCCCACGCTTTTCAACCTATACGTGGCACCCCTAGCTAGAGTGACCAGGTTGCATGGTTTCGACACCGTGTCGTATGCAGACGACACGCAATTACTGATTTCTCTCGGCCCTGATCCAACGGACACCAAACTCCAATTTATGAATTGCATGACTGACATCAACATCTGGATTCAAACCAATCACCTGCAACTAAAAGCCAGTAAGACAGAGATCATTCTTTTTGGTATAGCTCAAACTTTGTGGTCCAACGATTGGTGGCCTCCCAATCTCAGCCTCTGTACATCTCCCAAATCGATGGTCCGTAACTTTGGGGTGATGATTGACAACAACCTGTCTATGACAGAACATGTTAATCATGCGCCAGGCATTTGCTATGGACTTATGCTGTGCTTCCCAAACTGTGCGCCGTGGCGCCCTGGTGCGCCGTGATGAGCAGCCAGGGGCGCCGCGGCGCGCCAGGCAGGATGTGGGTGATCCTACATTGAAGCCCAACATGCGGGGGGGGGGGTTTAAAACGGCATCCTCGGAATGGTTTGGCCCAGCATACACATCCATGCGTACGTACGCACGCACGCGTCCTACTTAAGCTGCGTAGGCTCACCTTTAGTGCCTTAGCAAGCTTGGAGCGTAGGAGGAACGTTGCCCTTGACCCCCGTGTTTTGCCCTGCCCTGCCCTGCCCAGCCCGACCTCACCGCACCTCGTCTCGTGTGACCCTGTACGTCGGAGGAACGTTGCTGTTGACCCCAGTGCCCTGCCGTGCCTCGCCTCGAACGTTGCTGTTGACCCCAGTGCCCTGCCCTGCTGTGCCTCGCCTCGAACGTTGCTGTTGACCCCAGTGCCCTGCCGTGCCTCGCCTCGTGGGACCCTGTGGAACAAAATTAGGTAAGTAAGCTAGTTGTAAACTAATGCAGCAATGACTAATGCTGTATTTTACACTTATGCAAGTATTTCAAACGGTGGCAAGTGTAGTGGCGCGCCTCCATGTTCAATTTTACTGGCATAAGATCTTCTGCGGTTGATTTATGATGAGAAGCGAAACTTGATCAAAGCACCCACGCATCCGGCTGAATGAATGCGACATGGGGCAGAAGTAATATTTACATTTTTTTGCAGGAAAAAGTGTCTTCATGAAAGAAGGGGCATATGGTATCCATCATTTTTACGAATATGTCCAATTAAAATCTAATGAATATCATGGTTTGCCAATCTCCTTTGGCCTGAGCAGCTCTTCAATGCTCGGTGCATGCTACAATTCACAGGCTTCCATCTGACTGCACAATAAGCTTTGTTAAGGTGATGGGAAACCGTGTTTTCCCCTTTCAAATGTTGTCTCCGTTTTAAAGGACATCTTTCCTCTTTCAAATGATGCGTGTCGTTTTCTCCAGCGGTGACATCGTTACCTCGGTCAAGAAAATTGTATGCACGACTCTGGATGCTACAGTAAGGAGCAGAGAACCAATTCATAATATGGGGGTCACAGCTGTGGCATCAGAAATGGAAAACTCTGTGGGAACATTTTCGGAATAAGAATAGGTTATTGGCAGTGGAGCTCTCTGGAATGGCACAGAGAGAGGTGGGTGGGACTCACCTGGTAGAAATAGTCCTGCATGCTCCAATGAATGGGTCTCCACTTCTGCATCATATTTATTTATTTATTTATTGATTGATTTTATGCATTTTTATATAGTGCAGACTTTACCCGAAGGTGTCAGAGCGCTTCACAATAGGAACAGTAATGATACATGAGGAGAAAATTACAAGTGACCAAATTACAAAAGCAAACGTTAAGTTACATGAGGCAGTAACGTGAGCAAACAAACTACAAGAAGTACCAAAAGGTACATAACAGTTGGAAAAAGTGACTTGTGCAAGTTACAAAAACGTAGAAACTACAAGCAGAGGTATAATACTGCAATTGCTGAGCATTCTCTGTGTTCATGACTCCAGTCTATCTGCGGCTCAATGCTGTTCTGCTGCGCTCCCATTGTTGCTTTATGGCAGGTGCCACGCACAGTGCCTGAAGGCTCTTTATTAAGGATGTTATTTAGTTTTTGCACTAATGCAAGCATTCTGTACTTGGTCCTAGATGCCCTGTTTTGGTGTTGACTGCTGTGTGGTAAGCACGTGGTTTTACCAAATGCCGATCCTTTGCAGTCTATCTATCCCACACATCTCTTCACTCAATTTCAGTGGGTGAGGCACGGGCCCTCTCGACCAGTAGTAAGGCCCACCAGGATGTTGCAGATGGCTCAAGCCCCCTCCAGGAGTGAGAGGGAGGGTGGTTTAACCCGTCATCAGTAGAGAGCAAAACGTATAAAGGGGCAGAAAAGTAATCAGGGGTTGCTGAAATGGTGCCCAAGTCTTCACAGGTCACAGTACCTCTCCACAGGCACACAGGCGTCTGCATTCACATGTTTCGGGCTTTGCAGCATTTGCCTCTCATCTCAGCAGAGTTCATCCCATTGCATCCTGGTAAATGCAGTATGCTTACTTTCAAAGTTGCTGTAGTCTTTCACCAAAGTTGATGTAGGTAGTGCTGTTCTCTCTAGACACGTGTTTCTCGGTTTAGCCCGTTCTCAGTAGAGAGCAAAAAGTATTAGGGAGCAGAAAAAAGTCAGTAGGGGTTGCTGTAATGTCAGTCAAACTACTGCCATGATTTGGATTAAAAACTATATGTCCGTTCTGTAGCGTACTCTGTACTACTGTGATATGTCCTTGGCTGGGCCCATGAATTGTTGAAGTGTGGTCTTTGGTGTTACAAATCAGTCTGATGTACACATTAGCTGCAATTTGGATTTCTTCATTGTTTGCAAAAATGTGCCATCTTAGATCTCATTACAAAACTGAATGCTATTTCTACCTGTGTGGGGTACCAATAAGAATAATTAATCCAAATGGTCATCATCATCACGGGCTGCTATTGGAAATTAACATCAATAATAGATCCATCATTAGAAAGAGGATAACTTTTGTTCTACTTATACTTTTCTTACCTGGATGTTTTGTACTTCAGACTTATTATACCGTGGAGACTGGATGAGACCCGGAAGAAACCTGGACATACTTGAGCAAAGGAAAAGCAAAGAAGGTCAGGAACTTTACAGATAGAAAGACTCCTCCATCCAAATAATTCAGACGCGTCAAACTGATTTCCATCTTTCTGATTGACAATGAAGAGATTTCTAATGCCGAGTTCAAGTTCATCTGCGCAAAGTGAAGTTGCAGGTTCTTCTGACAAAGAGGACGGGAAACGAAAAGCCAAGTACAGAAAGTACGATGACAGGTATCTGGATTATGGTTTCACATGTGTTCAGGTTAATAATGAGGACCGTCCTCAATGTGCAATCTGTTTAAAAGTTTTGGCTCTGGAATCCATGCTTCCAAGTAAACTTAAGCGGCATCTTGAAAGTCTTCACCCAAATGTGGTCGGAAAGCCAAGGGAATTTTTTGTAAGAAAAGTTGCAGAAGCCAAAGTACAAAAGTCCACTTTCTCTAAACAAACCAAAATTAATAGTAATGCCCTCCTGTCCTCATATCAAGTGGCCTATCTAGTTGCACAGAGTAAAAAAAAACACACAATTGCAGAAGAGCTGATTTTGCCTGCTGCTGTTAAAATGGTAACAAACATGGTCAGCGAAGATGCGGGTAAACAGCTGCTAAAAGTGCCTCTTTCTAATAATACTGTCAGCCGGAGGATCAATGATATGGCTCAAGATATTAATGATCAGCTCATCTGTAATCTAAGAGGAAAAGACTTTGCACTGCAGTTGGATGAGGCAACAGACAACCACAAAGACACCCATCTTCTTTGCTATGTCCGGTTTGTACACGAAAAACAAATTGTTGAGGATTTGTTGTTCTGTAAAGAAATCAAAGGTGGAACTACAGGTCAAGACTTGTATGCAGTTGTGGATGATTTTATGCAACAGAATCAAATTGACTGGGAGAGATGTGTTGGAGTTTGTACAGATGGGGGTCGTTCAATGGCAGGATGCTACCAAGGACTTCAAGCTCGCATACGATCTAAAGCGCCCAATGCTGTTTGGACACACTGTATAATACACCGAGAAGCACTGGCAGCAGGAAACCTCAGTGAAGAACTGCATGGTATTTTGAAAATAGTAATCAAAGTGGTAAATCATATTAAAACAAGACCAATGAAAGCACGATTTTTTGCTAAACTGTGTGAGGACATGGGTGCCGACCACTCATGCCTCTTGTTCTACAGCAGCTCTCGGTGGCTGTCTCTTGGTAATTCCCTGCTTAGAGTGTATGAGCTGAGGAATGAAATATACTCATATTTACATGATGATGAACATTGTTTTGCTGACAAATTTATTGATGCAGACTTTCTAATACAAATGGGTTTTCTTTCTGATCTATTTGAAAAACTGAATGTACTGAACAAGTCCTTGCAGGGCAATAACACTAACATTTTGCAACTGTCATCCAAAGTTTCAGGCTTTAAGAACAAAGTGAGCCTTTGGAAAAGCAGTGTAAGCAAGGGTGACTATAAATGTTTCCCTTCATTGGACCAGTTTCTGCAGGAGAATGGAATGGTGTTAAAGGAGGAACTGCAGACAGTTTTTGTTCTGTATTTGTCGCAACTGCGTTTTTAGCTTGACAAATATTTTCCAGAGGATGAAGTGGAGCCAATAAAATGGGTGAACAACCCTTTCAATGCTGAGATACCTCAGCATTTCAACAATGAGGAAGCAGAACAGCTTATTGATGTTGCAAGTGACTTGGCATTGAAAGTAAGGTTCCAGTCTCAGTCACTGTTTGAGTTCTGGTGCCAAGCTGGGGATGAATACCCAATGATAAGCAAGAGAGCCCTGCATGTTTTGATCCCGTTTGCTACTTCATACCTTTGTGAAGCTGGTTTCTCAGCAGTTGCAGTAATAAAGTCCAAATATAGGGCAACAATTAACCTTGAAAAGGAAATGCGTGTTGCGATCTCAAAAATAGCTCCAAGATTTCAGGAGCTATGTAAGGAAAAACACGCACATCCATCTCACTAGAGTTTGTAAGGTAAATTCGGATTCCGTTGTTTTTCTTGTCCATTGAAAAAGATATTTTATTATACAGAAGTTTTTAAACTATTGTTGTGTGGTCCAAAAAAGTCTTGTATTGTTTCTCACTTAACAAGTTTTTATTAAACAACTGTTATCTTCTTATTTTGTTACTAATATCATTATAATACCTTCATTGCGTCCCAATTACTTTACGGAAGACAACAGGAAGTACTCCCGAGGTCGGGCTTACATCCCGCCCACTGGTAAAAAAAATAAATGGTGGGGAGCCACGGCCAACTGCCGATTAGGTCAAGGGAGCCACGGGTCAAAAAAGTTTGGGAACCACTGGACTAATGTGTAGTCTTCGCAAGATCTTCCAAAGGATCCCAGTTGTATCCAGGATGCCACTGGTTCCAGGACTAATCATCAGTCGGCTTGATTACAGAAACGCCCTGATGGCCTCCATCAATGCAGAGCTTCTCACCAAACTCCAGGTGCTACAAAACACAGCCGCCAGGCTTGTATTAAATCTACTCTTATGGTCCCCGTTGGCACCATGTCTGAGAGCTCTCCACTGGCTTCCCATCAGGAAACGCATCCATTTTAAGATCAATTGCCTGGTCCACAAAACCATCTTTGGGAACGGGCCTTGCTATCTTGCCAAAATACTCATCTGGTATCAGCCTACCAGAACACTCAGGTCCTCAACCAAATATCTTCTCACCCCCGTTAAGATTGGTATCGCCAGGAATGGCGACAGATACAATTCATACCTTGCCCCATCTCTGTGGAATTCGCTCCCTTTGCAGTTACGCATGGAAACGAATCACAGACAATTTCATAAAATTCTAAAAACCTGGTTGTTTTGATCTTTCCTGCTGGCACTCTCCGTTCTCTTTCCTTCACGCTTTAGGGTTTAGACTAGCGCTTTGAGACCACCGGGTGATATGTGCGCTTAACAAAATCCTATGACTATGACAGCTGAGCATTAGTGTTGCAAAGATCTGGCAAAAAAACAATGGGGCAGTCTGGTGGCCTATATAGTAACAGCCCGGCAAAGGAAGAGGATGGTGAGATCTTCACATAGAAGGTCAAGACCTCAATGTTACCAATTTGGCCTAGCCTCGCAGTGGCAATCTCCCAGTTGTCCAATAGAATGATTGCAAAACCACTCCCTGCCCTATCTCCACCCAGTGATATATTAAAGTCATCCTAAATGTCATTACCTCCTTCATCGCCTTGTTGGAATTTACCTTCTTCCAAATCAGAATACATGGAATCAGAGTCTTTCTCCACCATGTCCATAGGAGTTGACGGGACCAGTAGTATGACAGCTCTAGGAGGTGTGTCCATAGGAGGTGGCGTAGGTAGAGGCGGACTGGGGACAGGTTGCCTGGCAGGCTGTTGAGGAAGTAATTTTTAAAAGGTGTCCATCATCTGCTCCAAAGTTAATGAAAACGCCAACAGACACTTGCATGACCTGTGCTTCTTTGCAGTAACAACAAATTATACAAGACTGATGTGGGATGTCAGCTAAGAAGTCTGTGGACGATAATCCTACTCCTGGAAGGCTTCCTCTTCATCCAAAGCCTGTTCCTCAAACTCAGGTATGTAACGCACTTCCAGCTGCATAGGACTGTAGGCCACCTCTGAGATATCCTGGTCGATGATCTGCTTCAAGCAGAATCCAGAATCTGGGTGGGTAGGCTAGCGGTCACGTATGTGTGAAAAGGTAGCTAGTATCTAAAAATTCATTGACGGTGAAAGATGAGTCAGGGTTGACTAGGTCGTTGTCTGAAGGAGACATCCTTGGGGTGGTGGTCAACAATGTCATCTTCGACAATGGTCCTGCTGCTGAAGAGCTGATGTTGACAAGGGCATGTTTGTCGTCAATGATCTATTCAGTCGTTGAAAAGGCTTGTCCCATATGTGTATATATGACTGCCAGAGAAAATAGGCTGCAGATTGTTCACAATGCAGCGGTGAGATTACTCCTTCATCTGCCTAAATTCAGCTCGGTTTCTAAACTGCTCTATAAACATCATTGGCTCCCGATAGAGAAGTGTATTCAGTTTAAGGCTTTGTGCCTAGCTCCTTGGATTATGAACCATCAGGGGGTGGGGTGGGGCACCTAGCTTGGCATCCCTGTTGAAGCAGTATATACCCACTAGGGCCCTCCAAATAGCTGATTTTAATCTGGCTTTGATACCTCATATCAACGGTCAGGCTGGGAGGTTGCCCTTTTTCAGCGATGGCTCTGGTTTTAAGGAACAACCTGCTGTTACATTTATGTAACTACATTGCTTTAGAAAGCAGCTGAAGGCCTGGCTGTTCGCAGCATAGGTCCTTTCTGTGTAGTCTCTCCGATGTATCTCTTTGAGTAGTAGGCAAGTACTGGGAAGCCCCATCCCTGGCCAGCAATGGGCTTTATAAGTCAGTATAACAGATCATATGTGACAATGGGAATGTCATTGACGACTGTTTTTTTTAGATTTTCATCAAAGAAGATGACTTAGAAGCCACCAGTGAGGACAGCAGTTCAGAGAGGACGTCAAGGCAACTACATTTTCACGCAGTGTTTTGCGCAGTTTGGTCTTTATCCCAATGTTTTCCAGAAGAATCTCGTTTCTGAAGGTGCATTAGATTACAAGTTCAGCTCTGACCCCCTCCCACCCCCGTGTCCTTTTTTAGAGCTACTTTCTTGGAGTGCTTGGTGGAGCCTTTTTCATGAAAAAGGGGGCATCCCCCTTAGGAGGGTATTTTAGTTTTGTTAACATCTTTTTATTGAGTTTACAAACGGATACAATATCTGTAGCACAGCCGAGCTCAAACAACAAAACAAACGCATGCCAAGATCAGTTAGCTAAAGATAATGTACAGCTTAATCACAAGTTCCCCGCACGCCTGAAGGTTTTAACTAGAAGTCCCATCAGTACAAAGTACCACTGTAACATTACATGTCTCATGTTGCTTCTGCCGCCTATTTAGGGAGCTAACAATATAAGCCGAACATAAAACAAAACATACATAAAAAACGAACATTTCCGAGGTGTCATGATTGCAGTCATGATGTGGATGAGGGGAGTGTGGGGTATGTGGCCCCTTGCGCCCAGTGGTAAAAGGCCAGGAGGGCTCGTCGGTCCATGGACCCCAGTAGGGGCCCTATCTATTATGCCAGGAAGAGATGGAGGGCTCGCAACCTAGGCCCACAGGCAAACAATGGTAATTCCTCCAACAGGTAGCTCACCAAGGGACTCCAAATATAGTTAAAACTTTTACAGGAATCTCCAATGACATCTGTCATCCGTTCAAGGGCTAGGGCTCACCATAGACAGGCGTGCCATTGGGTCAGAGCGGGGGCTTCGGGTTTTTTCCAGGCAGCTGCTATGGCCATCTTGGCCGCCTCCAGGTATAGCCACATATTTGAGCAGTCTCCTTGGGTTTGGTGTTTTAGGCCGGGGTCACGAAATCCCAGAAGTGTGTGTTCTAGAGAAGCGGAATCGGGTAGCCCAGTATTTGTTTCATTTGAGAGAGGATCTCTTTCCAGAAGGGTCAATAGCGGGGCAGTCCCACCAAAGGTGAGGGAAGTCTCCTAAGAGCCCACAGCCCCGCCAGCATCTATCAGACGTGTTTGGAAAAATAGAGTGTAGTTTCTGGGCGTGGAGATACCATTCATACATAATTTTGTAATGGGCTTCTCTCAAAAACATGGAGCGATTATATTTGGTGAGGCCTTTGTAGATGGACCCCCATTGTTTCTCTGTGGTAGGAGACTGTAGTAGGATGCAAACACAAGATGATGATGGCAGGAGCGCTGAAACTTTTCAGACACTCACCCCCAGTCACAGATCTGGGTTGAATCCATCATTGTTCTTTAGCTCACTCCGCCACCCCGGTTCGGACACAGCTATATACAAATCAGTCTGGACCCTGTGCCTCATGGGAACCATCCAGCCCAAACTGCCAAGCCATATTTTCCTTGGACCGGAAACAAGCATCCTGGGACTGGTTTCGGGCTAACAGCCCTCATCAGCCAGGCTAGCTTAAATCAAGTGGCAAGGGACCCACGTCTGGGCATACCCTGCAATCTTAGGGCGAAAAAAGCAAACACAAGGAGATGATGGACGGAGCGCTGAATCTTTTCAGACACTCACCCCCAGTCACAGAATCCCTCATCGTTCTTTAGCTCACTTCGCCACCCCAGTTCAGACATAGCTATATACAATTCAGTCTTGACCCTGTGCCTCATAAGAACAGCCCAGCCCGAACTGCCAAGCCATGTCTTCCCTGGACTGGAAACAAGCATCCTTGGACCGGTTTCGGACTATCAGCCCTCATCAGCCAGGCTAGTTTAAATCCACTGGCAAAGTGAGTAAGGGACCCACGTCTGAGTGCTCTTTTGATGTATAGTGTATGCAAAAGCTCTCTTGGCAGCCGAGTTGGGTTGTGGGAAGAAGACAGGTGGCTCAATAATCTGATTCAAAAAGAAAGGAGAAACTACCTTAGATAAGAACCTCAAGTAGTACAAAGTCTCTGTGCACCTGAATGAATGTTTCAAGAACAGTGCCTGAAACCCACTCACCACGTCGTAAGGAAGTTATAGCTACCAAAAAGGATACTTTCCATGAAAGAGAATTGCAAATCTACTGAACATATACTTTTAAAGGTAGTCACAGGAGTTTTGTGAGAACCACATTCAAATTCCAGGCACATCCTGGAAGGATTCTAGGGGATAGAGCCCTTTTGAGACACTCCAAATTCATGATAGGGTTTTAAAAAACGGGATGAATTTTCAGTCTTGCACATGTATAGGGCTCTCGCTGCCAGATCCAGGTGTAGGTTTATAGAGGTATATACAAGGCCACTGGCATTCTGCTATTTATATAAATCTTTTTATTCAAAGATAAACATGAAAAACAAAAAAAGTGCAAATAAATAAAAAAAAAACAGTACATCACACATAGTTTGCAGATCTGAACAAAAAATGTTTGTTTCTAGCTCAAACCGATCATAAAAGTTACTAAAAATGTGGCAACGCTTGTTCCTGTGCAGCAGAATACACATTGTAAAGGATGACTGGTCACCTTTCAATTGCATATTGTTGTATTTGGGTGTTAACTCAGTACTAATAAGGTGAAAACTTTGTCCAGACAGTGTTTTTTTTTTTTTTAACATACCTTATTGAAAACCTTATCCGCATAAAAGGATGACTGTTTTGATACAGAAGGTATTTTGTTGTTTCCGACTTATACATAATACATATTTGGCCATGGTATAACTTCTGGTTACAGATGTAGTTCGTCTGACGTCCGCATTTGCGGTATGAGAGGTATGTTCATATAAGCATAAAATAATATTACATTGAAATCAGTAATACCAAGCATGTTTAGGTTTAAACTAACTTTAACTTTCGAACTCGTCCCTACCCACCTCCTGCTCCCTCCCTCCCTCCTGATCTGCAGTTTCCGATTCCTATGGTCGCCTGATAGGGTTATTAACATGGTGCTTGCTGTTGGTCCTACTCTGTAATCTGTGGTATGTAGACTGGGGTCTGTGTGGGTCTAGCCATGTATTCATGAGGAGTGACAGTAGATTATTCCGAGGGAATGTTTGGTGCGGGGATTAGATCTGGCTGTTTGAAGTCTTCTAACAGAATGTCCCATTCCATTGAGATAGACTGTTTCCGTAACCCTCTTGCCTCCTCTCTTCTAAGCGCTGTGCTCTCAGCACCACCCCATTGTATCATATCATCTTACCAACTAGACAATGTCAGGCATCTCATAGACATCTCATAGTGAGGGCTCTAATGGCTAGTATAAGGGCAAGGTCCAGAAAACGTTGTTGAACTTTCTGGGCTTTAGTGAGTCTACGGACCCTCATAAGGCACTCTAGGGCACTGTCCTGAACTGTTATGTGTGTGGTCTCTCCCAGGGAATGTCGAACATCATTCCAATAATCTTGTATACGCGGGCAGGCCCATAGCATATGGATAAAATCCGCCTTGTCTCCTTTGCAGCAGGTGCAGCAGTGTTGGGCCTCCGGGAACATATGGTGTATTCTCTGTGGTGTGAGGTAGGATCTATGTAGGACCATTGTTTGGATAAATTTTAGTTTAACGTTGCGGGATACCCTCCTGGGATGTTCTAGCATGCTCGCCCAGGCTTTGTCGGTAAGTACTAAGCCAGCGTCCTCTGCCTATTTTGTCTTAAGTTTTGTGAGTGTGATGTCGGCGTGCGCCCTGATACCGTGTACAACCATTTGACAAGATGTCCTCCATTCCCCATGTAATATAGTAAATGGACCAGGTCATGTTGTGGGGGTTCCCTGCGTTGTGGTGCCCAAGTGTTCCTAATATAATGGCATATTGGCCGAGTAAGGGGTTACTTCTGAAGTATACTGCGGAGCTTTCTTCCAGCATTGTAGTGCAATCTTCAGCAATGGGGGTCCCTCCAGGGGAATTTTAGCGTTGGGCAGGATCTGGGAATGTAGCGTACCCCGGTCAATATCCCTTGACGTAAACCCGATTTCTTGTAGATTCCTCCCCACTATCCAATAGGACAGCCACTGGATTTGACAAGCATAGTAGCATGCTCTGAAGTCAGGGACCCCTAGGCCTCCCTTGTGGGAGTCTAGTTGTAGTTTCTGAAGGCTCACTCTTCTGCGACCTGCACCTCAGATGAGCTCCACCAGGATAGTGTTTCCGTGAGGAATATGGATTGTGGAACCACTATGGGCAATTTCATGAAAAAATATAGTAACCGAGGGAGCATCACCCTCTTAGAGATGGCAATTCGTCCCATCACCGAAAGGGTCAGGGATGTCCAAAAGGCCACACTTTAGCGTAATGCTGTGATGGCCTTCAAGCGGTTGCCCTCCAGCTGATCCGCCTGTGATCTATATACCTGTACTCCTAAGTATTTGAATGTGGTGTGGGTTACAGGTAGGGTATAAGTACTGAATTGCAACTCATCTGGGCGGGCCCCTCTTGGAAGAAAAAGGCATGTGATTTCCTTGGATTAATAACAAGGTCTGAGATCTTTCCAATGGTGGAAAAAATAGTGGGGAGGGGTGTGGTTTCGGCAGAGAAATCACGGAGGTACAGGAGGATGTCATCTGCGTATATGGAGGTGAGGTGGGCAGTGCTATCAATGGGTATTCCAAGCTGTTCTGCCAACTGTTTCAGGGCTATTGCTAAGGGTTCCAACATCAGTACAAACAACTGGGGGGACAGAGGGCATCCCTGCCGTGTACCTCTGTGGATCGTGTACTTGCGAGAAATATGCTGTCCGGTGCGAGCTCTAGCGTGGGAGAGGTGTAGAGTAGGCGCACCCATTTGAGATAGTCAACAGGGAAACCAAAGCGTTGTAGGATAGTGAACATATAGTCCCAGGTTATGGAATCAAAGGCCTAATGCCAGACAAGCCGCGGCCGGGTAGTCAGCCGGGGTAGCTTTCATAACATAATGTAACCGTCTAGTGTTAAGGGACGTGCTGCGATTTGGCAGAAACCCGCATTGGTCACTGTGTATGAGGGTGTTGAGATATGGTTGTATTGGATTAGCGAGTGCTTTCCTCAAAATGTTATATTCGGTTGCAAGTAGGGATAGAGGCCTATAATTAGAAATATCTATGCTATCACGGCCCAGCTTGAGCATGGAAGTGACCAGGGCTTGCATGGTGGATTGTGGTAAGAGTTCAGCCTCCAGGGACGCCTTATATACTTCTTCCAATTTGGGGACCAGGACATCTGAATAGGTTTGATAAAATTCTATGGGCAGACTGTCAGGCGCCTTATTACGATTTAGGCCTTTAATCGAGATACGCATTTCTTGTTGGGTTATGGGGCCTGCTATTTCTTCCTGTATGTCTGCGAGTAAGGAGGGGATTGTTAGATCTCGTAGAAAGTCATCTATAGAGGTGTCAGTGTTGCATGCTGCGGCTGCGTAAAGAATACTGAGATAAGTGCAGAAGGCTTTGTTTATCTCTTGTCGCGTGTGGACAGATCTACCGGACGGTGTATTAATATGAGTAATAATTGATGGTTCAGATCTGTCTCGTACTATTCGGGCTAGTAATGTCCCAGCTCTATCTGCTTCCGAGTGTTTCCGTTGCATAAAGGCTCTGTGGTCTATAACCCACAAAGTTTTGATTGTTTCAGCGTGACTAATGCGAGCACTCTGTAAAGCATTCCTTTTGCCTGGGTCTGTCACTGCTACTTGCTCTAAAGTGGTCATTACATTTTCTACTCTGATCAAACTCTGATGCATTTCCTGTCTGGCTCCCACCATCTGTCCGATTGCAGCCCCTCTCACCACCACGTTGAGTGCGTCCCACTCAAATAAGTTGGAGGAAACTGTGTTCCAGTTTTGAGACAAATAATTAGTGATGGTATAAGATAGAGTGGCGCGGAACGAGGCATCCTCTAGCAACTGTGGACCCAATTTCCAGGTGGGCACTGGGATCTGTACTTTACCACAGGCAAGTGTAAGCTCTAGGGGGTTGTGATCTGAGAGGGTTTTAGCTAAGTAAGTGGATTGACAGATCTGCGTGACTAAGGCGTTGGAGCTAAGAATCTGTCTATCCTGGTGTGGAGCTAGTGGACTGGCGAATAAAAGGAGTATTCCTTATGTGTAGGGTGCAAACGGCACCATAAGTCCGAAAAAGCCCATCCCTCTAGCCAGGTGTTCAGCATCTCTGCTAACTTGCAGGCACTAGCGCCATGTAATGGGGGTGTGACCTGTCCAAATCCATATCTAGCACTGCATTGCAGTCTCCTCCCAGAAGCCATGGAATTGTATCCTACGAGACTAATGTTGTGCCGAGCCGATGAAAGAATTTGCCCTTGTCGAAGTTCGGGGCATATATGCCCCCCAGGACCACGGTTATGCCATCAAGAGTGCCCTTCAACCGGATGTATCTCCCTTGGTCGTCTTTGCGACGATCTAGTTCTGTGAATGGGACCCCATGCCGGATCCAGATAGTCGCTCCTCTAGCGAATGCTGAGTAGTTAGTGGAATAAATATGGCCTCGCCATTTCTTGCGGGTTTTCTGGGCCGCTGGGTCAGTAAGATGCGACTCTTGAAGGAAGACTATGTGGGCTTTGCGCCTAAGGAGATATGCATGGAAATGGTGCCTTTTCTGTACTGCTCCCAAGCCCCGCACATTCCAGGTTAGCAGGTTGTAGGAGCCTGCGGTAGTACAATCTCTAGGCATAAGACTCTATGGTATATGGAGCTCCCTATATCGCGGTGCCTGTTAACTATTGCAGACCAGGAGTCCCCCCTTACCTTAAAACTAATAATACTTGGCTCAGCTCCCAAACAACGCTGGGCCCAACAACTAATCCCAACGTACAATTTACACATAACGGTGCATATGCTCGGTGGGGGGTCGCTGTCACCCTCCATACTGCACATGTTGCAAACGCAGAGTTTGGCGGCTCGACGGAGCCCGGGGGGGAATATGAACATATCATAGTTATTATTTGACTATCACAACTTGTTTACATGTGAGACTCAAACAGAATACATCGTGCATGACCTCTGGTCTATGTACAGGATCAAAGAATCAGACTGGGTGTAAGCCATATATGAAAGAGAGAAGCAATTAACATATCAATACAATTTCGGGCATGTTAACCTCGGTTGAATTATTGTGATAAAAGGGAATACAGTTACAACTGGTAGATCAGTAGCATTTCTTACATCGTGGGAGCATTTAACACGCTGGACCCTTCATGTAAGTGTGACTATTATATAGCTTCAGTTGTCTACTAATTCATCTACAGTCTGAGGTGTAACAGAGGGGAACAGGGTGATGCTGTGATCAGAGTCCGAATGTAGTGTGCTGTCCTCAGAGTCTGTAGAGATCTTGTGGCTGCCATCCCTGAACGATTCAGCCACAGTCAGAGCCCCTTCCCTGTCTATTTGCTGCTGTTCCTGGGCCGGTGCTATCTTTACTCTGATAGTTCTTTGGCGTCCGGTGGTATTCAGGTCTCTGTGGTTTGCTGTGGCCCTGGGTTAGCAAATCTGATTGGCCACTCTGGCTCGGTTTAAGGTTCATTACCTCCAGTAGTTCCTCGGCGTCATTTGGGCTGTCAAAAAAGTCGTTTATTTGTCATGGATGATCTTTAATCTGGCTGGGTACAGTAATGCGTATTTAAGTTGGGCCGCACTCAATTTTTTCTTGACGGCTTGATAAGACTATCTTTTTCTAGGCCCTAGTATTGTGTAGTCTGGGTACAACGAGATACAGTGATTTTCGTACTGAATCTGTATTTTTTCCCTTGCATTTTGTAAGAGGACGTCGTGGTCCCTGTAGTTTAAAATTTTTACGATTAGAGGTCTTGGGGGTGCCCAGTCTTTGGTGCTCCTGTTGGTATCCGATGGGCTCTTTCTACAAAAAAGTATGGTGAGAGTCAGTCCTGGGCCACATGGTCTTTGAACCAGGCTTCCATAAAGTTTGCCGCTCTGGTGCCTTCGCTGTGTTCGGGGAGGCCAATTACACGTATATTATTGTGTCTATTTCTGCCTTCGGCGTCCTCTACCCAATCTTGAAGGTTAGTGACCTGTTGTTGGAGGTGTTGTATTTGTGTAGTGTTTGCAGTGATTTGGGGTTGAAAGTCTTTTAAAGTTCGATCATGCTCCTTGACCGTTTCTGCCAGCTTTCCATGGTCCACACTGAGCAGCGCAAGGCCAGATGTGAGAGCTCCAATTTGCTGCTCAAGTGCTGACCTAGATTCACAGATCTCTTTTAGGATCAAGTCCAGTTTGTCGGGAGTACTCTCCGCGGTCTCTGAAGATGGGGCCCCAGGTGCTGGGGCCTACTGGAGATCTCAGGTGCGTTAATGTGGCAACTTAACACTTGAGTGGCCTTCCAGTATTTTACCCTTAACTCTGCCCATGTTGTACACTGGTTGTGATGGATGATGGTGCTCACACACATATAAGCACAGACGGATGGGGGGGCACTCCAGCTCGCACGATCACGCCACAACCTGCACCCCAGTACCTCACCCTCAAGCGGAGCCTTGAGAGGTGAGTAGGCTCCTGGTCTTCCCAGGTACAGTCAGGTGCAAAGGGCCATAGCCGGGCTGATGTGTTATGACAGAGGGTTGGCGACTAATGAGAACATACACTGTTTTCCCTGAGCAGCGCGCCAGAGTTGCAGGAGTAGGGCTGACACACGCGGACGGTTCTACAGAACCCTGCCGCAGGGCTCGTTACTATCCCCCGCAGACCAGCAGGCCCCTACGGTCTTTGCGTAGCGCCAGGAAGATGGGCACTAAGCTAGTACTTGCTTGGCCCCCAATCTGTGATGTGGTACATCGCCGGGTTGCCCTTCGAACTTGGCCAGGCTAGGTGTTGGTGGGTGGCTTACTGTAACTGTACCTTCAGCAGAGTTAATGTACATGAGAACCGGGATCGGGCAGGTCCCAGCAATCAACGTCCCCACCCGGCCCTCAAATATAGTGACGTCAACAAGGGGGGGCACCAGATCGGATCTCGTATTTTATTTTAGTGGAAAAGAGTCTCGATTTGCCCCACGGCTCCCAGAGCGTCACACATCAGGTGGCCTGCATGCAAATTGATCTCCCAGTCTCGGCAGCGAACCAGACAGGCCGCAGCTGCCGGCACACTCTCACGCCTTTGCATCGCAGTGGGTTTCAGGATCAGCTTCCGCTGTAGTCCGCATCGGAATTTTTCCCAGGTACATGCCGGTGACTATGGTGAGTGAGAGTCTATTTTTAGGAGGTTTAATCAGAGTTTTCTCCCCCCCCAGGGGTACGGAGCCTCACCAGGACATGTCTGCCATTTTAGGCAGCTAGCCACGCCTCCCTTGTCCAGACAGTGTTAATGTGTGAAAATGATATAATGAACCGATATAACAAAATGTGCTGCACCATGCTGCATAATTTAGTCCTCCATTTCAGCGCAATTCCAGTTGCCCTGGGTATATGCTAGAAGTGCCTTTTGGAGATGATATCCTGTACCTTTATATTGAAGGGATCAAGCTACTTCGTGGCGAGAGGGACAATAAAAAAAAAAGAAAATGTCCTCCTGGCGGACCAGATTTTCCTTTGAGGTCTCCGGTGGATAGGCTTAAACACAACAAAAAGTATATAGAATTATTCTGCCCTTTTTTGGAAGGTCAACGTGTTTCAGACCTATTTATATGCGGGCATGCGTGCAATGGGCCTCAATCAGGACCTGCCCTCTCTAATCTAGCACCAATTTGGATGCACATTTCACAGGGAAAGTTATACATATGCAACCGAGTACTCCAGTGTTTTCCAATCATTTATACTGTATTGTGGGAAATGATCCTCCTTTCTTGCCCCGCAGGAGGGGAGCAGCCTCAGTGTTGCCATATCTTCACCCTCGGCTTCAGTTGTAAACCAATAGATATAAATACATCAGAGGATAGTTTTCACTTTTT
This sequence comes from Lissotriton helveticus, assembly GCF_964261635.1. Classification (NCBI taxonomy): domain Eukaryota; kingdom Metazoa; phylum Chordata; class Amphibia; order Caudata; family Salamandridae; genus Lissotriton; species Lissotriton helveticus. The sequence goes on along the minus strand of NC_136070.1, from coordinate 594,029,876 downwards.
TTGTCCCTATTTCCACTAATCATTACTCACCTAGACAATGCCACTGGGTACCCTGTTTTGTATGAAATCCACAGACTTGCCAGAGTAGAAGCTCACACTGGTGGCCTTTATTGGGCTCCTCTTCATGTGGATGCCATCCCTTCGGAGATGAGAGGCCACAACAGCAAGATATTTGTTTAAAACCCTTGGAGATGTTGTAACCCTGAAGGAGAGAAATGTGAACTGGTAGGATTAGCCACTTAATACAAACCAGAGATACAGCTGATGGGTTGGTAGGATGGAGATGTGGTAGTAGGCGTCGATGCGATCAGAAAATCTCCTTGTCAAAACAAAGGGATAACAACCTGTAAGTTGATCATATGAAAGTGCTCTGACAAGATTAATTGATTGAGCAGCCTGAGGCCCAAGATGATTATTCCCTTTTGGTGTAGAGGTACCAGCTATGTGTAGAAGAAGCAAAAACAGGAGTAGACCTTTTAACCCAGGTGAGACCGGGAAAAGGTTTGTCACAAACAATGTCTCCGCTGGAAATCATTAGAACAGAACAATTTAAAACAGTGATATAAATCAGATGGCATGAGGGAAAAGAAGGGAGACCACAATAGAAAGGGTAAGTGGGAAAGATTTTATTTGTAAGTAGTTATAACAGCACTACAGTACAATTCAATATACAAGTGACCATACCACTCAAGTGAGTACTGGGGGTGCTGGTGATAGTGAACGGCACAGTGACACAGGGGTGAAAAACAGCGTGAATGGCGAAAGTAGTATGAAAGGTAATGTGGTCAAAAATAATTATATACAATCTTGGCATTTTGAATTTGAAATTAATAAACGGCGCCAAAGTTCTAAGCTGGGGAGTCAACGTAGTTTCAACCTGATAGATTTCAGGACAAAGGTCAATAATTTCAAGAGTGCTATAAAGGGGAAGGGAGAAAAAGGTCGGGTAAGTGGAGAAAAGTGGCCCAAGACAAGTGGAGAGAGAGGATCCAGGTAGCGGACAGTTACCTGAACTTGGCACAGGACAGGACAAGTGTCCAGGCAAGAGATCAATCAGAAGGTATTGTAAGGATAGATGAGGCGAAGCGTCAGGCAAGTGTGAAATCACTGCGCAGGGGACAAGGGCCATGTTAATAAGGGGCCATGAAGAACATCAGTGGAAGGCTTGCGCGTGGTGGTACTCCCAAGTAGTTACCTATTTAAGTAGAAGAACCGGAGTTGGAAGATGGAGCAGATTCAGGAAGGAGTCTGAAATTTGAGTCAGTCGCTTATCAGGACTACTGCAAGAACCCATTGTGGTTGGAAATCCCTTATCCTCCCCTCCACAAGTGTTCTGTGACATGGGGAGGGGGTCTGCTTGGGTGAGTGTTCTTAGAGGGCGGATCTTCCTTTTCCAAAGGCACCTCTACCCCTGTGATTGTGGATTCTATAACTGCCCCTTGAATATCCTGTTTTGAGGGTCGTGGAGGGCAGGTTTTTGCCACTGGTATGTTTGTAGCGATATACCTTGGGTGGTCTTTGCGGGTATAAGCTCATAAACATCTCCCCCCCCCCCCCCCCCCCCCCAAGTCCCACCCCACCCCAGTGCTTGCTTGCAGGCACCATCAATTTAGCAATATCTGTATTTATTGGTTCAACATTTCACCGACCTAATTTCCAAAGAGATGTTCCCCTTTGAATAGAATGTTGAGGTTATGGTGTACCTCTGGCTTTAAACCGGATATTCGGATGTCTACGAAACAAGACACTGGTATTGGGACTAAGTGAGGTAGTGTCTGTAGTATGCTGGGTGTACCATATGTTCGCACCGGAAATCACTTCTCCTTTGCAACAATTTCCTCCCCCCATGTTAGGACAGATAAGTCCTCTGCATGGTAATGAACGTGACCCCCTGCCCTGAGTTCCCCAACAACTTTACTGCCATTGGATCCCCAATGCTGGATTTTGCTGTCATAGGCAAATACGAATCATGCTTGTGTGCCATGACATAGGCCAGTCTCACGGATTGCAGTCTTTTTGGACCAGGAGGGATGCCCAAAGTGCTACCTTCATAGTGGTGGGAGGCTGTCTTCACCAGAAATAGTGATCAGTAGGTGTAACCGGGGTCTTTTAATCATTGGAGCAAGGCTTACAAGCTCACCAAGTTCCCCTGCTGTGCGCATAACTCACCCTTGGCCTACATCGGTTTGGAATGCAATGCTGTGCAGCATATCAGTGATGTATCTGTGCTGGGGGTGTGGACCTGCAATGGGTACAATATGCGGATACTGCATTACTGTGCAAGTTGAATGCATGTGTTGGGTGTAGGTGTACCTGTGCTCGTTAGAACATATGAAGGATGTAGTGCCGTGCATACAGATTAAATGCATGTGATGGGTGTATGTGTACCTGTGAGCAGAATACATGAAGAATGTAGTGGTGTGACTACATATTAAATGCATATGAGCGAGTGAGTGGTACAGTACAGGAAGGATACAGTGCTGTGCAGTGAGTGTACGCTGTATACATGCCCCCAGTTTCTGCATACCTCTAAATGCATTGAGGATATAGAGTTCCATTTGGGGAGACTAAGGCCGGCATGGTGAAACATGAGCAAAGGAGGCAGAGGAATCTTCCCAGACAGACCTGTGTATTGCTGCATTCCTGTAAGCTAGTTTGGACAAACACTGGAGAGGGGAGAGCCAGACTCCTTGCGCGCTACCCCACGTACACTTCAATGGGTGCTCTTTGATTCCGTCAAAGGTTACAGGGAAGAGGCATATACAGCTCAGGAAGAAGGGCCTGATAAGAAAATCATAAAGAGTAGGGGTGGGGCCCTGGGCTAGCCTTTTGATACACATCACTGTGACCGACATCTGGGTATGAACTCTAGTCACTCCCTTAGCCGTCCTGTGTCATCTTTGGTGTCGCTACTGCTGTGACAGACTACTTACAAGAGGAAGATGAGTGGGCACTTAAAAAAGAAGCAGACCTCCACAAACTTCGAAGACAGACTCCAAATCACATTTGGTGTCTGGAAATGGACTATAAAAAGGGGAAAAGGGGAACCCCAAAATGGTCTTCTGGCAAGCAGCCAGACGGGCCATGTAAGGGGGGGAACGCTCTGCAAGATTTCTGCCTGTGACCATGACAGGCGGCCAATGCCTGCTAGTCTCCTTGCTGGGTGGGAGGACATTACCCAGGGAATCCAAGACCACCTTCTTTAGAGACTGTATGTAGCACTAGTGCCTGCCTGCTAGAGGAGGGCAGCCATGAATCGAGCCGTGTCGATGGGGCCAGAACCCAAGCATAGTGAGGAGCTGCAACCCCATATGCCAAGAGGGGCTGCCGCAAAAAGGCGGCCATGCCTTCGCCCTTGTGCAGTAGTGAGTTGTGACCTCATAGGTTAGGAGGGGCACAGCCTAAGACTTCGCTGTTCCAAACGTTCAATAGCCTGGTACAGGGAGGATATGTGGACCCTCTATGTCAGAGGGGGTCATCAGGAGCAGCAAGATGAGAAACCTGAGCGTCACCCCATTTCAGAAGTGAGGCTGCCATGGGACCATCTGTGCACTGCCATCAAAGTGAGGGGCCCGCTTCAGGATCATTGCATCATGGGACAGAGCAGACACATCCCCTGCAGGGAGGAGCCGCAGAGAACATCCGGTGATGCTGGTGAAGAATTCTGCGCCTACTGAGTGCAGTCTGCCTGGTCCACTTGCAGCAAACTGACCTGATTCAGCTGCTACCACTGAGGAACTCTGGACTCTCCAAGCCTGCAGGCACAGGTAAGACTGAGTTAGGGCCAGTCAGCCCTGGGGGAACTTACTTCCCTACCTTCATGTTGATCCATGTATTCCCTAGCTACATTTGACCAAACTTTCTTTACATAACAATTCTTCATACAGTAGGACATATATTAGCCTTCAAGTAAAATGGTATCATACCACAGCTTACAAACAATCTTAATCTCTGAGATATGGTGTAGGTCAACCTTGGAGCTTCTCATCTTCATGGCTTTCTTTTTTTTTACTGTACCTTCAAGGTGTTACTATTCTTCGAGAAAAGCACCTCCCACAGCCCAAATCCACCTGTTTCAAGTACTGGGAGTACATTTTACCAAAAGGTATAGGTCCCTTTCCTATCATGTTAAAGTTAGCTCCACGGAATCGTTTTTAATGAGTTTTCCGTACAATTAAACAACTGAAGAAAATGACCTGGAAACATGCTCATTTCAACTGAGCTGAACTCGGAAGGCCAAAACATAAATCTTTCACTATTCAGATTCAATAAGAGATGTAATATTTGGAAAAGACCTGGATCTTGCCTGTTTCATACAATGCTAAAGGAGGAACATTTGCTACATAACCCTTGAATAGCAATTGCACGTGTTTCCCTGTGCATTAAAACATTGCAATAAACCAATACCTATTGACTTAATATTAGAACATTTTAATTTATCCTGTGGAGCCCACAAGAGATTGTTTGAGATACTAAGTAAGAGTGCTCTTTCACAACCTCTAATTTACCCCCATTATAAAACCAGGACTGGGGTTATTTAACCCTTCTTGCTCCCTTTATCATCATTTTTAGGTCTCGCCTACGTAGCGTGCATGCACTGCATAGGAGACCTTTAGCCGTTGTGGAGCTCTTTTTTCCAAGCGCATACTCGTGCTTGTGGGGGTATACAGCTTGCGGGGGTGCGCAGTTGCGCGCCACAAGCACGAGTGTGTGCATTGAAAAAGAACAGATTGCTCTCCCCGCACACTCGCGGGTGCACCCCTCCGCCTCTCTCTCCGGCTGCAGCCTGAGCGTGCATGCCTTTTTCTTTTTTTAAACCTTCAGCGCAAGGTGCGCACTTGTTATTTCAGGCAACATATACACAGCGCTCACTTCAGACAACTCCATTATTTGCTTTGCTCCTTACCTACACACCACTGAGTTAGCCATGTGGGAACCTGGGCACCATAGATAGGACGGCACTTATGTTTATGTGCTTGTATAGCGCTCGATTGCGCTGTGACGTGAGGGGAGGAGCATTGTAGTTAAAAACCAACCTATGTGGCTGTAAACAGCCAGGTTTTAAGACTCTTCCTGAAGAGCTGAAGGTTGGATTGAAGCTTCATATGGGGGGGGGGGGGGCGGCAGTTTGTCCCAGAACTTCGCCGCACAGTGTGTTATTGCTCTGCCCCCCCCCATCTCGCCCACCTTATCTTTGTGGTTTTGATGAGACCTAGGATGGCCGATCTAAGATCGTGTGGAGGACATATGGTGAAAAGAGTTTTTGAAGGTCCTCGGCACCGCCACTATGAACTGCCTTATGCACAAGGCTTAAGATTTTAAATTCTATACGTTGTTTGATGGGTAGCCAGTGAAGTGATTTGATGCCGGCCGAGGTTGACTCATCTGGGGATTCCCAGTAGGAGTCTCGCTGCAGCATATTGTAGGGATTGCAATTTTTGCAGCTGGTATTTGTCAATTCCCAGGAATAGAGGGTTACAATAGTCCAGTTTGGAAAAAAAGAGCAACCATCACTGCCTTTTGTAGCTCTTGAGAGATGTATGGAAAACATTTTCTCAGAAGGTCAAAGAGAAAGAAGCACGATTCAGTGAGGCTGTTTACCTGGGAACCGTAATTCAGTTCATCATCAAAGATGATCCCTAAGTTTCTAACCTTCTCTACTGGACGAGGACATTCTCCGGCTTCAGTTGGTCACCAGGACCGATTCCACAGGGGCTGGCCCGGCCCAAACTCCATCACCTGTTTTATCTGTGTTTTTCAGATTGTATTGTAATTGCATTTATATAGCGCTTTTTAACCTGAGGGGTCAAAGCGCTTTTTCGGCAAGTATCACGCTACTCCGGGATAAATAGAGGATTAGTGTTGAATTAGTATAGTGAAACATGCAAGTACATTTTAAGTGGTGGATAGGTTAGTCAGGTATTTGGATTTGGAATGATAGCAGGAGGACATAGGAGGAAAAAGGTTTGTATTTATATAGCTCTGACTCATCCAGGCCATAATCTCGGTGAGACAAGCATGGAACCTAGCTGCAGTGGCCTCTGTCTTATTGGTAACAGAAATGACGATTTGGGAGTCGTCTGCGTACGAGACCAGAGCGAAGCCATGCCTCCTGATGAGATTGGCCAGAGGGGTGACGTAAAGATTAAACATAGTCAGGGAAAGGGCGGACCCCTGTGGGACGCCACAAGGGAGATAGAAACGATCAAACTTCATGTCGTCCCAGAACAACCTCTGCTCTCGGTTTGATTAACAGATTTGAACAGTTCCTTTGTGGAATTTACCCCCTTCTTGATTTTTATTGTTAAAAACTTATTTTTGCGGCAGTATTTGCCTCCTTGTATTGAAAGATGGTACGGTTATAAGTAGTTTTCTTTTGGTTGTCTTAGTCCTGCCTGCAGAGGCGCTCCGCGCTTCTGCAGCAGAACTTTGAACGTTTGGGCTCTGGAGTATACCAAGGTGACGATATCTTAACTTTTTACAGTCACTAGTTTTTTTGTGCAACCCAATCAAAGGCTGACAGTAACCAGTCGTTGAACTGCAGAGCAGCCCCGTTATCCGTTTCTAAAAAGGCAGGAAAAAAGTCAAGGGTCGACTCCAAGTCGCCATCCTTAAGTTTGCCCCACCGCCTGATCGGTACCTTGGATGATATACCCTGTGCACTAGGATGTAACTGCTTAGCTTTAAGGTTAAAGTATATGGCCTTGTGGTCTGTCCATGGAAGCGGTTACAGACTGGTCAGAATGATATTGGGATTACTTGTAAAAATCCCATCTAACATGTGCCCTGCCCGATGGGTAGGTTCAGTTACAATTTGGTTGAGATTAAAAGCCTCAAGGTTGTCGAGCAGCCTAGTGGTGTTGGTTTTGGATTCTAGATGGTAGCTGAAATACCCAAGAATTGGGAGGGAGTCAGTCAGTATAAGAATCCAGAAGCGTCAGGATCGCTTGGGGAAAAGTCGCTTTAGTGCCGGGTGGGTGATAGATTAATATCCCCTGAAAAATCTGGAGGTTGTTTATCTTTATGCAAAAATGCAGTGCTTCTGCAGGCAGAGTAGAGATGGTCTCCACCTGTACTTTAAAATGGTCACGATAAATAATCGCTATCCCTGCCCCTATCCTGTGAAAAGAAGGCATACCCTGCAGGTATAACGATATTCCAGTCTGGTATTGAAGTGGTGTCTGTCCAGGTTTCAGTTACAAAATGTAGGTCCTATGCACTTACTTTTTGAACCTTCAGCGTGAGGTGAGCAATTCTTATTGTTGCTTTGACCCTCCTTCACTCCCCGGTCATCATTGCTTGAACGCCCTCTCTTACTGCTCGTCGTCGTTTTGACCACTCTGCTCGTCATTCTTTTGACCACCCAGCTCTCGGTTCTTCTGACCTACCATCCCCCCCCCTCCCTTTTCCTGCTCGCTGTTTTCATTCACCCCCCGCTCGCCCTTGTCTTGAATCGCCCCACCCTCCTCCCACTCCTCTTTATTCAGACTATACCCTCTTTCAAGGTGCTCGGAGATCAAACCTCAGCACGCGTTGTCCAAAATCTGCCACAGGGTAAAGGCATCACCTGAAAAAAAAGCCGGATTGGATTGTAAAATACCTCAGAATATCACCTAATAATTGCGGGACAATGTTGGTTTTCCTGTTTCTAGAAGCGCATTTGTGTACAAATTCTGCTGCAGTTTACAATTTCTGCTTTCGTGTTGGCTACAAGCAAAAGGCTCAACTTGAGGGAACATGTTTTTGGAAAAAGTTTGAAATTTAAAATTTTTTAAGGACAAATGTCCCGCTTTCCTTCGTTTCTAAACTCCCACTTTCCTGTTGCTACTAACCCACCTCCCCGGTTTCTCCTACCCACCTCTCTCGCTCTCCAATGTGTTTTTCACCTCCTTCATGTCCCAACCCCTCACTGATTTTTCTACATTTTGCTCTTCAGCGCAGGCTGCTGTGCACCATGGCTTAATGTAAGACAAGCATTGGAATAGCCAATAGGTCTCGCCTTTTGGTCCTTATAAGTATTTAGTTATGCAGCACAATATCCTTGGTGCTACAACATCAACTGTTGCATGGCTAAACACTTATAAGGTCCGAAAGGGGAGACCTATTGGCTCTGCCAATGCTTGTTTTTTCTCAATGAGAGATTATGAATTAATGCAAAGGAGGCCAAAATGTCCAGGTTTTTCTGCACACCAATCCGAGTAAAGTACATTAAAATGAAGTCATGAGCATATAAGGAGGTAAAAACTTCCTTTGATCCTAATGTTGGAGGGTCAGTAACAACTGCTCAATAATAACGGTAAGTCAGACAAACATAAGGAAATAGCAGAGGGGCCAATATAAAGCTGTTTTAAACTATTGCGGACTCCATTTTTATTTGGAAAATTAGATTTTGTACCCAATAGAACTGTTAAACCAACTATCCCAGTACAAGGTTATCAGTGGGCACAACTGTTCACTCTGAATTCAAGTTTATGCCAAAGTATAGGTTTATCTAAAGGATCAAAAGGCACTGCTGGCATAAACATGCCACACAGACCTTCATTTCACATACTTCTCACTCAGCATAAAGAGACATACAATATTATCTACAGTGGAACATGCTGTACGAAATCCTGATACCTCGATTGGTAAGTTAATAACAGTTGTTCCATATATCATACGGAAGTAGGAACACCGGTACCCCTCAATCGTGTTCGTTGTGAGTAAATGGCCTCAACCCCTACAGTTGGGCCCAGTAACCTGTGTGCCCAGTGGCCCCCTGAAAGATGTTAGTCCTCAGGAAGATACTGCATTAGGGCCCATATCTCCCACCAGTGGAATCCATCATAGTGTGATGATGCCACTGTGTGGTAGCACCTGTTTCCAAGTAGGGTCTCTGCCTATTCTGTAGCCTTTGCTAATGCTCTTTTTCAGGCAGTATGATCCTCCAAAGATGGTTCCCGGACTTAAAGGGGGTCCTCAGTAAAAGATTGTCTTTTCAATACAGGGTGTAAAAACCCTTGCGCTGACAGGGTCTTTAAAGTTATCAGAGGTGGACTTTAGCATACCCTATAACACCGGTAGGAATTGAACGCCATGTTTAGTGTTGGAGGTTATCAATTAAAAAAATCCTCCTTTTCTACAACATGCATTGCTGTGGTGAGCTGCTCTGTATGATAGCATATGCTGTGGCATTTGTCTGGTAGTGGTGATGCTTTGATTGGTTACGGCTCTATAGTTTTTCCTTTGGGGGGGGGGGGGGGGAGGGGGGAGTAGGCAAGCGAGATTGGAGTCTTCCCAAAAAACCTCACCTTTTCCTGCCCCAGTGGACTGATCATATGGGCCCCCCTCCCGTTAAAGGCTGTATGGGTCTGAGGAGTGAATAGACTCCTCTGGAGGAGGCGGCACATCTGGAGACTAGGCTCAGTGGTGGTGTGTGGCTATGGTAAAAAAAGGTGGCGGAGCCAAAGGGTGTGGTGGGCAGCCCCAGCGTTTATATGGTAGGCAGAGATGATGTTTTATAGTCCTTGAGTTTATTAGGCACTCTTTGCCATGGTGCTTCTTTTCCAGTTCCTCCTCAAAAGTGAGCCTTCTCTTCCTTGGACTAGGAGGAAGCGTGGAAACTTGCTTTTGCTATGGAGACAAATGCTTGGGGCCATGTGGTCAAGAAGGTGTCTGAGCAGGGAGTGGCTGATGCCTTGGCTCCAAAACGTTTTCTTGGATCTGACCGGGCCCGTGGTGGTGGTGGTTAGCAGATTTAGTTTTAGGCATTTCAGGGCTCGATCCCACACTCCTCCAGGAGAGGTGCACTTCCTCACAATATGGCAGTTTCTGCGGGTGGGTCTTTACCCCGTGCTCACGATCAGTATTCATGGACTTCAGTATCTTTGATTTGCATGCAGACCACCAACATAGACTTTGTATGGAGCCAATCAAGTGCAATTGAGCAAACAACTGTAAAATTACTCTGTAAACAATGAACTGAAGCAGGGCCCAAAGTCAGCTCAAGCAAACATGTAGTTATCGGAGCCATAGCTCAACACACCTAAACCTGAGAGTTGAAAAAAAACAAAGGGTGGACTTGTGCCCATGTGCATTGTGAACTAAGGGAGGAGTTTCGACATCCTGTGACTCACTTCAAATTAACACCTTGAACGCTATGGGGATTTTTCCCCTGTGCTGGAAAAGCAGCAGATGCACTTTACATGACGAGCTGGGCTCGTCATGAGCGTAGCAGGAGGCTACTGCATGACGAGCCCAGCTCGTCATGAGCGTCGAAGGGGTTAAACATCAGGACCAAATAACTCCATGGCAGAAGTATGCCAAGCATATGTATTTACAACTGCACATACGACCAGCATTTACCTTAAGAACAACTTGCAGTACACTCAAAGCTGAAGAAAGGGCTGTTTTAATTCCATGGTAGCCCAGGAGAGGAACAGGTTATGGTTGGAATAGAGCTCTTCTTGGGGTCTCTTTCACAGAGGACATGTAGTAGAAATCTGAGCTATGGAGGACTCTATTGAAGTAGGTAGAGCTTAGCACTTCCACCTCATTGTCTGAAGTTTTTTTTTTTTTTTCAAATGATGTGGATGTGCTACTAAACTTTTTCTGGCTGTGGCTATTTTTTTAAAAATCTTTACTGCCATTTAAAATTACTGGCGATTCCCATCCTAACAATGGGGAATGAAGCAAGCATGTGAATATATAAAAGATCTAATGCTGGAGAAGAAAACAAGTTACTTACCTGTAACTACGGTTATCCAGTATTGGTATCTTTCATAGATTCACATGCCTGAATCATTCCCCGTCGACGAGGCGGGAGTCCCACGGTAAATAAAAAGCAGTGCAAAAAGCACTTTGTAGTAGTAGTAGGCCCTAGGAATAGGCCTGAGGCCTAAATTATAGTAGCCTATCTACCTCATTATGTAAAAAAGACCAAAGTCTTTGCTCCAACCAATCAGCTCACAGCACCCTCCAGAACCCTCTCTGCAGAGCCAGCTCTCCTCAGATTTTCGTAGCACAAGTGGGAACAAGTATCCCAATCTTATAGAACTGACTCTCCGGGGAGGAGGGTGGGTGCATGTGAATCTATGAAAGATACCAATACTGGATAACCGTAGTTACAGGTAAGTAACTTGTTTTCTTATCCAGTATTGGGGTATCTTTCATAGATTCACATGCCTGAATCAGAATAGCAAGCAGTAAACCTGGCAAAGTCGGTTGCGGATGGTGGGAGACTTATTGTAGTGCACCCCCATGAATGTACCGTTAACAACCAACAATCTGCTAAAGATTGACCTATTAACAAGTCATCTTCCGAACCAACATAGAAACCATGCAATTTCCTACAGGAAAGGAACCTTAGTATCATAGAAACTCAGTATATGATAACACATGTCTGTATATTATAAACAACAAATTGAATTGTATGTACTTTTTAAGAAATAAGCCAACGTTAGAACCTGAATGTATTCCTATGGAAACATGTGGCGTAAAAACGGTTCGGCCCACTGCCGCATCATTCTGATTTGCTGATTGTAGGCAGTAATGTTTTGTAAACGCGTGGACATTCTTCCATGTCCCAGCACGGCAAATGTTTTCAAGCGTCACCCCTGCAAACAAAGCTGCAGATAGTGCCACAGCTCTTGTGGAATGAGATCGAACAGACCTTGTCAATGGTCGGTTAGCCTTGATTTGACAGAACTGGACGGCAGAGGCTATCCATCTAGAAAACGTAGCTTTAGTGACCGCTATACTCAATGTAATCTGGCCATAAGTCACAAACAGATGATCTGATTTTCTAAAAGTGAGGCGTTCCTTATAGTGAAAACTTCGATTTCACGAACCCTTTTTCCCGAAGTAAGAACCAGTAAATGGGCAACCTTCCAGGTGAGGAATCTGAGAGCTGGTTTATGGATCAGCTCAAATGTACACTGCATTAACCGCACTAGCAATGCAGAGTGCTCACTCTGGGAGGGTGCTCGCACTGGAGAGAAAAGGCTCGGAAAAGCCCTTTCATAAACTATATGACAAGCACCGAAGAGCGGAAAAAAGAAAATTTTAACATTTCCTAATTCTGGAAAGAGCAGCAAGACGCATTTTGTTTGTTGAAGAAAAAACTAAGCCCAGACTTGGCTAGAAGAGCAGATAATGGAGAACTTGTTCTGCAGTAACTGTAATTGAGTGAATTGCTAACACCTCACACTAACCGCAAAATCGCTTCCATTTGAGGCGATAAGCATTAATTGTCACAAGGGCACGAGAATTGGCCAAAATTTCACAACAGTTCTTTGAAACGTTGATGCCCTTGAACTCTAACAAATGACAAGCTGTGCATGCAATAGTAATGACCGTGGATCCAGACGAACCACTTGATCTCCGTCCCCTGACAATATCGTAGGCCCAAGCCGCAGCCGAATGGGCTTGTCTATAAACAATAGCAGAAGTTCCGAGAACCAATATTGGCCAACGGGGTGCAATTGAAATCAGATGGTAACCTTGCAGCTTCATCTTGCAGAACACCTTCAGAACCAATGGTATTGGGGAAAAAATCATACGCACAAACCCCTGACCCTTGCAAGGACAGGGCATTCCTTTTTGATTCTTGTTAAGGAAACCTGCTGGCATAATATCGGCCGTCCGTGTTCTCTCTGAATGCACATGGATCTCGTGCCAGATTAACCCAAACTTGGAAAAAACTGGGTTCACCTGTCCCTTTTCCGGCGTCCACTCGTGACAGTCCGACTGAGACATGCTCAGAGCATTGTGGAGAGCCCTGACTTGTTCGGCTCTCAAGACATCTTGTGCAATGCAACTCCTTCGCACAATTCCTGAACCTCTTGCGAGAGTATAGCAGATGTAGGTTCTCCTTGTGTATTGATATAAGACATGCGGATGGTGTTTGCGGTCTGTACTGGCACAGACAAACCCTCAATCCTCAAGCAAAATGCTTGGGGGGACAGAACAGCAATGTGGAGCTCAAGCCTGTTGATCTGCTGTTGTCGTTGTCTTTGAGACTATGTACCTTGAATTCTGCAAATCCTGACGATGACCTCCCCATCCTTCAATGGAGGCATCAATCGTTAAAACAAACCCTGAAATGGTTTGCAGGAACGTGCGACCCTGGGCAATATTCTCTGTCTGCGACCAGCAATGTACAGATTGATCATGCACGGCGTAACCTTGATGGTATTGTCGAACGAACCCATTGGTTATTGATCTTCAAACTGTAGTGCTTTCAGAAAAGGTGTCATTTTGAGCCATGCTAATGGTATGAGATGTATCGCTGAAGAGCACATCATCAGGAACGAAACAAACATTTGAACTGAAACTGACCTTATGAAGTTAACCTTGCCCCTTTTTGAAAACACAACTGGTGGTCGTGTGACCAGAATGCTTTGTTGTGGATTGTGTCTAAACCTGCTCCCGAGAAAATAAATTTACTCGGAGAGGACCTAACTGCAATATGCTGTCGTTGAGAATCAGCCCCAGAGAAAAAATGAGATGGGTACATCTACTGTGGCAATCTTGATTTCGTGTTCAGAAGGACCTTTAAGCAGCCAATCGTCTAGAGAGGGGAACACTTGCATTCCTGAAGATCTCAATGCTGCTGCCACTAGTACCAAATACTTCGTGAAAGGCTCTTGGTGACGACTCGGCCCAAACGGGAGCACTACGCACCTATAATGGGCGTCAGCCGCGTGAAAGCGAAAATATTCGTGCTGTCTGGGGTGGACAAGTATGTGGAAAATCGCACCCTCTCCATCCAGAGAAGCCATAAAATATCCTTTGTTTAAATAACATAATTGTTGTGAAAACGAGGGGGAGGGGGAACCCCTGGGCAGAGCAGTATATGGCTGATTGTTGAATTCCAGGGAGTGGCCATTTGTTACTAGGTTTAGAACACATTGGTCAGATATAGTTCCTTGTTGCTTGGAAACAAAAACCTGAAACCTTCGGGACCACGCGAGAAAAGGATAAAATGATTGGAACCTTGTGGTGATCATGGCCTCCTGTTAGTGTCTCAATCTAGATACTTAAATCTCGTTCGTGACGGGAGAAAGTAGACAGACTATCTACGGAAAGATGCCTGGCTGCAAGGCTGTACTGAGATTGATACTGTTCATCCGATTGGTTTTGGTATCTTCATCTTGATGAAAAAACTCCTTCATCACGCTTCACTGAAAGATCCGCGCCCATATTAAAGGGTGCTTAATGATCGTGCATTATCAGTGCCCGGTTTATAACCAAGGGGGCTTCATTCAAATGTTTAGCAAACCGACAACTCTTCATCATAGGCCATGCCTAGAAACTTCACTCAGGGCTGAAGGTCGCGGCTTTAAGCCATTCCTGGCGTGCACCTTCCAACAGAATCTTTCCTGCATCCCGCTTTCGGTCCTCAGGAATGAGGTCATTGAAATTCGCTATGTCCAACCACATTGGACGATCATAGAAACCGATCAAGGATAAAAGATTGTCAGCTCTACCTAGAGGCCACTGCCAAAGTAGAGAAATTATTTTATATACATATATATTATATTATATATATATATATATATATATATATATATATTTTTTTTTTTTTTTTTTTTTAATAAGGTTCAGACGACATCCTTCTTTGTAAGGCGGTGTGGAGATAAATATTGCAGGATTTTAGATTGCTAATGAGCAGTCTGAAGTTACTGAATCTGGTCGAATGGTGGCCTATCAGATTGGATGGGCTGCTAGTAAGTACACATTTCTATTTTATGCGCAGAAAAAACGGCTGGAATAGACTTAGTCTATTATACGTACCACTCTCGTGATGCATACCTCCTCCAAATCATGAAGGATATATTCTGTTTGCCTGTAGTTGGCAGTGAAAATCTAGCTGTTGCCCACTACGTTAAGAATATATATGATGCTCTTACCGCTGAAGCCATCTCAGCCAATCTCATGATAGACATTGTCGTAGACATGGTCATGTAAGCGGGGTAATTGCAGACTAGCACGACGTCATAGATGACCGTCATGAGCAACCCTTCCAAATGAGGCTGTCAGACGACAGTCATATACAATGCCATTGAAGATGAGGCATTCATAAGTGAGGGTATCCGTAGATGAGGGTAACAAATGGGGCCATTTGCCCTTCGTAGATGAGGCCATCGGTAGATGCGGCCATTGGTAGATGAGATCATCAGGAGATGAGGCCATTGGTAGATAAAACCATTGATAGACAGAGACATTGATAGACTAGGTCATTGGTAGACGAGGCCATTATAAGACAAGGCCAATGGCATACAAGGCCATTATTCGAGCAAGCCCTTCACAGAGGAAGTTATTGGTAGACGAGGCCATTGGAGGTAAACGTGGCCATTGGTAAACGTGGCCATTGTTAGTGAATGATGCTGTCATAGAAGACAGTCATAGCAATACCATCATAGATGAGGTTAAAATAGGTGATATCCTCCGTAGATGAGGCACTCATAGATGAGGCAATTGAATGATCGTCAGCCATAGATGATACCATGCATAGATGAAGCCATGCACAAATGAGGCCATATGTATATGAAGCTACCTTGATAAAGCTGTTATAGACGTCCGTCGTAGCTAGGCATTGCCATAGTAGATGACACTATCAAAGATCAGCAGTCAGATATGAGGCCGTCATCAATGTGCGGCCGTCGTCGACGACCGTCGTAGACGAGGCATGTCGTAGACGAGGCCCATCGTAGACGAGGTCCATCGTAGACGAGGCCCGTCGTCGACGAGGCCCGTCGTCGACGAGGCCCGTCGTAGACGAGGCCCGTCGTAGACGAGGCCCGTCGTAGACGACCGTCGTAGACGAGGTCCATCGTCGACGACCGTCATAGACGAGGCCCGTCGTCGACGACCGTCATAGACGAGGCCCGTCGTCGACGACCGTCATAGACGATGCAGTCGACGACGACCGTCGTAGACGGAGCCGTCGTCGACGACCGTCGTAGACGAGACTGTCGTCGACGACCACCGTAGATGAGGCGGTCGTCAACAACCCTCGTAGAAGAGGCCATCGTCGACGACCATCAAGGAAGAGGCCGTCGTCGACGATCATCGTAGATGAGGATCATTTTGGTGAGGCAGAAATATTAGACATGGAGATATTTGGTATATACTCCTAATGTCCGGTCAAGAGGGCTTCCCTGATGTAGTGTCAGGGATGAAAAAAGGGAGTTGTATCCTCTGTGAGAAGTGCCTATAAAGACTCAAGGTGAATCTTATGGCTTTTATGCGCGCCCTCAGTAGCGCGACTTCTCCCTTCAACCTCACCTCATCCTCCTCAGAAGTGGCAGGTTTTTATGCGCGCCCTCAGTAGGCTCCTGGCGCGACTTCTCCCCTCAGAAGTGGCCGGTAAAAGTCTCTGACCCAAAGCGGCCTCATCTCTCAGAACGTGAGAGTTATTGAGGAAAAGGTTAGACATAAATCATAGTCTATTACCTTGTTTACTGCCATTCTGCCATATTATCACCTTAATTGGGTCAGAGAAATGAAGTATGAGCTTGTAATCCAAAAAGAAGTAAAAACTGAAGAAAAACTGAGCAGAGCTCAGGGAGACTCCCTTCACCCACGACGTGCGGTGAAAATCTGAGGAGAGCTGGCTCTGCAGAGAGGGTTCTGGAGGGTGCTGTGAGCTGATTGGTTGGAGCAAAGACTTTGGTCTTTTTTACATAATGAGGTAGATAGGCTACTATAATTTAGGCCTCAGGCCTATTCCTAGGGCCTACTACTACTACAAAGTGCTTTTTGCACTGCTTTTTATTTACCGTGGGACTCCCGCCTCGTCGACGGGGAATGATTCAGGCATGTGAATCTATGAAAGATACCCCAATACTGGATAAGCTATGCTTCAGCCGCAGGAATAAACATGAACAGGCAGCCATCAAAATAGGAGCATCAAACTGGGATAGACAACAAAATCACTCAATCCTCAACAATGGGCTGACAGAAAGGTCCACACTATAGCTCACTGCATTGTAGACAATAGTTCTAAGTTAAAAGATAGCTAAAGATCCTAGCAGGTGAGAACTAAAAAACTAATAATAGGGACAGTAACTCAGCTATATGTTCTAAGTCGTTTAGACAAGTTTCAGACAACAGTGAATGTTCAAAGGAGAAATATTCTATGACATCTGTAGAGCTAGGACAATGAAGAGAAATGGTTAAAAGTATTTATGTGCACGGAAAATTTAGCATAAACAGAAATTATGCCTAACAGTGAGCAAATGAAAGACACCAACTTCGGAACGTAAATGTATATCCGGCCTGAGCACATACAGCAAACATATTAAGAAACTCCAGATTCTCACACAGATCCATGTTTGACCAGTGGTCCTTTATTAGAGAAGCAGAGGCTGAAGCCTACAGTTTTTGTTACAATCCGTACCAATCCGGCAATGAAATTCAGATATAAAACAACCAACACCCATTCTTGGCAAAAACCTTTACTGGCCAGCTCACAAAGTTTTATAGCTGAAGAAAAACATTTGCAACCTTCATAATTTACTGAAGCTTCTCATTCAGAGCAATAATAATAAAAAAAAATAAAGACAGACAACATCACGGACGAATCTAGCTTTCTATTTCATGGTCAGTAATTTTTTTAAAAGGTAAACTAA